>NC_141691.1:1437506810-1438106810 GCF_964263255.1 Lissotriton vulgaris
ATTCTTGCTTCCCCTTCACATGTTCTAGGAAGCAGAACCTGTTTATATGTGAGTTGCACTATGGGTGGAAGACTAGATGTATAGCTGAGCATATGTGTCTGTGAGTTTGCATATAACTCACTGGACAATTGGTCCCCTTGGAGAACTGCAGTACACCCACGGTACTCAAAAATTCAGAACATAGGGTCTTCTGATTGGCCATGGAAGCTCTTGCTTGCTTTGATCATTTGATTTGATTTGTTGGCCCCAAAATTGAAGATAATGCTATGGTCACCATTACACAGTCCTTAGGTTCTAAAAAAAGGCCTATAATTTAGTAGGGTGGGAAAACCATCAGAACTCCAGATCGCAAGATGTCCCTCATCAGGAGCCAGCAGTTAGTCATGTTCAGGTGATTTGTTTCACATTTTGGAATTTGAAGTCATTAGTTAGCCATTCCTCTATTTTATTGGTATTTATAAATAGCTCACATCAGTGACAAGGCTTTGAAACACTTTGTGGTGACCAGCTACAAAGCCAGGGCGTCAATATCTGATTGCAGAGTTAAAAAGAAATGGAATTACTGAGCTATTCTTATCTACAGTGTTCAGCATTTATAAAGCCTCTCAGCAAAATTTCTACAAATCTGGTTGACCTCTCTTTGATCGCAGAGCAATATCAAGTGCACCTAGAAGCTGTACCTCAATGAGCTCATTAAAACGGCCTCCAGGACGGCCTTAGTAACAGGCAGCAAGTACAAGGCATTCCTCCCCAAGTCACTGTTTCTCGCCTGCACCTTCTGGGCCACTAACATATTTCTAGAATTATCCCTCATCCTTCGCCATGTATCAATGTACCACAGATGACTACCAACTTACAATTTATTATGTCGCTACTAACATCTTTTATTTAGCAGGCTGTCCAGAGATGCAAAAGTCTGGTTTTGCTCCATGTGCCTTTTACTTTTTACTTTTTGTCGTCTCAAGTATGCTTATGGCACTCAGTTTGCTACTTCCTCTATATCTGACTGGTAATCGCCCAAAATATAGAAGAAAAAATATTGAGAGGACATAATATTGAATAATACAGAAATTTCGAGAGGACAGACTATAGCATGAAA
This sequence comes from Lissotriton vulgaris, assembly GCF_964263255.1. Classification (NCBI taxonomy): domain Eukaryota; kingdom Metazoa; phylum Chordata; class Amphibia; order Caudata; family Salamandridae; genus Lissotriton; species Lissotriton vulgaris. The sequence goes on from NC_141691.1 coordinate 1,437,507,910, forward strand.
TAATATAGTTGGGTGTAATATCGACATTTAGGTAAGTAATATCGAATGTCATTATACTGAATGTCAATATATAGTATGTTATAATATAGAATGTCATAATATAGAATGTTATTACATCGATTTTTTTAAATTATATTGTATGTTAGTATGTGTGTTAAAAGTATATAATATTATTTTAATGTATGTTGCAATTTTTTTAAGGATAATGAATTTTATGTTAATTAATTTTTGAGTATATTAGTTCCGTAGCAGGTTGTGGGTTTATAGGGGAATCGGGCGAGAAGTAATGTAATTTAAATGGAAAAAAATATATATTAATTAATAATTTTATGATACAGAATTAATATTGCTAATTAAGGTAATTAATGTATTATTAAATATTTAAAAAGTTATTAATAACATTTTTTAATTAATTGATGAATATGTAAATTCTGTGAATTTTTACGAATGATGAATTAGTTAAATATTAATAATTAATGTATTAAAATGTTAATTATGTTACACATTTTAGAAGTGTGTTGAGTGTTTATAGGGGAGTATGGTGTTTATTAAAATATTTGAAAAAACATTTTTATTAATATTTATATAATATTTAATTAAAGTTATTTTATACTGTTAATTGTGTTAATTAATTTATATATCATTGTTTTGATATTTTTGTTAATTGCGATTATCTAATTAATTAAATGTTAATTAATTATGTTAATTTATTAATATTTTAGATTTTTGCGGTGACCTTTGTTGTGTAAACTAATGGGAGGTAAATTAAATTTAAAAAATATTTTTTTTTAAATTAATTTTAATTAAATTGTAGGACAGGGTCTACTAAATTATTCCTCTACGCTATCCAACACTTTCCCTACTGTTGTACTCTCTGGAGTGGGAATAGTAATTTTTACCCCTACGCTATCCAGCACTTTCCCTACTGTTGCACTTGTTAGAGTGTGAATAGTAATTTTTATCCCTACGCTATCCAAAGCTTTCCCTACTGTTGCACTCACTGGAGTGGGAACAGTAATTTTTACCCTCCCGCTATCCACCTCTTTCCCTGCTGTTTCTATCACTGGAGTTGGAATAGTGATTTATACCTACCCGCTATCTAACACTTTCTCTACTGTTGCACTCACTGGAGTGGGAATACTAATTTTTACCCCTAAGCTATCCAACGCTTTCCTTACTGTTGCACTCATTTCCCTACTTTTGCACTCACTGGAGAGGGAATAGTAATTTTTACCCACCCTCTATCCAACACTTTCCCTACTGTTGCACTCACTGGAGTGGGAATAGCAATTTTTACTCTACCACCATTCAGAACTTTAGCTACTGTTCCACACACTGGAGTGGGAATATTAATTTGTACTCACCCGCTATCCAACACATTCTCTACTTTTGCACTTGTTGAAGTGTGAATACTAATTTTATTCCCTTTGCTAAGAAATGTTTTTAATTTTGTTATATTGAATGTAGTATAAATTGTCAATTACCATAAAAATATTAATTTAATCACTGTAATGAGGTGCATTGAAAGTGTCAACGTCGGAGGCAAGATGGCGATTTGACACGGATCGCAGTGCTCACGCTGCAGGTTCCCGACCAGTCATGCAGAAAGAGCTCCGGAAGGCACCCTGAGAATGCTAATATGGTGACTAAACCTTGGTCGTAACGGGTTAAGATACAAGGTTTACAAGCTTCCACGCTATTTATTACTGGAACTGCCGCTTGAATGTAATGACATATAAGAGTCCACCGACCGCCTAAAACTCTGTGGGGATTAACCCGAATGGATCTCAGCCCATCCACGCGCCATGCAATATGGCAGCTATAAGACATTTGTTACGAAGCCCGCCTAAGAGGCCGTGCAGCGCCTGCAGTACTCACCGTACAGTGACTTCTGTGAGCAGTGACGAGCTGATTCGGATTCCAGCTCAAGCCTCAGCGTCGACGGAGATGGCCCCTAAAGTTGCAGCTCCACCTGTTCTAAAGGCGGCCGCTCGTGCGAGGGCCGCAAGACTGGCACAACGGGAGGCGGCGGAGCGCTGCGGGGGAGAAAGACAGATGGTCATGCAAGCAGCAACAGAGTTGAACAAGCCGGGGGACGGGGCCGTGACCTGGAAGAAGGAAACACGCAAGGACGTCGCGGGTCCTACAGTGGTGGAGCTGATGCGGAGAGGCTCGGTATGCTTTCGGCCCAGGGAATGCAGAGTTAGTCCCCGCATATTGGCAGTGCAAGTGATACAAACAGCCCTTCATTCATCCCGAACAACCTGAAGAACCTTGCCTTACAAACAGCGCTTACCGGCAATAATACTGGAAACGCCGAGACCGAAGGCACCAGAGAAACAGGCGGAGAAGCAGACAGCCTGATCCCACAACAAACACCTTCAGTTCCAAAGGTGAGCTCTGCTGCAATTCTTGGCACGCATAGTAACATTGTGGCTATTTACGATAATGTTGTTACATTGGAGGTAAATCCTGGCTTAGAGACAATCATCGATGACGGCGCAGATACAGGCACGGACATGTACACAATGGGTGGATCGACTAAGGATCAACTATTGGAGCAAGGTGATAATGTAGCACTGGCGCAAGACAATTTTATAAACACTAATCTAAGTCCCTGCCTAATTAACGACCGCAATGACTATGAAGTGACTAATATAGAGCAAGGCACATCACTACAGGCTACTTGTGACCCCTGCAAAGCAGGCATGGTGCATAACGTCATAGAAAAAGATCCTGAAAAGGAAGCTAGTAACTTCTTTTCCTTTTCTGACGAGGTAGAAGATGAATGGGGGATACATCTTTTGTAACAGATGAATCTGATAGCCTGACCGATACAGGTGAGGAGGCTATTATTGCCACTGTTAAACCAAAGCAGAAAACTGCCAGCAAGCGAGGCAATAAATCTCAGGGGGCAGCCCTCAACTGGGACCAGGCTCATACTGAATAGCTGACCCCTGTAGCTTCCACTTCTACAACTACCCCAACACCCGCATATGTAGATGCTGTCTTGCAGGCAATAGAAGCACACCACGAAGAAACTTCTCAGGACGGGCGCAGGGCGCAAGCAGCGCTCTGCAAAGTTCAAGGAGTTGTGCGGAAGCTGGTTAAAACGTGTAGCTCCTTTGGGGATCGGTTAACTGAGGTAGAGTCCAGAACCCTAGCAAATGAGGTGGAAGTCGGTGCCATCAGGGAGCGTGTTGAGTCCAATGAAGCCCAGATTGGTGACATCAGATGGAAGCTGGAGGATTTTGAAAACTGCCAACGCAGAAATAATCTGCGCATTTTGGGGGTCCTGGAAAAATCTGAGAGGGAGGATGCCCGCACCTTTGTGATAAACCTTCTTCGGGATTCCCTCCTGGAGCTTTCCAATTGGAACTGGGACATTGAAATACAGCGAGCCCACCGAATGCCACTTACCCTAAGATCCCCTGCTAAACCCGGCGCATATCCAAGGGCTATCTTAGTCTACTTTGGAAATTTTCTACTTAGACAGGCGGTGTTCGAGAAGGCCAGGCCTGAAGCTCAGCGTACTTTTAAAGGTATTACATACTTTTCACGTCCTGATTTCTGCCACACCACCGTTGAAAGAAGGTGGAGGACTGTGTACCTGAACAATCCTGCAAGACTCAAGGTTATATTTGGGGGTCAGACAAAGTTTTTTGTCTCCTAGATTATTGCGCTGGAATACCTTGATAGTTTAAAATAGTTTAAAATAATCTTATAAAATGGTGGTTGGATTTCAGGAAAAAGTGAGTTAAACTTCTCCCTGCCTCCCCAAGATTGCTGAGCTTTATTGAGCAATGTAATAATGTTGGTACTGTAAGAGGGGGTGGGCTACGGACACAGAGGCACTGATGTGGGCCTTTAACGGCTTAGCGCAAGGCGTGGAACACTTTTCATATAGTAAACCAGCTCGGCGCCCGATTATTAGCACTTGTATTATATACTATAATATTTGATGTTTATTCCGTAATTGAGCTTTTTATGGGTTTTTTCTGCTTTCTTTAATGCTTTTGCACCTTGTTTGGGGGCCTGACAGCATGGGGCACCTCCATCACTTTTTAGACTTCAATGGAGTCTTTTTGCCTTCATTTGGGAGTAAGGGGGGTGGGAGTGGGAGGGCGGAGAAGGGGGGAGGTGGGGGGAGGGGGAAAAACACAAAAAATGCAGACAGCTTCATACCAAAAAAGTTGAATCGAATTTTTTAATCACCAAACCATTGTTTATAAAGCAAACACAAATAACAACATGAATAACAACATGAATAAGGGATCAAACTATTAAGTTCCATGGGGAGGATAACAATTTGTAGCAGGAATGTAGCGGGGCTACATGATAGAGATAAACGTGGGCGGCTATTCAAGATAATTAAGCGTAACTCGCTAGACATTTTTTGTCTGCAAGAAACGCACATACCCTGGGCTAAGCGAAGTTTACTCAAAACACAGGGGTATAATGTTTTAGCCACAACAACCCATACGACAAACACTCGGGGGTAGCTGTACTAGGTAAGAATTATATTGGGATGCCTAAACGCCAGGGTCTAGACCAAAATGGTAGGTGGGTAATTGTAGAGCTAGCTCTAGGACTAACCCTGTGTTCAGCATACGGCTCTAAATTGGACGATCCATCGGTCTTTGAGAGTTTAGAATTAGAGATGGCAGGTTGGCCCGGCCCTTTAATCTTTTCTGGAGATTTTAATATTGCACTTGGAACAGATGGTAGCAGCTCAGCCAAACACAACTACTCCGGCCGGAAACTCAGAGTGTACAAAGCAATTGCCTCACTTATAACCAGTCACAATCTTGTAGATATCTGGCCCTTCAAGCATCAAGACGACCCAGGTTACACATTTTTTTCTCATCCACATAGTAAATACACCATAATTGACTATATATTCACTACCAGAGACATTGCAAGTCTCGCAACTATTATTAAATACCCTAAGCTAATCTCCGATCATAACGCCCTGGCTCTTACAATAAATGTAACCAGCTACTTTGATATTAATCGCTATAGTGCTCCTAGAAACATCGTTTGAGACACTTTAAAGCTGCACTTAGGGGAGAAACCCGTAGCTATGTAGCCAGACGTAAGAAGCTGCAGGCCTCTGAGTACTCCAAGAGACTAGCGGAACTCGCTAGATTGGAAGCTGCTTACACATTGTCAATCGCAGAGAAAACAGACGGATCAAACCTACTTCATCAGATCTTAATCCTTAAAACTGATCTAAATAAGGGATTAACCCAGAAGTCAGCCGAAATCTTTAGATCTCATCAAAGAAATCTTTATGAGAATTGTGAAAAGGTCGGTAGACAACTAGCCCTACGAACAAGACAAACGGCCTCCCTCAATGCATTATCTTCTATTAAAATAAATGATCAAGAATACACACAAATAGAGGATATACTGGAGATATTCCAGAACTATTATCAAAATTTATATCAAAGTGATATCACTAATAGTAGGGAATATATAAAGTAATTCCTTAGTGATTTTCTAACCTGCTCAGACAATAGCTTAGAAAGCATCACAAAAAATGATCTGGAGAAAGAGATCTCAATGGCAGAAGCTGAACTTGCACTCGCAGAACTTTCCCCGGGGAAAGCGGCGGGTCCTGATAACATTCCGCTGGAGCTATACCAAATTCTAGGTAAAATTATTCTACCAATGCTGTTAGATCTTTTTCTCGGGGTACAGTGGAATGGAAATACACCTACATCTTGGCAAGACACCAATATTATCATCTTCGCTAAAAGGGGAACACCAACCGATTCCCCAGCATCCTACCACCCAATATCATTAATAAATTCTGATTCCAAATTGTACTCTAACATTTTGGCCAATCGGTTAGGGGGAGTCATTGCGCATCTGGTCAGCCCGTGGCAGCATGGGTTAATTCCTGGGAAGGGTACCACTGATCACACCCGTAGAGCAATTGCATTATTTGATATTATGTCAACAACGGGCGGCCAGATGTCAATGATTCTTCTTGACGCCGAGAAGGGATTCGATCGAGTGTCCTGGGAATTTATGTGGGCTATTGTAGAACACTATAAATTTGGGCAAAGCTTTATTAAATCTGTTAAAGCAATGTATGCTGACCCGAAGGCCAGGCTTCAAATTATGGGGTGTGAATCGGGCAGCATTTGCATCTCAAGAGGAACGCGACAGTGATGCCTGTGCTCCACGATTTTATCTGCCCTCTATATCAATCCTCTGATTTTGAAAATTCTAGCTAACACCAGAATTAAGGCAATGGTGACAAGAGTATTTGAAACTGAAGTCTTAGCCTATGCCGACGATGTCACCATTTTAACACCTGACCCTGATGGAGCTATAACTGAGATTGAGGCAATCACGCAACAGTTTGGGTCCTATTCAGGTTACTATCTTAACAAAAACAAAACTGTCATACTACGTACAGAAAACATACACTGTATTGATCCCAGACAGACAGAGAAGGCGATATATCTCGGGGTCTGTATCTCTCCTGAAATTCAAAATATCACTACAAATAATTATGAACCCCTCATTAATTTAATCAAACAAGATCTAACAAGAGTAAATAGTCTACACTTATCTATTATAGGGAGAGGGAACTATATAAAAATGACTATCTTTCCAAAAATACTGTATTTATTCCGAGCGATCCCCTTATTAGTTGAAGACAATTTGATCAAAATTCTTGACTCCCAGGGGCCAGGTGTAGGTAAATGTCATTTACCGATTCTTAAATACCGAATTTTACCAATTCAGTATTCAAAAATCGGTAAATGAGATGTAGGGAAAAATCGGTATTTTTCACCAAATCGGTAAAATTCGGTATCGGACTTTCGGTAATTACCGAATCAGTATTTACCGAATCAGTATTTCCCATTCATCCCTATGGGCCAAAAGGCCCATAGGAATGCATTGGAAATACCGAATCGGTAAATACCGAATCGGAAAGCAAGCAAAAGTGAAACTCAATACAACAGCCAATCAGGTGCAACCACCCTCCCCCTTCCTACCAGGAAGTGGCTACACAGGCAGCTGCAACTAATTAGAAGGTTCTGGAGAGGCAGTTGGAGCAGAGAGACTGGGAGCAGCAGCAGACAGAGTTTGTGCACTTTTAAACCTCACACATGGCAAGCAGCAAGGACACAGAGGAGACAGACAGAAAAAGAAAGCTCAAATTCAGCAGCATGGAGCTCCAGGTCCTTGTGGAGGAGGTGGTAAAGGTGCACCACAAACGTTTTGGAAGGCAGTCCCTCTCTGTGCCTGAATCTGCAAAAAGGAAGATTTGGCATGAAATTCTTGATAAAGTGAATGCAGTGGGAGTGACCACCAGAGTCACTGAAGATTTAAAAAAGAGGTTTTATGACCTAAGGAGCCTCACCCAAAAAAAATAGCAGACCACCACAAACAGGTCTCGCTAACAGGGGGAGGAGAGAACACAGCACCCCCCCCCCACACTGACCTGGAGGAGATGGTGGCCACAACCTTGGAGCCAGAACGCGTCTACGGACTGAGAGAAGTGGACAGCTCGGCGAAATCTGCAAGTAGAAAAGGTAAGATGCATGCACAGCAATCCCCCTCACACCCTCATCCATCCCTCACCCCTTGAAGCTAAGTTACCCCAGTCCCAGTGTGTCTGTGCAAAACAGTTGCAATGCATCATGGTACATGTAGTCAGTAAATGAAAGACCATGTCATACAGCACAGTAACCACCAAGTCAGGCAGATGATTGCAGACACAACGAAGGGCAGGCAGCATGTAATAAGTGCAATTTCCCAAGTTAAATTGTAGTGGCTGTGAGACATTTGCACCTAGCTGATGTGCGCTCATATGTCCACAGGTCACACATCCAGAAGGCAGTCACAGGAGGCAGAAGGCACGGCACCCGAGAGGGATGAAAGTCAAGATCCAGGTTCCAGTGCATCACAGGACACATGTGTACCGAGTGGGCAGCCACCTTCCCAAGAACCTGACACCAGTGAGGTAATGCAGGCATCCCCAAGACCTTCACAGTCCCCACTATTGGTATCTTCACCAGAAATGCCATCACAGGATATTGACGCACCATTGGCACAACCTAGCAGGAGGCATGTCGTTTCCCCACTGATGGAAATGGAGTCAGCTGCTGGTGAAATGGTGGGTGAAGACTCACACAACATACCTAAGCTGACATCTCTGCCACACTGCAGCCCAGCGCAGAGCCTGTACCTAGTACCACTAGATGCCGCACAGTACAAGGAAGGAGTGTAGGTGCACGTGGGGAGGGGTCCAGTGTCTTCCAAGGCCTGGAGGGATCCATGGTCAAGATTCAGAGGATGCAGGGTAAGGGCATCATGTCCTGTCAACGACAAATGCACAACCTCAACATCAACATGCAGGAAATTGGCAAGGGCATCAGGGAACTGGTGGAAGCTAACAAAAACATGGCCACAGGCATACATGACGACCCAATCCATGCAGCAACTGTGCACTAAACTGGACTCTGAAATTACATCAAGGCGCAGGGAGAAGCAGCGTGCACAGAGAACTGACAAAGCCATTCACCGCCTGGCAACAACCACATCCCTGCTATGCAGGCGTAGCATGAACAGTCAGGAAGTCTTGACTCAAAACTGCAATCACCTGACAAGGGGCATAGCTGGAATGACCGGTGCGCTAGAGGCTCTAATCAATGCTCAATCAGCACAAACTGCTGCTATTGACGTGCAGGAGAGTGAAGGCAGCACCAGTAGGAGCAGCACGCCAAGCGCCCATGTTGTAGAGACAAGGAGGAGCAGCAGGCGACAGGGTGAGGCTACAGTCCAAACGTCCGGGGAACAGGGTGAGCCACATACATCTGCCAGTGCAAAGTGTGGCCCCAAATGACCAGTTAATAGTATGGGCTACTGCCATTGGACATACAATTTTGAAATTTGAAAATCTTAGTTGCACATTTGTGCTATTGAAACCTGCGTAGTGACATATGCAACTACGGTGGGTGCATTCCACACCTGTCTGTGTGTGTTTACTCACTGTGAGCATTGCCGTAAAATGCTTACTGGTGCACTTTTGTTCCTTAACATACCTACATATGTACTAAATTAAACAAAATTTTGTGCTTACAACATAGGTCTCAGTCTCATTACTTACTCAGAAATAGTTGTGTGTAATCTCCTCACGTCTGTATCTGCCATCACTTGGTGTTGACACTCCAGCAGGTTGTGTTTCAGGCACAGCAATGTCGTCGTCATGATCCTCATAGTCTGACAACTCAACCTCAGTACCCTTCTTCACAGCAAGGTTGTGCAACATAGCACAGGCAGCAATGATCGTACAGCAGGTGATGGGGGTATACTGCCTTGCACCTCCACTCTTGTGCAAGCACATGAACCTGCTATTCCAGACACCAAAGGTACACTCCATGACATTTCTTGGGCTCTTGTGGGCCAGGTTATATCTCCTTTGCCTGGGTGTTGAGGGGTTCAGGTAGGGGGTGAGTATGAAGGAGCGGAGGGCATATCACTGTCTCCTAACAGGAAAAGGGAAAACATTACTCACATGCATACATGTACTTTTTACTGCTATAGGGGTTATAGGGGTCACACTCTGTTTCTTACCTAGGAGGTATCCTTCACCAAATTCCCCTGCAGTCAGCCATGCATAGATGCCGCTGTTTTGAAATATATAGGAGTCATGGGTACTCCCAGGGAATTTTGCCACAAGGTCAGTGATGGCGCACTTTGCATTGCAAATCACCTGCACATTGATGGTGTGGGTGGACTTCCTATTCCTGTATATATATCTGGTGGCAGCAGGGGGACGAATAAGAATGTGCCTGCCATCAATGCAGCAAATTATATTGGGGAATCGTGCCATCTGGTAAAAGTCAGATTTTGTTTGGACCAGTTCAGCATGGGTTGCAGGAAAAGATATATAATGGTCCATCCTCTGTAACATGGCGTCAAGGAATTTGTGGAAAAACCTTGACAGGCTGCTCTGGGTCACCCCACCTACCGCAGCAACCACACTCTGGTAGATACCAGACGCAAGCAGGTGTAGGCTGCACAGCACCTGCACCTGGGGTGAAATAGTGTGTGCCCTTGGGGTAGTGTGCTCCAACAGTGGTTGGAGGTCCCTGATGAGGTCCAAGATGGTGTCTGAGTCCAACCTGTACCTCTGGAGAATCTCTGCCTCTGTGAGCATGAACAGGGTGATCCTCTGTCTGTAGACCTGCTCCTCTCTCTGCCATTCCCTCTCTCCTTCCTCCTGTAGCCGTAGCCGTCTTGCAATGACAAAAAATGCCACCATTGTGCAAGAAGAATTACATTTTGTGTCCATTTTTATAGGTTGCACCTGGTTACCACCTGATTCCAATCCATGGTAAATACCGACTCTTAAATACTGAATTTGAAGCAAATTCTGTATTTCAGGGCATTATTCAATTTTTCCACATCTTATTTGCCGAATCGGTATTTTACCGATTCGGTAACTATACCGATTCGGTAAATTTACCGATTCGGTATTTTTCCAATTCGGTAACTTTACCGAATCGGTTAATTATCCGATTCGGTAACTTTACCGATTCGGTAAATTTACAGAATCAGACGATTTTCGGACTCCTACATCCCAAATGCTCAATACCGATCGGTAACGGCCAAAAATACCGATTACAGTAGGTAGTTATATATATATATATATATATATATATATATATACATATATATATATTCAAAATAATTGTTAATGAATTTAACCGAGGACTAGGATGTATATCAATTTTTTCAATTGCATCAGCAGCATGTTATTCAAGTGTATTTTTTAAAAAAAAGTTGGGCCATCTCTCAAAGTATAACAACGTGGTAATACAATATCATTCAAAAATGTTCCATGTCGATAAGCACATAGACACATTGATTTGTCGTGTATTATTTCAAGACTGATAATTTTGTTGATATTGTTTCTATATGATATGTTACCAGTAATTTACATTTGCAATTCCTTAAATAATCATTTGTTTAAGGACAGCTTTGTTTTTTTCGTTGGTCCCAAAAAACATGTGGTATTCGCCATTTTCATGTTTGTATAACGCTGCTTATTTGCTCTCTAGTATGTTTTCTATGTCCTTTGCCAATTACTATGCACTGTCACTTTAAAAGCTTTGCTGCTTGACTCGCAATTTGTCATGTGATCAAGCCTTCTCCAAGGCGAAACGCGTCATGGCGGCAGCGGTGGCTTTAATTAAATAAACCTTGTTGCACCAGCACTCTTTGGGTCGACTCCTCGTCATTTTTGGTTCCTGCAGAGAATCTCTGTTGAATTGGTGACGATTAACGCAATTTGTGAGTACCACAGCTTCTACGGTACGAGTCGAATCCCTTCCCGACTCAGGGCGATACGGCAGGAAGCCGCTGTTCCAGGAAATCCTTTTCGGGACCAGTTTTTCATTCTTCAGCGAGAAGGAAGCCGCAACGCCCCTGCTTTACCCGCAGCGTGCCTTCATGGGTTACTAACCGGAGTCCGTAGTCTTCAATCTTATAGAGCGGACGTCTGAGTCTTCGAACCCACGGAGGTCTTTGGACACAGCAGAGGGAAGTGTGCGCGACCCCGGCAGGACATTTAATTCCAGTACCGTGAGGTCGTTTTTCTTTTTGTGCAACAACATTATTGCCACTTTACTTACGCGCAACATACGATGGCCACGGACAGACTGCGTAGTCGAGCAGAAGCAGCTGATTCCATGTTTTTGGATGCTCCGGCTGGAGCATCGGTGAGCACCACATCCACAACGTTAGAAACGGGAACAAACACCACAAGGGATTTATTTAAAAAATTGGAGCGCGCTATGCGTGCGGAACAATCAAAGTGGTGGGAACATCGATCCCTTTCTCGTTATCTCGAAGTTGGCCGTGTCCCGAGAGGCTTGAGAATCACCATCGCCCCAAGCTATGAGAACCCGGATCCAGCTATGCTGGCGGAATGGGCGGAAGCCAACTTGAATTCTTCAAGTAAATTATTGCACATTTTGGTCAAATATGCAGAGAGTGATCGAAACAAACTGAAAATGGAGATAGATACTTTAGAGGAAGAAATATCCAAGATTGAAATAATGGAACATATCACCAAAATGAGGTCTGACATGTTATTACGTTTGTCAAAAGAGGAAGAAGTCATCAAAAAACGAAAAGCTTTTAAATTTGAGAGGGACCGATTGACTATCTTAACGGTCAGGTCTTCACGTTTGCCAGACGCTATGAGGCAGTCAAAGCCAAAGCGCGAACCAACTAAGGCAACCCGCAAACAAGGGAAGACACATTACTGCCTGCCACCTCAGTTTCCAGCCTAAGCTCGGCAGTTGAAAGCGAACCAGAATCAGACCCAAATCGCGATGCCAACTTGGGGTTTACCAAACTCACCCTGGCCCAGGAAGTAGACTGTTTGTGCCAGGACCGTCGAGAAACCCTAAGGTACCTCAAAACATACGCACAAAAAAAATAATGGTGCATGATAACTTGGATACTTTCCAAGAAATAGTAGTCAAAGACATCAAAGAACTATACACTACTACCAATAAGAAAAGATTCTACATATCCAAACAGAACTGGTGCTATAAACAACTAATTACAAAACTACAGAAGGATCACAATATAATTGTGAAACAGGCCGATAAAGGCGGCAATGTGGTTCTGTGGACCAAGGATATGTACATCAAGGAGGCGGAATCTCAGCTTAATGATATTGCATGTTATAGAAGAAGCAACATGCAAACTGTTAAATCTACATGGGCGGATCAATTGACAAAACTACAAGCATGGAGAAGCACAAGACTCCTTTCACACGAGGAGTTCAGATATCTTAAGAAAGATCATCCAGTTATTCCATCGTTTTATTTACTTCCGAAGATCCATAAGGACCCTGTACAACCCCCTGGCCGACCCATTATTTCGGCAATTGACAGTTCTTTGGAGCACGTGTCCAAGTACATTGACTTCTTTCTTCAGGGACACGTGAAAACTCTCAACTCGTATGTCAAAGACTCTTTTGATTTCCTCAGCAAAATTGAGCGTTTTGCTTGGGAGGAAGATATGCTTTTAATGACTTTGGATGTTTCGTCCCTCTATACTTCAATACGACATCATGATGGATTGAAAGCCCTGGAATATTACTTGAATAAATGCCCCCCTCATTCAGTGGCACACAATAAGATGCTGGTGGACATGACCAGAATGTGCCTCGAACACAACTTCTTTATCTTCAATGGCGCTATCTATCATCAAGTAAGAGGTGTGGCGATGGGGGCCTGTTTCTTACCAAGCTACGCGTGTTTACACGGCGGGCTGTGGGAGGAACAGGTCCTTGTCGGTCAGCACCATAACATTGTTTCCAACAATATTGTTCATTACCTGCGTTACATTGATGATATTTTTTTGATTTGGAGGGGGGACATTGAAAATGCCAGGGCTTTTGTTGAGTTAATCAATGTCAACTCGGTTAATCTTAACTTTACATCAAGTATTAGTTCTGTTTCCATTTGTTTTCTGGATGTTGAAGTCTTTGTATCTAATAACACCTTAGGTACTAGATTATACAGGAAACCGAGTGCTGGTAACACAATCTTACACTCTAATAGCCAGCACCCTGCACATCTGATTCGGAGTATTCCCTTTGGGGAAATGCTCCGCATCAAGAGAATCTGCAGCACTGATGCTGAATGTGCGGCTGCACAGGAAGCTTGCAGATTACGTTTCCTTGACAGAGGCTATTCCAACACTAGCCTAGTCAAAGCCATCCAACGATCCAATTCTGTTAGCAGACAGGAGGCCCTTGTTCCGAGGGTAAGAAATACCACTACAAATAGCCAGGCAGGAGGAGAATCTGCAAATATTTGCCCACAAGTTATTTTAACTTTTAACCGTAAGCATGGGGCATTGAGAAAAATCCTTTATAAAAACTGGAATCTGGTCCAAAGTGATCCAGTAATTGGACACAATCTTAACAGTAAACCAGAAGTCACCTTTCGCAGATCTCCATCCATGACAAGGGCATTAGTGAGTAACACCCTGGAGCCTATAACCTCCACCACTTGGGGGGCACTCAGGAAGGGCTTTAAGAACTGTCCCCAATGCAAAGCCTGCCGGTTTGGCAGCAACAGGACCCATTTCCAGAGTCCCTTCCGTGAACGCCCCACAGCTATCTCCAAGTGGCTAACCTGCAAATCTGAGTTTGTCATCTATGTGTTGGAGTGTCCGTGTGGTTTACAATACGTGGGTAGTACTAAACTACCTGCCCACAAACGGATACTCCAACACATACGTGCAATCTCAGGCCACGACCAAAACTATCCAGTGGCTAGACATTTCCAGGACAAACATCAGGGCTTACCCGATCAACTCCGGTATTTTTTAATTGACGCAGTTGAGGTTTCAAGAAGGGGAGGTGAGCGTGAGGCCAAACTCCGTCTTCTTGAGACCAGATACATACTGGAGCTAAATACCAAGAATCCTAATGGGTTAAATGATCGGGAAGATCTTTATACATGTATCTGAATGAATTCACAATTATGCCCTCTTATTTTTGTATGTTTTGCTACTGTTTGGTTTAACTTTGAGTCAAATGAATTTTGCTAAACTGTTGTGACAATGTGGTGCTACACTTGATTAGATCTTTTTAACAAACTTATGAAAAGAAAATGTCAAAACTTGTTTTTAAACATGAAATTTCTGCACATATAATGAGCTGCTTTCACTTGCACTTTATCCAAAAAGAAAAAAATCTTCCATCACTTACCTTGCACTTTATTAGACTCAGCAGGCTTTTGTGGCAGGCCCACTTGGGCTTTATTCAAAATAATTGTTACTGTATTTAACCGAGGACTAGGATGTATATCAATTTTTTCAATTGCATCAGCAGCATGTTATTCGAGTGTATTTTAAAAAAAAAAGTTGGGCCATCTCTCAAAGTATAACAACGTGGTAATACAATATCATTCAAAAATGTTCCATGTCGATAAGCACATAGACACATTGATATGTCGTGTATTATTTCAAGACTGATAATTTTGTTGATATTGTTTCTATATGATATGTTACCAGTAATCTACATTTGCAATTCCTTAAATAATCATTTGTTTAAGGACAGCTTTCTTTTTTTCGTTGGTCCCAAAAAACATGTGGTATTTGCCATTTTCATGTTTGTGTAACGCTGCTTATTTGCACTCTAGTATGTTTTCTATGTCCTTTGCCAATTACTATGCACTGTCACTTTAAAAGCTTTGCTGCTTGACTCGCAATTTGTCATGTGATCAAGCCTTTTCCAAGGCGAAACGCGTCATGGCGGCAGCGCTGGCTTTAATTAAATAAACCTTGTTGCAAAAGCACTCTTTGGGTCGACTCCTCGTCCTTTTTGGATCCTGCAGAGAATCTCTGTTGTATTGGTGACGAATAACGCAATATATATATATATAAATATATATATATAATTATAAATAAACCTATTATATATATATATATATATAAACATAATTAATATGTAATAATTTAAATAATTAAACTAATATTTTTTTTATTAGACAACTTCATTACAATTGAATATATGCTTTTCACCCAAAAAATTATATTATCATACGAGAAACAAAAAACGAATAAACTAGGGGTATCCATATGAATAAGACCTAAAAGGATATGTAGACACAGAGAGAGAAAAAAAAAAGAATGAGAGAAAGAAAAAAGAAAGTACATTTTTTTTAAAAAAAGAAAAAAGGAAAAGAAAGATTTTAAGGGGATCATAACTATTATACATATAACAGAGCATACCCAATTTAAACCATTCAATTTGAAGTTGTTGAGACGCTCCAAGCGATGATAGGGGCCCAGATTTTCTCCCCTCGCTTTTTCGACTTCACCCCCCTGGTGGCATAAATTGTTATCTCTTGATTACAAACGCCCAAGAATCGGGTTAGCCACATTTGGAAGCTAAGAGGATCACACTCCTTCCATCGTGCAGCAAGTATAATTCGGTATACAGCAGCTCCAATGAAGAGAAGTGCTTCCTCTCTATGATTCAAATTTAACGTGCCATCGTACCCGAGCATACAGATAGTAGATAATTCGGGCAGTTCACACCCAAAAACCTCTTCCCAAAATTCTCAGATCATTTTCTTTAGTAATGTTAATTTGTTGCAATCATAAAACATATGTAATAGGGTTGCAGGGCCGTGATTACATCTGGGACAAAGGTCATTGATTCTTTTCCCCCATAGATGGAGTTTTGCGGGGGTATAGTAGAGATTATATAATGTTTTATAAAGCTGCGCTTTTAAGTTCGTGGGGAGTAGTAATTGTGATGCCAGTACCAAAACCTTATCAATATCTATGTCTGGATTATCAAGTCTAGTTACCCAAGATACTTTGGTGTGTTCCATGTCATCGGGCGATTTTTCAAGGAGGGTAGAATAAAATGTGCCAATTCTGGTAGATGGCCTAAGAATATCTTCGATTAGAGGTATTCTATTCCAACTTATACTGGGCAGCCTGGAGTATAAACTTGTTCTTATTTGATAACATTTAAAATAGTCTGTTGCAGGTATGTTAAACTGATTTTGCGGGGTGATAAAGCTACAGTTCTTGTCTACACCTAAAAAGTCGAATAGGGAGACAATCCCCCGACTTTCCCAGCTAGCTGAAATTCTATCGTTTACATTTAATGGTAGTACCAATAAATGCCAGAGTGGAGTATATCGGGTTAATTTGGGAATTTGCATATGTTTAGTAACTTTTGTCCACACTTTCCATGCTCCAATGAACTTAACTTTCTTGAAGTAGCTGGGCTCGAGTTGTCTTACAAGTGTCCCCTGGCTTTATGACCTGGGCCAATTCGTATATTGATGGAATACCCACGTCTTCACCGCTAAATGCTATGTTAATCATCGAGGCAAATTGTTGCAGGTACTCTGCCCAAAAATAAAACATTAAGGGCCCGATGTAGGTAATTCCCATTTACCTACTCTTAAATACCGAATCATAACGATTAGGTATTTAAGAGTAGGTAAATAGGAAGGGGGCAGATGTAGGTAATTCTTATTTTAGAATTGCCGAATCTGTAAGATTTGGTATTTATCGATTCGGTAAATACCGAATCGGTATTTCCTATTGATTCCTATGGGCCTTGAAGCCCATACGAATCAATGGGAAATACCGATTCGGTATTTACCGAATCGGTAAATACCGAATGCTCCAAGGGTGAACGGGGTGTCACTTTGACACCCTGTAGCACCCAAATTCCAGGCTTGTGTGCCATGTGGCACACATACATGCCCTAAGGGCATGTCTGTGTGTCACATGGCACAGGTGTACATGCACAGATGTGCATGTACACATTATATATATATATATAGGTAGTTATAGTTAGGATTTTTTTCAATCTTAAATCTCAAAATTCTATTTGGAATAACTTTGGCGCCGGTTGACGAATCTGCCTGAGAATTTCCTCAAAATGGCCTCTTCGAGCTCGGGTCCCTCTTTGAAAGTTTGGGGGGGGATTCATCAAGCGGGGGCCGAGATAAAAGGGGGGTCCCAAAACGCGTTTTCCCCATGTTAATTTCCATAGGGCGGTCAACCTCACTTTTAGCCCGAACGGCTGAATGGATTTCCACCAAACTTGGCAAAATTGTAGGGACTGGTAGCCCGTTGTGCCTTTGCTATGTCTCAAGATATGTGCTCCAGTGGATTTTGAGTAATTTAGGTTCAAAAAAATATATATATCTATAGGCGCGCCCCGGTACGCGCACCGGGGAGTGCACCGGGCGCTCCATGCGACTTGCACACGGAAAGCTGATTGGCTCACGGGTGTCTGTAAACATTCGAAACAGTCCGGAGCGGCCACCATCTTGTGTCTCGGTAGGATCGAGACACAAGAGGTGACATAAAAAAAGGGGGAAATGACTATAAGGGGGCAGGGTAGACCCCCTCCTGACCCCCTAGGTTTGATGTGGGGGCTAAAATAGGGTCCCACGGGGCATTTAAAAAAAAATCCATTTGCGCGGGGGGAGCGCCCGGTACGCGCACCGGGAAGCGAAGCATGGGGAAAATCCAGGGCCTTATTTATGAAGGCCTTGCGACAGTTTTGCGCCGCCTGTGCGTCACTTTTTGTGACGCACCAGCGGTGTAAAAAATGCGCCTCGTTGCGATATATTTAAAAAGTGACGCATCTAGGTAGATGGGTCACTTTTTAAAACCCTGTGCCACATTATACCTGCAACAGGTATAATGTATGCAGAGGGGGCGTTCCCCCGCAAAAAGCCTCGTAATAGTGACGCAGTGAAATCTATGAGATTTCACTGCGTCACTTTTAGGATGCTGTTGCGTCAAAATCTTGCGCCTGCCTCACAGCAGGCATAAGACTGGCGCAAGACCTTTCACATGGGGCTTTCCCCATGCGAAAGGACGCATTACTGGAGTTGCGTCACTTTTGTGACACACTCCAGCAATGCGTCACTTTTATGCTTACAGATACATCAGAAATACTGACGTATCTGTAACTCCTTGCGACATGATTTGTCATACATTAAATATGACACATCTGGAATGTCGTAAGGAGTGCGCACAGAAAAGTGACGCATCGCTGTTTTCACGCAGCGATGCGTCACTTTTCAGAAATGAGGCCCCCAGTTTATTCACTGTGTCACCTCTACGACCCTTTCTTGCGTCAATACGTCTCTTTTGCATACATTACACCTGAGGTAGGAATAATGTGGCGCAGGCGCTTTACACTTTGTAAATATGAATGAATAAGGTGCATTTTTTACAGCACTGTGCAAAAGTGACGCATCGGTGGCGTTAAAGTGACGCATGGCCTCATAAATGAGTCCTTCAGTCTTCTACTCATGCGTCATATTAAATTTATGACGTATTATGTTGGAAGTTCTTTTAGATACGTTAGTATTTCAGACGTATCTGTAAGCGCAAAAGTGAAGCATTGCTGGAGTGTGTCACAAAAATGAAGCTACTCCAGCAATGCATCCTTTTACATGGGGTCAAGCCCCATGTGAAAGGGCCTGCACGCCTGCTGTGAAACAGGCGTAATATTTGAAAGCAACAGCGTCATAAAAGTGACGCGGTGATATGTCATAGATTTCACTGCGTCACTTCTACGACCCTTTCTTGCGTCAATACGTCCCTTTTGCATACATTACACCTGACGTAGGAATAATGTGGCGCAGGGGCTTACAAAGTGACGCAACTACCTAGATGTGTCACTTTGTAAATATGACTGAATAAGGTGCATTTTTTTACAGCACTGGTGCGTCACAAAAAGTGACGCTCTGGTGGTGTTAAAGTGATGCATGGCCTCATAAATGAGTCCTTCAGTCTTCTACTCATGCGTCATATTAATTTTATGGCATTTTATGTTAGAAGTTCTTACAGATACGTCAGTATTTTAGACGTATCTGTTAGCGCAAAAGTGATGCATTGCTGGAGTTTGTCTCAAAAATGAAGCAACTCTAGCAATGTATCCTTTCACATGGGGCCAAGCCCCATGTGAAAGGGCCTGCATGCCTGCTGTGAAACAGGCGTAAGATTTGGACGCAACAGTGTCATAAAAGTGACGCAGTGATATCTCATAGATTTCACTGCGTCACCTCTACGACCCTTTCTTGCGTTAATACGTCCCTTTTGCATACATTACACCTGACGCAGGAATAATGTGGCGCAGGGGCTTACAAAGTGACGCATCTACCTAGATGCGCCACTTTGTAAATATGAATAAATAAGGTGCATTTTTTACTGGACTGATGCATCACAAAAAGTGACGCTCTGGTGGTGTTAAGGTGACGCATGGCTTCATAAATGAGGCCTTCAGCCTTCAACTCTAGCAATGCATCTTTTCTTACCCTTCCACACCCACGTTCCTTTTCAACATTTTCTTTGAATATCAACATTCCCCATATTCACTCTTCTTCTCCTTACTTTCCTTCCCAACACTCACCTTCTTTCAGTCCCCCTACTTCACTTCCTTTCTCCTCTCATACCTTTCTGTTCTTTCTTACTCATTTTCCTTTCCATTATCAATGCACTCCATTTCACTTACTCTTTTTCATTTTTTAAAGAATATAGCTCTTTGATGAGAATTGGAGGTAGTTCTGAAAATAACTTTTTGTTTTCTTCTTTTTTCAAAACAGGAACAAAAACAGGGAATTGAAACTGCTCAACAGGAGCAAAAAAAACCAATTTAGGGGTGGAAAGGGCAGTGATGGTTCTCCAATGCTCGAACCATGAGCTGGACACTTTGCTCCCCAAAGGTAAGGAGTTGATTGCAGTATCTGCATCTCAGGACACCATAGTTAAAAGCAGGTTGAATATTTGGAACGAGCTCCTGCGATTGCCCCCTCCCAGAAGTAGTTGCTACTCCGGTGGATGTAGAGGCCCCATCACTGGGAACCTCTTGTGCCAGAGCCCTGACACTTTCCCGGGCAAAATTCTGGGGGTGCCTCCTCTCCACATGCCAGATCATCGTAAAGTTCCCAAATGAGTATTTTTTTTTGGGGTCACCCCGTGACAGGACTTGTTTGCAGATCCTGCACTCCACTTTTGGAGCATTCACCTTTTTTGGTTAGGTGGTATTTAAAATAAATTCCAAATAAAATGTTCCTTTACCTTTGGTTGAGGAGGCTCTTCATTAATGAATTCAGGTTCTTCATCACTGCTGGATTCTCTGGCAGCCATGGTAAACCAAGAAAGATCCAGGAGCAAAAAAGAGGTCTTCCAGTCACAAACGTGAAAGAAGAAGTGAAGGAAATGGGTGGGGATTTCATTCTTTGTAAAAAAAAATGTAAGCAACCAATGAAAAGTGTTCTTTTAAGGTCACATGATTTGACGCGCTGCGCGCACCGGAGCGCCTCCGGGTGCGCACACGCGGCGCAAATGTAGGCGCTTCCAAGGGGGCATACGCGGCGCGAACGTAGGCGCTTCCGGGGCGCATATGCGGCGCAAACGTAGGCGCTTCCGGGGCGCATACGCGGCGCGAACGTAGGCGCTTCCGGGACGCATACACGATGCGAACGTAGGCGCTTCCGGGGCGCATACGCGGCGCGAACGTAGGTGCTTCCGGGGGCGCTTACGTTGCGCGCCGAAGTGACGTCTTCATAGTTTTACGGAAATGCAAAATCATTTTCATTTCCTTATTAAAAAACTGCTTTTATTTGTATGGTACGAAATGTTTTGCGTTATTATTAACTTTTCATTCATATTTTTTTCACAAACGAAAGTAGCGCTCTGGGTGCGCTTTCCGGAGAGCTTACCGGAGCGCGCACCCAAAGCGCCCCAGGAAAAAATTATAAAAAAAAAAAATTAAAAATTAATACATACAGCAAATTGTAAAAAAAAACATAGGTTAGAAACTCGATATAGAAAGGAATTAGCATTTAAAAAACCTATGAAATTCACTGAAAAAACCATAGGTTTCACACCAGTTATGGTTAGGAATTAGCATTTAAAAAACCTATTAAATTCACTGAAAAAACCAAAGGTTTCACACCAGTTATAGTTAGCTGGAAATTTTACTGACATAAAACCATTTAAATTCCCACTTTATAGTTAGTTGGACTCACTATAACTTGCGCGCCTGCAATGCACTGCTGATGACGTCACATATTACATCACTCATGACATGGTCAGTGACATCACTCATGACATCACTGATGACACCATCCTTGTGACAGAGTGAGAGACCTCCTTTCAGTGTAATGTAAGCCTTGAAACACATATTCAAAAATAGTATTTAACATTTTTAAAAAAATGGAGATACCCATACCAGTTACAACAAACAATTCAGTAATTCCACCATCTATATACACATCCACTCAATCACCAACAGTTCTATATAGTCACTCATACATATACTCACTCATTATATGTAGTGATACACCTATACATCCTGTTACACTTCGACAGTCATCCAAAAGTTACTCACACACATATTCACACATGCAAAAAAACTATTGAACATCCATTTATTTGCATATACAGAAATACACACACTACCACTTTACTTCTAAGAAAACTTACACATACTTACTCTCTTAAACAATCACTTATAGAAACACATACTTATTTAAACAGGAACTCTTACAATCTCTCACTCTCACATATACTCACTTATATAAATCAATACTCACATATACTAGATTAAAACATATGTCGTTACTGAAAAAGACAATAAAAAGACAGTTGTTTACTCACTAACATACACATATACACACTCATCCATCCATACAGTTTTGTACATATGCTGTCTTCAAAACACATACAAACAGTGAGTCAGTCACCAACCCATACAGCCACTTATACACAAAGTGAAACACTGATACATACATTTCAATATTTAAAATGTACTTGCTAATATATGTATTCACTAAGATACACTTAATAAGGCAGTTAACCAATCAATTTGTATATTAACAAACATCCATTAACAAACATTTAACCATTTATTCTTCCATCGTCCTTTACAAATACATATATAAAACATATATGTTGTTCAGAAAGACACACATTCACTGGATGGTGTCATCAGTGATGTCATGAGTGATGTCACTGACCATGTCATGAGTGATGTAATATGTGACGTCGTCAGCAGTGCATTGCAGGCGCGCAAGTTATCGTGAGTCCAACTACCTATAATGTGGGAATTTCAATGGTTTTATGCCAGTAAAATTTCCAGCTAACTATAACTGGTGTGAAACCTATGTTTTTTTCAGTGAATATATATGTGTAAATATATTTGCAATAATGTGTTAAATATTTTATAATTAAGATTCATAATTATTTTATAATATTACTAAGTAAATATGTTTTTAAAAAATCCTGTTTTTTAATATTTACATTTATTTATTTTACATTTTAAGCTTGTTTTCATTATTTTAACTACGTTTTATTTAATTGTGTTTCTTATTTACTTACTTTTATATTATTTTTAATATAATTAAAAAATGCAATATTCTATCACTCACTAACCCTGGGGATGGTTTGTTGGTTGAGTAGCTCTTCTGGGTGGCTTTTCCAATGCCACCAGTTTCAAACAATTTTCACTGAAGCTTAAAACACCAAATAAACCAGCCATAGACTTAGTTCAAAAGAAATACCCACTCACAGTTCCTCAGCAGACTTTCCATCTGCTGCACTCAGTGTCAGTCAGTCAGTCAAATTCACTTTATTTGGTTAATTAAAACCATAAAAGTATGCAAAAAAAATACATTACAAACATTTTTACAAAAAATATTAAATAAACATAATCATCAAAAATTACATAATTAAATTAATAATATACAGAATAAAAAGGGGAAAATTTCATACAAGTCCTGACACCAGATGCACATTATTAGCAGCACTTCCTTTCTTCTTAATCCTGACAGCCGCGGTTAAAAAACTAGCTATATTAAAAATTTCCCATATATTATTCAACATTTGCAAATAAATAAAAGCCCGTTTTGCTTGAGTAAAACCTTTGCTTTTTAAAATCGGTATTTTAAAATGATTACGGATATGCAAAAAATATTCACAAAATAAAACAAAATGCAGAGAATCCTGAGTAGAGAAATTGTCACAGGTACATACATCTTAGTCCTCCTGCTTTTTCCATTCTTTTGGCTCGGCAAAAAGCAAATGTAGTTGGTTTAACCTAAATCAAACAAATATGAAGCAATGGTGCTGGATAGACACAATGGTTAGGTATGGCTCAATCGGTAATGATGTACATATCAGCTGATGAGCCCGAACAGATGGTTTGCTTAACTCATTCTGCTCTCTATCACTTTGAGAAACCTGAACATACATATGTTTAACCCACAATTTGTCTGCTTTTAACAATTTCTCCGGGGAACCAAAGAGCTCAGGTCTGCCTAAATAAGCTGCAGTCCTTTTGACATAATTTAACCATGGGATGCTACTTGCCAAGTCAAGAGCCAAGCAGTCACGAATGATGACACGGTTCATCTGCAGCTCCGGATTTGTCCAAATACTTATCCATTTGAGCAGAGGAGCCATTCCAATGGTGTCTGATATATAACCTATGCCCATTTCTTCATGAATATATGTTTAACATACAGCAGAGGCTTAGTTTTATTCTTTATGATACATGGTAACACCATTACCATTTCCACAAACACTTTAAATGCTTGGGCCCAGATTCACTATGATTTTGCATCAGGGTTTTGTCAGTTATTGTGTGGGGCAACCCCAATGTAAAATCGTCTTTGGCAGTTTATAAGTGATACAAAGCCGCTTTGCATGTCTTTGTGTGGTTTAGTCAATACAAATTAATGCAAGGCAGGTCCATAGTGCTGCCTTGTGTTATTTTTCAATGAGTAGTCATTCCATAGATGTAGCATGGGTGTTCACATGTATCTACCCATGAATGTTGATGAAATCCCAGTGCCAGAACCCTGAGTTACTTTGCCACAACAGCAGGGGTTGAGGCCCTTTACTCCTGATGTCCCTAACACAAAGTAAAATATGGCATTAAAATAATACACAGAGTCCCCCAGAGTCAGGGCTCTAGTTTTTCATTAAGCGGGTTCCTGAGTCCCAATACCCTCTTTTTAGAGGTATTGGTAATTTACTATAGGTAACATTCGGGGTAAACTCCATCAGTAGATTGACTTCATTCAAATTCAAACGTGCACCCGTGCCTACGCTCTAGGTGGTATGCAAGTTCCCCTGGGGCATTCCGGACCATCAATCATCTTACCCACACCAGAAGGACATGCACAACTGGAGTCTTTGAGAGCACCCGTCCTTGAGGGCATGGAGGTTGCAGCAGCTGTCTCCAGTGAAAATTACACACGCAGCCCTGCAGGGCACCTGTTGGTTTTCCTAGAGTCCCTTACACACGTTCATGCAGGGAAAGCAGCCAAGTATCCTCACAACTCCTCCAGAACTGGTAAGTTTCCTTAGATTCTCCCAATAGGTGCGGTGGTATATTTGATGATCCTGGTTCAGATCCTCAGTCAGGATGCACCTGCATTTGTTATCATGGTGGCCTCCTCCTCTCGATGATGGTCATGGCCATACCCCTCTCCTTGTCTTTCTCCCAGTGGTCTCACCTGACATACGGGGTCACAATCCTGATTTCACACACAGGCTATTGACTGATAGGCACAGAAGCAATCAGCTGCCCCACATGGCATACGGGGTCACCAACTTCACTTCACTCATGGACTATGACCTGATTGGTGCAAAAGCTGTCTCCTCACACTTCGCTTCAAAACTCCAATTGCCAGGATCGCCGAGAGGACCTCACCATCTCCAGCACGTTTTTCTTCCTAACAGGCACACTGGCCTAAGTAAGCAGGCAGTCAAAGGTGTCAGGGGTAGTTAGTCTTAGATTCCCTGGGTGATGTCCCTCCACCCAGCTGGGAAACTGGCAGGCCTTTGCCTCCAGTCCAGGTCACAGGCAGAAGTCTTGGAGAGCTGCCCCCTTCTCTAATAGCCTTCATGGCTGCTAAACAGTTGATACATTTTGAGGCTACAAGGACCCCTTTGCAGTGCTTGGTCCTATGCCATGGCCTTGCCCCAGAAAGCAGTATGTCACAGCTGGAGCAACTCTAGATTTCATAGGCCAGAAGAGTGACTAGAGATTCCAACCTGGATGTCAGCCACAGTGATGCATGTCAAAAAGTTACCCAAGACTCCCGGCCCTACTCTTTATGATTCTCTTAACTGCCCCATCTACTTCCTGAGATGCCTCAGACTTCTTTCCAGTGACCTCACTCTGAATGAAAGAGCTCTCTTTGAAGTATACTGAAGAACCTGCTCTCCCTTCCTCCAGTGTGTTCCACCCAGCTCACAGAAATGCAGCAATCCACAGATCTGTCTGGTGTGAATCCTCTACCTTCTTGTGCTCCTCCCAAAAAGGAACCCAGAATGTTCTATGTATTGTACCATTCACAGGCACAGATAACAGACATTCACTGCACAGCACTACATCTTCTCTATTTTGTACCACTAACAGACCCACATACACCCAGCATATGCATACAACACACACACACTGCACAGCACTACATACTAACCAGATGTAGGCTAAGGGGGACTTAAGCACACATCAGCAGATCTTTACACAAGTAGGGCTGTAAGCTCCACTCCAGTGACACAGGCAAAAAGGTTTATTCACTTCAATTGATCACTATATGGTATTCTGCCACCATGATGCTTGCACTACTTAACTCCTATCAAAGATGGCAGCTTTTCACTATTATGTGGGAAGCGCTTTGGGCACCTATTCCAATCCCAAACAACTGAAATCTGTGAGACAGGCCTATGTCATTGAGCACATTCATGATCCGTCTTCACCCATGACAACAAAATTCAGTACCAGGGATTGAGACTTCATTCCAATTTGGGGCACTCAGGGTAGGGGTACATGTCCATCACCATGCGAGGCTCTTTTCTATCCCAACACCCAGTTGTACAAAGACTTGAGACGTGAGACTTACCAAACCTGAATTTGCACCATAATAGTGCGCCTACCAGACATAACGAGGAGAAATATATTTATTCCTACTCATTATTTCCTTGTTCCATGTGTGCTGCATTTTGCAGAACACATAGAAAGAGGAATATGCCTATGAGGATTGTTTTTGTGCATGAAGGTGTCCCTTTCTGCAAAAAAACAATCCTGGCCATAACACATTTACCCTAGGCAGCACACAGTGATCCTTAACAAGGAGAAAACAGAAATGCTCCATGTGTTTGGAAATATGAAGAACTTTTGGTCTTTCCCTTTCCCACAACACAGCGCAGCAAGGTCCTCTGCTGCTTCGCACAACATACATATATATATGTGTGTGTGTGTTCTATAATAAATTTGCAGAAACAGAGGGGTTCCAATTATACCTTAGCCAGGTGACACGACCTTCGCATAGATTTGTCCTGACCAGGCTTAGGCTCGGGGTTGTACACCATCTGGTGTCTTTTCCACTTCTTAAAAAGCACCCAGTTTGCCCTTGTCCGTGCGACGGTCAATCCAAACAAAGCACACTGCACTTTCTTCTCTTATGTGACCTTTATAAGAATTTCCGTACTGTCTATCTAAAACCGATGTTCTTAAAATATGGAGCCCGCTCTGTAAATGATGCAATGAAATTGACTTTTAATATGCATAATTCTGATATTTGTTTTTTTACTGCCACCTTCCTTTATAAATCAATTCATGCCAGGAAAAATATGCTGTTTTAACTCATGTGTGTTTTATTGATTATCCCTTCAATATTGTCTATACGTGTATGTTTGTGCTTTTATGGTCATTTTTTATATGTACCGAATAAAGCATCATGATATGTGTGTGTGTGTGTGGATAGATAGATAGATAGATAGATAGATAGATAGATAGATAGATAGATAGATAGATAGATAGATAGATAGATAGATAAATAGATAGATAGATAGATAGATAGATAGATAGATAGATAGATAGATAGATAGATAGATAGATAGATAGATAGATAGATAGATAGATAGATAGATAGATAGATAGATAGATAGATAGATAGATAGATAGATAGATAGATAGATAGATAGATAGATAGATAGATAGATAGATAGATAGACATGCCTTTCTATCTACCGGTATAGACGTATAAATATATACACATCAAAAAAACGTTGAAAATATTAACTCTTCAATTACAAATGTAAAAACCAAAAAAATGATCACAATAATATTATAACATTTGTTTAAAGAATTAAGTAATAAAATATATTTATACACACAACGCAAGAGTAGGGGAAGCATTAGACTTTGGAGGGTTAGACTTGCTGGGCCCTATTCACAGAACTAACTTAAGACAAAATCCTAAACTTACTACTTTTGGTATTCACAGAAGTTAGGATTTTGTCTTAAGTTTGTCTTAAGACAGACTTAAGACAGACTTAAGATAAAATCCTAACTTAAGTCGGTCTTAAGTCTGTCTTAAGACAAACTTAAGACAAAATCCTAACTTCTGTGAATACCAAAAGTAGTAAGTTTAGGATTTTGTCTTAAGTTAGTTCTGTGAATCGGGCCCATTATTCCTAGACCAGTCAAAGCAAAAGTAGGGAATGAAATATGACTTTGAAGGGGTTACTATTCCTACATCTGCCTCTGCACCAGTAGGGAAAATGTCGGGCCTCAGAGGGGATACATTATTGTTCCCACTCCAGTCTAAGCAAAAGTAGGGAAAGCATTAAACCTGGAGAGGTTACATTTTAATCCTACTCATGTTCCTGCATATGTAGGAAAGTGCTGGACTTCGGAGAAGGTAAATTTGCTATTCCCATTGCAAAAAGTGCAACAGGAGGGAAAGTGTTGAACTTTGGAGGGGTTGCATACACTATTCACACTTCAAACAACACAGCAGTAGGGAAAGTATTGGACTTCTGAGGGGTTGAATTTACTCTTCACACTCCAAACACCACAACAGTAGGGAAAGTGTTGGACTTTGGAGAGGTTAGATTTACTATTTCTTCTCCAGTCACCTCTACAGTTCAACAGTAGGGAAAGTGTTGGACTTCGAAGCAGTTAAATTTACTATTCCCAAATCCAATCTAAACAACAGTAAAGAAAGCATTAGACTTTAGAGAGGTTACATTTACTATTCAATCGTACTCTAGTCAGCACTACAGTAAGGATAACTGTTTGACTTTGGAGGGTTACATTTACTTAATATATCTGAATAACCCTATTAATATAGAAAACAAATGAAACACTTAATATAAACATTATTAATTAATATTAAATATATATAGATATACGTGTATTCAAAAAATAATTAATTAACTTCTCACCTTATACCCCTCAAACCTAGCAGCCCCCACCTAAAATGAATCTAAAGTAAATAAAAATAGTACAATTTACTTGAGTTAAAAGCAGCTATAACATTTTCTTATTGAGGGCTCCCAACTCAACTATAATAAGGATATTAGATATGGGTTTTTATACAGGAATTACAGGCTCCAATATTTTATCTACGCAATACATTGCACACACTGGCATGTTTCCCAATTACCTGTTTTTTATTTTCATGTGGGAGGGGAACAAAAATCATTTATCTAGATTAGACAATACCACACATTTGGTTCTGCGTCGGTGCTGTCAGCGCAGGGGCCTCTTAGAGTTGGCCGCAGGTACTGGCCGAGGAACCTCGTGACCACTTGACATCACTGGTCAGATCACCCGATGCATGTCCACAGGGTCCAGGAAAGACAACACCCCTACAACGGTGTGTCAGATATGATCAAGCACTCTTACCTGAGTTGAACACCAACCTTACCTGTAAGGTGCTTGATCGGTTTTGCAGAGACGCTATGGACCAATCCCCCAGAACCCTACCTTACAGCCTGTGATTCTTATACAACACTAGGGTGTTGGGTAGCAGTCAGGGAGAGAGGCCGGATCTGACGCTACTTATTTCCTTGTAGTCGACCTGAAAATATACAAGAATATTCCTTAGCAAACGTTCTTATTCATCCCTGACTTCCAATCCTAACTCCTCTCACACCTTCCCTGACATTCTAGAACAGTCTCCTACCTGCGAACTACTTGTCTGGTCTTCGCGTCCTGGAGGTCGTTGTCTTGATGTGTTTAGGGGTGTATCTTGTCTGTTGAAGGTGGTTGGTTTGTCCGCCTCCAGATTTGGTTACAGGATTTCTAAAGAATTAAACAACACTTATTTGCACTTTTCTTTAACCTTCTAATTTCCCTGTAAAATAACTTTGAGTTAATCTTACTCACTTCTTTCCCTTGTCTTGTAGATCTAGACGCGACTTCTCCGTGAAGATTCTATAGTTTGGTTCACTACAAAACCTCTTTACTATTGCTGCTGAAAATTCTTGAGCTTTGCGAGAATATGCTTTATACATCAACTTAAACATTCACAACCTGCATTAGAATCATTACATTAACTCATGTTCTAAATTGGCTATGACTCAGGAAACCAAAGAAATTATCTCGATACATCCATGAATTATAATTTAGCAATTTGTCCAAAAATGTCCCCAAAAAGCTAGCGTTGGGCGCCTTGAAGCTAGAAGTACTTAGCTCTTCTTTATCCGGTTGTTCTATGAAGTTCAGAGGATGGCTGGCACAGTTCAAACCTTCGGCGATGATCCGTGAGCTCTCCGGTGCTGCAGTTGGCTCTGAGATGCTCCGAAGACTAAGCGCCTTCTGGAACCCTGGGTGTGGCTTTTATAGCCCAGCTACACCCCGGGACGTAGAAGAACAGGAGCGTGCCACGCCCAGAGCCGCCGAACACTCCAAGGGCAGAGCAATGAATCAGTTTTCCAATGCGCACCAAAACGATGCGTGTCGTTTTTAAAACGCGCGTCTTTTTTCTTTGCAGCTGTAAACATCGTATGCCTTTAGTTATACTTACAGAACGAAGTACAATCGCATAACAGTTAAAGGCCTCTTAGACAATGACCTGAAAGTGACTATATTTATTAGCGGAGCACAAATTTACAGACATGATCGAAACCTTCACGAACCATTACTTTACATAAGTTAATCCCTTTTTATCTTTCCAGGTACAAGGAGTGCTGGTTGCACGGGATAGGGGTGGGTTTCCTAAAAGGAAGAATATTCCAGGCTTATATAAAGCTTGGAAAGACGGTTTCATGACACGGTGATGCATAATAGAGTGGTGACCCTAAGCACAGCATTATTCTTTACACAGACATAAAAATAACAACCATCAACAGCTGAGTCGCGCTTATTACAAATGCACAATGAGAAAACTAGCGCAAAGCATTCCACCAATTAACAACTTGGTGAAGTGGGTGAAACACGAGAAGGAGAGACAGAGAGAGAGAGGAGAAAAAATAATAGTTGTATTCGAGTATTGACACGTTACATCAATTTATCATAAAGTCTGTCGGACGAGAGGACCTCATTGGACACGGCCTGAGGTGGTACCTCTCAGTCATGTGCCACCTGGGATTCTCACCGCCAGCTCCAGACCATTCTAGGTGTCAACAAACCGTAGGATTATAGTGCAAACTTGAGCTGCTCTCTCTCACCCTTTCACTGGACACAGACAAGGGCGATGAAACTTGGCTCCTTGGACATCTGTCTCTTGGGTTCATCCTCATCAGGTATAAGCACACCGTGATTAGGTGATGGATCAGCAACACTGGCAGCCAGTTTCGGAAGAGCTTGAAGAAAGACACATTTCTCATGACAGTCTCACCTTGATTTTGAGCAGTTACCATAGTTCCTTTCACGGAGATCACTTTCCACGGGTCAAACGTAAAAAGCAACAAAAAATTGCTCCGTGGATGCTAGTTCTTGTCTAGCACCATGTCACCAATGCAAATGACTCTCCTCCTGGCACTTTTTGTTCAAGAGACGTGGTCATTCTGTGGTCATTCTGTGTCTGGTGCAACTTGGCACTACATCCATGAGTTTGTGTAAAACTGAGGGTTTCTTCCCATGGGGAATGGTATGATTCATGTCCTGATTCATGCAGAGGGCACAGGCACTCACCTTGGTTGTCGCATCTGGCTTGAGTTGGAATTCCCTCAGAAAAGCATAGAGGGCACACTCCATATTCTGCTCATTACCAGGGCAATTCTGAGAGTCTTGTTTAAAGAATGCATAAATCTTTCAAGCTCTACGTTTGCTTGAGAAGCAGGTGGTGTCATTCATCTGTGGTGGATGCCACAAGATTGTAAGTACTCTGTGGACTCCTGACTTAAGAACTGGGGACCACTGTCTGTTTGTATGTCACTCAACATCCCATGAGAAGACATGACTTTTTCCAAACGGGAGATCATGTGGCTGGCTGTTGTTGACTCAATGACCTCAACTTCAGGGTACTTTGAAAAACCATTTATGACAACCAGCATGTGTCTGCCATCAGGTAGACTTCCGAAATCAGCACTGGCTCTGTGCCACGAAATAGGGGGAATTGTCTCTATGATGCTGGGTGCCGATGTCTCCACTGGTCCAGCAGCTTGACACAACGGGCATTGATCCAATTTCAAGAACTATACCTTGCATCACAGTTTTTGATTAAATTCTGACAAACCCCGGGTGAGCTGTGTGAGCAAGGTCAACCAACTGTTGCAGCATGGTTCTCAGGATACCCAATCAGGGACCCCTCAATAAACACCCTTCCGGAGAGACAGCTAGCTACAGACGAACATTGTGTTGGGACGTCAGAGTCATCCTCGCTTCCTCAGTAGTATGGGAGGTTTTGCGAGTAAGGGTGCCTCAATTCCCAGAAGTTACAGTGGAGATGGCTAACTGAAGACATTCATCAATAGCAGTGGCTTTAACAATGCTTGTAAGGAAGATGGGCAGCTGCCTGGACTGTTCCACTACCAGTCAAATGTATTGCTTGACTTTCTCAGCATCTGATTCTTCTCCCACAGTGGTGGGGTTTGCATGCAATGACAGATAATCCATGGGATTTTGTGGTCTGTGGTAATTTATGGTATGCTTGAAGTTGAAGATTCCTTTCTCGATTCTAGGAGGTGGTTCAGATGAAGATCCAGTGAAAATAGGGACCAGTGACTTATGGTCTGCATGAATTGTGAGTGGCTGGCCATAAAAGTATATATGAATATGGTGGCAGTCCCAATGCACCACAATGGCCTCTTCTTCAATATGAGAATAGCACTGCTCCATCTCAGTCATGGCACGACTGACATACGCCACTGGTGCCCATTCAACATTGGATTGTCTCTCTGATAAAACAGCCACATAGCCAGTCCACATGGGATTGTCCTTGGTCAACGTTCGAAGCAGGGCAGTGAGGGCTGGCAGGTTCGGGATAAAGTGCCTGCAGTAAGTAACCATTCCTAAAAAACTGTGCACTCTAGTGACGGTTGTGGGTGCAGTTGCTGATTGGATGTCATGAACTTTCACAGGATCAGTCATGACGCCCTCCTCCGAGAAACGGTACCCAAAGAGTGCTATATCCTTTTGAAGAAAAGCAAATTTTTGTTTGTAGATTGTGAGACCGTAATTCTTCAGTCTTTGAAAATTGGCCCTCAGGAGGTCGAGATGTTCCTCCAGGCTTGAGGTAGAGACCAGAATGTCATCACTGTAATTGATGAGTACTGTGAGGCCAGTGAAGCCTACCCTAATCGTGTCTTGAAATTCTTTTGACACACTCGACACACTGAAACAGAGGTGTTTGTACCCCCGCAGGAGTACATGGGTGGAAAATGTGGTGATCGCTTTTGATTCCGTGGCAAGCATGAGCTGGTGGTTCCCTGCACAGGGGTCCATTTTGGAAAAACACATGGAGCCACTGACTTCAACTACGATGTCATCGACCATGGGTGTGAGATGTCTTTCACAATGGATGGCCAGATTGGGGAGGCACTTGTCAACACAGATTCCGACTTCCTCCAGCTGCTTGGGTTTCCTTGACACCACTATTGGGGATACTCAGGGTGTAGGGTTGTCAACCTTTTTGATGATATCCACTTGCTCCAATTTCCACAATTCAGCTCCCACCTTGGGTCGTAGTTGAAATGCCACCTTTTGATTCTTCAGCGCGACAGGTTG
This sequence comes from Lissotriton vulgaris, assembly GCF_964263255.1. Taxonomy (NCBI): domain Eukaryota; kingdom Metazoa; phylum Chordata; class Amphibia; order Caudata; family Salamandridae; genus Lissotriton; species Lissotriton vulgaris. The sequence goes on from NC_141691.1 coordinate 1,437,541,436, forward strand.
GATAGAGTAATCAATGTGGAGGTGCATCAGACAGCCCTTGAGGCACCCTATCACTTCAAAAAGAGATGCAAACTCAGCCAGCAGGTCTTTCACCCTTCCTAAGTGGATGTTGAAGGGAAATGCAATGAATTGCAGACATTCCGCCACCCAACAACTTAACAGCATCCCTGAACCACCTTTGGTTACATATACCTTGGCCCTACACGAATGAGACTCATATACAATTTCCATCATGAAGATGTTTGCTAGAGGGAGCGGCATGGATGATCCATATGCAAAAACCTTGGTGGTGGTGATGCGTCATACCAGTTGAAAAGGGAGCGTCTTGAGGACAATGTGTGCCAAAATATTGATTGAAACACCAATGTCGATTAATGTCATTATCTGATGACCTGCCAGGAGAACATTGCACTTTGGAATGCACCTCTGCGAATATTCACCAGGTGGGAGTGTATGGATGATATGAACGTTTCCTTCTAGGTCATCATCGTTATCCATATCTTCATCATCTTCCGGCATTTATTTAAAAAAGTTTAATATTGCGCTGGCTAGACCCGGAGGTATCAGAGCGCTTTACATGAGCATCAGATCACAGTTACAGGTTACATCGTTACAAAGGTTGCACAGTTTATTAGAGCATGGCAACATAGTTACTTGTATGGTCGAGATAAAGAATAAGCACAAATACGTAAGGGGAATAGCTGGCAGGTTGAACGATTCAGTGGAGGGGGAATGAGCTGGGTAAGAAGACAGGTAATGAAGGCGGGAAAGAGGAGGGGAGGGTGAAGGACACTGCATGGAAAGAGGAGGGGAAGGGCAACGGGTAACACAAACCGGTAGACGAGTCAAAGCAATGTGCAAAATCCAGTAAGCTGTGATCCCAGGGGAAGTAGTATCACTTACCTATCTCAGTTACATATATATAGTCTTTATTCGGTTTTTAAAATACATGAAAAACCAGAAAAGCTTTTCACAATTATATAAAACATTTCATATTAAAAATAAAGGAACATACACCAGTGCATTAATATACGATATCCAAATCTAACAGTGGGGGTCTCAAGCAATTGCTACTATTTGTACATACAACTTCTTTTGCAGAATTTAATCTTAGGTACATGGCAATCTAGGGCCGTTGTCATAGATTTAGCCTACGTTTCCAAACAGAATTCAGAAATTTCACTACAAGTATGCAGATCCAATCTGACTCTAAGAACTGTAAACGCAGTATGGCTGGACGGCATCTTCTAACACCCAATAACTTCAACAAGGGTAAAAGCCAGAGCTTACGATAATCATCGTAGAACTTACAGAACAAAACAGAGTGCATAGTAGACTGTTCTGAGGTATCATCACAAGGGCATAAGGGGAGAGTACGGTCCCAGCAATTTTGAACCGGGAAAGCCACCAGACGATGGAAAATGTTAAATCGAAATCTGAGCAGGAGAAAGCGCTCAAACTGCGACAAATCATGCAATTAGTAAGGCTAAATTGAGAATGTTGTCTGGATAGCCAAAGAGTGTTGAACAGAGGTTTAACTTCCTACTTTGGCGATTCGCAGCTCCTCTAGGTGGCTTAAAGCCCTCAATTTCAATTCCTTTTTAGATATCTCGCAGATTAACTCTGGTGTTACATAACAGTCCCCTAAGCCCAAATCGTTCAGAAAATCATTTACATATCTGAGCCAGCTAATTTTAGATGCACAATCCAATGCCATACAATCAGCCAGGATTTGTTTAGTATATGAGTTCTTACAGGATGTCCAGATTCTGCGCCAAAGCAAAATTGGTTGAATCTTTGGCAGATCCTCTAAATGTGGAATCCTCAGTTCGGTATGACAAGCAAACGTTGAGATGCTTTTAGGTGCCGCTAATAAGAATCTTAAAAAGGAGATGTTGATGACCTTCCATAGTTGGGGTGCGATGACAGCATCTGCTTTGTTGAATGAGTGGGCACGGGTCTGACAGAGATCCTGAGTGGATGGAGTTCATGACCTTGCGTGTCTCGTCGTCGTTGACGTCGGACCAGGAGGTCAGGTGGTTGGCGCTGGTGGTGTTCAGAGGGGTGTGGGGTCTGGCGTCGTCGAAGCTGTCATGGATGTCAGCGATCTTGCTGTGGAAGAAGATGGCTAGTGAGTTGCACACTTCTTGTGAGGGCGGTATGTCGTTAGCGTTGGTGCTTGGGTTAGAGAGTTATTTTACAATGCTGAAGAGCTCTTTGCTGTCGTGTGCATTGTTATCCAGGCGGTCTTTGAAGGAGGACCTCTTCGCTATTATGATGAGGTGGTGATGTCTGCGAGTGGCGTCCTTGTGGGTTGCGCTGTTGTCCGAAGTGCATTCGTGGAGCCATATCTTCTCCAGTTTCCGGCAGGCATGTTTGAAGGTCTGCAGCTCGTCAGTGAACCAGGTGGCTCTCTTGCTGGCGTGGTTGTTGGACGGTTTCTTGCGTGGGGTGAGGGTGTTGGCGCAGTCATCGATCCACTGTCTGAGTTTGCGGGCTGCCTCGTCTGGGTTGGTGGGTTCTTGGCGAGAGTGGTGATCAGCTGGTCTTATGTGACTTTGCTCCAGCAGCGGCGAGGCAGCTGTTGGGGGCGGTGATGCGCGGTCGGTTTGTTGATGGTGAAATGGATGCAGCGGTGGTCGGTCCAGTGGAGTTCAGTGGTGTGGTCAAAGGCAACGTGGGTGCTTGTGGAGAAGATGGGGTCCAGCGTGTGGCCAGCGATGTGGGTGCATGCGGTGACGAGTTGTCTGAGGCCGAGGTTGGCGAGGTTGGCGATCAGGGTGGCGGAGTTGGCGTAGTTGTTGTTCTCGAGGTGGAAATTCAGGTACCCGAGGATGATGTAGTCTGTGGAGGCGAGTCCGTGGGTGCTGGCAAGGTCGGCGATGGAGTCGCTGATTGTGCTCGGGGTCCGGTTGGTCTTTAGATGAATGTTCCTCTGAGATTGGTGGTGGGGTCAGTGTGGATCCAGAAGTGCAGGTGTTCGGTGCTGTTGAGGGTGTCGTCTGTGTGGGTGGCGACCTTGAGGGTGGACTTGTGGATGATGGCTATTCCTCCTCCAGTCCCGTTGGCGCGATCCCTGCGGGTGATCATGTAGCTGGATGGATATGGCAATGTCGGGCGCTGAGGAGTCGTTCCACCAGGTCTCGGTCAGGAAGGCCACGTCTGGGGCGGAGGTGTCAAGCAGGTTCCAGAGCTCGACGGCGTGTTTGCGTGCAGAATGGGTGTTGAGGAGGTGTTTGGGTCCGGTCCTTGGAGGTTTGGTGGTTCTGTCGCAGGTGAAGCTGCAGGTGTGGCAGGTGAAAGGTCCATGAGTCAGTTTTTGTGTGGCTTGGAAGCAGGTGTGGTTTCGGCCGGCGTAGAGGGTGTTGGCGTCGTAGCGGAGTCTGGTGTTGGGGCGTTCGTGGAGTCCAGGGGTTCTGGCACTGGGCGTGGTCCAGGCACTGACGGGTGCAGACTGGCTTGCCTTTGGCGCGCGGCATGCCCGCTGCGTGGCCTCCATAAGAAGAGGGAAGGACGGAAGGAGCAGCTGGGAGGCGGGAGCGGGATATCCAATGGGGAACAGGGGGGCGGGGCCACGGGGATGTAGTGGTGGGAACGAGGGAGCAAGAAACGGCGGCGGCAGGTAGGCAGGAGCAACGAGTCAGCTGGCCTCCGTGTGGTGGCGTATCGAGCGACCTGCCTGCAAGCAGGGTCAAAGGTCGCCTCCACGCCATTGCTCAGCCTCCTTAAGAGGAGTGAAGGGAGGGAGGAGCAGCTGGGAGGCGGGAGCGGGGTATCCAATGGGGAACAGGGCGGCTGCCCGCAGGGACGCAGCGGCTGGAACGAGGGAGCGGGAAACGGCGGCGGCAGGTAGGCAGGAGCAACGAGTCAGCTGGCGACTGTGTTGTGGTGTAGGGAGCAACCTGCCTGCAAGCAGGGTCAATGGTCGCCTCCACACCACTGCTCAGCCCCCTTAAGAGGAGTGAAGGGAGGGAGAAGCAGCTGGGAGGCGGGAGCGGGGTATCCAATGGGGAACAGGGCGGCTGCCTGCAGGGACGCAGCGGCTGGAACGAGGGAGCGGGAAACGGCGGCGGCAGGTAGGCAGGAGCAACGAGTCAGCTGGCGACTGTGTGTTGGCGTAGGGGGTGACCTGCCTGCAAGCAGGGTCAAAGGTCGCCTCTACGCCACTGCTCAGACCCCTTAAGAGGAGGGAAGGGAGGGAGGAGCAGCTGGGAGGCGGGATTAATAATAATAATAATACTAGTATTTATAAAGCGCGAACAGCTGCCTCAACTAGGAGGCGTCCCGGCGCTGTGAGGGCTCGACAAGAAAGCTAGCTGGGAGTCTGCAACTTATAGATGCTCCGAGAACAGCCACGACTTAAGCTGTCTCCTGAAACTTGTTTCTGATTGGGCCTTTCGCAGCTCAGGAGGTAGGGAATTTCAGAGACGGGTCACGTTGGCTGAAAAGGTCCGGCCACCCAATCTGGCCCTTTTGACTCGCGGCACACTCAGTAGCACCTGATCATTTGAACGAAGGGAGCGGGACTGTGTATATCTAGGCAGACGGGCTCTCAAATAATTAGGACAGGTGCCGTAGAGGGACCTATAGGCCAGAGTAAGAGTTTTAAATTTTATTCTACTGGCAATCGGGAGCCAGTGTAAGGCCCGAAGATGGGAAGAAATGTGCTCTTTAAAAGGAATATGTTTAAGCAACCTGGCTGCCGCGTTTTGCACCGTCTGCAACCTTTGAACCAAGTATTTCGGGAGGCCGCTATACAGGCCATTAGCATGGTCCAATCTCGAAGTGATGGTAGCATGGATCACGGTTTTCCGGCAAGACTCGGGCAAAAGCTTCAGGACTGGGCGGAGATTCCTCATTTTGCTCAGGCAGCAGCCTGTGACCTGATGGATCTGGGGCGCAAAGGAGAGATTTTCATCCCACTTAACTCCCAGATTTTTAGCCCACTGGGAAGGGGAAGGTGGAGTACCCATCTCAGTTGGCCACCAGAGCTCAGCTGGAGGGTGACTGCCTTTACCAAAGAAGATCACTTCCGTTTTTCCCGGATTCAGTTTCAGCTTATTAGTATTCATCCAGGAGGCCACATCCTGAAGGCACCCCTTAAAGTTTGCAAATGCCGGGATTAGGGTATCCAATGGGGAACAGGGGGCGAGGCTGCAGGGACACAGCGGTGGGAACGATGGAGCGGGAAACGGCAGCGGCAGGTAGGCAGGAGCAACGAGTCAGCTGGCGGCTGTGTGGCGGCATAGGGAGCCACCTACCTGCAAGCAGGGTCAAAGGTCCTCACTATCGCAAGTCTTTTGTAACAGTACCATGAGTAGAGCTTTATTTGAACTGGCAAATTGCTCTATTCACACATGTACTGTGCAGACAGTTCATGTCTACAGCAGTGAAGTCCATTACTGCATCACCAGATGTGTCACATGGAGCAATCAGACAGTATATACAATGGTATGTTGATGTCATCCCTGTGACAGTGCCACAAATGGCCAAATGAGTTATAAGAAAGAACTGATTTCACTGCCAACAGAGCTCCCTGACTTACCTTTTCTGTCCCAGCACTTCTGCCATGATTTAGAACTCCGACGGTACATTGCCGGGGATGAAAATGAACAAGGAGTTAAAGAACTAAAATAGACTCTCCTACGCAGGAAGAAGGCGGGCCCACCTGCCCCATGGACCAACCATGGTATCTGACTGGAGGAGAACAGGACTTCATCATCTCATGAGGGACGCTCGAGTATGGAGGGCAGAGCTGGAGAAACCCAGAAGACTCCAAGTACAGCAGACCGAGGGAAGCGTGGATGAGCAGAGAGGAGATGCTTTCTCGAGAAGCCTGGTTGAGGGAAGACAACAACAACAATGCTGAAGGTCCAGAGGACTGGAGTGAAGAATGATGGACTCCCTCGGGAAATGCCTGACTATTGGGGACCTCACTGGAATAACCCACAAAGCCCAGAGCTCAGGTATCTTCCCTGTTCATCACTATTGGGTGTTGTGAGGCATACTCTTCTAGACTGAATCATATTACCAGGGGAGAGGTGTGGCACTGTGTCCATGGTGACTGACTCCGGAATCTGGGGATCACGGTTCGATCCCTGGGAGTGGTGGCAGATTAGCCCAGCACCATGCGACTCTGGGCAATAGCTTGCTTAATCTTCCCGACGGCCCCCAGCGCCTAGAGACCCTAACGGGTGATTGTTCGCACTTTACAAATGTGGATTATTATTATTATTATTATTACCAAGATACTCATCGCCACCTTCTAAGACTCCTGGGGACATCCTCCTGGAAGAAGAACACCCTAAAGGAAAAGAAGAAGTGAAGAAGTAGCCTAGAGGAAAGAGAGCAAGAACATTATTTGACAATCCTTAATCTGTCCACTCCCTGAATAAAGTATGCTGAGATTGAGAAGGACATTCAGCCTCCTCGATTGTTTTTCTGCTCGTCCCTCCCACGTGGGTATCCTTTGCTGGCAGGACATCTCCCAAACACTCCATTACACATAGTACTATTTAATCCTTGATTATTTGACCACATGGCCACTAATTTCCAGATTGTAAGCACACAGTGTGGTTCATGGCAGGCTTTCCATGGTGACCCATGCTTTGGGATCTATTGCATTTAGTGGTATGAGGTATGTTTTGACCAGCATGGATAGAATCACACGTCTGGGTTGTGAAAGTGTCTGTACTGTCATGCACATGTACTTTAGCTGACAAGTACTCCTAATGGTGTGTTGTGGTACATCTAGACTACATTCACGGTGCATGTATTATGGCTCTGGGCTACGTGATGTAAGTAGGCTTGCATAGTCAGTAAAGACCCTGACCTGAGTTGAGTGTAGTCATCAGATGACTAGTGTATTGTTCTATCATATCAGTGTATAGGTTCATTATGGGAGTCTACACATTTGGGGTGCTGACAATTTATTTATGGTAGTGCCAGACAGATGGCCCTAGTCTTGCATGTCCACTCAGTCTTTTCATCTATTGTATCCATAAATATCAACGCCCATCTGAAGCAGGGAATGTGGAAAGTCAATGCCTGTAAAGTGCGGTTCCTTGGTATAGCCTGTGCAGCGTCCTCTGCAGAAAGAGGTGGGAGGACCTAAGACACTGTACCAGAAAGGTCGTGGAGGTCCAGCTGGGGAAGTCCTCCTCACATGGAACGGGTGCATGCCAGAAACTGACTCCCCTAATGGCCCGCATCCTGATGGTGACCTATTTGGAGCTTGATGGGCTGTTGAGGGCCCAAAAGCAGATAGGAGGGGGGAGTATTAGGACTAGTCAGACATTGTGCATTACCATTTTCCTCCTGTTAGAAGCAGAAGTTTTCAGATGAACATTGTAAGCTACTCATGTCCTATGGATTAGCAGTGCTGTTGCTTGTGTAGGTCCTGTAGTAGGTGCATGATGTTTCACCAAGACTTATGTATTTAGGATCAGGCCCAAAGGTGAGTCAAGCTAAATGTATATATTCGGAGTTGTTCAGACAAATGGCTGAATAACATGACAGTTCACCTAAATTCAAATATCTTTATTCAGTTATAATAAAAAATAACCATAAAAGAACAATGCAATACAAGTTTAAAAAGGTAATTTCTTGGCCAGCAAAGTGCATTTACATATCATATTGTCCTGGATTTCCGACAACTAAAAACATTTTTAAGAAATACAGTAACAGATGCAATAACAAATTCATTTTCTAAAAATTGCAATGCTAAAAATGCTGGTTGACAGCGTTTCAGACCAAATTTCTTTAAAACAGGTAAAATCCATTTCTTTCTTAATGCAAGGTAGTATTTACAGAAAAACCTGTTATAAATAGTTGATTGTGATGAGAAGTCATCGCACAGGCACTTACACAGATCTCTAGCCAGTCGTTCATTACAGGGAAACTTAGGGATCTAAATAAAATATTCACTCTAAAACAAGTCAACAAAAAAATGGTCACCTGCATATGTTTGATGTTTTGTGTGTCAGCTGTACCACACAGACCACGTGTCTTCTTTGTGTCAGAAGTGATGCTTCCCCAATTCCATTTATCTTGTCATGGTGATCCCTTACATGTTACATGAAATACAGTGCACATTGAATTCAGAAAATAAGCCATACTTGGCCTTGGTAAGTGGGGTATGTACAGCATTTTGAGATGTCAAACAACACTGGTGCCATCAGTATTTAATGCCTATATGATGGCATGTGTAGCTTTGATTTGTTGTGCACTCAAATGCACAGGGGTATGATACATGATGTAAAGGTCCTCATAGGTTAAGGTAAGAGTTCTTCACACTTGTAAGTGTTGGCCAATGCATAAAGGACACTGTTAATTCATGCTGGGGATGCAAGCGATATGTACACAGATACAGAAGTGTGTAAACATGGGTGGGTATTTTAGACATATGAAGAGACATTGATCCCTCGTATTAGTCATGTCCAATTGTTGAAGCTATATATTTCATGGTATGTTCACTTACAGTTGTGTCTCACATACTGGTCGTGGATGCCATTGATGTGGAAGTGTAGAGTTATGTGACTTACACATATAGGGCCTGATTCACAAAGTCAAACTAAGATAAAAGTCTAACTTGGCGACTTTTGGTATTCACAGAAGTAATTTACGAGTCATACCTTTACATCCATAGTCGAGCCAGACTCTCCGCACCATGTTTGGAATCTCCATCTCAGGACGGAATTTCCACACTCCGGGCCAGAATCTCCAGCTCAGGACAGATGAAGTTTAATCAATGGGCTGAAATGCAATTTTTACAACTGTAGTGTTACTCTCACTACTGAGGAGAGGGCAAAGTGTTGACTGCATGCACCATAATCCAAAGGTCAAACTGTTCTGGGATCTTATGTAGTGTCTGGCCACACCCTTTTCATGACGTTCCCTGACATTTATCTCACGTTCCTAATGTTCCTTTTGGTAAATATTGCATTCAGTCCCATTGATTACACTTCATCCATACCGAGCCGGAGATTTTGGCATGGGTGTGGAGATTCTAGCCCGAACCAGAGTTTCCGGCCCGACTGCAGACATAAGGATGCAACTCGTAAGTGACCTAAGTAAAAGTCGTAAAGTAAGACTTTTGTCTCAGATTGCTACTGTGAATCATGCCTATAGACTTTTGAAGGTGCATTCACTGACTGATTATATGAATAAGTAGTCACATTTAGATTTGTTGTGAGCATATGTGGATGTTTAAGCACTGTGACACATTGGTATTTGGGTGTGCAATTCATTTTGGTACTGTGATGGGCCTTCTCTTTTAGACACAAGTGACAACTCATATTCATGGACTTTTGATTACCTATACCTCTTTGGACTTTCACTGTTCTATTGAGTTATAGCTATGCAATCTGAGGACAGTGTTCCCACCAGGACCAAAGTGGACTGGGGATGTCCCTAGCCATATGTGGTGTCTGGTACGTTAGATATAGGAAAGCAAACTCAGGGCCACCTTGTCTTTCTTTTCAGCATCAACCAAGGCAACCAGAGGAGATGTTGCCGATGATGCTAGGGATGCAGATGGCCTGAGTGCCTCCAGTAGCCAGACTGAATCAGATGAAGGCAGTGGCCCAGAGGGTGAGGGGCGTTCCCTGGAGGCCCATGATTCTACGTCATTTTCTTCAGAGTATACATCAAGTGGCAACTCCCTGATAGTGGTGGACCCCACAGGACCTGTGTTACAACCTCCTTGTCTGCCAATCCCTGTTCCATCGTCATCCTTCCTGCTATTCCTCAGCAAGTTTTTTGGCTTTGCTCCTGTGAAGAGACAGTAGCTCCTTTGGTCCAGTCACCTCAGCCGCTACCTCTGTGCCCCTAGCTGCCCTTAGTGAGAATGCTATTAACCTCCTGAGACAGATCTCTGTTTGGCAGACTACACTGATGAATGCCACCCAGGGGCAGTCCAGCCAGATGACACAAATGCTGAACTACCGGGAAGGCATTCAGACTAGTATGTCTGGGCTACAGAGGGCGTTTCAGGCTCTGGCCTCCATCCTAATGACATTCCACCCACTGTAGCCATCCACCTCACCTTCTTCCTCTTCCTCTTCCTCATCCCAAATCCTTTTACCCAACCCTGCCTAGAGCGCACTAAACCTGCAGCATGCACCCAAAACAACATCCACATGCAGCACACACACACCAAAACGCATCAAGAAGTCCAGGCATGCAAAAACCCACCACCCTCACCAGTCCCCTCACGAAAATACCCACAGGCCCGCACCAAAAGGCACAGCTCAGACAATCAAGATACCCACCACACCCACAGCACACACCCAAAAATCATGCAAATGCAAAATCTGACCCAAACAACAGATACCCACAACACATACATAACATACATCAGACCTACATACACCTGCACTAACAACAGACATGACCAAACAAGACATAGCTATTCTCTCTACCTCCAAAAGTCCACCCCTTATCATCCCAATTCCCCAGGCTCCCAAGGAAAGCACTATGTTTGACCTTGTACTTATCTCGGCCAGAGCTACTACCCTAAATGTCACCCAATTCCCTCCAAATACCAACCCCAGCCCACCCAAATACCCACATTGAGGTGCCTGGACTGCCCAATAGATGCCCCTTTGTGAGGAGGTTCCCTGGCAGTGTCAGATAGGGCAATCATTTTGGCACATCATTGTGCTGTGGCAGACTTTGGACATTAAGGACTAGCCATTGACCTATTTTTCATTTGATGAATAATTTCACCTATTCATTAAAACCTTTCAGAGATTTTTAGACATTGGTCCTGCCATTACTTTTCTGACTATTTGATGTTGTTGTATAGTTAGTGATGTGTAAGTACAGTTGTGTTTGTTTTATCCCTGATTGCTGATCTAGTTGAAGTGATTTGTATGATGTACCCTTGGAGCCAGTGCTGGAGTTAGACAGGACAATGGTAAATGTTTGATGGATGTATATGTGGGCTGACATCCAGATGGAAAAGACATTGTATTGGGCGACATGTTATGTGGCAAGTATTTAATCTTGGCCTGGCCTTTGCTAACGTCCTTTAGCTTGCCTTTCTTACCAAGCTGTAGGTGGGATATGTGATAGGGTTATTTTAGTTAGATATTTGTGTATCCACACATGGAAGGTGTCAACGTATGTAAAAAAGTAAGAAGCTTCCTTATGTAAAAATAGTAGTTTTAAACCATTCCTCCTCAGTTAATGTTAAAAACTCCTGGGATATACAATCTTGAATGGAAGCAACAACATCTACATCCAGGTCAATGGTAGAAACCTTATCAACGCTACATGGTAACCTGGAAAGACAATCTGCTGTGACATTGCTTTTTCCAGGAACATACATGATCTCAAAGTCATATTCCTGAAGGCGTGAAGACAAACGAGCAATCCTAGCAGTCGAGTTCCAACCACCACCAGGAGACAAAATTCCTACTAACGGTTTGTGGTCCGTTCTCAAAACAAATCTGTTCCCCCACACGTAATTTCTAAAATGTTCTACAGCCCAAATGCAGGCTAGTAACTCCTTTTCGATAGCAGAATATCTTCTTTCGGTGGAAGATAAGGTTCTAGAAGCAAAAGCCACGCACCATTCATCCTTACCAGCACTCTGACTCAACACAGCACCAATGCCATACAAACTAGCATCAACAGTGATGATACATCTCTTACTTATACAGAATGATTTGAGTGTAGGGGCATTAACAATATCACTCTTAATTTGCTTGAAGGCAATATCTTGCTTGTCCGTCCAAACAAATTTGGCAGAATTCCTAGTCAACTCCCTTAAGGGTTCCATCTTGTTAGCGAAATTTTGAATGAATTTACTGTAATATTCGCATAACCCAGCAAAAGAGAGCACTTTTTCTTTACTATCAGGAGCTGGTGCATTCGTAATGGCATCCACAAGGTTTTTCTTTGGTACCACACCTTCTCCAGAGAGGGTATGTCCCAAATATTCAACCGATTTACAGAAGAATTTACACTTGCTGGCCTTAATAGTTAAACCAAACTGTTCCAACTTTGAACAGACTTCTTTAAGATCAGCATGATGTTCACAATTATTTTTGGAAAATACAAGAATATCGTCTTGAAAGCACTTGACGAATGTTAGGTCTTTAAAAATGTGGTACATAGCCCTTTGAAACACTGAAGCAGCCGAAGCCAGACCGAATGGCATTCTCTTGAACTGAAATAACCCATGAGGGGTGATGAATGCAGTAAACTGTTTAGAGTCTTCAGTGAGCTTGATCTGGTGATATGCAGATCTAAGGTCTAAAGTTGAAAATACGCTGGCCCCATCTAACATGCAAAGCATTTCATTAATGTTAGGAAGTGGGTGACAGTCTGTAACCAAGCTCTTATTGAGCGCCCTTAAATCTACACATAGCCTAATACGTTTATCAGGTTTAATTGCCAAAACAATGGGGGAAACCCATTCGGACGATTCCACTTCTTCAATTATATCATCTTTCACCATGGTATCAAGCATGTCTCTCAGTTCATCCCTAATGCTAATAGGCACTCCCCTTAACTTCTGTTTAACAGGGACAGAATTAGGTTTGACTTTGATCTTGTGACTAAACCTGTTCAATTTGCCTAACTTGTCAGAAAACACTTTAGGAAAGGCACAAGAAATCTCTGTGAACTCAGGTGATTCAGTAGACTCCCCATCAGATATGGCCAGAACTAACACCGGATCTTTAAGTCTAGGGTTTAAACTAACTCCTAGTTTCGCTTGGTCCCTCCACCCCAAAACATTCACTCCCTTCCATGCAACATAAAGTTTCACATTAGCAGAATTACTTTTGATCGTAAGTAGAACTTCCTTAAAACCAATGAAATTGATCTTGGACCCATCAAAATTGTAAGCACATATATCAGGCTTTGATAAAGAATTAATGTCAATTAGATCCCCAAAAGACTTAATACAATATTCATGTGTGATAATGGTCCAAGGAGAACAGGAGTCCACCATAAGCTCTAATACTTTACCCAAAATGGTAACGCAACTCTTAGGAGAAGAAAGTGTGTCTGCTTGAGACATGTCAAAAAAATTCCTGTACAGAAACAACAATACCAAACTCCTTAATATCTGGATCATTATATGTTTCATCATTAACATATGATACATTTCCAGAAGGACGTTTAGGTATAGAAAAAGAAGATTTTTTTGTGTCCTGGAACGGTCTTGTGGGAGTTTTACACATTTTGGAAAAATGTCCAGAGCGTCCACATTTATTACATTGTCTAGTAATAGCTGGACATTGTGGAAAAGAAGCAATGTGGTCAGGATTACCACATCTAAAACAAAAGAATTGTCTAGCTTTCCCATCATTTCTGTTGGAAAACAAAACATTTCTCTGTTCCTGGGGTTTAACCACACTAACTTCACTAGAAGAAGTAGAAATACTCGAAGAGGTGGAAGTAATAGATGCTTTGTCTAATGTTTTTATCCATTTATCAGACTGTTCAAGAGCTTTAGCAGTACTAATCGCTATTTCCAAACTAGGATCACCTAAAATCCATAACTGCTCTTGAACCTTCTTACTATTTCGTCTGTCATAAGACCAAAATTACAATGTAAGGATAACGCACGTAAAGCTGTAAGAAAGTCATCAAAACATTCTTTTTCATCTTGAATTCTGGTATAAAACTTAAACCTATTTAGTGCAACGCTAGTAATAGGCTTGAATCTCCCTTCAATCCTAGAAACCGCTTCGTCATAAACATTGCTATCACCTCCAGATCTTACAGGAGGTAAAGTTCTAAAAACTAATTGTCCTTCTGAGCCAATGCAGTGTAGAAATATGTTCTTTTTCCTCTCCGCAGACATGCGTTCTCCATCCATAGCCTTGAGATATGTAAAAAAATTCCTCTTTCCATCTTGTCCATGGGATAGGTGGATCACCCTTAGATTGTAAAAATTTTGATGGCGGATCAAACTGCATGTTAGATGCAGAATGAAAAATAAATGTCAAAATAGCTACCTAAGAACAAAACTAATAAACGAGAAACAAGGAAATAATAAAAATACCCAGTAGATGGCAGTCTAGTAATGAAATGCACAGACTTCACTGAGGATTTCCACAGAAAATATCAGGATAAAACTTGAAATATAGAAGCAGTCAGAAGTCAAGCAATAGTAAGCAAGTCTATGAGGTAAAATTCTGAAAAAGTAGTATTGTTGAGGAAAATATCAAGTTTGTGGCAATATAGTCTTAAAAATCGATCTCTCAACAAAAAAATAAATAAATAAATACAGGAACACACGCAATAACAGTGAAAGCGTGTAAAATAGTACCTTTATCCTTCGGTTTAGAGAGAAGTAGTTCAAAAACGCTTGCCCGGTGAAAACGGAGCAATCCTTCGTGTTTCACTCGCTCGGTAATTCAGTTGCTATGGTAACGAACACGGCAAGCCTACGTGATGCGCAACAGCTAGAAGTGTGATGCGCGATGATGCGCGATGACGCGCGATGAATCACAGAGGCTGGTTACCAGTAGCCAATGAGAAGCAAACAGTAATGGAAGGTGCTGATTGGCCCAAGCGTCGGCGTTTGCTGACGTAGCGTATCAGTTGGTTTCACGAAGGAAAACAAGGAAAACATGAAGAAATTAATAAAGAGCTGAATACTTAGCGCAGCTTCACCGGAGTAACTGGAAAATCAGCAGGGAATACTCCGCTTCTCTTCTTCGTCGTTGATAACGTGGATTCTTTAAATTTCTGCTCCTGTGCTTCGAAGAAATGTGGCAGAAAATAGATGAGAGTCCCTCGTCGCCAGTGTAAAAAAGTAAGAAGCTTCCTTATGTAAAAATAGTAGTTTTATTTGAAATTAGATGAAAGAAGCACAGCACATCCGTTAGGCAGAGGATCCAGGGAATAATAACAGTTGGGGCAGAATCTGGAACCAAGTATGTAAGATGCAGGCACGCATCATACATTCCAGGCTCCAGCACAATGGAGTAAAACACAGAGAATAAAACAAGCATAGAAAAAGCAAGAATGCAACAACGTAACATACCTTTGTGTAGTTCTGCATGGGCATGTGTTCCTTTTGCAATGTGTACTGTACAGCTACTTCATCTAGATGTGTGCAACATGCTGTAAGTTTGCTTTCATAAATTGCACCTACCCATTGGCCAACGCATGCCTGGTAAATGGTTATTCCATTGGCTGTCCCTGATATTCTTTAGTTCCAAGGTCCAGTGCACATGGAATATGCCAGAAAAAGACATGTGCAAAATGTTGTGTGCCCCACTGCTCCAGCTTTTCAGGGTTCCCACTGATAGAGGCATAGCTATCCTGCAGAGAGTGTTTCCATTATTCCCCTAAAAAAGTGTCTCACAATGATTCTATGTAATCCCATTGTCTGACATTACCTTTTTATGTGGGTGATGTGTGGGAGTCTTCTGCAAAGTTATAGCAGAGAAGGCGTATTTCACTTTAAGAACACATCCATACTGATGTTTATTTTACATCCCAACAGGTCCTGGGATGAGTGCAATGTAAGTGTTTCACTTTCATAATGGTATCTTGGTAAGAGTTCCAATGACAAGGCCTTATTGTAGTTGTAATCAGTTAAATGTAACTTTGGCAACATTTGAGTAATGGCATGCTGCATGACTAGTGTAGATCAGTGGTGATGTGGCAAGCAAAAGAGAAAGGGCAAGAGGAGTGTATCATCTTGGTCAGAGTTACAGTCATAATGCCTCACCGTTGATGAAGTCAGTTCAATGTCACTATAGCAACACTTGAGAAATGATAAGCTGCATGACTAGGGAAGAGCAGTAGTAACATAGCAGACAAGTGAGGAGGGGCAATAGGATTGTTGCCTCTTGGGGATAGTTAGAGAGACAAGGCCTCGTGGTAGTTACAGGCACTTCAGTCTCACTTTAGTAACACTTGAGTAATTATAACCTGCATTAGTAGTGAACTTCAGTAGGGTATAGCAAACAAGTGAGAAGGGGCAAAAGGAGTGTAGCATCTTGGTCAGAGTTCCTGTCACAAGGCCTTATGGTAATTGTAGTCAGTTCAATGTCGCTTCAGCAGCACTTGAGAAAGGGTAAGCAGCAAGAGTATTATCGATCAGTGGTGATATGGGAGACAAGTGAGAAAGGGCAAACGTTATGTGAGACAGAGAGTAATAGGTGTTGCATTGATGAGGAGGCGTGTTTGGGACAACAAATTAATTTGTGTACAGTGTGTAAGTACAGTGCCAATGTTTTCACCTAGGAGGGCATCCTACAGATATGCTTTGGATGATTGTTAAGAAGCAAACCCAGACAGGGTCCCTGTGTACGTACAATTTGCTTAGCTACACATTCCCCGTGCCTGGTCCATGGCAGGGCATTGATTTGCTGAGGAGTCAATGGTAACATGAAGTTATATGACTTACCACCAACTTTGCCCACAATGGACCGGGTTTTGAAGTTGATTGAGGAGGTAGAGCAGCAGCAAGATGGTCTTCAATGTCGCTAGAAGTGGACTAGAGGGGAGCTTTGGGCTTTTATTGCCTCCCTTTCTTCCATCTCAGATGTGGTGGTTGGACTACGACTCATAATTGGGCAGGTGGTTTAACTTGTGGCCTGAACCTCCCACAGCCTCTTAGGCCC
This sequence comes from Lissotriton vulgaris, assembly GCF_964263255.1. Lineage (NCBI taxonomy): Eukaryota > Metazoa > Chordata > Amphibia > Caudata > Salamandridae > Lissotriton > Lissotriton vulgaris. The sequence continues at coordinate 1,437,558,037 of NC_141691.1, forward strand.
ACTCTGCGGCCACCGAACTCAGAGAGGGCTGGCGGTGTTACTTGTTCAGCAGCGGTCTTCAAAAACCAATAATCCCAACTCACGATACGGAGGTCAGACCACGGAGCTCAACTGGGTCAAACCGCCATTGCTGGTTGCCAAACTTGTAATAAGTCACATAAAATTAATATTATAGAACTTTATAAATTATTTATTAGAAATCTAGTCCCTTCTGGACTCGGAGAAACCCAATCTATTTTTCATAACTTAGATTTGGCTACAGGATTCTTCCCTACCTGACGTAATATTAGCACTTCCTTCTGGCTATCAACTGATAAGACAAGATAGGACAGATAATAGAGGAGGCTGAATAGCGATCGCCTTCAATAGTAATGCTAAAATTCACATTGTTAAATCCCATCAGTCAGACTGGGGTGAACTGTGCATCTTTAACATAGAGCTCACAGATAAAAAATCCCAGAAAGGCGCTCTTCTCTACCGTCCACCTGACAATAAAACCCATTTTATCAATATCAATAAAGTGACCGAAATATTCACGCCACACATCTTAGCCACTAATCATTTCTTCCTACTTGGAGATTTCAACTACAATGCGGATCTCACATTGGATCCCCACACTAAAGACCTCTCCACTAGTCTTGGTTCACTGGGTCTGGAGCAATTGGTAAAAGGCCCCACTCCCAAGACCTCTTATTCTCCAATTCACCCATTCACTTATGACCACCTATTCCCAGTCTCATGGTTGGACCACTATGTAATAATGTTCCTGATCCACGGACAAAAACCAAATTCTAACCTGAGCGAGAATCAAAGCCTTGTCGACCATGGAACAATATTCAAATAGAGCCCTTCACCACCTACTTTGCCATTCCTCCCCATCTGAAACCACACACATTGACAAAGTTGCCAGAGACCTGGAAAATGAAATGCAATTAACAGGACCCTGAACATCACTGCCCAAGTGAAAGCCACTAAGTGTCCAGCCAAACTCTCCCCTTGGTTTACCCCTGACCTAAGAACTGATAAACTTATCTTCCAGAAGGCAGAACGTAAAAAGCGACACACTAAAATGAAACTGACAAACAAAACTACAAAAAAATGCATAGGAACTACATGGATCAGATAGCCTCACCAAAAAAAACTTACCTCGCAAGCAGAATAGATGAGGCCTCCAACTCATAGGAAGAACTCTACAAAATAGTTAAAGAATTCACCAGCCAATGTCAACCTCCACTCATGGCATCCCAAGAATGGGTTGATGACCTCTTGTCCTATTTCGTAGAGAAAATAGAGATCATTTCTAGTCAGATTCCATCCAATAATACAACCAAACAAGAGACCAACAATTTTTCCACTGCATCTACTCCCTCTCTCAAGCAATTCTGCACTATCACTGAGGAAGAGGTAGCTCTTACCTTGAACAAAATCAAATCAGGATCTCACAATGACCCAGCATCCTCCCAGTACATATCAAAAATTGCCCCAGTCCTCATTCCACACGAAAATCTTCAAACTCTCACTATCTCAATATACTGTCCCCACACATTGGAAGGAAGCCACAATCAGACCAATTAAGAAAAAATCCACGGGCAACCCAAAACAACTTGCCAACTATCACCCCATCTCCCTCTTACCCTTGTTTGGAAAAGCTATGGAATCACTGATTATAGGCCAGCTCTACAAACACCTGGAACACAACAACCTGCTGGATGCATCTCAGTCAGATTTCAGGGCGTGCCACAGCACCGAAACCGCCCTGCTCTAAATTGTTGATAACATCAGGTTCTCTCTCTGCGCAAGACAATCTGCTATCCTGATCTTGCTGATCTATCTGCGGCCTTCGACACCATATCCCATAACACCCAGCTGGAACGTCTGTCGGAGGCTGGTGTCGGGGGCCCGGCATTAAGCTGGATTAAGAGCTACCTGACTGCTAGCTGCTCCAAGGTCCAAATAGGCTCTTTCTTTTCCAAAAAACAGAACATAAACAAAGAAGTTCCCCAGGGCTCTACATTGAGCCCTACACTCTTCAATCTGTACGTGTCACCCCTGGCTAAGATTATCCAAGATTATGGGTTCGATACAGTGTGATACGCTTGTGACACGCAACTACTAATCACACTCGGGGCAGATCCCAATGACACCAAAATCAGATTTAATCAATGTATGGCATCCATCAGTGACTGGATGGCGAACAACCACCTTCTACTTAATGGTAGCAAAACCGAAATTCTACTCTTCGGCAATGCTCCGAAAATATGGACAGAAGATTACTGCCCATCATCCCTGGGCCCCTGCCAGCCACCCACAACCGCAGCACGGAACCTGATCATTATAATAGATGACAAACTTTCCATGGCTGTTAACATAAACGCTACGATCAGCACTAGTTTCGGCCTAATGAGAACCCTTAAAAAAATCTTCAAGTGGATTCCTTTACCATCCTGGATGCCCCTTGATCAGGGTCTCATCATTAGGCATCTAGACTATGGAAATGCCCTACTAGCCGGCATCAATGAGGAACATTTGTCCTAACTCCAGGTATGGCAAAGCACGGTGGCCAGATTGGTTCTTAACCTCCCCCGCATCCCCTCTGCCCCCGTCTAAAAGCCCTCCAATGGCTCACCATGAAAAAGAGGATTACTTTCAAAATATGCTGTCTGGTCCGTAAGTCCTTAAACAGCAATGGGCCCAAATATTTAGCCAATAAACTGATTAGATACAAACCATTCAGACTCCTTCGCTCATCCAGCAAACTTCTCCTAACCCTACCTAAAGTGCGCACAGTCAGAAACGGAGGCAGAGCTTTCTACAAATTGGCCTCGAAACCTGGAATGCCCTTCCCCTACATCTTTGTGCAGAACAAAATCACAAGAGATTTTGCAAACTACTGAAATCCTGGCTCTTCCAGCTTTAACGAGTGACCATTCACAGGCTGTCTGAGTATTCCGCTGGCGCTGCAAGACCTACGGGTGATACATGCGCCTAACAAATACCAAATACAATTATATATATACACACACACGCACACACATATATTACCTACTGGCGGTCACCAGTAGGTAGTTATAGTTAGAATCTAGTTTCCATAATAAAAGTATTTTTTGATTTGCTAATACCTCTGGTGTTGTTTGCAAGTCTCCAAAAAAAAGGTCTATCCAGGTCAGCTCCTATCCTGAAAGTTTCGGGGTGATTCGTCAAGCGGGGGCTGAGAAAAAAGGGGGTCCCAAAAAGTGTTTTCTTCATGTTAATTTCCATAGGAGACTTTAGCCAAGGCTGCAGCCCGAACTGCTGAACGGAATTACAGCAAAGTTGGCAAAAAGGTAGCACTTGGTTCAGAAAGCGACCTTTTCTAAAAATGGTGTGAATCCGTTCAGTAGTTGCTGAGAAATTTGAAAAATAAAAGTCAAAAAATCAATTTTCCATAGGAAATTTTAGTCAAGGCTACAGCCTGAACTGCTGAACGGAATTACACCAAAATTGGCAAAAACGTAGTTCTTAGTAGGCTTGGGCATCAAATTCCGTTTCGATCGCGGAAATTGCGATAATTTGACATTTTCGAATTCCGCGGAGAGCGCGAAAATGTCAAAATTTCCACAATCAGCATCTTACCGGAAATTTTTGTCTTGCTCGCGCTGAAAAAACATATATTCTCGCGACCGTGTGATCGTCTTACCTTAATCCCCTCGCTCACCGACAAGTTTTCCCGATCCGGTCGCGTTCTTCACGAGATGTTGGATTGTGGTACCGATTCTGCGATCTCGCGAGAGTTCACGCCCGCATTATCATTATTCGTCACGCGATCACGTCTTTCTTCTCCCGCTCATGTACTGCAAGAGTATGAGATGATTGAGTTATCGAACACGTCATTCTCCACCACGAGCAAGAGCGTGAGGATGCAGACATGTCATAGTGAACGCGACAAGGAGCGAGAGAACCCGAACACGTCATATCCAACGCGTCAGAGAGCGAGAGAATGCGATCAAGTCATTTTGGACGCGCCGGTGGAAGTAATGTGAAGCTTGAGAACTCGAACATGCAAAATGTTCAATTTGGAGAAGAATATCAGCTCTGGCAGCATGAAACCTCCTGCAAATGATGATTTGGATGAAAAAAACTCCTCAGATTGACATTTGGCTGCCCTTTTTTGTGCAAGGAGTCCTTTTTTAAAAAGGTGTGGAGCCGGAGGAAGTGCCAGAGAATCTCCAACTTCCTGTTCCTGTCTAGCAGGCTCCTCCCAGTGCTTTGTCCATCTCCTGGTCATTCTGCCTTTGGATTTTGAGCTGGAAAGATCACTCTTTTTGTCTGCTGCATCATTGCAATTGGATTTGAGGATTTTTTTAATTGGATATTTTACAAGTAAGTGTTTGTTGTGTCTGTTTGATTAGGGGCAATGCAGTTGTAGCAAATACAATTTAATTTTAGAAACTATCATTCCTTTTTTTTTAAAATGTTGTGGGTAGTAGTCTGTAGTAGGCCAGAGATAGTCATGGCCTCATGGGTGTGTGTGTGCATGATGAAGCACCTGTTCCTTTGGTGGTTTTTGAATGTATTTCATTTTCAAGCATGATTTAGGGCCTGGATGGCATTGGATTGAGTTGGGAAGTGTGTTTTTTTCGGGTGGGCTTTCTGTTATTGTTGGGCCTGGCCATGCGGCTGGTGGCCATTTTGAAGCCTTGGCCTGCAAGCTTGTCTGGCCTTGTCTGCCAACAGGCCTGCTTCCATCCAGTCGGGTCAGAGCAGGTCGCCACAGCTTTATTAATCAAGTGTTTCTGTGTGTGGCCTGTTGAATTTAGACAGCATTTAGGGCATGGATGGCACTGGATTGAGTTGGGAAGTGTGTGTTTTTTGGGGTGGGCTTTCTGATGTTGTTGGGCCTAGCCATGTGGCTGGTGGCCTTTTTGAAGCCTAAGCCAGCAAGCTTTTCTTGCCTTGTCTGCTAACAGGCCTGCTTTCAACCAGTAGGCTCAGAGCAGGTAGCCACAGATTTCTTAATCAAGTGTTTCTGTGTGTTGTTTGTTGAATTTAACTATAACACATACGATTACGGGGGACCGTAGGGCTAGTTTAATGACCGTGCTCTGGATACACGCCCTTTCGAAAATTCACAACAACAAGGGTACCAGAGAGTCAAAGTAATAACAAAGAATACTCAGATAATGGCTGAGAATTAGTACCACTAGCTATACCACAACTCTTCTTTATAGGATAAAAGTGAGCCAATCAAGTGTATGGTCTTGAACACCCATCAGTCACCACTCGGAACCGCCCTTCATCATTTGGGGTTCTGGGGACCTGCACACCAAATTGCCTGATCTCAACCAGGAAAGGGCCTAATAGATGATAAACGGTCCCTCCTGTGGGCAGCGTGGGGTCACCTCTTGTCAGAAATAGTTGGTTTTATATATATATATATGTGTGGCGTGGCTGATGGGGTAACAGAAAATGTGCAGTGCAGAGAAAATGTGATACCAAAAAATGAGAGTAAAGTAGGTAAAATTGGTTTAGGAAGCAAAAAACTAATTTAATTGGATATAGCTTCCAATGCCAACATTAAAAATAGCCAAGACAGAGAAAATGTATAAACTGTCTAGTAGTGGAACGTGGTCAGCTTGGTTCAGCAAACCGCGGCCATGTGGCCTTGCTTTCTTCAGGACCTTGTCAAAACGACTGCTGCTACTGCAAACAGAACCAAAGTGTAAACAAACATAAAGAAATAGTGTTCTAAAAAAGTGAAACAACTCAGATACTGGTATACAAGTCACCTGGACCTCCTAGGTGTACTCTTCCGTATCTTCTTACAGATTCGGTTGTTCACTAAAAGAGTCAAAAGAATAGCATGAGTACATCACACGCAACCTGTCTCTAAACATCCTTGTCCACATTATCATGAGTAACCTTCATCATTAATGAGGCCTGTAAGGAAGATAAGGCCGATTGCACTGTCTATACTAGTGTTTCCTAATGTTCATAGAACTTGAAGGTTTTCAAATTTCATATAGTACCCGATGTGTAAGATGTGAAGACCTCACCCCACCTGGCCGCGGCTCATGACATAAGTGATACAAAAGGGGGTGGTGATGGACGGAGCATCTGAATCAATCAAACACTCACACCCAGTCAAAAGATCTGGGTTTGATCCATCACCGTTCTTTAGCCCACTCCGCCACCCCAGTTTAGACATGGCTAGATGCAATTCAAGCAAGCCGGGCCGAAGACGGCTGTAATGCCAGAAACCGGTCCCCGGAAGCTTGTTTCCGTCCAGTGAAAGAATTGGCTTGGTAGTTTGGTCTGCCCTGTTCCCATGATGCACTGGGCCAGGGACAGACTAATTTGCATATAGCCAGGTTCTGAGCTCGGATGGTGCAGTGAGCTAAAAAACGGTGTTGGATCAAGCCCTGATCTCTTGACTGGGTGAGAGTATTCTGCTTAATTCAGAAACTCTGTCCATCACCACCCCCTTTTGCTTAATTGTTTCATGACATAAGTGAAGCACCGCTCTGTTGAGGTGAATAAATGCAAAAATGAATCACCCACCACAAGGGTGTTCCAACACAGCATAGAATTCGCTCATTCTCATAATCTCCGTTTACAGATGGTGGAGATCACTACCTTCTGTTCAGTATGTAGAAAATGCACATTACGAGATACTGATCCCAAAAGGGTCCTTCCAGTGCATTTCCTAAAATGATACTTCGATGATGATATAAGTAAGCTTTTCAACAACTGAGGTCCGTTATAAAGATCACATGACCCTCCTCGTTTGTATGAACTAGCCCGATAGGAAGAGCGAAATTGTTCTACCTTTATCGATTATTCGGGGAATACCTCGAGGTAACTAAAATGATTCTTCCAACTCTAATGATCACATAGTGTGCCTGAAAGCACCCGAGCACTTGTACTAATGCGTCATAACACCAATAGGACGAGCAATGTTGTCATAGCTCAACCGATCTTACATAGGCACCATAAGTTCACCAAACCCCTCTAGTCTCCCTACGATGATTCAATGATGTGCCAACGGCACCTACACACTTGTACTAACGCGCTACAATATCAAACATAGCCCTATCTCTCCGTTGGTACTCTAACGCGGCATCTGTGCCGTCTGGGGAGGTAACGCCGGCTTGCTGGAGGTGAGTTTGAGTTAGTCTGCCCAAGATAGGCAGAGTACACCACATGGTAAACGACCGAGCCTCGCCATAGGTCGTATCTTTGCCGGCAATGTACCGAGTGCTGTGATTGGTTGGGCACTCAATACATTGTCCAATCATATCCCGGTGGCTCGTAGTCATGGTGAAATTAATAAACAAAGACCGGCGAGGTTCCAAAACGGACCCGACTAGACTACGGAGTGATGTGGGCCCCTTTATTACTGTGAATATTAACAATATATAGCCTTGGTTCACCAGACAGGAGCATTTATTGCCCCCTGGTCAGTAACGCTATATTGAGTATGTAAAGTATAATACTCCTGATGAAAAACCAACAGGTTACAGTGACTGGAGGAATAATAATCATGACCCTATGGGTCATATAGACAGAACACTAGCAAATCTGGATGACATAACATCAGCTGGCAGAGTCCTGTCCTCACAGAGAGGACCAGGGTATGTCATCATTGAGCCCTCTACGGTCGGTGCCAAGTTTCAGCACCCATTTCTGTTCCTTCACTAACAGAAAATTACTCACATTGGCCACATGTGATGGAATAAACGGTTTCTCTAGAACCGTCCTTTGGAAAGAAGTGGGTGAGTGATTTAAGTTGATGAAATGGGTAGTGAGTTTTGTAGCCTGCCGTTTGCAGTTGATGGTACTCCTGTGTTCAGACAGCCTCACCTTGATTTTACGGGTGTCATCCCCACGTATCTGAGTCCGCAGGGGCAGGTGATCAGATAAATCAGTTTATCACTGTTACAATTGATGAGTTTTGTCTGTCTCCAAGGCCTAGATGTGCCGATGTCTATTTCAGTGGTTTTAGATGTCTGTGCACACGATTGATAGGTACCACATGGATGGTGGCCAGACACTGGAGGCAGGTCCCACAAGGTGCCTACCAACCTGGGTGCTTCTTCTTGCGGTCTGGTGTGGACCATCCTGTCCCTTAGATTAGGTCCTCTTTTAAAGGCAAACAGCGGCTGTTGAATGGACTGAGGTCCCGAGTTTAAAATGGCCAACGTCTCTTCACAGCTTTTTTGATGTTATTGGATAATGTACCAAAGGTATGTACAAACGTGAGCCTTTCCAAGGGTTCCTTTGGAGGGGAGGGTTCCAGTAGTGCTGCCCGATGGTTGTTGCTTGCACATTTCATAGCACGGCGTACCAGGCGGGGAGGGTATTTTCTCTCCACAAGCTGATTATTGAGAGCGGCTGAATGAGCTTTAAAGGCCGGACCGGTGGAGCAATTTCTTTGTACACGTAAAAATTGTTCAAAGGGCAAATTATCCCGTAACGACTTGGGATGGTGACTATCGTACATCAGGAGGGAATTTCTGGACATGGGTTTCCTATACAGTTCAGACTGTAAACCGTCAGCAGTAGCCTTAATCAAAAGGTCCAGAAAAGCCAGACTGTCTCCACCAATCTCTATGGTGAAACGCAAAAAGGCATTTCTGCTGTTCAACCATCCAAGAAAATCCTGGCAGCTAGATCTTGATCCCCGCCATACCACCAATATATCGTCGATATATCGTTTCCAGGTTTTTATCTGGTCAATGTATGGGTTGGACTCGTTCAAGATGTGTTGTTGCTCGAAGGAATGTACATACAAGTTCGCCAGGCTGGGGGCATAAATGCTCCCCATGCTGGTACCTGACACCTGCAAGTATGCGTTACCCTCGAACTTGAAGAAGTTCTTTTTTATAGCCAAAGTGGCACAGGCCATAATGAAGTGAACCAAAGTGATGGTGTCCACCTCGTTGGTATCAAGCAGGGAGTAGATGACTTCCAGGTTTTTTTTCCTGCGGTATGGAGGTATATAAGGCCTCCACATCGAATGAGACCAAAAGATCGGTCGTGGCATCAAAGTCCAGGTCTGGCAGTAGACGTAAAACATCGGTGGTATCTTTTAAGTATGTGGGCATCCTCTGGACCATTGGACTTAGGAAGTAGTCTACGAATGTCGACAATGGTTCCAGAATTGAACCGATGCCCGAAATAATCGGTCTTCCAGGCGGCGGGCGTTGTTCCTTATGCACCTTCGTTAAAATATAAAAATAAGGTGTCACCGGATGTTCTGTGTTTAAGAATATGGACTCAGTCACCCAGCCCTCAGCTAGAGCCTCCTCAGTCATATTTTGAATAGTTCTTTGTAGTTCCATAGTCGGATCATAATCCAACAAGCGGTATGATCTTCTGTCGCTCAGTTCTCGCAAACATTCGGCTCGATAGGTCTCTGTATCAAGAAGGACGGTGGCCCCGCCCTTATCAGCCGGTTTGATAGTTATAGACTTATCTGCAGATAATGATTTCAAAGCCTGATGTTCGGCTTTCGGGAGGTTGCAGAACGTTCTATTGTCCTGTCTGCACATCTCCGCTATGTCACGTTCAATAGCCTGTTCAAAGGCCAACACATGGGCCGGCATAAGATGAGTAGGTGGATTAAACGTCGACTTTCATTTCAGGCCTGTGTTGGTCACCTGATCATGCTGTTCTGATCCCTGTTTGTCAGAGAAAAAGAAGTGTAATCTCACTTTCCTGATGAATCTAGCCAATTCTAGGCGAGTCTCAAAATGTTCGTTCCGATGTGTCGGAACAAAGCCAAGTCTTTTGTTCAAGGCTGCTTGTTCAGTCTGAGTCAGAATGTGTTTACTCAGATTAATTACGATGCCCCCTCCGTGTTGTTCTGTTCCTTGTTCTTGGCCGACGTGCTCCGTAGGTTCCTGGTCGAACTCGATGTTGTTGGGGGGCTGAATTGTACTTGGGGTTGTGCTTGAGAGTGACCTCTCCTCCTGCCCCGTGATCTGCCGTGGCCATGCCCTAAAAAAGGCTGTCCGTTGAAGTTAGTAGGGAAATTAGGTGGGTTTGTTGAATTTAGACATCATTTAGGGCATGGATGGCATTGGATTGAGTTCGAAGTGTGTTTTTTGGTAGTGGGCCTTCTGATGTTGTTGGACCTGGCCATGTGGCTGGTGGTCATTATGAAGCCTAGGCCTGCAAGCTTGTCTGGCCTTGTCAGTTAACAGGCCTGCTTCCATCCAGTTGGCTCAGAGCAGGTAGCCACAGCTTTGTTAATCAAGTGTTTCTGTGTGTGGTCTGTTGAATTTAGAGGAGACAGCATTTAGGGCATGGATGGCACTTGTTTGAGTTGGGAAGTGTGTTTTTTAGGGGTGGGCTTTCTGATGTTGTTGGGCCTTGCCATGTGGCTGGTGGCCATTTTGAAGCCTAGGCCTGCAAGCTTGTCTGAGCTTGTCTGCCAACAGGCCTGCTTCCATCCAGTAGGCTCAGAGCAGGTAGCCACAGCTTTATTAATCAAGTGTTTTTGTGTGTAGTCTGTTGAATTTAGACAGCATATAGGGCGTGGATGTCACTGGATTGAGTTGGGAAGTGTGTTTTTTTGGGGTGGGCTTTCTGATGTTGTTGGGCCTGGCCATATCCATTTCAAAGCCTAGGCCTGCAAGCTTGTCTGGCCTTGTCTGCCAACAGGACTGCTTCCATCCAGTAGGCTCAGAGCAGGTAGCCACAGCTTTATCACTCAAGTGTTTCTGTGTGTGGTCTGTCGAATTTAGAGTAGACAGCATTTAGGGCATGGATGGCATTGGATTGAGTTGGGAAGTGTATTTTTCTGGGGTGGGCTTTCTGATGTTGTTGGGCCTGGCCCTGAGGTTGGTGGCCTTTCTTTGTGGGAGTTACTAGTAGTGTCCTGATTTTGGCATATAGGCCTGCATGGTTTTCCTATTGGCTTACTGCTTCCATCCATTCACCCCCTTTGCCAGCAGCAGCTCCATGAATGATGTGATGGTCTAATAATTTAATGGAAAATAGGGTCCACCCCACTTCCATTACATTTTTATTTTGGTGGTCCACCAACCTAGGCCCAAGCCCTTGAGTGTTGCTGAGGTAGCCAGTCTACTAATGAGCAGCGATGTTGAAATGTTATTATCGCAAAGTAGTACACAATCAACACAGGCGGAAACTCAGCAGATAAGTGTGCAGCAACAACAAGAACAGCAGCAGCCGCAAGAACAGCAGCCGCAAGAACAGCAGCAGCTACAAGAAAAGCAGCAGCCACCGCATGAACAGCAGCAGCAGTCGCAAGAACAGCAGCAGCAGCCGCAAGAACAGCAGCAGCAGTTGCAAGAACAGCAGCAGCAGCTGCAAGAACAGCAGCGGCAGCCGCAGCTGCATGAGGAACAGCAGCAGCTGCAAGAACAGCAGTAGCCACAAGAACCAATAGTAGCTGGTGCTCCTGATATAGGGGCATTTCAGGACCCTATGTCTGCTTCCTGCAGTCAAAGTGGATCAAACCACTGTTTCGGAAGATCTATTGTATTCCAGACCACCGTCAAGGAAAAGGAGGCTTGTTAGTAGATCATCTTCTTCTTCAAGCCCCGCTTCTGAGGATCGTGATGCCACTTGGCAGCCACCAGCTCAGACTGAGAGTGACGCACGCCACAAGACAATGCTTTTGAAAAGGAAGGTTCCTGAAAACTTTAGAGTTATGGACATAGATTTAGAAGAGGGAGATGATGTTGATGAAGACGAACCAGTCATCACGCACATCACTCCCGCCCCAAAGGAGATGGAGGCCAACATTCTCTCCATATCCATAAAGGCTGCTACTGAATGGGATGTAGCACAGATATCACCAACACAGGTTAAACCACCACCATCTCCAGCTGCCATATTTTCCAAGGCCCGGCAAGGACCTTCATCCAGCTCAACCATCTCAGTAGGTAGTGGTAGTAAAAGTCACAGTGTAGCTGCACAGAGTCATCACATTCCAAGCACACCCTCCAGTTCATCTGGTATTAAAAGTGGCACATCCAGCAGTGCCAGAAAGTTTTCCTCCCCAGTTTGGGACTTCTTTTCTGTTAGCACCAGGGAGGAGAACATTGCTATATGCTCAATTTGTCGACAAAGTATTCGGTGGGGTAAGCTTGGTACAAACTATGGTACTGGAGGCCAAGCAAGTCACCTCAGTGTGGGAGAATCACCTACTTCACTTAAAAGAAAGTAGAAAAAGTCAACCCATTGAAGATGGTCATCAAGAATCAGGGGACGATATTATTGCGGTGGAAGGTGAAGAAGAGCGAGGCATATCGAGCCCTGTCATCAGTACTGTAGTGGTACCTCGCACATTCTCCTCAGTAACATCTGAGTGGCACTGCAGTAGGAACCATACTCAGAGTCAGGCTGAGACACCATGGCGACCGAGTACCGCAATGAGACAAACTGCGTCATTGAGCCTGTGAGTTAATGAAAACAACAGCACCACAAAGGAAAGTAATACAGCCTACCATTGAGATCAAGCTTAGGTTGGAGGGGCAGTTCCAACGCAACCACCCAACGGCACAGTTGTACAATGCAAAGCTTGCTAAAATGTTAGCACTGGACCTTCTCCCTTTTTCATTTGTGGAAGTGGTTGGTTTTCTTGAATATGTGTCAGCCATCTGCCCTAAATGGAAGGTTCCCAGCAGGTCCTATTTCGCAAGAGTTGCTGTTCTGGCACTACATCAAGATGTGCTGGAATTGGTTGGACAAGCTTTGCAGCAAAGTGCTGTTCACAATATCCACCTGACAACAGTCATAGTCATAGTCATAGTCTCTTGTATAGCGCACATGCCACAAACGTCTCAAGGCGCTTAGCAACAAACGACAACCTGGTATGAAAGGGGGCGGAGGAGAGGAGATCAATTAGGAAAGAGCCAGGTTTTCAAGCCCTTAGGAAAAGCCTGATGGTTGGAAAGAGACTGCAGATGTGTAGGTAGGTTGTTCCATAATTGAGGGGCTAGGTAGGAAAAGGCTCTACAGCCCATCCTCGTCGTTCTAGCCCTGGGGTGTACCAGAAGGATTTTAGTACTGGACATTAAGGCTCTGGAGGGTTTATACCTGGTCACTTTCTCGACAAGATAGGAAGGTCCTGTCCCATGTAAAAGTTTATGCGTGAAACTAAGGATCTTAAATAGGCTTCTTTGTCGTACTGGGAGCCAGTGCAATTGTCTAAGACAGGGCAAGGGGGGGACCTGGGAGGCAGACCTAGTACCAAGCGTGCAGCAGCAATTTGGAGGGTTTGTAGCTTAGATACCAGGCCCTCATTGATAGAGGTATACATTGCGTTGCCATAATTCAATTGGCTAACAACTAATCTGTGGACCAAAGGTTTCCTGGATTCGATGGGTAGCCACCTGAAAATCTTCCGCAATTTCCAAAGTATACCATAACAGATACCAGATACTTGGGTAATCTGAGCCTTCATAGAAAGGGCACAATTGAGTATTATTCCCAAGTCACGAACCACCTCTTTGGGCTCCGGACATGGTCCCAATTCTGTGGGCCAGCAGACGTGTGACCACTGTGTCTTCGCCTTACCAAATAGCATAATTTCAGTTTTACTGAAATTAAGTTGAAGTTTATTATCATTCATCCATTCGCTGATATGGATCATACATCTCTTAAATCTGGTGCAGGTGTCAAAAGCGTCTGGACTACAGGTAATAAGAACCTGCGTATCGTCCGCGTAGGACACTGTGGTGAAACCGTAGGATTTTATAATTCTGGCAGGGGGAGTGAGATAAATGTTAAATAACATGGGACTCAAAATGGACCCTTGAGGTACCCCCACAGTGAGAGGCATCCTACTGGACTCCAAAGAGTTAATCCTGATGTAAGGATGCCGATCGGCAAGGAAACTCTTGAACCAGGCCAGAGCCTTGCCTCTGACACCAATCTCCCACAGCCGTTGATGAAGGATGCTGTGGGAGATGGTGTCAAAGGCTGCTGAGAGATCTAATAATATCAAAAATGTGGAATCACCTTTGTCCAGTGTGAGACGAATGTTATCCACCACTTCCATCACTGCCGTTTCAGTGCCATGGGCAGCACGGAAGCCCGATTGCGACGGATCTAAAAGTGAATGAGTTTCTACAAAATTGGAGACACTTTGTTAACAAGATGTTCCTGTACCTTTCCGAAATAGGGTAATAAAGATATGGGCCTGTAATTAGAGGCAATGGTGGGATCACTAGTGAGCTTTTTAAGGATAAGTTTTACCTGGGCAACCTTCCAGCTGCTAGGCAAAGATGCCAGCTCAAAAGAAGTATTATAGATTTTAGAGATAGAGCAGGCCAAGCGAGGAAATATTTCATTGCACTTACGAGGGGCTAGCGAATCAGTGGGGGAACCCGATTTCACTTTCTCCAGTGCAAATAGCACTTCTTCAGCCGTGGTGGGCACAAATTCCATAAGCAAAGCACCCTCTGTATGGTGAGGAATCAAGGGGTTACAGGGTGATACCTCACCAATTAAGGTGTCATTAGATTCGGGGGTTATAAACATAGAATAGATGGACTTGATTTTGTTATGGAAATGCGCGGCCAATGCATTAACCCACTCCAAGGTGGAGGTGAAAGATGATTGTTCCACCTGGGGAGCGGTGAACTCATTTAGTATTTTAAATAATTCTTTGGAGGAGTGAGAGGCTTTATTAATTCTTTGTGTAAGATAGCTAGATTTAGCTTCCTTTATATTTTCCAAGTAAAGAAAATGAATCTGTTTATAGTTTTTACGATCTTCACTAGTTTTTGTTTTTCTCCACAGCCTTTCTGCTACTCTACTAGCAGTTTTCTTTATTTTCAGTTCCTCTGTGAACCAAGGGGAGGCAATAGATTTTACTTTAACTCTTGTTTCAGGAATGACCTTGTCCAGTGCAGTCTTCACACACTTTCCAGCTGGTTGGCCATGAGGTTAATATTGTTAAATGTGTCACCGGGAGGGTTGAAATACGTTTCAAAGGCCTCTTGTGTAAGTTTATGCCAGGGATATATGAGCATTGAGTCTGCACACTTAAAGTTCATAGGCTTATTGGGGCCAGGAAAACTAAATTTCCCAAAAAAATGGTCCGTCCAGGTCATAGGCAGAGGGGGGTTCGCAGGTAAAACTGGGCAACAGACATGTGGACCAGTTGCCAAGCCACAGATTACATGTGCATCACTGCACACTGGGTCTCTTTTGTGGGGGTTAGAGATAAGCTATCTGAATGAGGTGCTGTGATTTTTAAAGCTACTCGGAAACATGCAACAGTAGCCATGTTCGCCATGGAGAAATCTCATACTGCTGTAAACATTTTGCAAGAGTTTTGCAGCAAGGTTTCTGAATGGCTGCGCCCAAGAGGGCTTAGTATTGGTTTTGTTGCCACAGATAATGACAGTAATGTACTTAAGGCCAAAAACCTTGGTTCCTATGTCAGGGTTCCGTGTTTGGCGCACTGCATAAACATTATAATTCTGAAAAAAGAACCCCTAGTCAGCAGCTTACTGAGCATCTGCTGAAGAATATGCACTCATTTCAGCCATTCTTTTAAAGCTCGGAAGCAGCTGAGGATCGTTCAACGTGAATATATAGGATGCCAGTCAAAGCACTCATCCAGGAGGTGGCAACACGTTGGAACTCAACGTATTACATGCTTGATCGTCTGTTTGAGCAGTACAGGCCCCTCAATGAATATATCATGTAAAGAGGGGATGTTACTGTGAAAGGCATGACCCTTCAGATGGAGCAATGCGGCCTAATTAAATGCCTGACTGAGATGCTTCGTCCTTTTGAGGTCTTCAGACGTGAAGTCAGCAAGGACGACTGTACAATGGGCAAAGGTATCCCATTATTGCAAATGCTATAGCATCAGCTGAAGAAAGTGTCTGAATTATACAAAGGTTTAAAGGACAAAAAGGAAGCCTATGACTTGGTGCAGAGCTTGGCCCGTCGCTTAGCTGAAAATACAAGGATAGAAAATAAAATTTTGTCATAAGAACATTACATTTCTGCCACTAATCTGGATCCGCGGGCAAAATTGGGACGTAAGACATTCTTTCCTTTTTCCGAGATGGATGTTGCTCGCTACAAAAGTTGGATAGCTGAGGCAGCGAGTAAGTTGGAAAATGAACGGCTGTTAATTAAAAGCCTGCAAGATCAACCCACAAGAAGTACTGCAAAAGGGCATGCAGCATCAAGTGCAACTTTGGAGGCTGAGGGCAGTGCATTTGGATCATCACAACAACACTCAAAGTCACCATCACCATCGACAACAGCAACAATAACTGGATCATTAGGCCCAGTAGAATCGTTAGACAATTGGTATTTACAGTCAGGCATTAATAAGCGCAATGCTGATGCACAGAGAAAAAGCCCGAGAGGTTAGCAGCAGCACCCCTGAACAATGAGCGGATGGTCCAGGCCTATCTGGACGACCCAACAGAGGTGTAAATTGATCAAAACCCATTGCAGTATTGGTATAGGAAAAGGTCTGAATGGCCAGTGCTCAGCAGGCTGGCGACAAGCTATCTAACTTGCCCTGTCGCAAGTGTCTCTTCTGAACGTGTTTTCAGTGCTGCTGGTTCCATTGTAACAGTGAGAAGGACCAGTCTCTCGCCAAAAAACGTGGAGAGGTTAACAATGATAAAAATGAATCAGCACTTAATACCGCCGAATTACATAATACATGAAGCAAGTCAGGAAGATGTAATGTGCAGAAGTAATGTGTCACATGATGATTACCTACTACTGGCTGAACCCTAAGAGTTTGAGGATGAGCTATACTTCCCTGACAATTAGGCTTGCACTTACTGTCTTTCTTTTCCCTTTGTTTTGTGTGTCTGTCGTTCCGGTTACAAACTTGTGAATCACAACAAATCCATTCCATTACCACCGTCTTCTGCTCTTTTATTTCAATATACAACTTTCAGGTGTCTGCATTTGACAGTACAGTCCTCCGAATACAGCTCCTCCGCTCCATCATACTGAATCTCAAACCTAAATCCATTGCCCTCATGATGATTGGATGATGGAAAATAGAAGAAAAAATAAAAACATTCCTAGTCCCGCCAAAAGAAGTGGAACATGATGACTACTATAGCTATCCTCCTTTCAGAGCCAAGAGAGACTGCCCATGAAAATGAGATGGAACAGGTAATGATTGATGCCACGCATTGGACGCAGTCGCAGACTGAGTGATTTTGTTGTAGTTTGTTGTGCATGAAGTTATGTCATTGTGCACTAATCATCTTTCTACAGTACACACTAAAGGTAACTCAAGGTGAATTTTCCCCTTCTTGCAAATAAGAAATTTGTACTTCTACTGCCGCTTGATACATTGCTTTTGATTGAATACAGGAAGGGCCCTCAATGTGCGCACTGAGTATGACAACAGCACTGTCCATGATGATGATCGCGAAAAAGACGGCCCGTTAACCTAAGAGGAGAAGTAACAGGTAATGAAAAAATGAACGGCATGCATTGGACACCTGACTCTGAGCGATTGGTGTTTGTGCTTTTTCTGTTTGTTTGCTGCACACAAAGTGAAGTCAAGGTGTACTAGTAGTCTTACTGTTCACACTAAAGAGTGACTCAAGTCAATAATAGTTCTACTCTTGTTGTGTAATAACAAAATGTTACTTCTACTGCAGGCCGACCTTTACAGTCAGTCAGTACCAGTATCGGAGATGATTGATGGAATAAACAAGCAAGGAGGACGTTACATGCGTGGCATAAAAGCCTAAAGGTAAACACGTGAACAACAACCACAGCATACCCAAATGTCTGTGTAGAAGTAGATTCGAGTGTAGCGGTGAGATGACTGTGGTGCTTTTTATTAACTACCTTAAATTGTAAAATGCTATGTTTGGAATGGATATGTGCTTTGCCTTTGTCCAACTCTTTAAAAAAAATCTACTCTAAACGGAGGATGTGCTAAGCAACCGCAATCAAGTGCCGTCAGGCCTGTCACTGTGTGCCTGCTCTGTCCTATTGTTGTTGAAAGTCAATGCTGGAAACAAATACAGACTACAGTAGAAATTAATGATGCACACATGCCACCTCGGAAAGTGTACTTGTGTTGCACTACACCATAACTTGTGCATTTGTTTCAACTTTGCTTCTCAATATCTCCTTTTTGTTTACATCTATATTTACAGGTCGGGCCTTGCCCTATACTTGTGAGAACATTATGCACACTTACCTGACCAATAAATCTACATTTTTTTCCAGGCGGGCAGTGGCGAGTGGCGACAGCCAAGATTGATGGACGAGAGGACGAACAGGTCGGAATGCCGAGATTCAAATCCAGTTCACATTTTTTACCAGGATAACACAGTAACAGTATCAACTTTCACCTTCTTTTAAATAATTTGATGCATTTTATTTGTCTACAATTTTTACAACAGTGTGCTTCTTGTTTTAGTTATTATCATTAGGTTTGCTCTGTTTATGATTCATCCCTACCAATATTCAAAAATTCTATTTGCTATCTGTAAAAGTATTAACCCCGGAACAACAGAACAAGAAGTGTATGTAATCCGGGTCTCCTTATCAAGCATCATCATGCATGCATTTCCTTTTTCTCCCTTAACATATTGGATATGGTAGTTTTCAAAGATTGTCGTTTGTTTGTCCACGCGTACTGTTTTTCACTGTCAAACCTTTCCCCAAAACTGTTTCCTATCCATTCAACAAACGCTACCCCTCTTCCCCCGGGCTGTGTGGCTTATTGAGGTGTGACTAAATTAAATGTACATCAATAAATAATCACACGCTTGCTGGGACGGATGTGGCGAAAGCAACAGTACTTCAATTTCAAGGCAGAGCGATGATTTTCTTCTGCTTGCCCAACCATGAGCAGTATATTTTAGAGGTGATTTTTATTTAAAAAAGGAACACATACCTCAGCATTAATTCCCGGCATTGATTTGATTTGTTGTCATTCCTCATACACAGCACTATTACGCTGTAGGCCTAGTCAAGTGATCGACACAACTATAGTTTGTAACTCTGTCTAGTAGGCTATCCCCACCACCATTATGATTTGTTGTAAAATATTTTAGCATATTATTGTTGCTCGGTAAGTTCTGTACTGTACTTCATTCTACTACTCCTTGAACAGTCTCTCAAAGGCAACTGAGTGTCTCATTTTCTTTTTTTGCAAATGCTGCTGCCCTGCAAGTGTCTACTACTACTCTACTACCACCACCATCACCACCCCAATCATCGCATGTTAGAAAAAGGAAACCATCTTCACCATGCAGCCATCGCTGTACCTTGGTTAAACTGCAAACAAAGGTTTGGGGGAGGCATACTTAATAATGGACATGTTTTCAATGAATTCACACACCCCTTTGAGTCCAGATAAAGAATGCATAGACTAGAAGGGAGAGACTGAAAGTACTGGTAGGACAACTCAATCAGTGAGGGGTGTTGCATCTATTCCTTTTGTCTTACACAGTCAGCCAACAATTTATATCAAACACTGGCTGTGGGCGGACCTGCACAGCAAGGAAATAGTGTGATGTAAAACAGTAACCTCACCTACAAAACATTAACGACATTGCATGTCTAGTATAAATAAAGAATTAATTTACCCTAACAAAAATAAACTATGTAAAACAGAAACCCACAAAAGCTGAGCCACCCCCCTCCCTAACCCCAACCAATGTCCTTAAGAAATAGAAGGCCAAATGTTTCATAATCTCCAACGCCCAATTCCCACCCATCCAGAATTAAAAAAGGGTCGAACTAAGACAGGGACTGGCGGCGGGATTGGAGGATGGCAAGCATTTGATCCTCTAAATGTTTGACACAGAGCTTGAGAGTGCGGCAGCATGAGCAACAATGTTGGGGGCACCAGAGATGGTGTTGCGGGTGGGCGGTGGGCGGCCGCCAGTCGGTGGTGCCGTACCGCTGGAGGGCGGTTGCTGGGGCCCGGGGCACTGGAGGAGGCATCAAGTGCAGCAGCAGTCTCCTCCTCCTCCTCTGCCAAGACCACCAGCCACCAGTATTCTCTCAGTATTGCCTCCAGTTTCCAGCACCATGCCTTGGCGGCCAACTCCTTCCGATCAACCTTGGAAGGAGTACCTGTATATCAAAAAGAAACAAGACAATTGTGAAATATACTCTTAGAAAAACAGTAAGACAAGTTTATTTTACACATAGTGGCATGGTAGCACTATAAAGCTCAGTACATAACATTTATTAAATGTCGCCCATTCTTCCTTCCACCTGTTTTTCACTTTTTAGTTGAACACCAGGTGATCTGATTTGACTTTTAGTCTTCTCCATAAAATTTTCAAAGCGGAGTTGAAATGACAGATAGATGAGGCCATTGGTTACTCAATACTCCCGCCCCTATGCCAATGTTCACAACAACTCTTACTTACTGAGGACATCAGATGGCGGGCGGACTTTCCTCACGCTAAAAAGGGACCACCCGCCATAAGGGGGGCCCCCGTGGGGACAATTAGGATGCACCCCCCAGAGTGGAGGGCGCAAACCGTATTTTTCACATTGTGGTGGGCGGAGCCGAAAGCACCGGCCGCCGCAATTCTAAAAATACATGTTGTACTTTTCCAAACACAACGTGACAGGCCCCGCACGGAGCCTGCCACATTGTGCTTTGAGAGGCAGGGGGTACCATAGCATGGGTAGGTACCCTCAATGGGTGCCCGCAATGGGCACTCTAAGCATACTCTGCATGCCTTTCCAAAATGCAGATTATTATATGGCTGGCGGTGTGTTCAGAGTAGACTGTTTTTTTATTGAATAAAGTTGAAAGACAATTAAAGACATGGCATAAACTCCCATTGAGTGTCTTGAGCAGATGTAATCTCATTAAAATGAAGATACTCCCCAAATTTCTTTATCTTTTTAGGTCTATTCCATTGCGTATTCCGAATTCTTTTTTTTTTTTTAAATTAGATGGCATTCTCAGTAGTTTTATGTAGGGGTATCGGAAAGCAAGAAGGGTTGTAGGATTAATGAAACTTCCATATAACCAGGGAGGGCTAGACCTACCCGATTTCAATTTTTATTTTTTTCGGCTTTTGTAGGCCGCTTGCGGAGCCTCCTGAATCCTGAGCTAACGGAAGCCTGGCATTGGTTGATTTTAGGTGCTGAGAGCAAGATGTTTCTCTATCGCATTGATGAGCCCAACTACTTTAAACGCGTATGGTTTAAGACCATACAGGACTCTGTTTATATATGGAAAAATATTGAGACTGGACTCTCTCTCCCCTTAATGCATAGCAAACTTTCCATATGGGGCTACCCAATGTTACCAGGCATTTATCAAGATAACACAGCCCTTCAATGGGCCAAATATGGGGTACATTTTTTGAGACAACTGTTTGATTGCCATGGTATGAAGACATTCGAGAATCTCTCTCTAATATTTAATATTCCACAATGCTTTAAAAAAAAAAATATTTACATATTATAGACCATCTGGTTAGGAGGTTAGAAATACTGATGGTTAGAGGGGCTAGTATGTGGGAATGTATCTATGGTCAGAATCAGCAAGCAACTATTAGCAAGGCATATCAAATGTTGTGTCAGACCAGGGAAGATGAGTGCGAGAAATTGGCGCTTAACTGGAGTGAGAACTTGGGGGAGGCTATTACAATTGACAGGCTGAAGATAGCCTTTGATGATATTTCCCGATCTGTGCACTCAACTAATTTACAGTTGCAGCAATTTTGGACATTATGTTGTCTCTATTATACACCGGAACAAATTGCTCAGTGGTCACAATCTGGGAATGTACGGGGTGGGTCTCAGGGAGGGACTTGCCAGAATTGCCCTAAATGTGGCCAATATGCGGCAATAATTGTACACATGTTTGTGCTTTGCCCTTTGTTGAAGGGGTTCTGGGGCAAGATCCTGGTGATTATCTCGAATAGATTTGGTGGGGATCTGAGATTGTCAATATCAGAGAGGTTGTTGGATACAAAGAAGATGCTGGGCAGAATGGCCCTGAATTGTTAATAATGATTGTCGCTGTATGACCAGCGATAGCTAGAGCATGAATCTCTTATAAACCCCCTACGGAGATGGAATGGTGGTTAATTCTTAAAAAAATTGGGGAAAGAGAAAAGGCTCTGGCTAAAGTTATGGGGGTTCAGGCTCTCCGGAAATATAGATCTGTCTGGGGGTCCTATAGTAGGGGAGCTTTAAGATATCTTGCTCTCAAGCAAAGAAATCACATAAAGGAATTTATTTCTCAGAAAACAAGCTCAGCAAGGAATGCTACTAAGGAATCTTGAATATATGTCTGTGCCACTGTTTGCTATATATGCTCTATATGGGTACCATATATGATTTAAATTGTTGTTCTCTTTTTCTTTTCATCTATTTTTTCTTCGATTATACCTGAATGTATGATTACAATATATCTTCTTTTTGACAATACATTTTTTTTTTAAAAGATCATATCATCACCAAGATTCAGAGCGGACCTATGCATAACTATTTACAAGAACGGAATAGTGCTTATACAAGCAGCCAACAACAAATTAGACAAATTCAACAACATATTCTTAACCATAAATGAATGTGTAGAGAAATCAAGATTTCAAAAATCACCGGACCCCACAAGTAGACACCCTATACACCAAGTAGACACCCTATACACCACCAACACTACCACCACAGGCACCATACTATCTAGAGACCCTCAGGAACTACAACATTCAATGCGTCTAGGAGACACAACGGGGACAGGAGGCACATTAAATGGAAAGGACACAGAGAGAATGGAAATGTCGACAGGATATGTGAATACCGACCGGAGCAGTTACAGAGGGAAAAATCAACTTCTCACCCTCAAGATGTGACATCTCCTACGAGTAGGCCACTCAATGACAACCCGGAAATAATTGATATGGAAGATATCTATCCATCCATACCCCCCTCTACTACAGCACAAGTGACATCTAAGTCCATACGAAATGTTTATCCCTCAAGCGTTGTACTAAGATCACAAGACATAGATAGCGCATCCCACATCGCACATAGAGGAGGCTCAGACAACCGACCTAATGACAATAAGAAACGGATCTCGGGAAGAATAACAGATCTAAAACACGGGAACGCAAACCGTGAATTCCGAGATGAGTGGATTAACACTGTAAGTACGTCACCCCAGATTCAGAGAGAAATCAGAGCTACAAACACAAATAGGCAATATGTCACAGGACATCCTAAGCGCACTGCAAGCGATGTAAAAATCACTGTAAGCACTCACTCCAAAGTCGAGCACATCAAAGAATTACTACATAATTCTCAAGGAAAGAGCGGTGAGACGGCCATGCCATTATCAAATAGACAAAATCGACCAGACAGGAATCTTAATTACTTGACGGAAGATGAAACCCTATCCTTACTCCGGGAATATGAGCTAATAGACCGCAGTAGAAGAGAGGAAATTCAAACAGTCCCGATCGATGATAATAGAACATTCAGACATTAGGAAGGGAAACCCAACCTTAATAACTTACAACACCCACTCGCAAGTGCTGATCCCCAATAGCTCAGGGAAACCTTTGATATGTCTACTTCTCAACTGTCTTTCCGCAGCAAAACATACATCAGACATCGCTGCCCTCATCATTAGCCAAGAAATTGACCTGACAATCCTAACAGAAACATGGCTGTCAAAATCCTCGTCTCCATTCATGGATCTTCTAGTGCCCCCTCAGTATAACATAGTGAGATTAGATAGACTAAAAAAGACAGGAGGTGGTATAGCCTGCATTCACCGATCGAATATAGAGGTCTGCCAAATACAATCAGACCCACTTGAATCCTGTGAATACCTAGGTCTCAATATAGGATCGGCAGACAATCAAAGGTGCAACCTGCATGCGCTTTACCACCCTCCAGGAAATAATGCTACTTTCATAGACCAGTTAATGAAGGTCATCACTGCTAACTCTAACACTCACTCTAATAACATATTCCTAGACGATTTTAATTTATTTACACTGGGACGACAATAATGACAAACAGGTCAACGCTTTACAGACTTTTTATCTGAACTAAACCTCACCCAAGCCTGCACACAGCCAACACACTCGAAAGGAGCTACATTAGACTGGATAATATCGAGAAACAAGGAAACTTCAATCCACTCAATTGTCCCGTGCGACTGGTCGGATCACCATGCCATAACTTCCCTAATACCCACCTTGAAAAAGAACGAGACCATGCAGCTTATCAAACTCAAAAAATGGGCTTGGGACACTAAAGACTTGAATACTGAACTACTTGCAGAAAGTTGTGAGAAGGACCTAAATCCGCCTAACAACTTGGCAGAATGTGAATGATCTAATGGATCCCTACATTACATCAGTAACTAATATAGTCAACTCCACCATGCCACTAAAACTGAAAAGAGTAACAGAGAAGGTTAAAACTCCATGGTTTAATGGAACATTGAATGAAGATAGGTGGAAACTAAGACTTGCTGAAAGAAAATGGAGACAGCACCCATCATCCCCCAAACAAATCCCTCAAAAAAATCAGAAACGAGTAGAATAAAAAGATCCTTAATTCCAAAAAGGATCCTAATAACTTTTGCCCAGTGACCAATATCCCAATACTTGCCAAATTAATCGAGAAATGTGTGCAAAATCAACTGAGCCATCACATCGTCAATTTCACGCTGCTGGATGACTGCCAATCGGGATTCAGAACAGGCCACAGCACGGAAACAGCGATCCTACATATTGTCGATGATGCATTGCAGGCCCTAGACCACAATCCAACATGTCTACTAGTCCTTCTTGACCGGTCATCTGCATTTGACACAGTAAACCATCAAAAATGACTAGCCAGGCTTCATGACAGGATGGGAATGTCTGTAAATGTGCTGAAATGGTTTGAATTATTCCTTCAGTATTGAACACAAAGATTCCTGGTCAACCAGACAGTATCTCCATCATGCCCTAATTCAATTGGAGTCCCTCAAGGATCTACACTATCTCCATCACTGTTCAACCTGTATGTCTAACCTCTCACAGAAATTCTCAGAGACGCAAACATATCCTACCACATGTACGCGGAAGACACGCATAGATATATTAAAATTGCGTCTCTGGAAGTCATCAAGTTAATGAATGAGGCCTTAAAAGTGTCATTACAATGGTTAACTAGCAATAATCTCAAGGTAAATGCACAAAAAACTGAATTCCTATTAATTTCACCACCAAAGAACCACACAGAAGTGAAGGAATGGACCAAACTGATCCCATCACTAAACTGTCCCCTACTCTAGTGGACTCAGCAAAATCACTAGGAATCACACTGGATGAGAACCTAGACATGAAAGCCCACATCAAATCAATGTCAAAAAGTTCCCGATTTCATTTGAACTACATTATAAAAGTGAAACCATTAATTTATTCGGCGGTTCTCAAACTGCCAGTCCAATCCTTAGATACTTAAAGGATTGAATATGGATGTACAACTTTAGCAGGTTTACCAAAAATGTCCCCAGCACCACTAAAAGCATGCCTCAATGCAGCTGCAAGACTCATCACAGGATCGAGGAAATTCAACCATATCTCTCCTCACCTGAAAGCGTTAAACTGGCTAACTTACGAAGCCAGAATTCAACTTAAATTGGCATGTATTACCCACAAAGAGCTCCACTAAAAAACACCAAGATACCTGGCCCAAAACATTGAGTTATCAGGGGGAGGCAGACCAGCCAGGATTGCCAAGGAGCTGTTGCTGACACCACCGATATTCCGGAAGAAGAAAACGTATGATAGAGCTTTCTAAGGAGCAGCCCCCAGAATCTGGAACTCGCTCCCTCCAAAGATTATGAAAATTCCAAACACAGCAACATTTAAGAGGGAAGCTAAGATCTTCATAATGAGTAAGTTCCTTCCATAGGCAAGACAGTTCATCACTAGCACCGTAACATACATGTTTCCAAAACAGAACAACTATATAGTAAAGAGAAAGTCACCAGCTATACTGGGGATAACCTCTGTCGGTCCTATACTACTCCTGAATTTGTAGAATACACGGGGAAAAGACATTTCAGAACTATTTTGTACTGAAAGTACCACTACACCTTGATATCAAGATGTACCCTAAAGTCATTTCATTTCAATGTATATACCTATGTTAATACTCCATGGCTGTATACTTAACCTACCTCAAATGACTGTGAATCATTAATCAATACAAGATGTAACTCTAAACTACCTCATGTAAATGTGAAGCTCTGATACCCAGGGGTCACGTTCTCCCTATTTAAAACTCTTTAAATAAAAATAAAATAAAATTTAAAAAAACTAAAATTATCCCTGCCACCTCAAAACCCATACCCACCCTGAACCCTACAGGGCTGATTTACAAGCCCCTTGCACCACTTTTGCGTCACTTTTAACATGGGAAAAGTGATGCAAAAGTGGCCCAAGGGGCTTGAAAATAGGCCTGGGTGGTTAATTCCGTTCCGCTCGCGGAATTTGGGCAATTTCGCGTTCCGCGGAAAACGCGAAATTGCCTAAAATTCTGCGGTCCACTGTCTTGCGAAATTTTATGCTTGTTTGCGTTCTCAAAATGCGTGTTCGCAAGATATTTCTCCCGAGCAAGCAAAAAGCAATTGCGAA
Organism: Lissotriton vulgaris; assembly: GCF_964263255.1. Lineage (NCBI taxonomy): Eukaryota > Metazoa > Chordata > Amphibia > Caudata > Salamandridae > Lissotriton > Lissotriton vulgaris. The sequence goes on from NC_141691.1 coordinate 1,437,584,637, forward strand.
CAGGAAAAAAGCATCGCAAACAAGCAATTCCGCGTGTTCGCGGAACTTCTGCGTGTTCTCTGAGATATTTTACCGTTTCACGGAGATTTGTGTAACGCGATTACGTAAATTCTGCCCACTCCTACTTGTAAATCTCCCCCTACAAGTTTACGCTACATTTGCATATTCGGAAGGGGCTGTCCTCCTTGACGTTCCCATGCATGTAGGTCTAGAACACCATTCACTTAGAGTAACCTTGATATTCAGCCAGTAGGTAATTCTGATGCTGTAGAATGCATTAAAGTTACTGGAACTTACTTAAAAACTGCTGCCTGCTCTTTGATACTATTCAGTGTAGTCGGGCTGATCAGCAGCACTGTTGTCCTGGCATCCAGCCCCTCCTGAAGGTCTCACTGTGTAGATAGATGTGGGTCAAATGTCTCCTGGTTTCTCCTTGCCTGGGCCTCCTCTGCCTTTTCGTCATGCTTTTGGATGCAAAAAGAGACAGATCCATGGCCCTGTTCACCATTCATCTGGTGAGCAGCACCGTGGATGTGTATTCCATACAAGTGCACAGACATCAGGGGGAAAGGGATGGCAGTGCAGGGGACACTTTTCCTTTGCAAAGTAATTTCTGCTGGCGTCATAGCCCAGGGTTCGCTGTCTGTGCACTTGTATGGAATACAGATCTATACAAGTGCACAGACATCAAACCCTGGGCTATGACACTACAAAAAATTCCTATACAAAAGAAAAGCGTCACTTGCACTGGCCATCCCTTTCCCCCTTTTGTTCACATCTTCCTGCTCCCACCCCAAGAGGAGGCAGCTAGAAGTGGTGATTTGTCATTCTGAGGGGTATGAATGTTATAAGAATGTGTGTGCCTGGCTGAGAAAGCTTCCCAGCACATACCACATACACAGCGGCATCCGAGTACTTCACACAGGTCTTTAAAAGACCATTTACTTGGTAATGAGGCTTTGTTTTTACCCCTACTTAGAGCCCCTGCATCTCCACTCTGCACATGGTTTTGGCTTGATGAATGAGCCCCCCCACCCCGAAATGAAATTTGAGGGGGACAAGTTGAAGTGAGGTTTAAAAGAGGGGTGAACGAGGGATTGAAGACGCTGCGTGGTGACCGTGATTGGGGCAGACATTTAATGCAGTTTCCTTTTCTGATGGGCGTTTGAGGGTCCCGAATGGGTTTATTGTACACATCTACTTTGACAGACTTGCAGACAGCAAATGCTGCTGCCTTTCCATGGCATCTGAAGGTCCTTTTTGGGAAGTTGTGTCGAAGACCTAGTCGGGTTCTTTTCCCAGCTGAAAGCAGTCACCTCTTCCTTCATGTGGTGATGAGTGGGTTGCAGGGCGCCTGCACTTGTCGCCTCTGTCATCGGTAGCCCCCTGCTTCCATCAGAACGCCGTGGATCACTACCCCCTCCCCCTCCCCCTCCTCCCCGAACCACCAGCACCTGGAGGGGTCATCATGATCTCCTGCCTGAGGACGAGCCCCGGCGTCAGGCCTCCCTCCGGGGTGCATTTGTACACATCCGTGTGCAGGGGGGGACAAGGAGAGTCGCTTCAGGGGGGGAAAGCGCCCCGCCTTGCCCCCCCCCCCTGCGGACGCCCATGCGCAGCATCCCAACAATAAGCATATTTATTTTATCAGCACACTTTAGGGTCACACTTGGACATTATTGTAATTATTGCTGCTATTGTTGTTATTATTTTTACTTTTATCTCTGACTAAGCCAGTGTTTTACCTATGTACGCTAGGGGTCTTGCTGAGAACCTCTTTACCAGAGAGAAGCAACTGTAGCGCAAGGAGAAAGTGGAAAGGAGCTGGCCTATACAACTCCCGACTCCCTCAAGAGGTCACCTGAGTCCTAATCGTTGCCACAAGTCACCCTGGGGCATATTATCAACAACTAGCGATATTTATTGCTAAAGAAGCTTAGAGACATTTTTTTTATTGCCAAGCATCACCGGATTTTATCGCAGAGATAACGTGCTATTAGCAATGTTTATCTCCAATGCGATAAAATATCCGGCAATAGTTGTGAAATGCGTGCATATCGGGGAAAACCAGCGATTTTCACGCATCATCGCCATTAGGGTCTTAACCTGAATATCCACCTCCCATTGGATATACAGGTTAAGAACTGGTCTGAGCAGGCGTTAGTTTTCAGCGAAGTTCGCACTTAACCGGAATTTTTTATCGCTACGCCTGCCTTGCTAATAGGCGATAGCGACGTTAGCGACTGCTTTTAGTCGCTAACTGGTTGGGTACGCCCACTTTGCATGTCATTAGAGATAAATATCGCTCACATGCAAAGCGGGCTCCAAACTGCTCGCTATCACCTAAAAGCTGTTGCTAACTGATGTCAGCGGCAGCTTGTTAATATTGCCGCTTACCGGCCGATAACGGCTGCAAAAACGGGGGATAATTTCATTTCGCCTGCCTTGATAATATGCCCCCCTCAGTTCTCCCTGCATCAGTGATGCACCGACCAAGCTCCAAGTCTAGCTTTTTGGCCAGTGTTTTGTTTTACATTTTGTTGCTCTTAGTCTCTAAGATTTCTTTGAAGCGCCTATAAAATAAAGCAATATTTGTTTAGTTATTTTTTCCCAATTTGATCTATTTATTTCTCTACGTCCTTAGGCTGCACTTTGGAAAGGAAAAATGTCCGACAAAGACATTTCCAGCAAAAGTGTTTTTCGTTTTTGGATCCATTTCACGGAGGAACAAATAAACAAACGGAGGAAAGAGAGGGTGAGAACCCGTTTCTTGTAGTCACAATTTCAAGTAAGTGAGGAGAAGCAAGACAGAAAGAGAGGGGGACAGATGTCAGCTGCAGAGCAGAGGTCGACACTGACCTTGTATTCTCTGAGGAGGAAGGAAAAGAAGTTGCCATTCATTCTCTGCCAGCTCCGCCCGTCCCTGGACGTGTGTTTAAAATAATAAAGTAGGGGAACGGAATCAATCAAATTAAAGAACCAGGGGCCCGCCGTGCCCTGCCGATCCCGCTCACTTGACCACTGCACTCACTATCCTGCACGGGAAGTGCTGTGTGGTGTCTTGTGGTGACCCCAGCAGATCACGCCTTGCAGCTATGTGGTCTGCCCCCAGGTGGAATGTCGAAGCTGAGGCCGGTGAAGGTGACAGTGTCATGGCATGATATGGGGAGCCATCCTCGTCTCGAACATAAACTTGTGGGGCCTAGGCCCCCATACTAAATTAAGAACGACACAGACAGCATACGTGAGGTCACGTAACTGCCCCGGATATATGACGTTACAACGGGTCCTTTTATAACGCATACCATGACCACGGATCTATTACAACGCAGGTCATGTTACAACGGATCCCTTTACAACGCTATTCACTACAACGCAGGTACTATTACAACTCAATACCATTACATCGTAAGTATAATTACAGGTAAGTAAATAAAATTAATATTTAATGTAAATAATTATTAATGTATTATTAATTTAAATTATTTATTATTAAAAAAATAAAACATATATTAATACAATTAATTTTAATTTTTTAAATTGTAAATATATATTAAAAATAACCCTGTACACCAAAACCCAAACCCAGCCCTAAAACCTAAAAATACCCCTGTACCCCAAAACCCAAACCCAGCCCTAAAACCTAATATTACCCCTGTACCCCAAAACCCAAACCCAGCCCTTAAACCTAAAAATACCCCTGTACCCCAAAACCCAAACCCAGCCCTAAAACCTAAAAATACCCCTGTACCCCAAAACCCAAACCCAGCCCTAAAACCTAAAAATACCCCTGTACCCCAAAACCCATACCCAGCCCTAAAACCTAAAAATACCCCTGTACCCCAAAACCCAAACCCAGCCCTAAAACCTAAAAATACCCCTGTACCCCAAAACCCAAACCCAGCCCTAAAACCTAAAAATACCCCTGTACCCCAAAACCCATACCCAGCCCTAAAACCTAAAAATACCCCTGTACCCCAAAACCCAAACCCAGCCCTAAAACCTAAAAATACCCCTGTACCCCAAAACCCAAACCCAGCCCTAAAACCTAAAAATACCCCTGTACCCCAAAACCCAAACCCAGCCCTAAAACCTAAAAATACCCCTGTACCCCAAAACCCATACCCAGCCCTAAAACCTAAAAATACCCCTGTACCCCAAAACCCAAACCCAGCCCTAAAACCTAAAAATACCCCTGTACCCCAAAACCCAAACCCAGCCCTAAAACCTAAAATTACCCCTGTACCCCAAAACCCAAACCCAGCCCTAAAACCTAAAAATACCCCTGTACCCTAAAACCCAAACCCAGCCCTAAAACCTAAAAATACCCCTGTACCCCAAAACCCAAACCCAGCCCTAAAACCTAAAAATACCTCTGTACCCCAAAACCCCCAAAAAGATAAACTTACCTATAATTATACTTACGATGTAATGGTATTGCGTTGTAATAGTACCTGCGTTGTAGTGAATAGCGTTGTAAAAGGATCCGTTGTAACATGACCTGCGTTGTAAAAAATCCGTGGTCATGGAATCCGTTGTAAAAAATCTGTGATAACAGTTGTACACCAACTGCCCCAGGACACGCCCCTTTTATATGCAGCCTTACCTGACTGATGACGCCTGTAATGGATGGGTGTGGGGTGGGTGTTGAGTCCAACCTCAGGTGAGGGGCTGCTTCATTACGTGTCAAGGAGGATACCCGTGACAGTAGGTACACTTTGGGTGCGTCCTCGACCTCAGAGCCTAGATCTTGGGTCTTTAGATCAAATAATCAAAGGGTTACATTGGGACTCCCATAATTATAAAACTCAATGAGTAAAAAAAAAAATTGTCAGCATAAAAATGTAACCGGGCGTCTCCAGAGCAGCATTTACATTGAGTAAATTATGGAATATAATGTTGGTTATGCCTGTTACTGGAGTATCTCATATTCACAACTGATACGTGTTACAAGAGCATAATGTGTGTAAATGAAATACAGAAGATTAATCACACCGGCTTTCTTTGACAACGAAAATAACATCTCAGAATGAACTGGAGCTTATTTTTCTCAACAAAAAAGCAAGAACTAAATTCAAAGGCGATATTTTATGCGTAAAGTTGTTTCATTAAAACCAGCTAGGCTCTGCTAGATAAATAGCTTTTGTATCAATGCTTGACAGTGCCCATGCTGTTTGAGTTTGTATGACATGAACACACTTCCATTGAAAAGTTAAAATTATGCCAAAGCGAAACGGGAAGTGTTTTCTAAAGCGTTGTACACGTGGCTTAAACTAGCCACTGAAGAATGAAAATCTGCAGAGACGTTTCTGAAAACGGAGATTCCAAGGAATCCTAATGCTGAAGGTTTCACCTATGGCCAGAACTGTAAACCATATACATTCGACTTAAAAAAAACCACAGTAAAGTATTTAATAAGAAAACTGAAACAGTTAAAGGAAATAAAAAATGCCGATTTTTTGCCTTTCCGCTAAGATTTGCTGTTGTTTGCTTTTTTTTGTGTTGAAATTTTTATTAAGAATATTTTAGATAAAGCATAAATGGATATACATATGCAGAGGATACAATGAAAACGTAGCATAAATGAGGAAATGAGTCATAAAGTGTAACAAAAGAGGCATAGAACAACAAGTCCTCTAGAATTCATAGGGCAGAACTAAGAATAGAAGAAAAAATAAATAAAAAGAGAAGAGAAAAAGAAAGAAAGAGGGAAAAAGAAAAAGAAAAGGAACCCCAGAGTAACAAAACTAACTTGTTTGCTTTTTAAAGATTACAACTTCATAGGTAGTTGGTGGTTTTCATCTTCCACCATTAATTGTTTTCATCTTTACTATTTATGTGTGTACAGTTTAAACTGCCATGTCGACCTGGCAAGTACACCTACTTGCCAGGCCCAAACCTTCCTTTTTTAATGAAATGTAAGGTACCCATAAGGTAGGCCATAGATAGCCCCATGGGCAGGGTGCAGTGCATTTGAAAGGTAGGATATGTGCTGTTGAGTGTCCTAGTAGTTAAAAACCGCTAAATATGTTTTTCAGTATAGAAAGGCCTATCTCGCTTCAGGTTAGCATTGGAGCTGCCTTGTAACACTTTACAAGTGTAACTTCTAATTGTGAGCAAATGGAAAATTGGAGATTGGTGTCTCTGGACTCACAATTTTAAAAAACATCTTTAAGTGAAGTTGTTTTTAAATTGCAGGTATGAAAATGTCACTTTCCGAAAGTTGGCATTTTCTTACTTTAACTATTTTGTGCCTCTGGGATCCAGGGACAGGAATAGCAGGGGTTTTGCACTAAAAAGGCCTATCTTTGAAGTCTTCCTACTTCAAAGGTTAACATGGGTATAAGTACTGGACCTCTCACACCATATACTCTGAACACTTCTGACTGAGGGCATATGGCCGAGATACCCGCCACCCCCTCTCAACACAATCCCCAAGAATTGGGAAACCGGAAACAGTTCTTGAACTTTTGGAAGGCGGGAAGGGAGTCACCCTTCCCGGCCGTATTTATTAAAATATGAAACAAAAGAAAACATTAAAATAACAGTTTCATATAATGTACAATTTCATTTCCACATTACGATGTTGGCTAACCTTAACAGATCTCTAATACAAAGGTTCTCCTAGCCGAACTAACATCCTACAAAACATTTGACTTGAAATTGTACATCCTAATGTTAAGGGCCAACGGCAAGGTCGTAACCGGTGTCAGATCCCTAAACCAGAAATACCCCCCTCACTTGTGAGAGGAGCGACCGCACAGAGGCGTACCTCAAGTGCATTTACCAATTTCCCTTTGTACTTGACGGGGGCCCAAATAAACTCGACGCCATTTAACGGTCGTTCGAGGACTCGTGTGAGGTGTCTAAAAGGTAGCGTAAACCCCCTCCCGCACCCCACACAACTTACCCATCTGCCGTCGCAGATGTCCTGGCCCCGGGAAATTCCCCAGGAGGGGCCGTAGCCCCTCCTATCCAGGAAGGGGCCTTGACCACCTTTCCTTTCCTTCCGGCGGCCTCTCCTTAGACAGGACCGCCTCCCCGTTGAGGGGCCAATTGGCCACCTCCCCCGCGCGCTCCCATCCATAATGGGTGACGCCCCCTCATAGGGATCTTCCAATTACTGCTCACCGATCATGACCTTACCGCCCGACCAAAATAAATACGACAGTTCTACCTAAGTTACTAAGATCTATAAAGCAAAACAACATTTATTATCAAGCGTAAATACTGATCAATCCTTGTTCAAAATTACTTTATTAGCAAAACATACTGAAAATAACCAATCTTTATTGCATCGTTAAGAACTTTCCCGACAATCATCACAACCTGTAAGAAAACAGAGAAAACCAAAGATACTATATCAACTGTATTTACAACGAATCGCTGTCCTCAGGGGCTGGTGGGTGGGTCAAAATTGCTCTTCGTTCCGTCTCGAGCTCACGTGCAGCGGGGAGGTGCAGCTTCAGAGCACAGGAACAAGAGGATGCTTTGTTGGCTTCCGCTCCTTTTATCCGTCTTCAGGGTGGGCGTGAACCCGCCCCCGCCTGCCTCCAAGGGCGTGGCCGGCCGTGTTGGTGTCTAGGCCAGCCCACTCTAGGGCGGGAAAAAGGCGCGCCCCGGCTACGCCGCTTCGGGCATACCAGCCGAGACTCGCCTCCTGCCCAAGATGGCTTCCAGGGGGGATCGTGGTACTCGACCATACGTTCGGGGGGACCGATTGGTCGCCCCTTTCCATATGGCCGAGATACCCGCCACCCCCTCTCAACACAATCCCCAAGAATTGGGAAACCGGAAACAGTTCTTGAACTTTTGGAAGGCGGGAAGGGAGTCACCCTTCCCGGCCGTATTTATTAAAATATGAAACAAAAGAAAACATTAAAATAACAGTTTCATATAATGTACAATTTCATTTCCACATTACGATGTTGGCTAACCTTAACAGATCTCTAATACAAAGGTTCTCCTAGCCGAACTAACATCCTACAAAACATTTGACTTGAAATTGTACATCCTAACGTTAAGGGCCAACGGCAAGGTCGTAACCGGTGTCAGATCCCTAAACCAGAAATACCCCCCTCACTTGTGAGAGGAGCGACCGCACAGAGGCGTACCTCAAGTGCATTTACCAATTTCCCTTTGTACTTGACGGGGGCCCAAATAAACTCGACGCCATTTAACGGTCGTTCGAGGACTCGTGTGAGGTGTCTAAAAGGTAGCGTAAACCCCCTCCCGCACCCCACACAACTTACCCATCTGCCGTCGCAGATGTCCTGGCCCCGGGAAATTCCCCAGGAGGGGCCGTAGCCCCTCCTATCCAGGAAGGGGCCTTGACCACCTTTCCTTTCCTTCCGGCGGCCTCTCCTTAGACAGGACCGCCTCCCCGTTGAGGGGCCAATTGGCCACCTCCCCCGCGCGCTACCATCCGTAATGGGTGATGCCCCCTCATAGGGATCTTCCAATTACTGCTCACCGATCATGACCTTACCGCCCGACCAAAATAAATACGACAGTTCTACCTAAGTTACTAAGATCTATAAAGCAAAACAACATTTATTATCAAGCGTAAATACTGATCAATCCTTGTTCAAAATTACTTTATTAGCAAAACATACTGAAAATAACCAATCTTTATTGCATCGTTAAGAACTTTCCCGACAATCATCACAACCTGTAAGAAAACAGAGAAAACCAAAGATACTATATCAACTGTATTTACAACGAATCGCTGTCCTCAGGGGCTGGTGGGTGGGTCAAAATTGCTCTTCGTTCCGTCTCGAGCTCACGTGCAGCGGGGAGGTGCAGCTTCAGAGCACAGGAACAAGAGGATGCTTTGTTGGCTTCCGCTCCTTTTATCCGTCTTCAGGGTGGGCGTGAACCCGCCCCCGCCTGCCTCCAAGGGCGTGGCCGGCCGTGTTGGTGTCTAGGCCAGCCCACTCTAGGGCGGGAAAAAGGCGCGCCCCGGCTACGCCGCTTCGGGCATACCAGCCGAGACTCGCCTCCCGCCCAAGATGGCTTCCCGGGGGGATCGTGGTACTCGACCATACGTTCGGGGGGACCGATTGGTCGCCCCTTTCCATATGGCCGAGATACCCGCCACCCCCTCTCAACACAATCCCCAAGAATTGGGAAACCGGAAACAGTTCTTGAACTTTTGGAAGGCGGGAAGGGAGTCACCCTTCCCGGCCGTATTTATTAAAATATGAAACAAAAGAAAACATTAAAATAACAGTTTCATATAATGTACAATTTCATTTCCACATTACGATGTTGGCTAACCTTAACAGATCTCTAATACAAAGGTTCTCCTAGCCGAACTAACATCCTACAAAACATTTGACTTGAAATTGTACATCCTAACGTTAAGGGCCAACGGCAAGGTCGTAACCGGTGTCAGATCCCTAAACCAGAAATACCCCCCTCACTTGTGAGAGGAGCGACCGCACAGAGGCGTACCTCAAGTGCATTTACCAATTTCCCTTTGTACTTGACGGGGGCCCAAATAAACTCGACGCCATTTAACGGTCGTTCGAGGACTCGTGTGAGGTGTCTAAAAGGTAGCGTAAACCCCCTCCCGCACCCCACACAACTTACCCATCTGCCGTCGCAGATGTCCTGGCCCCGGGAAATTCCCCAGGAGGGGCCGTAGCCCCTCCTATCCAGGAAGGGGCCTTGACCACCTTTCCTTTCCTTCCGGCGGCCTCTCCTTAGACAGGACCGCCTCCCCGTTGAGGGGCCAATTGGCCACCTCCCCCGCGCGCTCCCATCCGTAATGGGTGACGCCCCCTCATAGGGATCTTCCAATTACTGCTTACCGATCATGACCTTACCGCCACAGGCCCGGATAGTTGACCGGCTATCCGGACCCCCCACAAAACACTCCTACCTAAAGGTCATGCTGTAAACTCCTTAACCATGCTATGAAGTCTCCTATGAGTAATTCGTTCCCCACCCGGGACAAATGAACACCGTCCCCCATATACATACTGTCCCCTTTAATACAACCATGCGAAACAGAATGCAGTGTACTTGAACGAAACAATCTACTCATTTTATTATTAATCTTCCTTACTGAATGATTCAGCGCAGAAACAGAAATAGCCCCCCGCCACACTTTTCGTGGGATCATATGGGACCATGCAATTGTGCACCCTGGAACTCTTCTCGCCAACCAACTTACCGTGGAAAGCATCGCCTCAAGAAGAAGTCGTCTACCAGTGGTCACCAAATCATTGCCCCCGAGATGTACTATGACTACAGACGGCGGTGACCTTGTCCGCCCTAACAAAACCTCGAAAAATGCTTGAAACTGGTCAATACAGAGCCCGCCCTTTCCGTAGAAGGACACCCTGTACCCGTATTCCCCAGCCACGTGAGTCATGTCACCTGCTTTGAATACGTCCGCGGCACGCCTCACGTATGAGTGGCCCACGACCCACACCTCCTTTTTCACAGCCGGTAATGTCTGACCGCTGGCCCCCCGGTGTCGGGTCGACTGGACAGTCCGCCCCGCCTCGTAGGCTTGCGCCACTGAAAACCAAACAAAAACAAGAAGCGTGAGTACATCGTTACAGCTTCACAACATGTGCAACCGTACATACCTCTTATAACAGTTCGAGGACCAACGCCCCACACGTTTTATTTGATCAACATTCAGACCCCTGACTGTAGCCTCTGTAGCAGCCCCTATCCGAAAGGAATGGGTCCCAAAGTCGCCGGGGTTCAAGCCCGCGGCAGAAATCGACATCGCCAGCACCCGCTGAAACTGAAACCTCGTCAGTGGGGTGGCGTCAGCGTGTCTTAACAAGGTCCCCCCCCATGCTGCCACCCTCTGCGCTAAATATGCTTCTACGCACCCGACAGGGCACATGGCAGACCCGGGGATCCTCTGGATGATTACACAGTCCCCGATTGCATCCTGATCGGATTTGGACTTTACAAACGAGACCGCCATCGTCTCCTCTCTGACCTGAATGTGTTCCCGGCACAGTCCCCCCATCGTATCCTGCTTGTTCTTTGCCACTAATTCGCTCACCCGCATAGCCCCATGGAATGCTAATGCAAATGCGGCTCGGAACAACACTGCTTCGTACTGGGATGAACATGTTACCGGTAGCACGGATAATAACAGGGCCAACCTATCCAAACCTATCGGGTGCCTATCGTCTACTTTGCGACCCTCAAGGCGTTGCCACCCCCGTAGCGCTTTCTGCACAACGAAAGACGCTGTTGGGTCCTGGATCCCATGAGCCCTTGCCATGAAGGAAATGGCGGCCCGATGCCTCTGGGCCGTAGCTACTGACTTGCCTGCGTGACGTAAAGAGAGCAGGAATCTTACTACAGACTCTTCCAGACCCCAAAGCTCCCTCCCGGCAGTACCCAAAAAGGCCCAATAGGAACGGAACGCCCCTTCATATGCCTTCCTCGTCCTGGGTGCTAAACTCTCTCCCACGAGGTCTTGTAGTTCGGGGCACCGAGAGACCAGAGAGCTTCGGGAAAGGGTGCCGCCACCGGGTCCGCTGTGGGCAGAAAACCCCAGAAGGCCTGCATACGGAAACGAGAGAGCGCATCAGCCGCTTGGTTCATCACCCCCGGCACATGCCGCGCCCTAAACAGTACATTTAGTTGCATGCACAACAACACAATTTCCTTGAGCAGTCTTAGAATTAATTTGCAACGTGCTGCCTGACTATTGATACACTCAACCACGGTCATGTTATCCGACCAGAAAACCACAGAGTGACCCCTAAACCCTTCTGGCCATGTTTTCAAGGCCACCAGAATAGGGAACAGTTCGAGAAAAGCAATGTTACTCGTCAACCCGCACTCATGCCACCATGACGGCCATTTTTGAGCCGACCATTGTGTACCCAATATGGCGCCAAAACCCACACTCCCCGCCGAGTCTGTCCATAGTCCCAACTCCTCGGAAGACACTGCTGGTTTATTCCAGACAATTCGACCATTGAAATCCGCCAGGAATGCAATCCAAATGCGCATGTCCTGGCGAACCTCTGCCGAGAGTCTCGTACGATGATGTCCTTCCTTCAAGCCGACCATGGACTGTGCAATCGAGCGGGAAAAGGGGCGTGCCATCGGCATTACTCTTAGGGCAAAATTCAACTGACCTACCACCTGTTGCAATTGATGTAAGTTCACTTTCGTTGCACGAATACATGTCTCAAGGGATAACCTGAATTTTAACACCTTTTCTTTAGGTAAACGAAAACAACCTTCCACTGAGTCGAGTTCGATCCCCAGAAACTCGATTAAGGTCGAGGGACCCACCGTCTTACCTGGCGCCAATGGCACTCCAAATTGATTCATTAGGACACAAAATTCATGTAAGGCCTGTCCACACTCAGAATCCCCGGCTGCCCCCAGAAACAGAAAGTCATCGAGATAGTGCATAACATGTTGAAAACCTGTCTTCCTTGTGAATACCCATTGCAGAAAACAACTGAATCTCTCGAAATAGGCACATGAAATCGAGCATCCCATAGGCATACATTTATCCATGTAATAGCGACCCTGAAACTGAAAACCAAGGAGACGCTGATCGTCTGGGTGTACCGGGAGCAACCGGAACGCTGACTCGATGTCCGATTTGGCCATCAGCGTCCCGGGCCCCAGGCGATTCAACATGGCAACGGCCTCATCGAAAGATGCGTACCGCACCGAACATACTTCCGGGTCTATCGCGTCATTCACGGAAAGACCATGTGGGGCTGACAAATTGTGTATCAGCCGAAACTCACCCGGGTCCTTCTTGGGAACCACCCCTAGAGGGGAACACACAAAATTAGCAACTGGTGGCAAATCGAATGGACCGGCGACACGACCTCGAGTCACCTCTTTCCTAATCTTTACCTGCACCACCGCCGTGTGCTGTAAGACCGACATTTGATTCTTACAGTCCGGTACCCCCTGAAAATCCCCCACTGGGATGCGGAAACCATATGAAAACCCGTTCCGCAACACCCCAGCGGAAGCATAATCTGGGTATTCACTGAGCCAAGGAATCATTGCCATGGTATCAATCGGGGTCGGTAAAGGCGCCCCTCGGACTATATTAGACCTGTTTGGCGCCTCCCTTACCACCGTTATCACCCGTTTTGGCTCTGCACATGGACTCAGGATGGGATGGCTGCCCGCATCCCCCACACTCATGTCTGAATTTGCATGACCCCTGGGGCCTGGTACATTTGCCCCTGTTAAAATTCCAACAGATCCCCCTTTTACCTGTGTTGCCACTCGGCTTCGTGTGGGACTCGTTACCTGTACCCGTCCGAAAGGGCGTCCCAGAGTTTTGGCGGGAGGATTCCCCCCTGTTACTCCCTACTAATGGCAACTTCAACATCCCTGTACTCTCCATTTTTTGCCAAGACACAGAGTCGTAACAATCCCAGGACAACAACGGGTTGTGTTCCTTAGCTTTTCTGAACAGATTATCATAGCAGAACCACTGATTGCCCCCATATGCCACAGAATACTCCATAATACGTGACTGATAAATGGGTAACTCGGTCAACAACTCAGGTCTGCGCTCCCCCATGATGGAAGTAAAAATTCCCCACGCTCTGCCCCAAGTACCAATGGTCTCATCAACCTTAAAGGCGGCCATTTTAGCGCGCCAAACACTCGGATGCATGAGCTCCTTTTGACTCTTTACATGCTCGATCTCGTAATGGTCGGTAAGCAATGAAAACATGTTTACATATTTGTCCGCCCAAATCAATTCCTTGACTTCTAGTGGGACGTGCTGGGCAATCTTCTCCTTTCGAGAAGGTGCAGAGTCCCCCCCCGCAATCGGCAATGGCCGCTTACCTGAAGTAGACCCCACGCTTGCCGCCGAACTTGGGCCTGCTGTACTTCCAACCGCTGGGACCTGCGGGGGAACAGGAGATGGAGTCTTCGCAGCCTCCCTAGATTCCCGCAGTTGCCTCATCACTGCCCGGGCGTCGTCAGCCGTGGCGCCCTCGCTATCGTTTCCCAACCACGCTGCCAATTGCGCCGCTAACTCGGGGGGCATATCCCCCCTGTTCGTAGGGATGACCACCACAGGGATTGGGTTCCCCTCCTCTGGCGCCGGGGTTGGCTCCTCTCGTGGCGCTTCGGGAACCGGGGTCTCCCCCCCAAGTGCTCCCCTTCTGGGCCTCTTGCTCTTTCCACCGGGAATTGTTCCCTGTAAAGGCCGTTTCGGTCCTCCCTCCCCGTCCTTAGCCTCAACCTTTCTCTTCAGATCGGCTATCTCCTTCATGAGCATGCGGAGCATCTCCTCGGTACCGACCCGCTTTCCGACCTTCTTGGGCATTCTTAGACGGGATATCTGTAAGACAAAAAGAGGGATTACAACGCTCAAAATTGCTCTTCGTTCCGTCTCGAGCTCATGTGCAGCGGGGAGGTGCAGCTTCAGAGCACAGGAACAAGAGGATGCTTTGTTGGCTTCCGCTCCTTTTATCCGTCTTCAGGGTGGGTGTGAACCCGCCCCCGCCTGCCTCCAAGGGCGTGGCCGGCCGTGTTGGTGTCTAGGCCAGCCCACTCTAGGGCGGGAAAAAGGCGCGCCCCGGCTACGCCGCTTCGGGCATACCAGCCGAGACTCGCCTCCCGCCCAAGATGGCTTCCCGGGGGGATCGTGGTACTCGACCATACGTTCGGGGGGACCGATTGGTCGCCCCTTTCCATTCTGCCAGGGAGAAGAGCTGTTGTGCTGTAAGGAGGGACTGGCACTTTGCTGTTTGCTTTGCTGTGTTGGCCTGTTGCCTGCTGCTTCTTGCTATGGAGTGAGAAGACTGTACTTTATTCTCTACATATTGCATCTAAAGGTTCTCCAACGGTTTGTTTCGGTTTGTCTCCTGTTACTGAAGTCTCAGGGTTATCAAAGACTTCATCTGCATCTTTGCTTCCAGGACCTGGCCTCCTCTGCTGTGAGTCTTGCTGTGCAAACTGGTGCCAAATCCAGTCCTGGGCCGTTTGAAGTGAGTGTTTGGGCTGCCTCCCAAGAAATCAATGAATTAACACCAAAGCATCATTCAGAACTGACTCATCCCTGCGAAACCAACCCCTGGCCGCTCCCTGCACTGAAAGCCGTAGACACCACTCACGGAGTGTGTGACACAATGACCTCGACTTACACCGCAGTACCGACTTTGCCGATGCAGTACCTCTGAAGAAATGCTGCTGCGTGAGTCTTGGACACTGCATTATTGACATTTTTGATGAACTGACCAGACTCTGATGCACTCCCATCCCAGCTTGGCATCTGATCGACCATTCGCCCACAACCTATCGGTTCGACATCAATGCCTCAGAACCAATGAACGGCGCTCTTGAAATCGAATCATCAATGACTTTGTTCAACTTCGGAACCTACGCTTTGCCTATGACAGCAATCGTTTGCCTCCAGATTTCAATTTATCATTCCCAAGCATTGATGCATCCAAGGTACTGTCAGTGGATCTGCGTGACTCCTGTATCCGGCCTGTGTCCATTGCAGTCAGACTACACTTTTGGATTTGGCCTTGTTAAGCGTGACCAGCTCGCTCCAGTTGGAGCTATTGACTTATAAATACTGCACCTTGATCTTTCAAAATTCATATTTTGACTTGTGTATGTTGAATGTTTGCAATTTCGGTCTTGTTTGACTCAGATAAATGTTGACTATTCATCTAAACTAGTGTGGAGTGCATTTGTGAGATTTCAGTGTGTTACATATGTGTGCACAAATACCTTGGACATTGCGTCTTTAGTTTAGCCTGACTTCTCTGTGACAAGCTACAAGAGGGTGAGCATAGGTAAACATTTAGTGCGCACTACACTTACCCTGACTAGGATTGTGTTTCCTGCTTGGACAGTTTACATAC
Organism: Lissotriton vulgaris; assembly: GCF_964263255.1. NCBI lineage: Eukaryota > Metazoa > Chordata > Amphibia > Caudata > Salamandridae > Lissotriton > Lissotriton vulgaris. The sequence goes on from NC_141691.1 coordinate 1,437,600,500, forward strand.
CTCTGCCAACCAGAAACCCAATGTCTAACATGGGGCACCTGTACACCTTTTTTAAAGTCCTCCACAAAGAAACATGGAACTGCTTTGAAGCAGCTGCTCTGTATTCCACTGAAAGTGTTGCCCTCATGGCAGGTGTTGGGTTTGCAGCTGTTCTGGGCAGCATATTCATTGTAATAGAGCCACTGTCCCTGTTTGACCTGATCCACCTGCCTAGTGCAAACAAGGACAGTGGAACCTTGTTAGATTTTGGGGTCTCTAATTGGCACAGGTAGGTACTTGTGATAATTAGGGACCCTGGCCACTAGTCAGGGTAAGGGGGATACACTCGTTAGATAACCCTTGCTCACCCCTTGGCAGCTTGGCCTGAGCAGACAGGCTTATCAAAGGCAATGTGTAAAGTATTTGTACCAACACTCACATAACACAGTGAAAATACCACAAATGGACACCACACCAGTTTAGAAAAATAGAAGTATTTAATCTAAACTAAACATGACTGAAACAACAAAAATCCAACATGCACTGTTCAAGGATATGATTTCAAAAGAGTTCTTAAGGTTGCATTAAAATAATCCACAGTTGTGTCACGTTTTAACCAAAAGTACCTTTAGATGCGACAAAAGTTCCAAGGGAAAGCTGCAGCGTTGAAAAACAAGCGATGCATCACTCCTGAGACCCTGAGGAGGCAATGCAACAAGCACGCTGGACGCAGCGTTCGTGTTGCGGTGACTCGGTCTGTATGGGGAGGTATGCGATACCTTGTATGGATTGTGCACAGGTTTCGTAGGAAGCGTCTCGCAAAGGTACGATCTTCGGGACGGCGACGATCGCAGGAGCGCGACGATGCGCAGAGCCAATCTTCTCCTCTCACGGCCCCCTCGATGCGATGGCTCTGCGATGACTCTCGCAGCGATGTGATGCGGTCCGCAAGCAAGCGGTGCAACGATCTCACCCAGTGACGACAGGCTCGCAGTGATGGTACTCTTCTTGCAGCGGAGCGATGCGTTCCGCAAGCGAAGGAAGCATTGGTTCTTGCACGGCAACAGATGCTGCAACGATCTCGATCTTCTCGGCAGCGGGAATTTCCTCGCACTGACAGGCATGCGCCCTGCAAGCAAGCGATGCGTGAAACTTAGCAAATTGTCTTTAGTTTCCTCTTATCCAGATTCCCATCAAAAGGTACCATTTCCAGAGGCACCACAACTGGCCCAAGCACTCTCGGAAGGACAGAACTCTCTCACTAGAGTTCCGGGGGGTGCTGGGGGTGAAGTCCTTTTGTTCCTGGGACTTCTTAACAGGGATCCAGCTCAACTCAGGCCCTTGGAGATCTCTTCAAGCAAGGGGACACAGCAGTAAACAAAGTCTTTCCACTCTCCTTGGCAGCAGAGCAACTGCAGGTCAGCCCACAAACACACAGCATGACAGTCCTTCCTCTTCAGTCTTCCAGCTTTCTCCTTGGCAGAGGTTCCTTCTTGATTCCAGGATGATCTATTTTCTTGGGATAAGGGTCCCAATATTTATACCCCAAAATCCTTTGTCCTCTGAGGGCAGAGGGGCCTTTGCCTAGTCCAAACCAGTTCTGGAGCACTGTGTTTACATGACTCCGTCTTTCCTTTCACAGTGCAGGGCAGAAATATCAGACACCCCACAGGAGGTGGAGCAAGCATTGTGGAGGAAAGGCACAGTGCTGGAGCACTCTGTTGATATGATTCCTTCTCTCCTTTCACAGAGCAGGGAAGAGGCATCAGGTGCACCACAGGAGGTGAAGCCAGCACTGTGGTGGGCAGGCACAGTCCTGTTCAGGTCCCAGGTGCAACTCCTCCCTTCTTATTTAGATGCAGATCTCTCTATTCTCCACTGGGAGGACTTACCATGTCTCCTGGAACCCCCAGCCCTGTCACTCAAACTCCAGACAAGAAATACACAACCTAGCAGAGGCAGGTTTGAATAGTTAGACAAGAAAATACCTACTTTCTAAAAGTGGTATTTTCAAACACAGAATGTTAAAACCAACTTCACTAAAAGGTGTATTTTATCATTCTGAGTTCAGGCATACTAAACTCACATTTCTACCATGTTCCCTGAGTCAGTTAGGATTATAAAATGAAATAATCTAACTGCCCATTCTGGCCTATGGAGAACATGTAGTCTTGCAATAGTGAAAACGAAAATGGTTGTAATTCACTATCAGAGCATGCCACCCACACTAGTACATGCTCTACCTTTCACATACACGGCACGCTGCCCAGGGGGGTACCTTGGGCCTTCCATAGGGGTGTCCAATGTGTACAGAAAGGGAAGGGTTAGGCCTGGCCAGTGTGGACACTGGTCAGGTCAGCATGGCAGTTAGCAACTGCACACAGGCACTGCGGTGGCAGGCATGAGACACCATTTTAGGGCTACTCATGTGGGTGGCACAATCAGTGCTGCAAGCCCACTAGTAGCATTTGAATCACCAGCCCTGGCACACTCAATGCACTTTACTAGGGACTTCCTGGTAAAACAAATATGCCAATCATGGATAACCAATCTCAATAAAATGTATACAGAGAGCATATGCACTTTAGCACTGATCAGCAGTGGTAAAGTGCCCAGAGTCCTATTGCTAACAACCACAGGTCAGGAAAAACAAGGGAGGAAGCAGCAAAAAGTTTGGGGATAACGGCCATTTCCAACATCCCTATATGTAATACTGACCCGAAGCACAACTTGAGTCTGCTCATAAGCCCGTTAGATTATGTGTAAATTGATGGCAAATGTAAATTATGGAACATACATGCAATATAGAGGCTGACTACTGCAGGGTTGTTGTTCATCCAATTTGCCTTTCTGATACAAATAAAATTATGTCCTATGAGTAAGGTGATAGACTCTTAAAGCTTCTTCTGTGCAGAGCGCCAGAGTGGCTTCCTCTGTTAGTAAATGGCTTCCAAAACATGTTGCTTTCATCCACTTCAAAGTCACAGATAAGGTACAGCTCTTGAGTAGTTTGTTACTCTAGCAGTAAATCAGGTGAGGCTGTAGGAAAATACAGGACATTCTGATTAACAATGGAATCACTGCTATAATATTTACATTCGTTGTTATGAAGGGCATTGTGTTTGTCAGTGAGAGCACTGCTATACCATGTGCTTGCATTATTACACTTGGCTGCAATTCTGACCATGGGAACATCCACCACAACACTAATTAAACGCCTCCATGATGCATAGTAATGCAGTGCAGCAATTTGTGCTGCTCTGCATTACTCCATATTTTTGGATCCATTTAAAGCCCTTTAAAATTTTTCTGCATGGCTTCATAAATATGACTTAGAGGTGTGCGTTTTGCATGCACAACGATGCATGGTGCACGTATATTGCAAAGCGCTCATAAATATTCCCCTTAGTATCATCATAAATAACCATGGAAGATAAAATCATGGGGCATATTTTCAAGAACTGGGATTAAATTATCGCCGCAGTTTCCTGCCGCTAAAACTGTGATAATGGGCTTGATAATATGCCCTTGTGAATTCCCATAGCAGCCCAGGTTGGTACACAGACAAAATATCGATTTTTAAATATCGATATGCAAAAATATCGAAGTTTAAATATCGATATACAAAAATATCGAAGGTAAGTAATATCGACAGTCTAAATATCGATATTGGTATGATATCAGTAATATCGAAGTTGTAAATATCGATGTTAATAATATCGAAATTAATAACTTTGATGTTACTAATATCAATTTTTAAATAAATTTAGTGTATATTATATTGTATTTATTATATTTTATTATTTATTTTTAATATTATTTTATTAAATATTGTCTTTTACTACTGTAGCGGGTTGTGGGTTTATAGGGGAATAGGGTGGGAAGTAATTTAATTATGTTAAATTAATTATTAATTAGTAGGAATTATTAATTAATTAATTGAGAATTAATGTTTAATTATTTTTAATTAATTTATTAATTGATAAATATGTTCTGTAGCGGGTTATGGGTTTATAGGGGAATAGGGTGGGAAGTAATTTAATAATAATTAATTAATTGATATATGTTTGTACATATTTTAATTAATAATTAATTGGTAATTAATTTCTATTAATTAGTTAATTAATTATTATAATTTTTTACATATTTATAATTATTAATTAGTTGGTAATTAATTATTATTAATTATTTAATTACATTAATTATAGTTATTTTTTTATATATAATTTATTGTTATTCTTAATTAATTAATTGTGCAAAATAATATTAATTATTAAATTAAATTAATTACAGCAAATGTGCTAATATATTTACTTTATTGTTATTGTTAATTAATAATTAATTGGTAATTAAATAATATTAATTAATTTTGGGTAAAGGGGTATTTTTAGGGTTCAGGGTCAGTTTTCAGTTCATGAGTACAGGGGTATTTTTAGGGTTCAGGGTCAGTTTTCAGTTCATGGGTAAAGGGGTATTTTTAGGGTTCAGGGTCAGTTTTCAGTTTTTGGGTAAAGGGGTATTTTTAGGGTTCAGGGTCAGTTTTCAGTTTTTGGGTAAAGGGGTATTTTTAGGGTTCAGGGTCAGTTTTCAGTTTTTGGGTAAAGGGGTATTTTTAGGGTTCTGGGTCAGTTTTCAGTTCATGGGTAAAGGGGTATTTTTAGGGTTCAGGGTCAGTTTTCAGTTCATGGGTAAGGGGTATTTTTAGGGTTTAGGGTCAGTTTTGGGTTTTTGGGGTACAGGGATATTTTTAGGGTTCAGGGTCAGTTTTGGGTTTTTGGGTAAAGGGGTATTTTTAGGGTTCAGGGTCAGTTTGGGGTTTTTGGGGTACAGTCGTACAGGGTAAAAATAAAATAAATTTAAATTAAATCAATTAAATGAAATTAAAAAATATAAAATTACATTAAATTATTACGTTTTTAATTTATTTTAAATGTATATGTATTAGTTTTAATTTTTTAATTATGTTTTAATATTTTTATTTAATATTTGTAACATTATATGTATTTTATAATTATTTTTACATTATTATTAATACATTTAAAAAACGATATTTTTAATTTCGATATTTGTGTACTACGATATTATTTTTTCGATATTTTTGTACTTACCTTGTTAGGGATAGGATTCCTATATTTTTGACTTCGATATTTTTGTTCCGATATTTTTGTATTTCGATATTTTTGATTTCGATATTTTGTCAGACATTCGCCAGGTTAATACGAGAACCTGGGCTGCTATGGGAATTAACAAGGACATATAATCTAGCCCATTATCGCCGTTTTAGAGGCAGTTTCCTGCCGCTAAAGCGGTGATAATTTTATCGCCATTCTTGATAATATGCCACATCGTTCTTACTTTGATTTTTTGGGGGATTTTATGCTTACTTTTGAATTTCAATCATTAGCGAGTTCACAATATCCTAGGCAGGGGCCGCACAGTTCATAATGTTACAGCGAGATTCACTCATGGATATGAAGCACTGGAGACAAGAGTTCCTAAGAGTACTCAGTGTTACAGGATTGGGGTCTATTGTGACACTTAAATGTGCATCAGTGAGAGAAACTGAATGATAGACTGTGTAGGTCATGGTTGCAAAGGTGATAGGAAAGGAAGCCTGACAATGGGGCTTGCAACAGGAGGGGCCGATAAGAAAACATTGTAGAAGAAAGTGAAACTGGCTAGGGGCATGTTACAGGGAATCACTTATTAGTACAGGGAGGACAACAAGCACATTTTAAGCAGAGAGATGGGGTGGGGTAATACAGTAAAGGTTTGAGCACAAGTAGCCTGTGTCGGAAGCAGTAATTATTGCACCCAATAGAATCTGGCAACAAGGTGTTAAGAATTTATTAGATCAGACACGTATTACCTATGCTTTTTTGGGAAATAACACACTGATTGTGGTACCTACTGGACCACAATCCTCATGTTGTGGTAAATACTAAGCCTTTTTACCCTGCTAAATTCCAGGAGGATTACTACACAGCACACAACGCTAATGACTTCTGCGAGAATGCAGAAGGACTGCAGATCAGTCAAAGAAACAAAGTCTTATGTTGTAAACAATCTTTAAACAATCAATCACTCAGAAACCAGATTCGCATAATACTGTTCCTTGATAAACCTTTGTAATAGTTGTTTAATAGAGTTTTTATTAGCATTTTCTCATCATTAGAGAGATGATTTAGATTGAGTAGGCATTGCTGATCCTGGCCGAAAATAGGCACTCAGGTCCCGCATCCAAAGCCAATAAGGGCATGGTTCCCGCTACAAGTTCAAAAGGTCCCCATTCTGGGGCACTTGGCTCAGAAGCCATGTCTCCTTCATGGCATATAGCTCCAACAGCGCCCCCCAAAAACTAGAAGCCTCTGGCAAAAAAGGGGGCCCCCTTTTATTTTATTCAAAGCTATCCTCAAATGACGGGAGCCAGGTTTACCATATGCCTTGGATGGTGAACATCCCATAACCTCCAACGCACACGCACAAGAGTCAATACGTTGTGAGGCCCCCGCATGGCCTTGGGTCAGTCAAGAGGTTCACCAGGTAAGCCAGACATCCCAGAATTACAAGGCTGTCCCAGTCCAGTCATCATCCCTATGCAAATTCGGTGAGGTATAAATAGGGAGAGTTTTCTACTATGAGATCAAAATGTCTTTACTTACGGGCATTTGGTCAATTATCCATGTTTCCTTCATGGCATATTGCTTCAACTGTACCCCCAAAAGACTAGAAGCTAATGGCTAACAAAGGAGGGCTTCTTTTAGTTCTAAAAGGAAGCTGTCCTCAAGAGACGGGAGTCAGAGTTCCCATACGCCTGCGGTAGTGAAGATCACTAGCACACATGTACAAAAGCCAATGAGTTGTGAGGTACCCACAAGACGTCAAGTCAGTTGAGAGGTTCACCAAGTTAGCCAGACATCCCAAAGTTGCAAGGCTGTCCTGGTACCATCATAATACCTCAACAAAATTCGTCAAGGGTTCTTGGCCTTGGGCTGGGTTCCCCACTTTCTTATGATCCTGGAGGTGTTTTCTTTTCTTTCACCACTTGGGTTTTTCAAATCTTCAGAGTCTGGTCGCCAAACCATACCACTCCAAAATAGGGACAGAAGCATGCCAGCTAGTTATAAGTCCCTAGTCACAAGCCAGGAACAGCATATCTAAATTCACTGAACAGATGTGGTCCCAGGGAGAGGGAGGTGCCTGGGAGAGGAGAGTCTGCAAAGTCCGTCAAAGCTCCAGGCCAGAGTGGAACACAGAATGCCCTTATCCCTGTATCAAGCCTAGTAATTAACCAACTCACCAGGCCTCACATACACCATCCAGAATGTGCAGGAAGCCCTGACCTCGGACACCACAAGAAGGTATGATCGGGAGTGCATTGAGGCCACGGAACAACTTTCCAATTCCCCCCGCCTCATGATAAGTAAGATAACAGATCAAGTGAAATTTAGGACAATGCTCACAATCCAACAAAAAGGAACCCAAATTTAGCCCAAATAGATGTTTCTAGAGAAAGGGTGGAGTCAAGATATCTGGTGACACAAGAGTGGGGTGCGTTGCACCCTGCATGCCGAGAACAGAGAAGAATACATACACTTGACCTCGGTCATGTTGCAACCACCAACCACACTTAACAGTGACGCACCCCCTCCTTGCACAGCCCGTGCATGTGTAGGTTGAAAGCACCCACACCAATGGCGCTCCAATGCACACATTAGGAGAGGCAGGGTCTCAGAAAACTGTCCATAAATCCATAGATACAAACTGATACGATCCACGCCTATGATCACAAGACCACTCCATAAAAATGTTGCACTAATTCAGCACCTAGTTAGGTACGAAGGCTTATAAAATAGAATAATTATTCTGATCACCATTAAGTCACCTTTAATGTTTAACCATCAAAAAGATACCATGATCGAGGTCCACTTTATGGTGCCTCAATAAAAACTTATGAAAATGGAGTGTGCCGAACACACCCCTAAGGGAAATATAGGAAACCTGAAGAGAAGATCATTAATGACAGCACACATGCATGGGTTTTCTGATTTAACAAATTAACCAAGTTCTTATCCAACAAATCAGCAATCGAACTCCAAGTGCACGACCTTTTAGCTACCACATTATCACCCCAAAGTGGATCTAAAGTTTGAAAATCAAAATTATGAACTGCACTGTAAACCTTTTAATTGAACTGTTAAAAGAAAAATACCAATCACTGGAGCACTTCAAACACTTCCCCTGGATCCATACCAAGACCTGCAACGTTCACTAACAAGTTATGTATTATTGCTCTTCTATGTACCCACTGTCTAGTTTGGGTGCTGCTGCACCTATTTACTGCTAAAGAACCACAGCGCTTGCACCGGGATCTCTCCCATGTCACATAATTATACCAACCAAAACAATCGAATTCCATATTTACTACACAGCGCCCTCATGTGATATCAACACATGAACACCATGGGATCAAAGACATCAGCCAGGTCGTGTTACATCTGTTTACTGATACTGCATGCAGTAGGCGCAGAGCAACTTTACTTGTCCCAAGAGGTAGCACCTGGAAAATCAAAATGCCTTCTCCACTTATACCTATGCAGAATCAGGGACAAAATCCAGCACAACAATGTAGAACCCAAAAGATTAGTACATCTGACCTGTTACGAGACTAACCCAATGGCTCTATACCTTTTCACTGAACATAGGGATATTCAAACTGAGCTAGAGAGGTTGCACAGGAAGGGCGCCATAGAGGAGAACACTGTTCGACCCAGAGACTTCACAGAAAAAAGATTTTTAGAGGAGAGGTAGCAAAAACTCCAACTCAATGCACAAACACATCCACTCCGGCCTCCATGTGTGGTCGAAGGGGGGCCCTCAGTGTATCTGGGGCAGTTTTCTTTAACAACATGTGTGCCCCCAACATAGAGTTCTTGTGTAGGGTCATCCAGCTCGATGATCAGAAGGGAAATGGGTCTCACAGGCGAGGGTCGAATGGAAACATAGATACTTCATGTCAGGAAATATGGGAAACCGAGGTGGGTGGATACACTTGACTAAAATGGAAGGGGAAGCCCCTAATTGTACGCAAACTCACACTGTAGTCCTTATGTTTCAGAGCTAAAGGAACACTTCCACTGGGCACAAATGAAAACTGTGGCATGATCCTGCACATGCCAGCTATGCAATGGAGCACCTCCACACAGATGGATATGAAATGGCAGTGCAGCCAGCAAGTTTGTGCTTGTATTGGTACCAGACTCACTGTCTGGACCTGACCAAGTGCACAGTTATAAATGAGTTTATCTGACAACTATTTCAAGTTTAATCACTTATTATGTGTTGTACACCTTAAACCCTTGATCTAACTTTAGACCCTATTATACCAAACATGAATGAGTTTCACACTACTCATGAAATTCTTAGTGTTATTATTGGCTTTCACATTAAATCTTTTTTATACATTTTTTCATTATCATTCAATTGTCAATGAAAATCATTACTTCATGATTGACATTCTGTTTACATCATATTACATATGATTATACGACGAAACGGCGATTGATGATGGTGGCCGATGCATTTCGGGACGCCTGTCCCTTTCTCACGGGCCTCTGTTTAAGAAACCAATTAAATACTCTATTATATATTGTTATTGAATTATGTTACATCATACATCTTTAACTACTCATAAGTATGTTGTTAAACCATCTTTTAACTTATAAGACATTCAAGGTTTATACAATTGTGGATTTATGACAAAAAGTGAATACTGTGATAAATATCTCCTCAATTTATACCTACTAGTGCAACTGTTCCTATTTCCTGTAGCTCTACTAACATGCTGTCATTTCTTATGCATATAACTTTTTTTTAATATAAAATCAAGTTATCCTTTAATGTCCATATTGTATACACATAACACAGGTATTTTTGTGTTGTATGCAACTATAATTTCACTCTAATTGAACACAACAATAGCTTCAGGGTGAATTTATGTTAATTTACAGTAGGTTCAGAAGATTAAGAATCGTGGTGCTCGTAAAAAAACATTCTCACGTATAGGTTGACATATGTTAATAAACATGAGCTAACCTGAAAAACCAGCGTGAACCTTGCTGCATCAGGCTCATGAAAAAAGAACTGCGGAAGACTTCAGACTGCTCTCGGACTCACAAGTATCGGTAGGAGGGTCCATACCCTTCTTTACCATACAGACAAAAGTTAATGCCCACTGGCTACAAATAACCAGGTAGGAAATGCTGAAAATGATGAGCAGTACTGAAATCAGCCTTAATTCGATCAAGGAAGAACTGAAAACAATCCACATCATGGTGATGCAGCATTGGTATGTATTAGACTTAATGACTATTTTGGAGAGAGGGGTGTCTCGCAAGATTTGTGCTTCCTGCTGCATGTTTATCCCAAGGAATACATTTGATAATGGGTCATTACAAATTGTAATCTAAGCATTGCATAGTTTACAAAGAGGCATGCTTGAAGAGGGAGGTGCCCCTGAGCAGGAGTGGTTCTCAAATTAGTTCTCCTGGCTCCCTGGTTGGCTTTCCGGATTGTGTATGTTGTTGTTGTTGGTTTTTATCATGTTCTTGTTTGTGTGTTGTTCTGTGCATTTGGGGATTTCCTGCTATGACAACCAGTCCTCAAATTGAGTAAACTGCAAGTAACTTGGAAAGTAGTAATTGTCAAAACTAAAGAACAACAGTCCCCCAAGAAACTAACTGTCATGAAGCATGGATCAGATAGTGTAGTTGAAAATTCAAATAGGGGGAAGATATTAATATTGAAAAAGTTGATGTCAATATGAATAATTATATATTCATGCTTAAAATGAAATCACATCTCTATTGACAAAGTTGCCCATTGTGAACTCCACGTCAACCCTGACTTAGATATACGCAGTCAAGGCAGGCTCTGAGAACCAGGCCCAAGGTCACTGATTGACAAGTTACAGGCTAGGTGGCACATAGCCAGCAAACAAATGCACAAACAGGAAATCACCAGATAAATCCCACTGATAGGCACAGCAACACCACAATGGTACAGGAAGATTGGTCCCAATAAAGCACACATGGCCAGTGGGGTGTGCACATTCCATAAACAAACATAAAGTCAAATGCCTCATAAAGTTAGGAAAACATACCTAATCTGGACACACCACATACAGTAATCACATAAATCCTCATGCTAGATATCTGGACAAATTACCCACTGGTGGCATTATGTCCACGCAAGGTTGAAAAGATTCACCTGCACAATTTAAGTAAATGTAATGAACTGTATAAAAAACCCATTTTAGTGTGATTGTAAATTGAGACAGTACTCGGACACTATGCTTGTGGCTGATTTGCTGGCTACACTGTTTAATTAAACAAACTATTAATGTTTTGGCAAATGCCTCTTGACTCTTGTTTTTTCAAAGTATTTCATGTCCAAGCAACACTAAAAATGGAGTGGTTTGTTAGTGGTTGTGACTGAGCATGCCTCAACCCCAACAAAGAGTATAGTGCTGTGTAACTGTGAGTGGCTGCAGGAGAACATTGGCCAATAAGGCTGGAGAGGAGGAGACTGGTCTCGCAGGGAGAAGGTGACCTCTCAGTCATCCTGGATGATACTGTGGAATCAGGCCTGAGTGACGGAGAAGGAGAGAGGAATTCAGTCAGAAGGTCAAAGTGAGCAAGAGTGCCTGGTCGAATGGACTTACTTCCTTACAAGTGACAGAACGATTTCTGGGAATATTTAAACCATTGTGAAAATTCAACTGAAACTTCAAGAACTTGGGGCCACATTTATGAAAACTGATACATTGCTGTGAGAAAACGGAGATGCGTCCCTTTTCATTTCGCCCTCCTTGCAATACCAATGATGCTTCATATTTACAGTATGACGCATCATGTAGCAAGGAGTTCAGATACATTAGTATTTCTGATGTATTTGTAGGCGCAAAAGTGACGCATTTCTGGAGTGTGTCACAAAAGTGACCCAACTCCAGCAATGGGTCATTTCACATGGGCAAGTCCCAAGTGAAATGTGTCTGCATCAGTCTTAAGCCTGCTGTGAGGCAGGCATGAGAAATTGACGCATTTGCGTCCTAGAAGTGGCGCAGTGAAATCTCATAGGTTTCACTGCGTCACTTCTACAAGGCTTACTTGCGTCAGAACGCCCACCTTGCATACATTATACCTGGTGCAGGTATAATGTGGCGCCGGGGATTACAAAGTGACGCATCTATCTAGATGCATCACTTTGTAAATATGACGCAACATGGCACCTTTTTTACGTTGCTGGTGCGTCACAAAAATTGACGCACCGGCGACGCAAAAGTGGCGCAAGGGCTCATAAATAAGCCCCTTGATCTTTAGTTTCATCTTATGTTTGAACTTCCTCTGTTAGTGAAATTGAGTGCCTTGAGGAATCTTAGTCTGGATGTGACAGTTTCCTTTCTTGGATGTGCGTAAGTTTCCAGTGCTAGTCGATGAACTGAAGCACTTAATTCTGGAACTGATTGTCAGTGAACTTGAACCACTTATTATTAGAGATGTTTAAATAGACTTTGTAGGGAAGAAAGAAGAGTCACAAAGACTTTGTAAATAATTTTGTTGCACATCACATTAACTTTTGTTTTGCTGCTTGCATGGGTGGAAACTTACAGAGAATACTCTGCAGCTGCTGGATTTCAACTAACAGTTTAGATCCTAAAGAATGGAAGCCAATTCTAATACTAATAGGTGTAGATACACTATATCACACATAATAATAGCTGTAGTTGTCATCTTATACATTGTACTTATAATATTATATCCAGCTACACATAAGTCAGTAGAAGTTAAGGCTACTTTTGCTCATACTACACCACATCCTGTTGATAAAATCCTGAAGTTATGGGGGTTTAAGAAATTGCACACAGACCTATCACAGGGAGATTATGTCTCAAATCCTTATTTTAGATTGCTTTATGAGTACATTGACACTATAAATGCGAGAGATTGCTACGTGTGCACTCAGTTGCCTGCATCTGTTGCAGAGTGTAAAACATATGTAGCATCATATCCCTTTGACATTTGGAATTTCTTGTAGTCTTCTACTTCATTTATTCTATGGACAGGGTCGTTTTTAACATTACTTTTCGAGCTGTGATTGAGTGCTTTCAGAATTCCCTTTGTTCAAGCATTTGAAGAAGAATTCTTATGTCAAAGGTGCTGAGATGCAGGCAAATATTTCACATCTCATAAGTCACTGGGCACTGCATCTGCACATAGAAATAGTTTGACCTGTTCCATGTCAGGTGTGAAGAAAGGGATAAACTGGCTACTAGTACTGCAAATGTATTATTGCTTGTTAATGCTGAGATGGCTGTGATAAAGTCTATAGTTTTACAAAACAGACTTGCATTAGACCTTTTACTTGCAAAGAAGGATGAACTTTGCAGGATGCTCAACGTTCAGTAAGTTGTACTTACATCCCTGACAAAAGTCAGGATCTGGAGAAATATATTCAGAAAAAATTGACAAATGATTTGAAACACTTAGAAGCAATAGGAGCTTCTGAAGCTTTTGGAATGGATTGTCTGCTGTAGGTAAATGGTTTGGAAACCTGGGAAGTGGAATTGTGGGAGTCTTCTTGAAAACCCTTTTGATAGTTGTTCTTTCTGTAAGAATCCTATTCATGATCTTTAATGGATACATGTATGCACAAGTTAGACAGAGAGTAAAGAGGAAGAGAGCAGATGTACAGTTAGAAGCGAGTAAGAGTAAATATTATGGCGACTTTAAGAGTCTGGGGAATTCTAAGAAAAAGATGATAAAAACCACAAGGTTTTAGATTGTCCCTCTGATAGCATTTTATTTGCCATCAGAGGGTGGACTAAAGCAGCATCATTTTGTCTCCACCCGTTCATGTTTAATAAGACCACATATATGTATACATATGATCTCATGTGATGTAACATTATTAATGTAATGTAGTGCACTAGAACAGTTACAGAAAGTGCATCTACTGTGTAATTTCATCATTTATAAGAGTGTGTATAATAACATTTTCTTTACAGTAACAACGAGTTGCAGTTCTCACATATATTTACATTTGTGTGGTTTAAATAGTGCATTCCTCATATGTTCATGTAATTCTTTACAAATACTATCCATTTATTTTATCACTGAAAATATATCCATTTGAATAGTGCTCTATATTTATATTGCAACCATATATGTAACTGTAATCACACATTTTAAACGTGTATTGAAATGCTTGACCAATGGGCTAAAGCACTGGGATTTCTTAACATTTAACTTTTAACATGAATGCTTTATTTGAATGCAATGTTTTCTCTCCACTGCAGTTGCAAGAACTCATGGTTAAAGAAAGGCACATTGTGTGAAAGAGATAGTGAAACTCAAAAGGAGTATCTTTTGTCAATGTTAAGAAGATTGAACAAACAAAGGGAGGACCACTGACTGTGCGGAATAGGCAGACAGGAGAAATCCAAGGACATTCTAATAGGTGGACCAAAGGAAAGAATTCTTGAGTGCAGTTGCCAAGATTTGTTGTTTGAAGAAGGAAACTAATGAGATATGTGACATATTATTCCCAAAGGTTCTGTTGTAGTTATGATTGAAGATTACACTTTAGCTTTGTTCAGATTTCATTTAGAGTCTGAGAGGTAAAGACATCTTTGCGACATCACAGTTGTGTGACTTCATGCTGTACAATATTCTTTACCTTTGAGAACTTCTACAGAAGTTCTGCTATGCTGAAAACTTTCTATGCTTCCCTGACTTAATAGGTTTTCCCTGATTTGTAGTTCAGAAAAAGGTTTAGTAGATCTTCTTAGACAACCTCATGTATAGGCAAGAGGATTGAAACTTTCAGTCTACTCACCAGACTTTGGGGCATATTTACAACAAAGTGGCTGAGCGCGGCGTTAGCCTCCTTAGCTTAACGCCGCACTCCACCACTTCAGGAATCCAGGGCAGCACCATATTTACAACAATATGGTGCAGCCCTATGTTTCCTCATGCGCGGGCGCTAAATTTAGCAACCTAGCGCCAACGCAGGTACCCCTGCACCATACTGTAAGGGTGTCTGAGTTGAGGGGAAGATTGTTTATGTGCAGGAAGGTCTCTATTTAAATGGTGTTTTACAACACATGTGTACTGCTTAATGCCGCAGACATAGGCGTTGCAAAATATCTTTTTTTTAATTGTTTATGTGCAGAAAGGGACACCTCTTTGCAAATAAACAGTTTCTCCTCGTTTCACCAGGTTAAAATCAGCTTTTCCCTTGTCTTAATTTTGGCGCTGCCTCCTATTTAGTGGCTTAATGATGCCTTCTAAATAAGGTGTAGCCCCTATCGCCAATACAACGTCCTGAAAAGAGACATTGTCGTGGTGATAGGGGCTTGTAAAAAAGCCCCTTTGTTTCCCATCCTTTGCAATGCAGCTACATAATTCATTATTTGCTTTCTGTTATTGAGGATACATTTTGAACATTATTTCAGAAATCCCTTACATCTGTATTTTTATACATCACCAGCACGCAACGGGGTCCCGCACGGAAGGACTTCACCAGCCTGCCTTTCTGCCGCGGCGCTCGTTGCTACCGAGCGCTGCAATACAGACCGGACCGGGGGAGAGGACTACAACCCCCAGCGCTCTTAGCGTCCGGAAGCCGCGTACTGCGAGTTGGCGCCAAGCGGCGCATATAGTGCAGCACCATCCCCCGCGACGCGGGAGCGTGCGGGTAGCGCCGGGCTAAGCCCGGGCAAAGGGCGGGCCCTCTTTGGCCCTCAGTGGCCGTAAGTGGACGGGCCACGGACCCTGGCACCAAGGTCCCAGAACAATCAAGTAAGACGCTGCTTCGATCATATCCGACCATTATTTACTTGTGTGTTGTTGGGTAACGGTTGTGTGACATTGGAATAAGATACCCTGTCTGACATTAGTCAACATGCCCACAATTACCAGGGACCCAGCAGCATCGGGCCTACGAACTATGGATAACTTTGCAGTAAAAAAAGTTACGCAAATTAATAACGAGCGCAGGGCATCATTAGGCAGCAAAAGTGTTCCCCCTGTCATGGATATTGTGCCTAATGAGATTAGTGAATGTATGGAAGGCACCCTAGAACTTGCCACACGCTGTACTAAGGGCCCCAGCATACTAGTACAGGCACAGGTTCACTCCGAGAAGCCTGTGGACCTGTCTGTCACTTCAGAGGAAACTCAACAGTAGAAGAGCTAGTGGAGGTCCCCTCTACACAAAGACCAGTGAGGAAATGCAGAAAGACCCAGGGGAGGCGTGGGGGAAAGTCTGCAAATACTAGATCTCACACCAATCCACCCAATACCTCCAAAGGTACTATCACTAATAGTGCAAGCAATCAGGGCTTGGAAAAAACTAACAAAGATGGTAGTAACAACGGGGGAAGTGTGACCTTGTCTGACACCAATCTAGAAGCACTTATAAATACAATTGTGGGAAAACTGGAGGCAAAAATTGTAGACCTACTTACTCCACTAATGATTAAACTTGACACAGTAGCTTCTGAGGTAGAAAGACTGGGTTGCTTGGTGGCTGGATATATGACCCCTGCCCCAAGTGTGACAACTCCTATAACCGCCCATGTTGGGGGAGGGAAGGAGGATGTTTCCAGGGGACAGAGTGGGCAGCAGAAGCGGCAGCCAAATTCCCACCCCTTGGTTAGTGCTGTGGCTGTGTTATCCGCAGCTCCAGTAAACCAGCCTATCTCACAGGCCCCGGTACCCCTAGATAATCGTGCAGTGGCCCCACAGAGGCCCAGACTTAGGAACGTAAATCTCCCCCCTGATTGTGTCCCATACGTGGTAGTGCTAACTAATGTTCCACGTTATGAGGAAGTACGAGCCCAACCACATGGAGAATCCCATGATTCTCTAAAAAACAAAACGGTGGCATGGCTAAACAAAAATTGCAGTTACCCTTCTCACTATTATGATCAAATCATATCTACCGAAAGAGTTAATTGGGTGGGACCGTCAAGGAAATCAACCACGGGGGATTGTGTGATTGTAAACTTTCAGCACCCCCAACATGTCGCCACGGTCTTATTACGTGCATCCTCACTGGTTTACAATACAAACAGTGTCTGTGTGCGACCTCTGGGTTACTTTTATGCGCCTGACCAGAACTCCCCTAAAAATCCCCCTAATAACTTTCGTGGGTACAGACCCATATCACAAGCCCAGATCCCAAGCCTGGGAGTACCTTACATGTACAATAATAATATTAGCGGGCTGACTGGCTGGCAAACACCGGTAGTAAACGCCAATGGTTGGCGGACACCTGCAGTAAACTTAAATGCTGGCAACCAGAACAATAGAGGGTACAATGACCCCATACAGAATCGCTTTAAAAGGCTCTCAGGGTTGGATGCCTGCGACTGACTGAGGGTCCCGGAGGGTCAGAGTACCGTACAGTCTCCCGCACTTCAACAGATAGAGGTGATTTCTCCAACTACACCAAAAAATAATGTTATATGTTGGAATGTGGCAGGCCTAGAAAATAAAATGCAGGATGAAAGCTGGTTAGCTTACATTAGGAACTTTCAAATTATATGTTTACAAGAGACTTGGTCTGTAAAATGTGATATGTACATTGAAGGATATAAGGCATACTTTGTACCTGCTATATCAGCAATTCGGGGAAGACCAAAGGGGGGTATGGTTATGTTTATATCGGTAGCACTGAAATGCACAATTGTTAGCAGGCCATCAAGTAACCTTGATATACAAGGGCTAGTTTTATCTCCAGGCAATTGTAAGGTTGGTCTAATCAATTTTTATAATTCTACTAATGATGTTTCAAGTTATGGCAATTTAGAAACCTTGAGTGATTACATAGGTACCTCTATGAGGGATTGCTCTCATAACTTGTTGATCATGGGCGATTTTAATATTCACCCTTGTGGTGACCCCCTAGGAAAAAACCTTCAGGAAATGCTCTGTTCCAGATTAAACGGGTTACATATGGAACATACCATGGAGGGGGACTGTCTTAATAATTTACTTAATGAACATGGTCTTACCATTGGAATGGCATTAAGTGATCCCTCAAAGCGTTTTTTTACCCCAACATTTAAAGCGCAAGGGAAGGGGACGTTTATTGATTACATGCTGCTAACCATGCCCATGCAGGTGTTTGTGCACTCATTCTCTATAGATAATAATCTACACAGTGACCATAACCCTCTGACTATACATCTAAGGGGGCCCTGGGTGGCTAGAGAAAGTAGTAATCATGGTAAGGGTAGGGTAACAGCAACTGATGGGAGACGCCGCCTAAAATGGTCTATGTGCACCCCGGCCCTCATATATCAGAACATCCAAGTTAATTGTAGCGATATCATCAATAGATGTACGCAGGTTGGTTCTGATCCAACCCAGGTTTTGTCGGATTTTCAGATTTTAACTGACAACATAGCGACTTCAATGACAGAACCTTCAACGTGTAGAGGGAGGGCGGGCCCGAGGTGGTTCAACAAGGAATGCTCCAAGGCAGCTCGTGATCTTCGAGCGGCCTTGTCGCTAAAACCTCGAAATAAGGAATTAGTTCAGAGATCACGCAAAGAGTATAAATCAGTCATTGTTAAGAGAAAGGAGGTACTGAAGAATGAGGCCTGGGCTGAGATTTTGGAACCACACACTCTGAAAAACAGTGCTAGATTTTGGGCGGTGCTTAAGAAACCCTTCCTTGTGAAAGACTCAGGGGAGGGGTTAGAATGTGTCATTACAAAAGAGGAATGGGTTGCACATTTTAAACAATTGTATGGGGGATCTGAAATAAATGCGGTACCTTTTGAATGCACTATAGGGGATCCTAGTATGAATGTTAGTATAGAAGAGGTTGTGGTGGGAATAGAGGGGCTCACAGCGGGCAAATCACCTGGACCGGACGGGATACCCCCGGATCTCTTTAAATCTGATCCTAATTTCTGGGCCCCGATTATTGTGGCAGTTATCAACGCAGCCGCAAAGGTGGGAAGCCCGCTATCTTGCGGGCTCTCCACCATTGTGCCGATATTTAAAAAGGGGGATAGGGATAGTCCCCTTTGTTACAGGCCCATCTCCCTGATTAACTCCATGGCAAAACTTGTGGGGAGAATAGTATTGAGGCGACTTTTAGATTGGACACGGGACAATAATATTATGTCTATCGCCCAATATGGTTTTTGTAATGGTCGTTCGACCACAACTCAGTGTTTGAACCTCTTCCTATTACTAAGTAAATATACCGTTACTCAAAAAGGCACAGTCCACTTGGCCTTCATGGACCTTTCCTCAGCTTTCGACTGTGTTAACAGGGGTAAGCTGTGGGGGTCCATGAGGGACAAGGTAGTGGACAAGGACATTATAAATTTTCTGGTTGATCTCCATAACAATATGAGTGCAAATATAAGGTACTCTCAAGACCTGTCTGTCACTGACGATTTTAGAACCGGGAAGGGGGTAAGGCAAGGCTGTATATTAGCCCCTTTCCTTTTTTAACTTTTATATAAATGAGTTGGACGTTGTTCTGTGGGAGGTGAAATCAGATAGTCCTAGAGTGGGGAATAGAAGCATCCCCGTTCTATTATACGCAGATGATGCGGTGTTGTTAGCAAGAACAGAAAATGGCCTCCAATTGCTGCTTAATGCATTCAAAAAGTTTATGGAAGATAGAGATTTGTTAGTGAACAACTCCAAATCTTTCATAATGCAGGTGGGGAAACAGCCAAAGAGACAATATACCTTTAAACTAGATAACGTAGCTATACCATTTTCTAGCACATTTTCTTATCTAGGAGTACTCTTTGACTCGAAATTATCTTGGGCCCCGCAACTTGCCAAAAAAAAATGTGATGTGTCTAAGGTTAATGCCTCCATTTTTAACTTCGCGTCAAAGCTTGGTAAAAAACCCACGGCTGCTATGATTAAACTATATGACGCAAAATCTGTAGCAACCGCATCATACGGGAGTGAGCTCTGGGGCTATATGGTCGGGGATCAACTTCAGACCACAGAAAATACGTTCTATAAACGACTTCTGTGCGTCTCGGCCTCTACTTCCAACTTTATGGTACACGAGGAACTAGGAGTGGGGTATTTGAGCGATATCCTGTCCCTACGACCTCTACTATGTTGGTTGAAAATGTGGTTATGTGAAGAAATCCCCCTTACACATCTAATTGTTAATGATTTCTTGGCCCTTGAGAATGCATTGGGCTCCCCCTGGCTGAAGTATTTAAAAACATGTTTTTCTGAGTTGGGTCGCCCTGATCTATTTGAAAACCCATCAGGAATTGTGAAGGCGGACATTGACCTAGTGAAGCAGGTGTTCACTCAGCGTAAGATGGCTGAGAGGGAGGGTGCTGAGCTACAAAAAGTCAGCGTGAGGAAATTTATCATGGTTAAAACATGCTTGACAACTGAGCCTTACTTACTTGGCACTTTTAGCACCCATGATAAGTTCTTGCTTACAAGATTTAGATTCAACCAGTTTCAACATCTGATTATAAGACCCAAAAAGGAGAGCTTCTGGAAAAAAACCTTCGTCCTGTGGCTGCGACGGAAAGTCTCCACAGGACATGATGCACTTTATGTTTTTATGTAAATATTATGAATTCCCCCGCAAACGCTTTTTAATTGCCCTTTTAAAGAAAATTAATTTTAAACAGATACGACCAGCCTTTTTATATTTACAATTACTATACAGTGAAAGTGTCCTTCAAGTTCTTGAATTTTTAAAACTGGTTCTTAAACTGCGTCTTTGTCTGGATCAATGAATGAACTAATGTATGTAATTCTTTTTTTCATCTGGACTTATAATGAAATTTGATGTATGTACTGTACGTTTTAATGTACTTTTATGGTTGAAATATACCGAATAAAGTTTCTTTGAATTGAATATACTATATATCTGTGAATGATTTATATCAGCTTACCTTTGTAATATATCCATACTTTATCACATCAAATGACTGAGCTTTACTGTGTGGCCAAATGGCTTACAGTGTAATTTGTAAATTGCAGCTGATCCAACTCCTTTTTTTTCCTGAGGCACCGATTACCTTACATTTCAGGTGGTCAGGAAGAAGGAGTATACGTTCAATGCATTCTCATATGTTTCGAAGCAATTTTTATTACATTCAAATCAAATAGATGAACCTCCATTGCCAATAATATATATAATACTTCGGATTTAATTACATCACTCTGAAGGATCAATAGAAGTGGACTTCTGATTGTCCTGTTTGACATATAAAAAAATTATAGGAATGGATACTGATTAATCCAGTAGGTTTTCCTGGCGAGATGACCACACTATTCATCCCCATTTAGGCCATGCTCCCATACTTAGTAAAAACATATTGAATGTTTGTATCCATATTGTGAGAAGATAGCAAAATCTGGGAGATAAGGGCATGGACACTCCACTTTCAATTTATGGCAAAAATGTTCGTCCAGAAAAACGTATTTAAGTTGGTGTACACTGAGAGAATGCAGAATCTCAGATTGAGAAGAAAAACAATTGCTTTCATTGATAAATGTAAATTTAAGGCAAAGTATAGTACCTGAATATTGTCTCCTAATGTGTGAGCTGCAAAAATATTGTAGCAAAATATGGACAATCACACTATTTTGAAGGTAGTTATAGGTAAGTATAGATTTACCATTCTTTCCTCTATATATGTACCCGGACGTTCTACTTTTGGGAAAATGTGCTGGCTGCTGTTAATTAAACATCAAGAATTTGAAACAAAGTTGAAGTCACCGGGCAGCCTTAAAATTGTGCTGCTTTGGGATATGTCTAATGTTAGCACTCTGTCCTACACAACTGCATAATCAAATCCATGTGTCTTCTGCTGCCTTGGATAACTGCATTAGTATTCTCTCGCCAATAGAAAATAGTCATTATATCCCCAGTTACAGAATGTACTTTGTCAAAGAGATACATTTTAATTTTGATTAAACTAAAAGATTAGATTGGCTAATTCATCCTTTGAAGGTTCATCAGTGTACAAGGTCTCCTTGTAGTTTCAGTGTCAGATTCATTATCACGATTTAACTAGAATATTAATCACTCCACTATTTAATGTACTGTATTTGTGATGAGGTCCAGGAACAAATTTAATTTGATATTGGCATGATTATAAACATGACCACTACATTTTGCGATTGCTGATTGGCCTCATGTACGCTTCTTCTCTCAAGTGGGTTAGCAGGATGTGATTCATAATGACAATGCTATTATAGGTTCATGCATAGCAATTAGATTTTATGATAATAATATTAAAATACATAACATCAGCCATGTTGTCTCTGTCAACATTCATAATGGAGATGTCCTCCTTAGCAGCATGCACGTTCATGGCATTAAAAGTATTAGTGTCCATATATATAATTCTCTATGGGAAAGGCGATGCAATAAGACGATTGTCTGTTTTATGTTAGAATGGTATTTTTAAGAATGCAACTTGTCATTTTATTTTATAAAACAGCATATTGTTATCAATGTTTTTAATATTTTTTTCTGCAGGTATATATATTAAAAGATATATTAAAAACTGTGTGCTCCTCTACTCGGAACTCGCCTTCGGCTCATGTACATTCAGCTGCTTTATCATGCTAATTAATGTTCTCTATATTTCTAATTGCCCTGTGGAGCTAACCAGATCACTGATGTTTGTGGGATTAGGAAATTGCAAAGCCACGGGGCTTACGTACTGACCAAGCTCAGAACCAACAGCTCTAGAAGACCCAGAAACGCGCAAGCAGTATGCGACTGAACAATAATAATAAGCTCCATCATCGGTTTTTCGCATAGCACTTTATAGCACACTGCTACTAAGCACTATAATGAACAGATCCTTTCATTACCCATTTTATGGTGCAGAATTTACCAGCGGCAGAGAGATGGAAGACTGACTTGGCCTTGCCAGAACTTAAACTCATCAGTAGCAGATTTCCACATTTCTGCGTTGTGGGTAGTTAATTCACTGAGCTATCCTATCACTATTAGAAGACTTGTGAGCGGGTACATGCCACCAGGAAGTCGGGGGCATATTAGGAAGAACCTCGTTAAAATTATCGCCGTTTTAGCAGCAGGAAACGGTCGCTAAAACGGCGATAATGGGCTGGCGAATATGCGTTATAGAATTCCAATAGAAGCCCAGGTTAGATGTGCAGGACATCTAACCTAGGCTTCTATTGGAATTCTAACACGCATATTTACAAGCCCATTATCGCCGTTTTAGCAACAGTTTCCTGCTGCTAAAACGGCGTTAATTTTAACGAGGTTCTTGCTAATATGCCCCTCAGTTTGCTGACTTCTGTTGGAAAACGAAATACAGTGCAAAGCATAGTGCAGCATCCGTGAAGCATTTGCAACAGGGAGCCCTTCTATTAGCCGAATATGGTAATACACATTGATTTGAGCACGGCTCTGAGTTCATATCTGGCAAAATCAGCTCCTTTGGGAAAGAAGGAACCTTTTGAGCCTTGGGGTCCTGATTTGAAACATCAAGGACTGGGCTCTGAGTGCACACTAATCTATGGAGGTAAGACAAAAGAAGTACCTGAAGACCGCTGCTAAAACATTGCAGTCTGACCACCTTCATTGGCTGGAGGAAATATTGTAGAGCAGTGAGCCAGGAACTTGAATTGAGTAGGATCTGTTGCTAAGCATTAAATATGTATCACGCTCAGCCAGCCAGCCTAGGTCTGCAGAGATTCACAGGGCCTGATGTAAGCAGCTAACCACAGGTGTTAAATACATATGTCAAAGCCCGTTCTATAGATTCAGAGAGATTTTTTAATGCCTATTGGTTCATAAAACCAAGGGGTCTATTTATGAACCAGTTTGCGTTGGTGCGTGGTGCAGGAGTGACGCAAACCTTATATGTGATTTATGAAGCCATGCAAGACCATTGTGCTTGGCCATGAGTTGATCCATAAATTGAGAGTAAGCAACCCAGCACAAATTGCTGTGTTGCCTTCGCCTGCCCTGGGAAGGTGTTCCATGGGTGCTGTAACCATGCAAGTCCCTTGGTTTTTGATGCATGCCCAGATTTACCAGAACTGGTAGACCAGGGTATGCGCCAAAAAATACGCCTTTTCAGGTGAGGTGTAACAAGGAAAAATATCTTTATTTCTCTGTGTTATTTCCTCTTTCTATGTGTGCTGCGGTCTGCGGCACATAGAAAGAGAAATATGCCTCAAAGGTGTCTCTTCCTCCACAGAAAGAATCCTACATGCAATGCAGGCACCGTTGCATTATGGTGCAAGGCAGGGCCGGACTGGGAACAGCAACCAGCTCTGGCAGATTGCTGCTCGACCGGCCCTGGCATGCTAGTGAAAAGCACAGCTCCCACTTTTGTTACTGGGCCCGTTATTACAGCAGTGCTGCGAAACTGGCCCCTAGTGTCAAAACCACCCCCCACAGCCAGAAAACCGACCCCCATCCCAATGGCCCAGCAGGGAAATGCCCAGTGCCCGCTGCTTCCAGTCTGGCTCTGGCACAAGAGTGCCTGCGTCGGTGCTAGGCAGCCCTTTGTGCACCGGCGCAGGGAGAAATGTCAGGAATGAGCTGTATCCTTAATTGCACTGCAAATCTGCCTTTTCCCAATGATGCAGAGCTGCGCAGCCACTTTTTAATAAATGTGTTCCCAAGTAACAAACTGGACATGTTAAACTGCTTGTAATTATCACGAATGCAGCATAGACTAAAACTACATTTTCTTGTGGGGTGGATGGTTTAACCTTGGATCTTTAGTCAGCACTCCCTCTTTGATAAATTATGTCTTTGCTCTCATGCAGTGTTATTGCCTAGTTTGCACAGTTCAAAAGAGGTTCTCATTTCCCTATCCCAAGTGGCGCAGATATGAGCCAGAAATAACCTAAAATAAATTCACAATGGAACTAATATTGTATGGATTACAAGTGTGCATCTTTGTTAAAAGCTTCCTCAGCCTCGCTGATTTTAAGTATTTTACATTTTCTTCTGATTACTTTAAGTTAATGACACTCCATCCTGATTACAATAGGTAAATCACTTGTTCTTATGATTATGTTAAGTGAATAAGAATCTATAATTCAATTACCTTCGGTGCATTACATTGTATTCTGCATACTTTAGACATAATATCTTTCAGCTAGTTAGATTTGCAGCACTTCTTCGGTTACTGAATGTAGGGACACTCAGTGCTATAGCATAGCACTGAAATCAGTGTCCACAGATTTAAGTTTCACTGAACAGTTCTTTCAATTTCTTTTATGTTTGAAAGCTTTATTAAAAGAAAAACAGATAGTACAATAAGGTGACATCGGCAGAATATGAGAAAAGGATATATGATGGGATAAATTAAACAGAAGCAACCAATATCACAATGAAAAACAAAGCATTTTGAATTATTTGAAGGGGAGGAGGGGGCAGGGGGGGGGAGGGAAAGAAAACATGGTATTATCATAGAGGATGAATAAATATAAATAGAAAATACACTGGATGTCAATCAAAAAGTACAGTAGAAAACATCATATTTAGCAAGTTCTTGAACGAAGAACTTATAGCAAAGGCGACAAGTATAAAGCTAAAAAAAAAAATCACAATAGCAAAATTGAAAAACATCATAAACTACAGGCAAGAGCATATGTGTTCAGGGGGGTTTGAAATTATCCGAGGAAAGTGGAGAATAAGTCTTTTTGGCAGATTGATCTAAGTATAGAGTAAGAGGTAACCAGTAAAGTTCAACATTACGGGAGGGTTTGCAGGAGGAAGCAAAGGCAACATCGAGTCTGTGTGAGTGACATACCAAATTCCACCAACAATTTAGAGACAAAGTGTTCAAGGATTTCCAATTAGAGACAATATGTTGTAATGCAAGGGCTAGCATAAGATCAAAAAGACCGTGAGAATGTGGAGGGAGATCTAAATCTTCTGAAAGGCTACCAAGAAATACAAAGGAGGTGGAGAAGTGAATAGAGGTGTTAAAAATACGAGAAAGGCGAGAGAATATCTGAGACCAAAAAATACGAGTTGAGGGACAGAAAAAGAAGAGGTGTAAAAGATCTGCAGAGGGAGCATTACAGGTCCAACAATTAGATACAGAATCGGGTTGAAAGCGAGAAATAGAAAGAGGAGAAAGGTATAGTCTGTGGTAGAAGAAAAATAGAGATTGAGTAAGAGAGGCAGTACGGGAAATCTTCAAGGATCTGGCCCATATTTTGTCCCAAAGAGAAGCTGGCCATGAAGAATGTAAATCTGTTTCCCAAGACAAATCCAATTTTGATTTGAGACGGTCCGGATTGGGGGCTGAGTAGTACCGATAAATGATGGAAGCTTTAGGAGTAGTAGAAAGGACGGTGAGTAGAGAGGAAGACGAAGCTGATAGGCTTTCAGAAGGAAGAGAATAATAACGATCTAGAATGGTTTCCATAAGGATAAGGAATTTCTTTGCAAAAGAGGGAGGGCAGTGGAATTGAGAACGAAATTTAGGAAATGAGCAAGGGGATGAACCATCAAAAAGATGATGTACCCAGATGATACCTTTCGCTCTCCATGAGGGCCAAGCAATAGGTCTGTTATTTATTAATATGAGTGAATTGTACCATATAGGCAATAGTAGAAAGGATTCCTGTGATACCGAGGTAGGGGAGACTAAAGGTCGTAGAAGAGAAGAAGTATGTTTGAATAAAAGGGGATTAAGGCATGGGGCTTTAGAAGTGAAGCAAATTACCTCTTGTAAAGAGTATGGAAGCAATAACTCCTGTTCAACAGAAAGCCAGAGGGGAGAAAAAGGGGAGGGTTCCTGAGATAACCAGCGGGAGGCCTGTCGAAGTGAGAAGGACTTGTGGTAAAGGCGAAAGTCTGGAAAGTTGGTTCCACCATTAAGTTTAGATTTACGTAGGTGTAAAAGAGATATGCGAGCTTTTTTCTGCTTCCAAAGAAATTTGGACAACACAGAGTCAATGCGACGGAAGTATGAGGTTGGGATGCGAAGTGGAAGCATGGATAATAAGTAGATCAAAATGGGGGCAATCATCATCCTGATGGAGTCAAGACGGCCCCACCAGGAAAGAAATAGTGGGTTCCAGGAAGTGAGTAATGAGTCTATTCTAGAGATGACTGCAAGATATTTAATTTTTGTAGAATTCCAAGCAAAGCCAGTGGCTGTGAAAAAGTGGGGAAGGCAAAATTTGGTTAAGGGAAGGATCTCTGTTTTGTCAGAATTTATTTTGTAACCCGAGACCAAAGAAAATTTCTCAAATTCATTTAGTAAAGAGGGGACAGAGGTGGTCGGGTCTGAAATAAATAAAAGGATATCATCAGCATATGCAGACAATTTAAGATGTTGTTTACCATACGGGAAACCAGAGATGGAGGGATTATTACGTATGGAAGTAAGGAAGGGTTCAAGCGCCAAAATAAATAAAAGAGGTGATAAAGGACAGCCCTGACGAACTCCACGCTGAAGTGTGAATGGGGAAGTGAGTTGACCATTGACGAGAACAGAGGCTTTGGGCATAGAATATATCAAAGAAATATAAGATATAAATTTAGGATTGAAGCCATGCCATTTTAAGGAGGCCATGAGAAAGGACCAGTCAACCCGATCAAAGGCTTTCTCAGCGTCTACTGAAATGGCTGCAAGGGGAATTGATAGTGAAGGGGCTTTACTTAAAACATTAAGGAAGAGTCTAGAATTATCCGATGTTAGGCGGCCCTTAACAAAGCCACATTGCTCTTTCCCTATAAGATGTGGTAGGAGCGGGTCAAGGCGAAGAGCTAGTAATTTCGCAAAAATTTTATAGTCCACATTAACTAAAGATATAGGTCGATAATTTTTACAAAACTTAGGGTCTCTACCATCTTTAGGGATAAGGCATATGGTAGCATCCTGAAATGAGCCTTGGGCTGATCCAGTAGAACAAAAAGACTGAAAAAGAGATAGAAGTTTAGGTAAGAGGAGGTCTGAAAAATGTAGGTAAAATTCAACTGGAAAGCCGTCGGGTCCTGGAGTCTTGCCTTTAGTGAGGGAGGATAGTGCAGAAGATAGCTCCGAAATAGTGAGATCAGAATCAACGGCCGAAAAATTAAGGTGGGAGGTATCTGGTTGAGGTATGTTGTCAAAATAAGATTGAATAAGCTCAGGGGTGGGAGGGTTTTCCGGAGTATATAAAGTCTCATAAAAAGAGTGAAATTGGTCTAAAATTTCCGCGTCGGTATGAAGAAGAGTATTAGAGGGGGAATAGATAGAGTCAATATTAGTTCGTTCTTTACGTGATTTTAAGTAGTTAGCCAATAATTTACCTGATTTATTGCGACCACCATAGTATCGTGCGCTGCTCCGGAGGAGAAAAGAGGAGGCAGAGTCTGTAGTAAGCTTGTTAAAAGCAATCTTAGCTTTAAGTAATTCAGGAGACATAATCTTAGTAGAGGAAGTATAGAATTGATGTTCCAGAGACTTAATGTGTGCAAGGGCAACTTTACGTTTTTTAAGGAATTTTTTCTTCTTTCTAGAGACAAAATCAATAATAAAACCTCGGGCTGTGGCCTTAAAAGAGTCCCAAAGAATATGAGGGGGGGTATCAGGTGTATAGTTGAGGTGAACAAATTCAGAGGCAAAAGAACGAAAAGAGGAAGAAAAAAGAGGATCAGCAAGAAGAGAAGGGTTAAAACGCCAGCGAGAAGATTTAGGAGTAGGAGGAAGAAGGTCAAAAACAGTGATAATAGGAGCATGGTCAGAGATAACTATAGGTTCAATAGAGGAGGAAATAAGCTGTTGAGAGAGAGATGAAGATAGAAAAATGTAGTCCAAACGGAAGAAAGAAGCATGAGGAGGAGAGAAAAAGGATAAATCCATAACATCTGGGTGAGTGAGTCTCCATGAGTCCACAAGATGAGTTTGAGTGATAGTGTCAAGGAATTGCTTATGTGGTTTGTGAGGGGAAAAGCGAACAGAGGATCTACGGTCTAAAAATGGGTCAACGATCTGATTACAATCTCCACCTAATAGGAAAGAATCATCCTTATATTGAACACATTTTGCTGTAATGGAGGGCCAAAAAGAGAAGTCAAAACAAGTAGGACCATAAACATTGAATACCGTAAGTGGGATATTATTAATTATTAGTTTAGCTAAAACCCAGCGCCCCTCATCATCCTTTTCTTCTAGAACTACTTTACACTGAAGGCGTTTATGAATCAAAATAGCCACCCCATTCTTTTTTTGAGAAGCAGGAGAAAATAAGACAGTTCCAACCCACAATCGCTTTAGTTTTAAGGATTCAATATCTGAGAGGTGGGTTTCTTGAATAAGAACAATATCTGGATTGTAAGAGGAGAGGTGGGAGAGTACTCTTTGCCTTTTGATAGGGTGATTAAATCCTTTCACATTCCATGAAACAACTTTGAAGGTGAACGCTTATTAAACTGATCAAAATCGAAGAATGCAAAAACATACTGTACATTTAGTAATTCAAACTGTAGAGAGATAATAACCATAAAACTCGTCAAAAAGGTAGAAGGAAGAACAGGTAGAGAATGAAGAAGAAAAAGAAAAAGGGAAGGGGAGAGGGGTAGGAACAGGGAAAGATGATCAGGGAAGGAGGAAGAAGGAAGAAAAGAGAGAAGGCATAGAAGACAGTACAAATCCAAAAGGATGACTGTATTGAACATACCTGGAAGGGGAAGTATACACAAAGGGAAGGTGGGGAGGTGGTAATGCGTTACAAGACGGACGGACCAGGATCAGGAGCAGAACCACATCGAGACCGCACATAAGGAACATAGGATGGGACAAGATGGTGAGAGGAGTATCCGATACATATCCGTCTGGGGAAAAAAAGAAAAAATGTTAACATACAAAAACATGTGACGTAAAGTATAGGTCCAGAGGTTAGAAAAAGAAAGTAGATATATATAGGAGACGCAAGAGGAAGATATTCAGAGAGAAGATACGCAAAATGAGAAGGTGAGAAACTGAGATAAGGAGAATGAAGAAGTACATGAAGTCATAGACAAACTAGTAGAAGAACAAGACATGCGGACAATAAAAGTCAAATTTCAGCCACTGTTCGAAGCAGAGGAGGAGGCGTCCATCCCTTCTTCACTGTGCAGAACGAGAAAGTTCCTTAATTCTCCAGGTTCCTGAAAGGACCAAGTCTTGTTCGGATAGGTGACTCTGAGAGTACAGGGGTGAAACAAGCCATATCTTGCTCCCAGGGAGCGCAGAGAAGGACGCATAGCCAGAAATTCTTTACGTCTGGAGGCAGTGACATTAGAAACATCTTGAGACAAATAGACTTGTTGACCTTGCCAAGTCACTTGTTTTTTATTCCTCGCAGCTGAGAGAATCAATAGGAGATCCGTGTATTTCAAAAATAGGATGATGACTCCACGAGGTTTCGAAGAGGAATCCGTTCTGGCGCCTAGTCTATGAGCTCTTTGTATACTAATGGAGGTAGAAGGTGGCAGGTCCAGAAGTTTCGGCAGGAAAGTGGTAAAGAAAGACACTGGATTGTCACCCTCAAGATTTTCCGGCAAATTGTAAATACGGAGGTTGTTCCTCCTATTGCGATTTTCCAAATCTTCTGTGTGTTTTTGCAGTGAGAGGACAGTTTTTTCTAAGGTGGCTATACGTTGTGTGTTGGACTGAAGCTCAGGGAGGTGTTGTTCAACAGTAGAAAGTCGGGCATCCATATTCTCCCACTTATCCTTTAAGAGCTGCATATCTGTACTTGTTTTTTCAATAAATGGACGCAGTGCTCGCAGCTCCTCCAGAATTTGGTCAGTAGGAGAAGTTGAAGGATTGTCTTCTGGCGTAGGAGAATTTTGCTTAAGGCGTTTGCCCGCTGGAGCAGGTGGGGAAGACTTACTGGCAGTTGCATGAGCCAATGATGATTTTTGAGAAGTCATTTTTGTAGAGGAATTGGCTTTATTTGTACCAGATGAAGAAGCCCCCGAAGTACTCACCGATGGCGTAAAGACAAATTGAGGTTTACGTAGTCTGACCATAGAAATGAGTTCTCGTGCCAATAAGTAATCTAAATTCCCTGAGAGGCAACTAAAGGCGCAGTTGAAATGTTCAAGAAATATCTCCGAAGAGAGGGTGAAGCACCATAAAGGTAACTTATATGGGAGAGCGTCAGGGAAGTAGAGCGAAATATTTAGTGAGTACAAAAGAGAGGGTGACGAAAATGGAAGTGCGTCATGAGATAATTGAGGCGCATGAAAAATGAGCAGAAAGTCTCAGAGAAAGTTGTTAGTATAGCGCCATGAGGAAGAGCATTTAGGAGAAAAAGTATTTCAGGGCTTTGAGCATGTTAAGATATGAAAAACACAGCTGTCAGGGGTGAAGCGCTGTGAAAAGTGCGTGTTGGCCGTGTCCTCCAATGTAGAATAACAGGAGAGAAAAACACAGCAAAAGAGTCTTTCACATTATAGGTATTGCTCACCCCTGAAATCAGCGTCGTAAAGGTCGTTGGTGTCCGGTGACACGTCGTGTAGCGGTAAAGCCTGGCAGCAGAGGCTCCGAGATTCGGGAGAGCCTCAAAATGGCGGTTCCGTGAGGGGCTGTAAAAACATCGCGAAGAGGAGCGAAAACGGCACCACAAGCGCTGTAAAGCCGCTCCGCCGACTCCGCCAATGTTCCGCAAGCCAAATCCAGCGACGGGGCTCAGGAGCGGTACCGTTTACATCAGGGAAACACGCCGTGAGGTGATCGATGCGGCGGAGCTCCGTATCTAGCCGGCCATCTTGCGCGGCATCCAAGCCACGCCCCCTCAGTTCTTTCAATTTCTACATAATAGAAAACCCGTTTTCTTTACTTTTGTAGGTGTAAAGTTGGAAATAATACACGTGATGCTATAGGTTGAGATAAATGTTATGATAGGTCATTGCAATTAAGAATCTGATTTGAATGAAAATCTGTGGATAATTTTTTATTATGAATCTCACTAATTTACTATTAAAGGTCCAAGAATACAGTTTGTTTGCAGCTTCATCGTTTTCAGAATGGTATGGTTGTTTGTAAAGGTAGTCAAGAAAGTGTAATGTATTCTGATCTTCGAACTAATTAAATAATGAAAGCATTAATTCTGTTACAAGGGCCAGATCACAAAACGTTTTAAACTTTTGCTATTTCATGCGCTTAGTGGTAAGTTAATGCTGGGTTTGGTCCAAACACCTTTTCCCACTGCATTATGGAAACAGGTTTCTGGATGTGGTGGCAATGTGTAACTAGACTATTTGTGTATATTTGTTACGTCACAATTTACTGTTATAGTGATGTATTCTGTTATTTTGAATACCACTCTCTCTTTTTTGTACAACATTACTGTTCTGTGGATGTTGCGTAGCATACTGTTTTGACAGTTTTGTTGTGTTGTTTATATGTGATGTTTCAATTGATTGTGTTATGTTGCTTTTTTGTAATTGTGTTATATTCTGTTGTTTGCACTTGATATGGCAATGTGGTGACTCACACAATTGATTTTTCTACAGGCTTCTTGATTTTGTTTCTGGTGATTTCTCTGTAAGTCAAAGAAATCCAACAACAGGCCTGTTCTGTGCACCATGACACAGTCAGTGTTTACTACTCAGGACCCATGGTGGTCAGTGTCTTTTTCTCCTATTATCCCAACCCTTAGAAAATATTGTAATCCAATTGAATAACTAACTATACTGTTTTACTTCTGGCTGTCAAGTGATAGCTTGGATGAGAAGTCAATGCTTACCTTTAGGAGGATTTTTAAAGGAACAATGGTTCCTATCTATACTACTATTATAAAGGAAGAACATTGAACCTTTGAGGCGGGTAAACTCGGGCACCACAGCACCAATCCACACACCCGATACATCGTTGAAATGTCAGGGTGTGCAGATAGACATAAGTTATATAAATTTAAAAAATGTAAGTTATTTAAAAAAATAAGAAAAAAATTAAAGTAGTCCCATGGAAGTAGCGCCGTCCGTGAAGTGCGTGCTGACATCAGGAGCGTGGGAAGGAGCAGCCGCCCAGGAGCGCGAGGAGGAGCGGAGGACATGAGCGTTGTGAGGAGCAGCGGACTGGCGGGGAGGAGCAGTGAGGAGCGGCAGACAGGCTGGGAGGAGTGGAGAGGAGCGGCGGACAGGCGGGGAGGAGCAGCGAGGAGCGGCAGACCGGTGAAATCAGGAGTGCAGAGAGGTGCGGAGGATGAGGTAAGGCTCCGGGGGACCCACGGACAATGTCGGGGTGGGCGGGGGGCCCTGAAGCCTGATTTCTCCTGGACAAGGTCTAGTTAGTGATACAATTAGTTCAAGGATACGCAATGCAACAATGGCTGTGTGTATAAGGGTACTGTTCACAAAACAAATTAAGAGAGAGTTGTCACTATGAATATATATCCATTATTATTCTTTATATAGTCAATATGCATGGTGTTCCAAGTGAGAAGGGGAACCAAAGGAAACAACGATAATAATAAACAGTACATACAAATAACAAAGACATATGTGTTCCGTAGAACAACTATATATATATATATATATATATATATATATATATATATATATATATATATATATATATATATATATATATATATATATATATATATTGGTTACCAAGCCGCATTTCCTCTCGATCAAGGATGGCACTGACACCGTGAATTCTACTCAAGTCTCAGTTTATTCCAAAAAGCTGCTTAAAGACGCGTTTCGGCAGAAGCCTCCACCTTGCTCACTTCATCTACATAAGTGACATTGCAAAATATATATACCTCAGCACAAACACAGTTACATCACTGTGATTGGTTTTTGGTTACCGTGGTTACCCTGGTTCACTGGTGTGTACCACGACAAACGTAGAAGAGTTTCTTCACATAATTTCCTAAACCAGTTTAAGCACAGTCATTGCAAATGCAAATACTTTCACTCAAGATTATTTAAATAAATGAATTACTTAACCCCCGTGAATTTGTTCATTATAGTGATCTTGTACAGTGCATCGTTATTGCATAATTCTACGGAATTGCAGTTTAAGGGTAGGCATTTCAAAAGGACAAAATTCGGGTGAAGACACAGAGGAAAGACCTCATCATTCAATGCATGTGGAGGGATTTTAGATACTTGGGAGGATCATAAACAAAAAAAACGATAATAATACATATGAATGTGTATAAGGTGACTTGGTAATATCTGTTTAGACAAAATGCATTGTAACTGCCAGTGACTGTCTAATGAAGGTAACATTGCCACATACTACATATTAACCAATTTAATATGTATAAACAAACAATATTTCTAAAGAAATAAAATTCACACATAAGGATACTCAAACGAGCCTCGTCTCCAAGTGGAGTTAAATTATGTGTATATCACAGTATATCTATTGAGTATATCACAGTATATCTATTGAGTATGTGGCAGGAAATACACAATTATGTACCAAAATGCAGATTCAAGTCCAATCTCCTCCTATTCATTACAAAGGTGTGACACCCTGTCTCCACCCGTGCTTAAACAATACTAAAGGTTGCCGTACTAGAACCAATTGAAATAATAATAATTGTGCTCCAAAAGAGAAAGAAGGTATTTACATAAGTGAAGGTGCAGATGTTCAGGAGTGGGAAAGGTTGAGGGAGTTTTGCTGCGCTGATTTATAGCTGTACGGTCAATGCTTCATCGGCATTGAGCCCATTGGGGATCTTGGAATCTAACAAGATGAGGTATCTAGATTCCAGACGCCTTAAGGCAAGTCTGCGATTACCTCCTCTGATACTTTTGGCAATACTGTCAATGACAAAATATTTGATGTCATTCCTATTGCCGGAATGCGCTTTGTTTATGTGCCTGGCCACAGGATATGTTTCATCATTGTTGCTTATGGCTCGCAAGTGCTGCAGGATTCGGACATGTGCCAGATGGATGGTGCTTCCTACATAGCGCTGGCCGCATTTACAAACAAGGATGTACACTGCGTACTCTGTTTTACAAGAGTAGCAGCCTCTGATGGTATAGGGTTTATTTCTGAAAGGGACTGTGACTTCCTTGGTGTTAATGCCTTGTTTGCACGCTTTGCATTTTGTGCACTTGATGAAACCTTTTTGGTTGTGTAACCATGTGGGGGGCTTGGTTATAGTCGGTGCACTGACTACCAGCTGGTTGTGCATCGACTTAGCCCTCCTAAAGGTAATTGAAGGGCTTCAACCACACCACTGCCCTATTACTGGATCATTCTGTATCAATGGCCATATATAGATATATAATTATTTATTATATAAATAATTCTTGATTTGAATGTATATATATATATATATATCCATTCAAATCAATAATTAAAATAAATCCAAACACTTATGCAATTGAGGGTATCTCTAGTCTGTTTGTTTGTGTTTTAGAGGTGTTGACAACGTTTTGACAAAGTTGTGGATAGTGGATCTCATCAATACCAACACATAGAGAAACAACTTAGTAGTCTCTTTCTAAACTGTTCTTTGGAAATTCTCAATGCATTTCATAAACCTAAATGCACAGAAGGATCTCCACACCATTTTCCAAATATTTACATACAAACCGGCAAATCATCACACAACCAAAGCATATATGTTGCATTCCTATTTAGCCCAGAAGAAAACCGCCTGCACCAACCCATTTCCAACAATTCCCACGAAAGTCATATTAACAGAACCTCTGTATTCCTTCCAACATCTATCAGAAAATGAATTAATAGATCTTGTCCAAACAAGCAGGCCAGTCGACTGCCCGTACAACCTTTTCTACTAAACATCTTCAAGAACAACTTTTTAAAAACCTCTGCGGCCACACAAGTCAAAAAAATCATTAATAATTCCTTTGCAACAGGAGTTTTTCCAGGAGACTTAAAAAAGGCATACATGCATCCATTAATAAAGAAAAGAAACCTCAAATCTATCTATCTATCTATCTAGCTATCTAGCTATCCATCTATCTATTTATCCTTCTAGCTATCTATCTATTTTCTATAGCTATATATCTATATATACTTAAATTCACTGAAAAAACCAAAGGTTAAAGAGATGTTATAGTGAGGAAATAATATTTAAAAACCTTAGATATTCACTGAAAAAACAAAGGTTACAGGGAAGTTATAGTTAGGCTCAGATTTCACATTCACAAACCAGACAAATTCAGCAGTTATAGACAGTACAGTACTTTAAAATTAATTACGTTGCAACTGCAAGATGTCTTTATATTGCGAGATGCGTTGAAAACACAGTTCCTTTATGTCAATAGCTCTGTCCGGGCTATCACGGTGTTGTGACCAAACAAATCTAAACAGTTCAGCTGACTGCGGTGTCGCGGGTCAGCTGCGGTGTCGGGAAGACACGCCAACAGTACCTTTCAGAGATGCAGGTCGTCGATGACCACTCGTTGTCACACCTGTTACAGGTCGATCTCCTCTCTGATAGAATCAGGTGTCATGATCTGCCTTACTTGCGCCTGCATGACTACATATCCTAGAATGCTAAGGAAAGAGGGCAGTACTGTGTCTATATATCCCCGGTGTCCACTAGGGGGCCTTGTATGTGATTACTCTTTGGAACCTGGTTGTGTTTGTATCGAGTCCGTGTTTGGGGACTGCTTACAGGATCAAAGAATAGAAGCCTGTGATTCGTGGGTTTCTCTGAAGACCAAGGATTACGTTTGTAGAGACGGAGGAAAGGACACCTCTCTTCATCCTGTCTTATCGCGTGCGGCTGCCGCGAGTGAAGAGAAAACGGGTCTCAGCAGAGAATCCGTGCTTGAAGACCGTGGACCTGAGAAGGAGTGCCTTGTCATTTTACCCTATCGCGTGCAGCTGCCGCGAGGAAGGGTTTTCCGCTTTGGTGTGATAACCGAAGGATTGTTTGGTTTTGGGGATTCCGGTGGAGAAAAGAAAGGAAACCCGCCTCGGGGTTTTCATCGGTGCTTTTCGTTTCTTCCCGCGTGCGGCTGCCGCGAGGAAGGAAATCACAGCCTCCGTGGAGAACACTCGGGTTAAGGAGTGCAAGGAAAAGCTCGCCATAAAAACATTTAAAGGTGCAGTCTAATAATTACGACAAGCTGGTAAGCCTCGGAGGAGGTCGACCTCATTATTTCCTATTTTTGGTTAGTGTTCCATTATTAGTTGGGCCCAGCTAGGAATACTATTCTGTGTTCTATTTTTGTCCTTGGATGAACTAGTATCGTTTGGAAAGACTTTACAGAATCCTTCTTCTCCAGTGTCTTGGACTGATGTTTAGCCTTGACAAGAAAATCCACACGGGGTTACTGGAGAGAGATGTTATATTTTCAGAGGAAGGGAGATATCGGTACGTGTGTTGCATGATTGCTTATTGAGGTGTTCTAATGTGTTGTTGAACCACTAGTAATTATTGGTTTTCTTACAGGAAGCACTCATTTATAGAGAAGTATCTATTGATGTAGAGAGGCAGAGGTCACCTCCTGATTACTGTGGTATGTATCGGATCACTAGCGAGAATTAACTGAGAGTAGTTAGAATTGATGTGATAATCCTTTCTTCTTGTCGTTTCAGCTATCCCTTCTGTTCCTGTTCCTTCCCTTACCCTTCCTGACTTATCCCTTGCTTGATTGCCTCTACGCTCTGTGTTTCTGTATAGTCAGAGTGTGGGGAAATCACGAGGTGGACCCCTTTCAGCATCACCCTGATCCCGAGGAGAAGCAAACCATGACATCAGGAGCACTGGGGTTGGCAGGCGTTGAATGCTGAGGTGCAAAGTAAACCGGTGTGGCGTGTAGTGCCCTCAGGTCGCGGTGCGAGCAGCTGCTCAGTGGCGGAGTCAGATGGAGTCGTCAGTGAGACCAGGGTTGTGGTGTGAGAAGAAGCCGGTGCTCGGCTCAGTGCTGGTAGGTGCCAGAGAGGCGTCGCTGTCGCTGAAGCGCTGTAGTGGGATGACAAGTGGAGTCGATGGTACCGGCGTCGGTAGGCCAAGGCTGTGTTGCGAGATGAGGGCGGTGCATTGAGCATTGTTACGAGCGGTGCCCTCGAACAATGGTGCAAGAACGGTGTCGAGTCCGGCGTGGAGCGTCGTCGTCGGGGAGTCTACGGTGTCGTCATGAAGCAAGGCGGTGCAGAGTGCGGTGCCACAGGTCGTGGTGTGAACAGTGGCTTTGTAGTGGCGTCAGCAGGCGTCATCAGTGAGACCAGGGTCATGGTGCGGTGTTGCAGCAGGGCTCTCTGCAGTGCCTTCAGGACACGGTGTCGGCAGTGGTGTCGTAGATGGTGTTGGGCTTGAAGTCTTTTCTGTTCCTGAGACTACTTGAACAGGGGGCAAGCTCTACATCAAGCCCTAGATACTCAGCACAAGTAGAAAACGTTCAATCCAGTCCTTTCACTTATCAAGGCAGAAGCAGCAGCTGCAGGTCAACCCAACAAAGCTACAACACAGCAATGGGACAGTACTCCTCCTGGCAGGACTTCCAGCTCTTCTTCTTGGCAGGTTCCTGGATTTAAGCAAGTTCCAAAGTCTTGGGGTCTGGGCCCCAATTATACCAGCAATTCCTTTGTCCTCTGAAGGCAGAGGGGCATGGACCTAGTTCAAACCAGTTTAGGGTGCAGGCTACCAGGGTGCACCTTCTTCCTTTGTCAGTGTGAGCCAGGGTCCTCAGACGCACCACAGGAGGTGGAGCCAGCATTGTGGAAGGCAAGCCCAGCCCTATTCAGACCTAGGTGTTACTCCTCCCATGCATCTATGTGTAGATGTGCCTCTTCAGCCCTGGCTCCTGGAGTCTCCCCCAGCCCCAGCCCCTGTCACTCACAAACAAGACAGCTAATACACACGCTACCAGAGGCAGGCTGGATGGTTAGTGTAGGAGAGTAGGATCTGTTTACTATGGTTACCCCCACTTTTTGCTGTGTTTCACTGATTTATCGACTTTAGTCTGGCTGGGGCCCTGCTAACCAGAACCACAGCCAAGATGCTTCCTCCCTAAACTGAATGCATGTACATTAGGTACACTCCAGGTTGGTTACTAGGTTAACCTTGTGAGTCCCTAGTATATGGTACCTCAGTTACTAAGGGCATAGGTACCCCAGTGGCCTACAGAGGGGGTTGAAGCATGTATTATGCCACCCCTGGGAAGCCTTCCAAAATGGCACTACAGGTCTGCTACTGCAGACTAGGTAAGGTGATGTAAGTACCCCTTACTAAGATATAGTATACGAATATCTACCTATATATAGAGACACATATAAATATATAAGTCACTCCTATAGCAGGCCTTGACTATCCTGAAGTCAGAATGCTTGGTTTTGTGTGAGAGGGTGCCCAAGCATGAGGTGAGACCCTCTGCAGCTTTCGGAATCACTTCTAGCTGTTCTGTGCTACAGCCTCAACATATACTGTTAAGTGCATTATAACCTCGCGGTAAATGCTAACTTTTGGAATGGCTGCATCAAAACATGTCGTATTTCGTATTTTGTGTCAAACACTTTGGAATCCAGTCCTGGTGGTGGGGGTAGAATTCCACCCTTCTAGAGGGAGAAGACATGTACACCTTTACTTAACCAGTGATAGTTTAAAAGAGCCCCAGCGTCACAAAATGGATGCTGCTGCCACAGACACGAGTCTGACCTCCTGCTGCTGGACGAAACTCCGGCAGGGGAGGCCTGGACAATAGGTTTCCTGTCACAGGGAACCTCCCAAGACAGGCTTTAGTGTATTGGGGCAGGGTGGGTGCATTCAGTGAATGCTTTTCAGACAGTGTCTGGGGCACACAAGGTGTCACTGTGCATACCCCAGTTCAAACCGGTTGCTGGGGCTCTCAGCCCCAGCTCTGGTGTGAAACTGGACAAAGGAGAAGGGGTGTAACCACCCCCTTCCCAGGTCCTCCCATTGGTGGGACCTTAGAGTTAGTCCATCCCCTAGACTTAGTATAAGTATAGGAACCCATTCCCCAGGACTTTAGATTACCATGGACAAAACTCTGCAGCATATATCCTGGAACTTCGACATTCTATTTTGACTCGAAGACTGAAGGATCTACCTTGGGTTCAAGGAGTGACTCCCCTGTTCAAACAGGCACCAAAGTAGCATCTTGCCAGTCTGCATTCTCGAGGCTCCCACTGGATCCTGAAGAATCTGTGACACAGGACATGGACTTCGAGACATCTCTGAGGCCGACACAAGATCCCAGTAAAGCTGAGACCTGTAGCCATCACGAGAGACGTGGGACTGAAACTCCTGGACACGGTGCACATGTGCTAGTGCATCTACTTCCCGAGCTTTCCTGAAGTTGTGCATTGGGTTACTTATAGTCCAAGCCCTGAGCACCATCTGCACCGAAGATTGTGGGATTACACTCCACGAGTTTCGTGAGCCTGCTTCTAGCATTTCTGCTTGAGGCCCCATTGCGATCCTTGGTCCGTCAACTAGTGTGTTCCCACGAAGGTAACTCTTTTGTTTCTTGGGCTTCCCCTCCAAAGGGTGAGTCCCTCAGACCTTGCTGATCTGTTCCGAAGCCAATCTTTGAATTCTGAATGGGTTGCTGTTGTCAAGGATTCTTGGGTCCAAACCGGATAGCGATGCTGAAGCACTCAACATCTGACATGGGACAGCTCAAATCCAGCTCCTGGTTGTCATCGACTCCTCCTGATCCTCGTGGCTGAAGAGTCAAGCTTCACCTCCTGCACCTGAAATCACCCAACATTGGTGGGCATCTTCTTACTGCCTCCCTGGTCACTGGCAAGTAACCCACACTCTGTCCCCTCTGCTTTCAGGTTCTTCAAATCTTTGATCCACCCTTGGATCCACCCGGGCACTTTTCATCTGGTCGCCTGCAGCACATCTTTGCAGCTCTCCATAGGAATCGATGACGAAACTTGACACGAAAAGACACCTATGCACCTGTCTTCCCTGTTGAGGTAACATGAGTACTGTGGTACTCCCGTGGGTCTTGACTCTCGAACTGTCCAGTACTGAAAGGGTTTGTTCCTAGTCCACTCCTAAGTTTCCTTAATCTTTAAAAATCTAATCCATAAAAGTCAATCGTGATCCGCACCTGTGTTTAGACACTGCATGCGTCCCCCGTGGGTCTCAGGCGTCCCTACCTTGGGTGGTTCCTGGTTGACCCTGCAGTTCTACAGGCCCTAGGCCTTGTCTTTAAGTTCAGAGCGGTACTTATACCGCTTTCTTAGTATATGGTTTGTGAGGTCCCTAGGGCAAAATGTATACTGTGCTAATTTACTGTGTGCTAAATAAGTTTACTTTGTGTACTTTTGCCTTTAGACTCATAAAGAGTCTAAAGGCAAAAGTATAAAACATATATGTATTAGAATAAATACATATATGTTTTATATATACCTGGTGTGGTTCTCCTTTCATTTGGTCATTCATGAGATTATAGACTGGTCAAACAATCTGCCTTACATTCCTTCAAGACTTAGCCTGAAGGCTGCTCTCCACAGCTACCAATAGGATAGCTTTCTATAAAAAGTTGTTGTTGTAATCTCACTTGGTATGCCCCGCCTCCCCCTGCCCTCCTTTCACTGGGTACAGCACTGGCAAAAATGTGTGAACATTCCACAGCTGACTCCAGCTGACTGGAACCTGTGATTGTGTTAAGATGCAATAAAGAAGACTTCTGAAGGATTACCTGTGCGCCTCATCTTTATAACAGTGGTGACTTTCTTAGTATATGGTTTGTGAGGCCCCTAGGGCAAAATGCATACTGTGCTAATTTACTGTGTGTTAAATACGTTTACTTTGTGTAGTTTTGCCTCTAGCCTCATAAAGAGACTAGAGGGATGTGTTTAGAATAAATACATATAAGTTTTATATATACCTGGTGTGGTTCTCCTTTCATTTGGTCATTCATGAGATTATAGACTGGTAAAACAAGCTGCTTTACATTCCTTCAAGACTTAGGCTGAAGGCTGCTCTCCACAGCTATCACTAGGATAGCTTTCTCTAGGATAGCTTTCTATACAAAGTTGTTGTTGTAATCTCACTTGGTATGCCCCGCCTCCCCCTGCCTTCTTTTCCCTTGGTACAGCCCTGGCAAAAATGTGTGAACATTCCACAGCTGACTCCAGCTGACTGGAACCTGTGATGGTGTTAAGATGCAATAAAGAAGACTGCTGAAGGATTGCGCCTCATCTTTGTAACACTGGCGACGCAAGACCGTGTGGGGATGGTACACCATCACACCCAATACGTACGCCAGTTACAGCAAGTGATTTAATCTAAGATTCTTGGCCTACCTTATGTTTAAGGTCAAGTTGATATTCAAGGCATCCTGTAACCATGCTATGATGACTTCACGCTGCATACATCTCTTGAAACTTCTCTCTGATTATGAAGGTGAGGAGAGGTAGTGCCCATCAGAAGCTGTGGACGAATAACGGCCACCGAAGCTCCCTCTTCGATTGCAACAAGTCTCTGTATTGATGAATCCCCTGTAGTGCCACCTTGTTAAGCCGGAGGAAAGATCTTACTTGTCCTGCTTCCGTGTCCCGATTAGCAGTGTGAAGCATCAGCCCTCCCCTTCTCCGGATACCTTTGGGGAGCTTCACTGGGGAGGATAGAAGAAGAGTAATGTAAATCATCACTTCCCTCAGCGGTGAGTTGTTGTCTGCAGCTGTACCCGGCTTGAGCGGCGGAAGAGCGGGGGTGTCTGCTATTGACAGAAGTGTGCAGAGCCAGCGAGGGATTCCATGCGAGATCGCTGCTGGTTCTGTCAGCGGAGCGGTGCGGTCATCGCACAAAAGTGCGACATCCATGAGGTGCTGAGGGGGCGTATGCCTAACCGCACAAAGTGAGGGCGTTCTGGGCAAGTCAGGAGAAAGTATCTCATCGGAGGCCCCGTAGGGGGGCAGCCCTGGGGTATCGTCCATCGCCCAGTGAAAGCGGCGTTTTCCTCTCATTCCGATCTTCCCTCAGCAAGCGTCATCTCCGGGGGCGGCATGAATGAGCGGTGCCTCCCTCAGAGCAGCGCTTCACAAGTTAACCCTTTGCTGACCATCAATTGCTCCTTCAGCCTGAGGTACACTTCGCTGACAGGCACAGCTGACTTTCAAGAGCGCTCCCCAAAATAACCCTTACATCCCTAATATCGGCATTGTCAGCCTGTTGTATCCTTCGCTGACAGGCACAGCTGAATTTCAATAGCACTACATTAAGGCACAAGTGGTTTATGGTTATTCGTCTGTCAATTAATTACGCTGATAGGCACAGCTTACTGTTACATTATTGTTCAACTTATATAATTATTTTCCTAGGCACAGCTTACTGTTACATTATTGCTCAACCTATATCATTATTTGCCCAGGTCCTCCAGCTAACTGTCTCCGCCAAGGACATTACATTTCAATACTTTCCAGTCAGAGTAGGCAAGCTCTTCAACTCCATGCCTGTTATTTTCACGCGCTGACAGGCACAGCTGGACTTTTGCTCTGTTGTACTGTGTTTCTCTTTAGTGATTCCACTTAGAGGGTGGGGGACAGACTCATCTTCCTTGAATACCCAGCTATATAGGTCCTGTGGGGAGCATTTATACTTTTCTTTCATAGTGTGGTGAGTACAAATATGTTGCAGCCGCCACCTTTTCTCAACGAAGTGGGAGAGCCGCAATTACCTTGGAAACAATGGTATGGGCTTTTAGAGTCATATCTCATAGCAATTTTTCAGCATTGAGGAAACTACATACCTTACTTCATAATCTAGGAATTGAAGGGCGTAAAACGTACAATAACATATCAGTGGAGGCAGAAGAGGACAGTGATGATAATGAAAATGTATACCTAGCAG
Organism: Lissotriton vulgaris; assembly: GCF_964263255.1. Classification (NCBI taxonomy): domain Eukaryota; kingdom Metazoa; phylum Chordata; class Amphibia; order Caudata; family Salamandridae; genus Lissotriton; species Lissotriton vulgaris. The sequence continues at coordinate 1,437,644,275 of NC_141691.1, forward strand.
CTGTAAAGAGATTGGAAAAGCATTTTGGGAAAACCAATAATGTCGTTTTGGAAAGGCACAAGTTCTTTTCAAGGGTACAGGGGAAGAGTGAAAAAGTTAAAACATATATTGCAGCCCTCAAAGGTATGGCCAACATATGTGAATTAAAGACACTACAATAATCTCTCATTAGGGACCAGCTAGTAAGATGCACTAATAATGCAAAGATACAAGAAAGGCTCCTTGTTGCCAATCCTGACCTAAAACAAGCTATCAACATCGCTGTAGGGATCGAACACACCGCAGATTGCATGGTAGCCATGAAAGGTGAAGGGGAAAAAAACACAGAGGTAAATGGCATAAACAAGCAGGAGACCCATAAGGAAACAAGAGAAAAGGGCCCAATGATATTAACCCAGACAGCAAACTAAAATGTTTTAGGTGTGGTAGCCCCAGCCATCTAGCTAATTACGTTGGGTGCCAAGCCAGGTCTGTCACATGCCATAGATGTGGGAGGGTATAGAGACAAAATATCGACTCCAAAATATCGACTGGACATAATATCGAGTTTTAAATATAGACTGGACAAAATATCGACTGGACATAATATCGACTACAAAAATATCGTTTTTCAGGTAAGTGAAGTAATATCGACTGTATAAAATATAGATAGCAAAAATATCGATTTTTTAATAATATATAATATTTTATAGTGTATTTTTATGTAATAATATGTGTGAATAGTGTGTATTAATGTTATAAAATATTTTATTACATGAATTTTGTTTTGTTAATAATTGCGTAATGTAATTCTGTAGCGGGTTGTGGGTTTATAGGGGAATAGGGTGGGAAGTAATTTAATAATAATTAATTAATTAATATATGTGTGTTAATATTTTTAATTAATAATTAATTGATAATTAATTAATATTAATTAGTTAATTAATTAATATAATTTTGAATATATTTTGTATTAGTAAATAATTGTTAATTAATTAATTGTAATTAGTTAATTACATTAATTAGAGTACATTTTTAATATATATAATTTTGTGTTATTTTTAAGTAATTAATTTTCAAATAATAATATTAATTATTAAAATAATTACACCTAATGTTCTAATATATTTATTTTATTGTTATTGTTAATTAATAATTAATTGGTAATTAAGTAATATTGTTAAATTTAGGGTAAAGGAGCATTGTTAGGGTTCAGGGTCAGTTTTCAGTTCATGGGTAAAGGGGTATTTTTAGGGTTCAGGGTCAGTTTTCAGTTCATGGGTAAAGGGGTATTTTTAGGGTTCAGGGTCAGTTTTCAGTTCATGGGTAAAGGGGTATTTTTAGGGTTCAGGGTCAGTTTTCAGTTCATGGGTAAAGGGGTATTTTCAGGGTTCAGGGTCAGTTTTCAGTTCATGGGTAAAGGGGTATTTTTAGGGTTCAGGGTCAGTTTTCAGTTCATGGGTAAAGGGGTATTTTTAGGGTTCAGGGTCAGTTTTCAGTTTTTGGGTAAAGGGGCATTTTTAGGGTTCAGGGTCAGTTTTCAGTTTTTGGGTAAAGGGGTATTTTTAGGGTTCAGGGTCAGTTTTGGGTTTTTGGGTAAAGGGGTATTTTTAGGGTTCAGGGTTAGTTTTGGGTTTTTGGGTAAAGGGGTATTTTTAGGGTTCAGGGTCGACAAATAAGATTTAAAAAAAATATTTTTATTATTTTCATTTATTATTTAATTATTATAATTTAATTTAAGTCGTTTTAAGTATATTTTAGTAATTAAAATTTAATATTAATTTAATTTAACACTGTTTTTAATAAAGTCGATATTTTTTACATCTATATTTTTGTTAACGATATTTTGTACTCAATATTTTTGTACTTACCTGTTTGTAGATACAAACTCGATATTTTGACTGTCGATATTTTGTCCACGATATTTTGGCAAGTCGATATTTTGTCAGTCGATATTATTTCAGTGATCCATGTGGGAGGAGGGGCCACTTGGCCAGGCTATGTAGAGATCATCAACCCAAAGCAGTTCACTCCATCGAGCATGAACCTCCCCAAGAAGATAAATTGGTGTTTAGGGTACAGGAAGGAGACAAGACTGGTGACTTTCCATCTTGTACCATTACATTGGACCAAAGGGAGGCAACGGTATTTGCCGACTCATGTTCATCATACACCTTGGTGGAATCAGACACTTTCACTAAAATGTTTCCCACGTGCAACAGAAGATACAACCTGTTGATATACACCAATGGGGATACAATGGGGACCCCATACCCTTAGTAGGCATGACAACTATGAACATTAGATGTAAAGGTGGCATGTAACACCGAAAGGATCCAGTTTTTTGGGATGGAAACACCAAAGGGAACTGGGCATCAAGCTAGACCCCAATAGACCTGACCAACTACTCCTAGTGGACCAGTCAGTGGGGGGCACCAAAGTGTGCGATAATTTCCCCAGGGTTTTTACAAAGGAGCTCGGCCTACTAAAGAACTACCAGCACTCTATTAAGCTTAAACGTAAGGCTAAACCAGTAGCTCATAGAGTGAGACCTATACCTCACTTGATGCAGGCACCCCTACAAGTCGAATTGAACAAACGTTTGGCTCGAGGGGTCATTGAACCTATAGACAGCTCACAATGGTTGGCCCTGATCGTTCTTAAAACCATTTCCTCTAGTTAGGATATGGACCTTAGAGACCTTAACAGCAACATTTGGGTGGAAAGGGCACCCATTACAATGCATACATGAAGTCCTCACATTAATCAAGGTCTCCAGTTGTTTCGGCATCCTAGACCTCTCGTCTGCCTATTACCAGGTGGAATTGCACCCAGATTCACGCCACTTAACCTCGTTCATTACCCCTTTAGGGGACTTCCAGTACTTTTGCATGCCCTTTGGGTTGGCATCGCCAACCTCTGCCTTCCAAAGGATCATGCAACATGTGCTGGAGGGCCTCCTGAATACCATGTGCTTCTAGGACGACATCCTCATTTATGGGAAAGACATGGAGGAACACAATTCCATCTTGAGGAAGGCGCTGACTAAATTGAAAGCAGCAGGGTTGACACTAAAGAAGGAGAAGTGTCGAATAGGGGTAGGGTCTGTTGAATATCTGGGCCACACAATTTCGGAGGATGGGATAAAGCCCAAAGTAGACCTGGTTGAAGCCATCAAAGGGACTAAACCACCAGCGAATGTAGATGATCTGAAATCATTTTTAGGATTATCAGAGTATTATGCCAAGTTCGTAAAAAATTATGCTAGTATTGTGGAGCCTCTGAGGTCATTGCTTAAGGCCAGAACTCCTTTTACAGGGAAGGAAAACTGTCAAGCGGCGTTCATCACAGTGAAGGAAAGCATTGCCTCAGCCCCATCGATGGGCAGATTTGACCCTACCAAACCCACTATCCTGTATGCCGATACCAGTAATAAGGGGTTGGGGGCTAGCCTCACCCAGTTGGATAATAACAAGGAACAAGTGGTGGCATTTGCTTCTCGCGCCCTTAAAGAAGCAGAAGTAAACTACTCTGTGGTGGAGAAGGAGGCGCTGGCATGTACATGGGCCATCAAACATTTCCGATTCTTCCTCTGGAGCATTCCCTTCACTGTGAGGACCGACCACAAACCCCTCATGTATGCCTTTACAACCAAAGGGTCTGAAAAAAACACACCACACATATCAAGATGGATTTTGGGATTGTAGGGGTACAATTTCTCTCTAAAATATATTCCAGGCTCAAAGAACATGGTAGCAGACTTCCTGTCCCATTCACCTACTGAAACTAACGGTTCTGATGTGGAAGCTGAAGATGAGGAGAGAATCTTGAAGTTGACATGTCTAAGCAAAGAGGAATGGGAGCAGTGCTTAAGTAGTGATAAGGATATGCAAGCACTTAAAAACTGTATAATCAGAGGGTGGCCTAACGGAAAGATTAAGGTAGCATCTGCATTGAGTGGGTTCTGTCAGGTGAAACTAGAACTCAACATTCATGATGGTATGGTGTATAGAGGGGAAAAAATGTTCCACCTAACTAATTGTGGACCTAGGACACGTTGGTCACTTGGGGTGAAGCCTAACTAAAAACAAAATAAGACTGGACTACTGGTGGCCAGGGATGGACACCATGGAAGAACACACAGTGAGGGACTGTCTTGAATGCAGTAAATCTGAAGAGACTCAACAGACGAGGAAACCACCCCTATCCCCAGTTTTGGTACCGGACAGTACTTGGTCCAAACTAGCTCTTGACATAATTGTCCCCCTTAACCTCAAGAGCTTGTAGGAAAGGTTTATTCTGGTCCTAGTGGACTACCACACTAAGTGGGTGGTTTACAGGTCTGTCCATCCAATTGATACAAAGGTACTCATAGGCTTCCTAAAAGATACCTTCTTTGAGGAAGGCATTCCGGATACCGTGGTCACCGATAATGGGATACAGTTTACCTCAGAAAATATGAGGGAATTCCTTTCTGACATGGGCATTGTCCACCAGAAAACCGCCCTTTATTGTCCCCATGCTAACGGGTTGGTGGAGCGCATGAACCGCCTGATAAAAGAGTGCACACAGTGTGCAGAGATATTAGGCATCTCAGCGGAAGAGACCCTGCAGGAAACACTCTGGGACTATCATACTACCCCTAACCTAGTCACCGGGGTGTCTTCTTTTAGCTCACTAAAAGGACGAATTCCTAAAACTAGCCTTTCACCCCCAGTAAAAAGGCAGACCAGTTGTCATGTTAACCGTGACGAAATTGGGAAGGGTATTAGGGATCACCAAGATAAGTACAAAGCAAGGTATAATGCTGACAAACACGTAAAAGCTAGCATGGTAAGGGAAAGGGATTGGGCCCGGATAGACCTTCCCAAGCCAAGAATTAGGAGTGCTACTAGGTTCTCTGAACCCATGCGGGTAACCCAAGTGGGTAGGAATGTGGTCCAGCTGGCCAACGGAAAAACATGGAGTATGGACAGGATTGTCCCTCACAGAGAAAAACACGTCCCTCAGGCAGAGACACAAATGCGTAGTATGACTGATGTGTCCCTAGGAGGTCATCACGGCACACAGTTGCACCCCGATGGACTAAAGACTTCTGTGTCACATGAGACCTATGTATTCATTGTTACTGCATGCTTTAAAATGTCATTATTGTCACTGCATGGTTAACTTTCTTAAGAGCGGTCCTCGGACCTCGTTCTTGGTTATACAACTTTGTTCCCAGGCAGTGTTATTGCCCTGTACCCTCTCCCTGCTCTTTCCTTTCCTCGGTAAGGAGATGTGTTGTAATCTCACTTAGTATGCCCCGCCACCCCCTGCCCTCCTTTCCCTTGGTACAGCCCTGGCAAGAATGTGTGAACATTCCACGGCTAACTCCAGGCGACTGGAACCTGTGATGGTGTTAAGATGTAATAAAGAAGACTTCTGAAGGATTACCTGTGCGCCTTATTTTTGTAAAAGTTGTCTTTAAACCTAATAAGGGTCGTTTGGACTGGTGCAAGGTGCCCACTAGAATAGTGGACAGAATATGCCAGGCCAACATCTCACAGTTAGGTCAGAAAATACCTACTTCCTAAAAGTGGTATTTTCAAACACAGAATGTTAAAACCAACTTGACTAAAAGATGTACTTTCTCATTCTGAGTTCAGGCATACTAAACTCGAATTTCTACCATGTTCTCTGAGTCAGTTAGGATCAATGGATGTAATGATCAAACTGCCAATTCTGGCCCATGGAGAACAGGTAGCCTAGCAATAGTGAAAAATGAAGTGGGCTGTAATTCACTATCAGGACATGCCACACACACCAGGGCATGTCCTACCTTATGCATACAATACACCCTGCACATTGGGGTACCTTGGGCCTAGCAGAGGGGCGACTCAATGTAGCAAAGGGAAGGTTTAAGAACTTGCAAGTGTGTGCACTTGCCAAGTCGACATGTCTGCCCCAGGCTGAGCACAGCTCTGCCATGGCAGGCCAGAGTTACACTTTACGAGCTGTTTTCATGGGTGGCACAATCCAGTGCTGCAGCCCACCAACAGCATTTGATTTCTAGGCCCCAGCACTCACAGTGCACTTTACTAGGGACTTAAACATAAATCAAATAATCCAATCATGGAAATACCAATCCATAACACAGTTTATACAGAGAGCATATGCACTTTAGCACTGATTAGCAGTGATAAAGTGCCCGGAGTCCAACATCCAACACTCACAGGTCAGGACAAAATAGGAGGAAAAAGCAAAAAGCTTAGGTATAACCTTGCAAAAAGGGCCATTTCCAACACAAACTATGAACTGTAATATATGTGCCTTGTTCTGCAACTCCTCCTCTTAACAATTCTTCATTTACCCTAGAACCCTGCTCAGGTCCAAAGAAGTAAAACTGTACATCACCACAAACCTTTTCAAAATCTGCAACGCTACCACGCAAAAGTTCTTTATTCATTTCTCCTAAACATAAAGCAGGAGTTCTCACACAATACAGCCTCCTACCTAATGTTTCCATTGCTTAGTGGTATAAATTATTTTGTGTTTTAAACTTCACCTTAAAAAGATACATAGGAATGTTCTTAATATATCAATGGATTGCTGTCTAATACTAAAATACCTACCACAATTCCATTTGTTTACAGTACCATGACTACACCTTCCTTGTACCTCTTCTACAATAACTTCTATATTTCTGGGCACCATCACCTTTTTGCTATAGGACTACCCTTCTTCATTTCATAACATCCTCCTCTTTAATCAATAGCATGAACTAGTTTGTTATCCTGGAGAAAGCTTTGTTGATTAAAGAAAGTCTTTGGAAAAGAGGTATGTATGCATTCTCCACTACAAAATGTGCAACAGTTACTTCTATTCACTAATCTTTTCTTCTGGTTTAGTACCTCATGCACAACACGATTTTGTCAATAGTCTTCATTCTATTTAGAATCAAATTTTAAAGCTTCCTCTTCAAAGCAAAGGGCTTATGAACTACTCTCTCAACTTGTTCTTTTTGTTTCACTGCATCTCTCCTTCTTCTATTTTTTTTTATTTAACACTAAATGTTCAAGCTTGTAACCATGCAGTCATTATAACATTTTAACCTATGCAGCCATCTAAAGACCCACTTACAAACCATGCAGTCCTTGAAATACTGACTCACATGCGTGCACTAATGAAACACTCAGACTCTATTCATGGACTTATGTAATTACGTAGAGAGTACCATTGTAGTAAACCTATCACCCATATTTTCGAAAAACTACATATTCTTCAGTAAAACTTGTAAATACATGATACATTAATACTCCCTGAATCATTTAATGAGTGTGTAGATGGTGCTTAGGTGATTCACTGAAGATACAAGTAGTGGCTAGATGATTCTCTGACTACGTCATGACTTCATGGGTCATTCCATATCTTCATACTTACTGCCTTCATGAGTATACCACTAGTATCTGGGTGTTAATGAGTGCATCATTAGAGCCTGAATGATACAACAAGTGTGTGACTAATGCTTCAATAATTCAGTACATGTATAGATACTGGTAGGAGGATTAAATAAGTCCAACTCTAGTACCTGGATAATTGCAAGAGTGCATAGCTAGTACGTAGGTGCATGGATAGTGCATATATGATTGCTTAAGTCCTTGCATAGCACCTAACCGACTGGATGAGTGCATAAATCATATTTGAGCAATTGGATACTGTCCATTTCTATGTGGTTGACTGAACAGGTAGTGTCTGGATGCTTGCATAACTACATAGGTAGTGCCTGGAGAATTGAATAAGTGCATCAGTAGTGCCTACCTTATTAGATGAGTGCATGACTAGTGTCTTAGTGACTGCATGATACCATTGTTAAAGCTTGAGAGATTAGATGAAAGTAAGTATACTGCTGGGGTGATTGTATTAGTGCGAGTATTCCCTCAGTAAATAAATTACTGCATAGGTACTAGATGAATGATAGGTTTATTACAATTGTACTCTCTATGTAATTACATGAGTGCATGAGTAGAGCCTGAATGTTTCATCGGTGCATGCACGCGACTCAGTATTTCGATGACTGTGGGGGTTGTAAGTGGGTGTTTAGATGGTTGTGTAGGTTCTGCGCAAATTTTGTTCTGTTTGAGAAATTGGGGTGGTAGTGACACAAATTATGTGTCCAAAGTTTTTTAATGAAGCAAGACTGGTAGCACTGCCCGGCTGTATCGTTGCGGGGACATCACAACTATTGTGGTGACATCACGAATATTGGTAAAAATATAAAACAAGAAGTATCTTTATCCACACATTCGCTGATCACAGTCACAGACTCATGTATTTACTCACATATTGACTCAGACACACATACACCCACTCGCCTACCCACTCAGACACTCATGTACCGTCTCACTCAGAGACCCATGTGCATACTCACATTAGCACTAAGAGGCTCATGTACCCACTCACAGAGGCACTCAGGTCCTCATGTACCCATTCATACACATATTCAGAGACTTATATACCCAGTCACAGACCCACTGAGAGACTCGTACATCTGCTTACAGATGCACTCAGACACTCACGCACCCACTCATAGACCCAATGAGAGGTTGATGCACCCACTCATAAACCTATTCAGAGGCTTATGTACTCAGTCACAGATCCACTCAGACACTCACACACTGATAACATACACACTGAGAGAATTATGCATCGAGTTACAGATTCAGGCAAAGACTGATATAGTCACTCACAGACCAATTCAGACACATATGCCCCCCTCATAGATCTAGTCACTGACTCATGTACCCATTTACATATCCACCCAGACACTTAAACACCTATTCACATGCCTACTCAGACACTCACATGCCCACTCACAAAACCCAGTCAGAGACTTATACATCAACTCATAAACTCACTCAAAGACTCATAGGCCCACTCATATACCAATTCAGAGACTCATTGTTAGACCTGACATCATTGGCTTGAGTCTCACCTCCATTTTTTCTGTTTGCCTCCTCTGGTTACAATGTTTTTGCTTGTATATCGCTCTGGGTACTGCACCACTGCTGATCAGTGCCGCGGTGCAAGTGATCCCTATTGTAAATTACTGCATTGATTGAATTCCATGTTTGGCTTATTTGGTTTACTGTCAGTCCCTAGTCTAGTGCACGCGGAGTGCCGGGGCTTGTAAATACAAATGCCGCTAGTGGGCTTGCAGCACGTGTTGTGCCACCCACATGAGCGGCCTAGTAAAAGTATGTCTACAGGTCTGTCATTGAGAGACCTACGTGCAGTCTCCTACTGTCACGCGGGCTGCGCAAGTACGCCTACTTGCCAGTCCTCCAAACCTTCCCTTAACTTCATATTAGTCACCTCTATGGTAGGCCCAAGGGCAGGGTGCATTGTAAGTGTAAGGTAGGACAAGCCTGACGAGGTTGGCATGTCCTAATAGTGAATTACCGCCATGTTCGTACTTCACTATCGTAAGGTCGCCTGCTCTCCGTTAGTTAGAATGGGCCGCCGGGAATATTATCGGTATGATCCTAGCTGACTCGGAGAGCATGGTGCAATGTCGAGTTTGGTATCCCTGAACTCGGAGTTTGATAACGCATCCGTTTGTGTGGATGGTTTTTGGACTCTGGGTTTGAAAATAGCACTTTTAGAAAGTGACTATTTCTGGTTTCTGCTGGGTTGGTGTGTGTGTGACAGGGGCTGGATGGCTCCAGAGTTATGAATGAATCAGTGTGGGGTGAGTGGTGCATTTGCCTTGAGAGTAGGGGAAGAGTAGCTCTTGATAGCTGGCCCTGCCCGATACAATGCTGGCTCCACCTCCTGCCAAGCGACGGATAGCTCTGCTCCTGCCAGTGACAATACTGGCTCCACCTCCTGCTGGGCGTCTGAGGACCTAGACCTGTACTGTGAATCGGCCAGGTGTCACCACCTGGCTACACCCACCACAGACCCGGAATGAGGGGAGGTTCCCCTGCATGGACAAAGGGATCAAAGCCGAAAAGAGGTATAAGAGAAGGACCCCTGAACCAAGACTTTTGATCACTTCTGACAAGGAACCCTGAACCAAGGACAAGAAGCCTGCTGATCCAAGGACTTGCCTACCCCTTCTGCCAGTGTGCTGTTTGCTGGGGGGAATCCTGCAGTTGCTTCTTTATTTTTGCCAAGGAACCAGGAGAGAGGAACTGTGTGTGTACTCTAAAACTTTGCTAAAGAAAATCTCCAAGGGCTGGAAGAGTGCCAGCCTCCTGTTGAAGTCACAGGGCTAAAGGACTTCATCTTTCTGCTAAAAGTGCTTGTTGCTGGAACCTGAGAATCCAGCACCTCTGAAAGAAACCAGCAATCTCGACGCCGACGGGCATCGTGAGTAACGGCTCCAGTGTCCCGCTTCCTCGACGCTGGCCGCCGGGCCCGATCGACGTCAGTAGCAACGCCAGTGAGTAGTGAGTTCGAGTCCAGCTCCAAGTGACCGCGTGTCTGCACCGCTGCTGATCGCATGGACTTTGAGCCCTCTCGACGCCGTGAGCGCTGCTCACTCTTGCAACATCATCATCGACATCAACGACTACTGAGGCCTGATCGACACCGAAGACGCGACGCCGGATTGCTCGACGCCGCTGATCATCGTGGGCTTCATTTTCCAAGGTACTGTGTTGTTGAGGGTCTGTGTGACTCCGGGCTCGACATAGCGCTCCTCGCGGTCGACGCCAAACCTTTGGATTAACTTTGCCTCGACGTCGTGTGACTCCCTTGTGGGTTACATTGTTGCCAAGAACTGTGATTTAAAGAAGAAGAGTTGCTTTTGTTACTAAAGACTTTGTGCTAAGAAGAAACTACACTTGAACTATTATTTTTCCTTCCAAGAGTATTTATTAAGATTGTGGTATATTTTTGTCGTTATTTCGTCTTGTGCTAAGCCTTATATAAACATTCGTATTTTTATAATACTACTGTGTCGTGTCCATTTGTAGTGTCTTCACTTTATTACTGTATGTGGTCGTGAATGCCTAATGCACTGCCTCTGAGATAAGCCTATCTGCTTTGCCAAGCTACAGAGGGGGTGAGCAGGGGTTATCTAAGTGTGTGATCCCCTTGCCCTGACTAGAAGAGGTGAGTCCCTATTTGTCAGAAGTCTATACCTCTGCCAACTAGAGACCGCCGAGTCTAACACTCATGCACCCACTTACAGACCCACTGAAGGACTCATACAACCACTCACAGACCCACTCAAACACTTATGCACCTACTTATAGATCTAGTCACAAAATCATGTATCTAGTCACATACCCACTAAGTCAGTCACACCCATTCACATTCCAGCTCAGACACTCATACACTCACTCAGATACCTACCAATTGCACACAGTCAGAGACACACTGAGAAACATGCATACCTTCTCAAATAAGTATTCAAAGACTCAGACTCCCACCCATAGTCCAAAAATTGCAGACACTATCCAAATATTTGTATTTTACTGTATATTGAAGACTGTACACTCTTTGCAGATCGAAACATCACTGTGAATTCCGGTGGTGCCGTGAACAAAGTGTATACATTAAAAATGTACATTTTGTGAAAGCCAAATTGAAAAATACTAGTTAAAACAGCCCACTTGAAAACCACCTAAAAGCAAACATTGCCTACAGCATCCAAATATACGTCTACTAGAACATATTAAAAACCACACAGTCTACACGAATAATAGAGACATTGCAAATGCCGGCAGCGCCACGGAAACAGAAAATGTAGTATAATTATTATTTACAAAACAATAAAACTTTGAAAAAATCTAAATATGACGTTACTTTATTCCTTACGTTAAACACTGTTAACATTACTTTCATTTCACTATTTAACTATATTTATATATGCTAATGAAATTTACAAAGTAAAACATAAATTGTTTTCCCCCAGGGGTAACTTTCAATCAATCAATTAATCATTTGTAAAGTGCACTACATACCCGCGAGGGTCTCAAGGTGCCAGGTCTTAAGTATTCACCTGAAGGTCAGCAGGTCTTTGGTCTGTCGTAGGCTCAGTGGGAGGGTGTTCAATGTCTTGGCGGCGAGGTGGGAGAAGGATCTCCCACCGGTGGTTGTTCTTCGGAAATCGTGGGACGGAGGCGAGTGAGAGATTGGCGGAGCATAGCTGGAGGTTGGGCATGTAGAAGGAGAGCAGTCTGTTGAAGTAGGCTGGGCCGGTCATGTGGAGTTCCTTGTGTGCGTGGGTGAGGAGCTTTAAGGATATCCTTTTTGTTGAAGGGGAGCCAGTGCAGGTTTTTCAGGTGGGGGTTGATGTGGCCGTGGCGTGGTACATCAAGGATTAGTCGTGTCGAGGCCTTTTGGATGAGTTGTAGTCATTTGATGATCATGGTTGGGGCTCTCGTGCAGAGGGCGTTTCCATAGTCAAGTCTGCTGCTGACGAGGGCCTGGGAGACTGTCTTTCTTGTATCTGTCGGGATCCATCTGTAGATCTTGCGGAGCATGCGGTGGGTGTTGAAGCAGAAGGAGGAGATGGCGTTGACTTGCTTGGTCATTGAGAGCGTTGAGTCGAGGATGATTCCCAGGTTGCGTGCCAGGTCGGTGGGTGTTCGGGCTGCTCCCAGTGCCGTCGCCACCAGGAGTCGTCCCAGGCTGAAGGGTTGGAGCCGAGGATGATGACCTCCGTCTTGCCCGAGTTCAGCTTCAGACGGCTGGTCTTCATCCAGTTGGCGATGGCCTTCATTCCTTTGTGGAGGTTGGCTTTGGCGGTGATGGAGTCCTTGGTGAGGGAGAGGATCAGCTGAGTGTCAGCGGCGTAGGAGATTATGTTGAGGTTGTGTTGTTGGGCTACGTGTGCAAGGGGGGCCACGTAAATGTTGAATAGCGATGGGCTGAGGGAGGATCCCTGGGGTACGCCGCAGATGATCTCAGAGGCTTCGGAACGGAATGGGGGAGGCGGACGCTCTGGGTTCTGCTGGAGAAGAATGAGGTGGTCCAATCCAGAGCCTTGTCTCAGATCCCTGCGGTGTGGAGGCGTGCTCGTGGTGTGCGGTGGCAGACGGTGTCGAAGGTGGCAGAGAGGTCTAGGAGGATGAGTGCTGCAGTCTCGCCGTTGTCCAGCAGGGTCCTGATGTCATATGTGGTAGCGATAAGGGCAGTCTCGGTGCTGTGGTTGCTGCAGAACCCTGACTGGGAAAGTTTCCAGGATTCTGTTTTCTTTGAGGTATCGAGTTAGCTGGCCGGAAGTTCTTGAGGTCTCCTGGGTCTGCCTTAGGTTTTTTGAGTAGGGCGTTGATCTCAGCTTGTTTCCAGATCTCTGGGAGAGATTGATGACGTTGCCCAGGTGGGGTGCGATGGAGCTGCTTGCTCTGTTGAAGACGTGGTGCGGGAATGGGTGTGACGGAGAGCCGGAGTGGATTAGTACGCATGGTCTTGATGGTGTCATCGATGCTCACGCTGGCCCAGGCAAGCACAGGGTCATGGTCGATGGTGTACAGAGGGTCTGTTGTGTTGCTGTCTGTTGGGGCTGTCTGGTTGTTGAAGCTGTGATGGATGTCTGCTATCTTGCGGTGGAAGATGGTGGCGAGGGAGTCGCACAGGCTTGCAACGGCGGGGTGTCGTTGCTGTTCGAGCTGGGATTGGAAAGTTCCTCCACGATGTTGAAGAGCTTCTTGCTATTGTGTGCATTGTTGTTGAGGGGGTCTTTGAAGGAGGTCCTCTTGGTTGCCATGACGAGGTGGTGGTGGTTGCAGATGGCTTCCTTTTGTACTGCGTAGCTGTCCGGAGTTTGTTCACTGTGCCATTTCTTCTCTATATTCTGGGAGGCTTGCTTGGAGGCTAGGAATTCTGGGGGGAACCAGCTGGCCCTCCTGCTGGTGTCTCTGAGGGGGGGTTTCTTTGGCGGGCGAGGGTGTTGGCGCAGTCCTTGATCTAGCGTCTGAGGCTGTGGGCAGCGTCGTCGGTATTGTAGGATCCGGTGGGTGGGCTGAGAGCGAGGTTTGCGTGTAGTTGGTCTTCAGAGATTTTGCTCCAGCAGTGGCGGGAAATCTGTTTGGTGCGGTTGTGTGTGTTGGGCTTCCGGAAGGCGATGTGGATGCAGTGGTGGCCCGTCCCGAGGAGTTCGGTGGTGTGGCTGACGGAGGCGTGCGGGCTTGAGGAGAAGAAGGGGTCGAGCATGTGGCTGGCGGAGTGGGTGGGTGTTGTGACGAGTAGCTTCAATCCGAGGTTGGCGAGGTTATAGATCAGGGTTGTGGAGTTGTTGTTGTCATTGTTGTTCTCAAGGTGAAAGTTCAGGTCTCGGAGGAGGGTGTAGTTAGTGGAGGTCATCGCGTGGGTGCTGATCAAGTCGGCAATGGAGTCGCTGAACTGGGGGCGGTGTTCGGGGGGTCGGTAGAGGAGGGTGCCTCTGAGGGTGGAGTTAGGATTTCTGTGGATCTGGAAATGCATGTGTTCAGTGGTGCTGAGCGCGTCGTCGATGCTAGTCGAGACCCTGATGCTGTTCTTGAGGGGGATGGCGATTTAGTGTTTCATGAAAGAACGTCCTTGTCCATTTTGTGCGTTACAACAATTCTGATAACAATATGCAGAGCACTGGATATTAGTGAAAGTATGTATAGTATGCATTTGGAAAAGGTTCCTAAATAATTGGGCACTGTAACATAACAGAACATAAAATGTGCATCAGCCGTAGGTATCTTGCAGCTGAATAATAGATGTTCATTGTTACCCAACTCAATGGTACTCATTTTATCAACCTGGACCCTCCGAGGTTTGATACGTTGACAATGAGGTCGAACGCAGGCCCCTGCAGTGGACACATTAGTCCACTGAGCCAACAGACCCGAACTGTACATTGCTTGCTGTTCTATTGGTTCGTTTTATCCAAATATAAATAAACACAAAAACTTTTTTATGATGTCTCTGTAAATATTTATATATTTTTAATACATTTGTTGTGCTTGTCTGTGGCTTTTTGTGCATCATTGTTAATTATGTGCACTGATCTATGTTATGTTTGTGGCTTAAGTGTTGTTTTATGTGTTTTTTAACAGCCCTGAACAAATCTCATGGATATAAGACAAAACACGTCACTTGTGTCCACATCTCTGTTGCTTCCAAACACGAAATTAAGAACACATTACATTTGTGTTGTGGCATGTACATGAAGTTGTAAGTCATAAATATAACTTATGTAGAAACACTGATACACTGTTTATTGTTTAAATGTATTCTGTGGTTGCTTTGCAGAGTGCTTCTCTTTAATTGTATTTTATTTTGGGGCATTCAGTGGAGTAGTTGACCCTAGGAGTGGAGCACTTTTGGGAAATGTTACGGTTTGCTGCAATCTGTGACCAGAACTGTTCTATGCTCTTCTTTGAAACAGTCTTTCAAGTTGCCAAGGAATATCCTGTTGCCTTTCTCTGAGAACTGTAATCTATTACTTCTATATATACACCCTCCATGTCAAAGCATCCATTGTTGTTGTACATGGAGCTGATGTTATGTTCTCTGGGGAATGGAGAAACAGTATTATCTGTTAACTGATTTTGTCTATTTGCGGATAGAATTTATTTGACCATTCCAATTTCTGCTTTTGGGAAATGTTCAAGTACACCAAAGCAGTGTGAAGGAAAAGGGTCATCAATTGACCAAATGTATCCTTCAGTAGGATTTCCATTACTACCTCAGTAAGTGTGCCTAGTTCATTGCCACCTCAGTGATCTTCTGAAGTGTTTTGCTCTACCTTATGGTGTTAAGAAAGTCACTTCAAGATATGTTAATTGTAAGCTGTGTGGGTCACAGGTTTCTAGAGGTACTATAAAAAGTACAATTATGGCACGTTGTTGATGTGGAAGCACATCAAAAGAAACCTCGAACATGAGTGAGTGAGTGTGTCAGTATATGTATTAGTCAGTTCTTGGATGTGTCATGGTGTGTATGAATGAGTGTGTGAATGTGTTACTGAATGGATTGGTGTTTTGGGGTCAGATACTCTATGTATCAGTGAGTCTCAGAGTGTCTCAGTGTGTGTATGAGCGAATAGGTGAATATGTGAGTGAACGCATCTGTGTGTGCCTGGGTGTGTCAGTGTATGCTTCAATGAGTACTTGGGTGTGATAGTGTATGCATTACTATGTAGCTGTGTGTGTCTTTGAATACATCAACGTGTGCCTGGAAAGGAGAAAGGGTTAAATGTTTGGAAAAATACATTACATAGAACTGTAAATACTGCAAAAACAATAACATCTGAGCAGAAGCAATTATGCAAAAGGTACAAAACAATGAGATAGATAGCATTGAAAAATAGATGACAAACAAGTAACAATAAAAATAAATGATAAACAACAATTCTAAATGTATTTCACAAAAACAATTAACTAACATCAATTATTTACAACTCTATATGAATATATTGACATATATTAAAACTATTGAAACTGAATATAACATTTTAAACTTTTTCACTGTAACTGTTCAATTTCCTGGTCAAATGAACCGTACAGAATGATACATGGAGTCAGTGAAAAAGAAAACTAAAAGCTTAATTTCTGTTCATTCTTCTTTAACCACACCCAAATTCTGAGGTGACCACACCCAAGAGAGTGAGTTTGATCCTGTGCCTACTCAACTACTATAAAGAAATATATCCAAATAAAACCTGTGGTATAATATTCAAGTAGTCCATTTATGAATATAGATGTAACATATATCCAAATGTAAAAAGCCCATTTTGAAGACACTACCCTTACTAGGCTGAATAATGTATTAAAGGCTTATAAACCATTTTTTACAGAAGATCCTTCTTAGAACATTGGTTGCCAAAAGAAAAGTTATGAATTTGGAAGTGTTTGAAAGGCAATTCATGTATAAATGTCAGGCTTCTGTCATTGCATTGGTCCTGCCCCACCACCGCAATGCCAAAGCTGTGGTCAGATCCCCCATCAGATTTGGAGTTTTCCCTGTTTTGTGGGCTTTTTTTTTGGCGATCCCACGTAGTGCCTCTAAAAATGGGCACTGCAATAGGAATGCCAAAAATAGTTGCTGCATGGCATGGACTATAAAGTCCATGCAATGCAGAAGTTGTCTTTTTTTTTGTCCTTATTCTGCCGCATCTCCTGCTGATGTTACTCTTATCACATATGCTGAGGCGAGGAGAAGAGCATCACCACACAAGAATACTGCTGTTTCCACTTCCATTCCTTCTCAGATAGACCTGAGACAGAGGAAGCCAGGACTGACAGCAGATTTGGCTAGATCATTGGACCTACTGTAGCGTTGACTCCACTCCGCCATCATTATCCACACTCTCTCTAGACATTTAGGGTCACAGGCCATATCCGACTGACTTGTCGAAATTATGCTTTTAAGATAGTCAGAGAAGCAAGGTGGACTTCTAGATTTCCAAAGTCTATAAATCTCCTGTCTTGCAAGGAGTATAGCATAGGAAACATAGTTAGAACTAACAGTATTTATTTGAGCTGGACCATCTTGATAGAGCCCAAAGATTATAAGTTTAGGGCGTACCTTGATTTGTTTACCCATTACCTCTGCAAGGAAATTACATATCTCAGTCCAATAACATGCAATCCTCAGACATGTCATAAACATGTGGATATCATATGCCGATGAGAGCATACATCTTGGGCATACATACTGATTTCCTGTAGCATTTGACAGCTTGGCTAGAGACAATAAACTCTATAGATAGTGAAAAGATTGTTACGTTTCAAGGCAGCAGGTTTCACCACAGCTCGTGAGAAAGAGAATGAGTCAAGCCAAACTTGCTTAGGATTTCCACCTCCAGTTCTTCTGCCCAAATCTTGTTGATATCTGAGATACAGCCCTCATTTGCCTCCACCAAGAACCAATACCACATGGAGACTTCATTTTTCAGGGAACCTACTCTCAACACCTGGTCAAGCCAGGAGCCCTATTACTCCTCTACCTAAGCCTGTGTGGCCCAACAGGAACTGACTTGGTGATATTTAAACCTTGTTAAATGCCCCCTAGTGCAGTTACTCAACACTTCCCAGCTCGCTAGATTAGATGCCATTTTGAGATCTCCCCAGGTAAGTATCCCTGCAGATTTC
The DNA here is from genome assembly GCF_964263255.1 of Lissotriton vulgaris. Classification (NCBI taxonomy): domain Eukaryota; kingdom Metazoa; phylum Chordata; class Amphibia; order Caudata; family Salamandridae; genus Lissotriton; species Lissotriton vulgaris. The sequence continues at coordinate 1,437,662,316 of NC_141691.1, forward strand.
AGTGGCAGACTGAGGTTGTCTCCCCAAAAAATTCGAGGTTTCCTGGTAAATCCCAGATTGGGGCCCGGGACGAATAGTAAGGTACTCCTAGTTTCCTTCGGAAATACATCCAGGTTCCTAAGGCCCCCTTCACGATCTTCAGCCTCACCTTTTTGTGAGTAGTTAGCCTGGCATATGATGTCCACTAGTTCTAGTGGGCACCTTGCACCAGATTAATCGACCCTTATTGATGGTGGTTGCAAAGTCAACCTTATAGAAAGCTATCAGTGACGAGCGGTCTTCAGGCTAAGACTTTAGAGAGCAAATTAAGTGAGTTGCTTTACCAGTTATAATCCCTTGAGTACAGGGGTGGTTACACCCCTTTCCCTTTGTCCAGTTTAACACCAGAGCTGGGGCACAGTGCCCCAGCAACCGGTTTGAACTGGGAAATGCATGGAGAACCTTGTGTGCCCCAGGCAGTGTCTGGAAAGCATTCACTGAATGCAGCCCTCCCTGCCCCAATACACTAAAGCCTGTCTGGGGTGGTGTCAGCACCTCCCAGGACAGGAAACCTATTGTCTAGGCCTCCCCTGCCAGAGTTTCGTCCAGCAGCAGGAGGGCAGACTTGTGTCTGTGGCAGCAGCATCCATTTTGTGATGCTGAGGCTCTGTTTAACTTTAACTGAGTAAACCAGTAACTACATGTCTTCTCCCTCTAGAAGGGTGGAATGCTATCCCCGCCACCAGAACTGATGGGGGGTAGTATTCCAAAGTATTTGACACCTTATACAACATGTTTTGATAAATCCAAACCAAAGTTAGCATTAACCACGAGGATTATAAAGCACTTAAGAGTATATGGTATGACTATATGATAGAACAGCTATAAGGAGATGGTTCCGAAAGCTGCAGAGGGGCTCAGCTCATGCTAGGGCACCCCCTCACACAAAATCAAGCACTCTGCCTCCAGGATTGTCAAGGCCTGCCATAGGAGTGACTTATAGGTGTTTATGTGTCTATATGTACATATAGATATATGTATACTATATCTTAGTAAGGGGTGATTACACCACCTTACCCAGGCTGTGTGAACAGATCTATGGTGTCAGTTCGGAAGGCAAACCAGGGGTGACACAATACATGCTGCAGCCCCTGGTAGGCCTAGGGTGCACCTAAGCCCTGGGTACCTAGGGTACACTATACAGAGCCTCACAAGGGTGACCCATTAATCAATCTGGTATGTACTTAAAGTACATGGTATCAATTTAGAGAGAGAACAGCTAGGCTACGGACCTGATTAGCAGGGCCACAGCCAGACTAAAGTCGAAAAACCAGAGAATCACAGAAAAATGTGGGGGTAACCATAGGAAGCAGACCCTATTCTCCTACATTCGGCTCTCCATATTTAAACAGAAAGTGGCTCTGCCCTTAACTCACATCTTTTAACATTGTCACAAAAAGTAATCCCAGAGGTGACCAATCCACTTTATTGATAAGCATATGAAAGTTCTTAAAATGAGATGCATGGCAGCATGTCAGGAGATCTGGAACAGTCAACCCCTCGTTCTCCAGCCTCCTCCTCAACTTTTTCCAGGATATCCTGGACCCCTTCAAGGACCAGATGAAACTGCCTATCTATCTTTCCCTAGAGCTTAGCTAAAACTTCCTTATAAAAGGCTAAGGGAATTGAGTTAAAGAGAAAAGTGATCTTCGGGAGGATGATCATCTTAATAAGATTGACACAACCATAAATATTTAAGGAAAGCATAGCCCATCTGGCCAATAGGCTCTCCACCTCTTGACTGACTTTTTTCCAGTTATTTCTGGGCACATCTTCTAGCTTCTGTGTTGTTTGAATACCCAAATACCGCATTTGAACCTTTGCTCCCAAACTGTGCTTGGCCTAGTTCCATTCCATGATTTTGTTTTTTCCACTATTCATCTAATAACCCAAAATCTTACCAAAGCTTTGCACCTTGGCCACTAAGTTGTAAATTGCCGCCTCTGGGTTAATGCTATAAAGAATGTGATCGTCTTCATACAAAGCCAGTTTTGCCACCAAGCCCGCAGATTTAAAGGGGAAGATGGTGGAATCCACTCTAATCAGGGATGCAAACGGCTCTATATAAAGAAAAAACAAAACCGGAGACAAGGGGCACCCCTGTCTTGTGCCTCTAGTGATGTTGGAACACTCTGACAGCTCCCCATTCAACAGCACCCTAACTCTGGGCAGACAATACAGATTTTGAAGCCCTCACTGTGTTCTGTGGACACCCAAAGCACTTTAAGGCATCCCAAAGATAGGCCCAGTGTACTTGGTCAAAAGCCTTTGAAGCATCTACAGCTACTGCTGTCACAGGTAAATTCTGAGCTTTGCCAAATCTATGACCCCTAGCATCAGAAAGGTAAGCTCATTAAGCTACCTCCCAGGGATAAAACCTGATGAATAACCCCCTTGATGACCGGGGAAACCCTAGAGGCTACTATCCCTGAAAAGATCTTGTAGTCAGAATTCAAAAGTGAACTTGGCAAATATGAGTCTACTTCCAATGGGTCTTAGTTTGGTTTCAAAATTAGAGTTACAGTGGCCTCAGCCCATGACCATGGAACTATTTTGCCTTCTATATATATTAAATTAAATAGGACTTTCAAGTCTGGAGTTATATTATCCAGTAGTTGAGAGTAAATCTCGACAGGAAGGCCATCTGACCTGCTGCCTTCTCCTCTGCCATCTTCCTAATTTGTATCTTGATCTCTTCCTTCATAATCTCGGCCTCTAATAGCCTATTTTGCTTGTTAGTTAATCACAGGAGCTCCGTCTTATCTAACCAGGCCTCTATGCTCTCCTTTCTGGAAGAGATATCTTCACTATACAAAGTACTTATATATCTCTGAGCCTCGGCAAATATTTCCAAATTATTGTTCAGCAATGATCCTGGTTTTGCATCTCTCAAATTTTGAATAAAGTTCCTAACCTTATCTATTTTTGCTTTCCAAGCCAGAAGCGAGCTACACTTCTCTCCATATTAGAAATATTGCAAATTACTAGATTATTGATACTTTTCCTGAGGCACAGCCGGGAAAAGCTAGGAGCATTTTATCGTGGTTTTAAAAATTGATTGCTAATTTTTAAACTCTTGTGTGTTGCTTACTTAAAATTGATTGTTGCTCACCCCACGTTAGTTCACTCCCTCTCGCACTGCCACCGCGAACCCTGCAGCCGAATAGGAGCTATTCAGGGATTTACGCAGGCACCATTTTTCCTACTGTTTGGTGGTGACGGTCTAGTTGCTTGCAGACGCCCGCCTCCCAGGCACCAGGACGCTATTTAATTCGCGCTTCTCCTTCGCGCGGCAGCTAGATTATTGATACTTTTCCTGAGGCACAGCCGGGAAAAGCTAGGAGCATTTTATCGTGGTTTTAAAAATTGATTGCTAATTTTTAAATTCTTGTGTGTTGCTTACTTAAAATTGATTGGTGCTCACCCCACGTTAGTTCACTCCCTCCCGCACTGCCACCACGAACCCTGCAGCCGAATAGGAGCTGTTCAGGGATTTACGCGGGCGCCATTTTTCCAACTGTTTGGCGGTGACGGTCTAGTTGCTTGCAGACGCCCTCTCCCCTCTCTCCTCTACTTATGGCCACCATTAAATGTCCGCGCAGCGAGTGGGCGCAGCCGGCGTGCCAAAGGCGTGCCAAAGGCAAGCCCGTCTACGCCCGTCCACGCCCGTCCACGCCAAGTCCTCGCCTCTTGCCAGGACCGCTGGGCGATTTATACTGGACGTCCCGTTCTATGAGAGAGAGGTACTACTATCTTTGAACCAAGGGGGGTACAAGACCGCTGTCACAGCTGGGTGATACCTGTATGGAATGTACTGTCTGTCAGTTCAGAACCCCCGTCCCTGGTCGAGTGAGACCGGCTGGAAAATCAGGAACTTTGGCCTCTATATCGGTCCTCCAGCTGAATGTTAGATCACTTGGCAAACACCATCTAGAAGTCCAGACGCTCATTAGTAAGGAATCTCTGGATTTATTTTTCATATGTGAAACATGGCTGCGAGACAACGATATGACCGGGATAATTAACCTCACTCTTCCGGCAGGTTACCTAATGAAGGCACTAAACTAAACAGGGAGACTAGAGGCGGTGGTATTGCGGTAATTTATAAAGCCCTGTACCCCTGCTCCTTTATTAAGGAAGAGATATGTGGAGGGGAATGTGCTCGTTTTAAGATTACCATCAATGCACATTTTACGCTTTCAGGACTATATATCTACCGTCCACCAGGGCCTGCCGCTAAGTTCATTGAAGCCCTGATAGACACAGCTAACTCGCTCGTGGCGAGGTCTGCCAATTTCACAATTCTTGGGGACATGAACCTGCATTTTGATTTGGCACGGGACCCAACTATTCACAGTCTACTGGCAGACCTAGTGGCCTTACAGCTGGACTCGCTGGTGAGAGGTGCTACGCACCTAGCTGGTCATACCCTCGATCCAGTGTTCTCTAACATCTCAGAAATATCCTTAGCTATCCCGGAACCTATGGGCTGGACTGATCACTTTTTGATAAGAGGCAGCTTGGAGATTCTGGCGCCTTTTAGGGTGGAGGAGGCGAAGAGGGCCCTGAAAAGACCTTGCCATAAGCCTAAATTAAAGGAATTCCATGCATTTCTTGGAGGGTTCTCCTTGGAAAATATGGTAGATCCGATGCGGCGTACACCGCCTTCTGTGAATGGATTACCAAAGGCTTGGACGCCTGTATACCAATGAATGTCCAAAGGGACGTAGTTCCATCTCAAATCCATGGTACGATGATGCCCTAAGAGCGTTGAGGAAGGAATGTAAGAGAGCTGAACGGTCATGGAGGAAAGATTATAAGGAGGTGGACAAAGCCATTTACCTGGCTAAGTTGAAGGTGTACCATAAAGCAATCCGTTCCGCTAGGGCATCATTCTATGCGGAGGAAATACAAACCAGCCCAAACACTACTAAATGCATTTTCAAAATTTTGCAAGAACTAAAAACCCCCAGAAGTACAGCATCCAAAATATTCTCAATACAGCACTGTGAGGAACTAGCCACTTTCTTTATTGAAAAAGTGCAAAAGATCTATGAGACCTTCCCACAGTACGTATCAAGCTCTCAAATCCCTGGCGAAGCTAGGGTAGATGGCCCTATTTTGGAAACCATCCCTAAAATTTCTAATACTGAGCTAGGTAAACTGTGTAGGAAGGTGAAATCGGGTTCCCCAGCGGATCCAATGAGGCCAGCATAATTTCTGGAGTCCCTGGCACACTTCCAACAGCCGCTTGGTGACATCATTTATCTATCCTTTTCCTCTGCTAAGGTTCCTAGAGCCTGGAAACTGGCTTGGGTCTCCCCCATTATTAAAAAGCACTCTCTAGACCCTTCTTAGTCAGAAAACTTCAGGCCCATTTCTTTCCTTCCGTGGGCTGCAAAGATAGCGGAGGCCCATGTGAGTGAAGTGCTGTCCCGTTATCTGAATAACAATGATATCCTGGACCCGTCCCAAAACGGGTTCAGGCTGGGACACAGCACCGAGTCTGCCCTACTTGCTACAGCTGAACATCTTAGGGTGATCCTTGGCGCCGGTTGGAGTTCAGCTTTGATTTTATTAGACCTCAGTGCTGCCTTCGACACGGTATCGCATGACATCCTTTTGTCTCGGCTGGAAGCGATAGGGATAAAGGGATCCGCCCTAAAGTGGTTCCTTCATTCCTTGAGGAGAGATCCTTTCGGGTCTCAGCGCCACCATTCATCTCTAAGCCTCACCCTACAAGTCAGGGGGTCCCACAAGGCTCTGCACTCAGTCCATCACTTTTCAATCTTTATGTGCAACCCCTGGCCGATGTAGCAAAAAAGTGGGGCCTTACGCTGGTATCGTACGCAGACGATACCCAGCTGGTCATCACTCTATCCGAAGGACCATCTGTCTAGGCTACCAGGTTTAGAGATGGAATGACAGCTGTTGCCCAGTGGATGACGGACAGCTATTTGCAGCTCAACACCAGCAAAACCGAGGTTCTGCTGGAAGGGAAGAACACCGCACTATGGTCTGAGCACTGGTGGCCAGCATTGCTGGGCGAAATGCCAATACCAACGACTCTAGTTAAGAACTTGGGAGTCTGGATGGACTCCTCACTAACCTTCCAGACCCATACGAAGAGAGTGGCAGCTACCTGCGTGGGTATGTTGAGAAGCCTTAAACCCATCTTGAAATATTTTTAACCTACGGTGCGGCAGATCATCTTGCAAGCCTTGATATCCTCACGCTTGGATTATGCCAGCGTGTTGCTTCTGGGTGCCAATAAATCCGAGATCCTACGTCTGCAAAGAGTTCAAAATATGGCCACGAGAACTCTGATAGGGCTCCCTCGCTGGTGCTCTGTCAGAGCTACAATGAAAAAATGACACTGGCTACCGATCTCAGCTCGGATCCAGTTTAAAGCCTGGGTGATGGCCTTTAAGATTCTGAAGACTGAGAGCCCGGCCTTATTAAGGCCTCTGTTGACCTGGTATGTCCCACAGCGTAGTCTGCGCTCGCTGGGGCAACATTTGGCGAAGGTGCCGCGCTTCAACTCTGCCGCATGAGTGGCCGTTCTTTTCAGGTGGTGGCAGCTAAATTATGGAACTCTCTGCCATCTTAAATCCGTGGAATTGAGAATATGCTAGATTTCCGGAGGGCCATTAAAACCTTTTTGTTTCCAACACCATAGTATGCCCTCTTGATGTTCCTGGACGGCCTCCGCCTATGTTTCTTGATCTGGCAGCGCCGGGACGCCCCTTTGCTGGGGCAGCTGTTGCACTTAAAAAATCTAATAACATAACATAACTTACTTTCCACCTATATAAATGTCTTTTATACAATTGCCCTTGATATTCTGCTTGTAAGAATTCTCCTTATTTACTAATGGCAGGGACTCTACCAATGCCCTCCAGTGATGCCTTCTGAAGATCACTTTCTTTACGCTTGATCTAATTGATATCTGGTCCTCATCTTCCTGTTTCAGGGTATGCCTCTTACTCACCATAATCAAACTAAGTATTACCCTTAAATATGCTTTAAATGCGTCCCACACTGTATGAATTTTCGCCGAACCTCTATTAGCATGAAAAATGACAACATTTTTATCCACAATACTTAATACCACCCCCTCATCTAATAGGATGGTCCTCTCCAAGGTCCACCTTTTCACACCAGATGGTGATTTAGGGACAGAAAAACTTCTAAATGATCTGAGAGAATGGCAGGAACATGGTTAACTTCTTCCACATCAACTAAGTGAACATTCCTTCAAGGCGCGCCCTAGGACTAACTCCTTACAGCATACGTGAGAAAATGTATCACTGTTTTCCTGTTTTTTTCTTGGCGGGATTTAACCTGTATGGATCTCTATGGACTCTTTGAATCTCTTTATTAAAGTCAATATCCGACCTGTCCTGCAATAAACCTTTGCCCAAAAGTTTGCATATGAAGCATTTTATGTTATTCCTTTCAGAGCCTTCTGGGATATTGAGAAGTCTCAGGCTATTGTGCCTGGTCTGTATTTCCAGCTTCTCCATATTCTCTTGTAGCTGCTTATTTTGTGCTTTAAGTTCAGCAATATATGTTGCATTCACAGATAAAGCTACTGACAGGGATTTTACCTCACCTTCCAGGACTGTAGTAGGTAGAGCAATTCTATCTAATTTTTCTTTAAGTATCCCACACTTTTCCTGAATGCCTCCTTGGTTGCACCTAAAAATCTCGAACTTCGTAAGAAGGCCTTGTCTCAAATTGAGAAGCAATTTCTCAACCTGATTCCCCGGGGAGGACTCCGCATGGCACAAATAATGAATCTCAAAAGTCCCATTTTTGCTTGGGGTCTGCCTCCAGCTTTGATCCTGCCCCCCCAGTAGCATGTGCTCTTAAACCCTTTCGGGCATATTGGGCATTTTGGGCATCTTGGGCGATTTGGGAGTTTTGGGCTTCTCCTACCGTGTCTACCAATGGGGAAAAACAATTTTCAAGCAGCAAAGGCTCCGCCTGGAGGTGGGGGGGTACTGGGTTACATTATTCCACCTCTCCTGTGCAGCAGCAGTAACATGCTACATGATTTTAAAGTATGACCTAAGGGAAGGGAATGGTTTTGGGGGTAAAAAAACTTCCTTTTTCTCAGTTTAGTAGTAGTAAAGTTGAGAAAAATCCTAATTATAAGACTTTCGGTATTCACAGAAGGCATTTAGGAGTCCAAAAGTTAGGAGTCCTAACTTTACTACTACTAAATTGAGAAAAATCCTATTTTTAAGACTTTCGGTATTCACAGAAGGCATTTAGGAGTTCTAAAGTTAGGAGTTGTAACTTTACCACTACTAAACTAAGAAAAATCCTAACTTTAAGACTTTCGGTATTCATAGAAGGCATTTAGGAGTCCTAAAGTTAGGACCGGTTTCTGGCATTCCAGCCGTCTTCAGCCCGGCTTGCTTGAATCCAGTGGCAAAGTGAGCAAGGGACTCACGTCTGAGCATACCCTGCCACACTTATGGCGGCCAAAAGCGGTACAAAAGGGGGTGGTAATGGACGGAGCATCTGAACCAATCAACACTCACACTCAGTCAAAAGATCTGGGTTTAATCCATCATCATTCTTTAGCCCACTCTGTCACCCCAGTTCAGACACGGCTATATGCAAATCAGTCTGACCCTGTGCCTCATGGGAACAGTCCAGCCCGAACTGCCAAGCCATGCCTTCCCTGGACCAGAAACAAGCTTCCGAGGACCGGTTTCTGGCATTCCAGCCGTCTTCAGCCCGGCTTGCTTGAATCCAGTGGCAAAGTTAGCAAGGGACTCACGTCTGAGCATACCCTGCCACACTTATGGCGGCCAAAAGCGGTACAAAAGGGGGTTGTAATGGACGGAGCATCTGAACCAATCAAACACTAACACCCAGTCAAAAGATCTGGTTTTAATCCATCATCGTTCTTTATCCCACTCTGCCACCCCAGTTCAGACATGGCAATATGCAAATCAGTCTGACCCTGTGCCTCATGGGAACAGTCCAGCCCGAACTGCCAAGCCATGCCTTCCCTGGACCAGAAACAAGCTTCCGAGGACCGGTTTCTGGCATTTCAGCCATCTTCAGCCCGGCTTGCTTGAATCCAGTGGCAAAGTGAGCAAGGGACTCACGTCTGAGCATTACCTGCCACACTTATGGCGGCCAAAAGCGGTACAAAAGGGGGTGGTAATGGACGGAGCATCTGAACCAATCAAACACTCAAACCCTGTCAAAAGATCTGGGTTTAATCCATCACCGTTCTTTAACCCACTCTGCCATCCCAGTTCAGACATGGCTATATGCAAATCAGTCTGACCCTGTGCCTCATGGGAACAGTCCAGCCCAAAAAAAAAAGTGGTTCATCAAAACTAAGGGACGGGACAACTTCAATATTACTATGTGCTACTTTAAATTGCTCTTCAAAATATGACACCCATTGCTGTGGCTCAACATGATTGCTCGGGGTCTGTGAGTGCGGGCAATTCCCCCACTTTAATAGATGCCAGAATTGGGTCATATTGTGACCATTGCAGGCCTGTAACAACTCCTTCCAACGATCTTTGTTCCAAGCTTTCTTAGCTTGTCTCTGTGAGGCTTTTTAAGTGGCCCTACATTGCTTAATATTATCCTGGGATCTAGATTAAATAGCTGCCACCAAAGCTGTTTGGGCCTGTCTACAACTATTATTGTACCACGAAGTTGGACTCAGCGGTTTAGCCTTTTTGCAGGTGTTTTCTTTATTAAAATACTTTTTAAGGCCCTTAAATAGTTCACTGTGAATACCTAATAGATTAGCATTAAGCACCTCATTTGAGTCACAACCGCAAAGCTTCGACAGGAAACTTGAAGCCATATCCCTAATATCAGCGCGGGACCTCTCATTAGTAGCTCCCCTAGGCCACCGCACCCTTCTTTGATCATTGGTGATAGTTACCATCTCCTGGTCAATAACACCTTCGCTCCTAGAATATCTACTAAAACCACTATCATTAAATGTCAAGACCAGGGTTATGGTCACTTTCTGGACTGCTCTGAACCTCCATATCTAGAATAGTAGACCACAGCTCCATATTAACTAATATATAGTCAATGTGGCTGCCAGATCTACCATTATCGAACGTCATCGCACCCTGCCTGTCCTACCATTGACTGCCCTCAAACCCTTTTCCAGGCACAAGCCCTTCAGTTGGAGCCCGGCCTGGGACCATTTCCTTATGGGATGTAGGTCCAGGTGAGGAACACCCAACAAAACATCCACATCTTCAGTGAGCCTACCATCATCCAAGTCTAGGGGCTCAAAACACGTATTAAAATTAAGCATGAGCGGGAAATCCGTTACCCTCGCGGATTTTGCGGATTTTTGGGAAATCCGCAATCCGCGAATTTTGCGGATTTCCCCGCAAAATCCGCAAAAAAAAATCCGCGAGCGTAACGGGTTCAAAAGTTGAACCCCCACTCATGCAACTATTTTACAATGGCGCCAGCAAGCTGCCAGCGCCGTTGTAAAATAGTTACAAAGTTAGCTTGCACAGGAACCACTAGATAAAACGAAGCAGGTGCTTCCTGTGCAAGCTACCTTTGTAACTATTTTACAACGGCGCTGGCAGCTTGCTGGCGCCATTGTAAAATAGTTACAGCCTTACACAGGTCACTCAAGGGACCCCTGCGCCCTTCAGGGCGATTGCATAGTAACACACACATGGTCACTTGAACTAGTTGATGCTCAAATTCAGTGACTCATTCATTAGCCCAAAAACAATCATGAGCGTCTTCGAGGCTGGACAGGTGTGCCTCTTCCCAAATCTACCGTGGATAATCAGCTGTGATGCTGGGTAGAGGGCGGCCTTTGCATGGTCGCTCGAACTAGCTGATGCTCAAAATCAGTGACTCATTCATTAGCCCAAAAACAATCATGAGGGTCTTCGAGGCTGGACAGGTGTGTCTCTTCCCAAATCTACTGTGGAAAATCAGCTGTGATGCTGGGTAGAGGCCTTTGCATCCTTGACTTTCATGAGCGCAATCCCCGTGCTGTTCCTGTGACCAGGAGCTTCTTTCTCTTCATATAATTGTGTTCGCACGGGTTGCTGCAAGTTCGCACGCGTTTTGTACAATTTCGCAATTTGCGAAATTGTACAAAACCCTCGCGAACTTGCAGAAACCCGTGCGAACATAAAAAAAAATCCGCGCGGATTCACGGATTTTGCGGATTTTGGCAATCCGCAAATTCGCAAATCTGCAAATTCGCGATTGCCAATCCGCAAAATCCGCTCATGCCTACTTAAAATCACCAGCACTAGTTGCAACAGGCTGACCTAAGCTACTAGTACTCACCAGTGGGTGAACCTCTAGGTCAGCGTGAATATCTCGCTGTTCGGAGCCCCTACAGGTTTTACCTATACTGACAATCAGTTTAGCCTGAGGGGAAACACTCCCACTACCCAGCACCTTATGGGTACCAAATATGTTCCTGTCAGTCATCTTTTTGGCCCCGTGCCCTACCACCTTCAATGAGGTATCACATCCACTCAGTCAATCAATATCTTCTAATGTGGATACTAACTCAAATTGATTACTGGTCTGAATGGGATAATCAACTAGATTGTGAGCCCTATCGGGAACCCATGCTTCCTTATATCTTGGCATCTTACGTGGGTTATAAAAAAACCCTAGGGGAAGTAATCTGATTTCATCAGCGGCAGGGGGATAGTGGGCAGCCGTCTCGAACATATGTTGTACAAAAGAGGGTGACCTGAATCTCAATACCACACAAAAGCCCATCAAAGATTTATCGGAATGACCAACCCAGTTGATTCGACGAAACCTTTTTAAATTCATCAAATACTGCATTGCTATGCCAATCTTTTTTCTCAAAAAGTAGAGAGCTTTGTTTTTAAGGGTTGACCAGTGTTCACGAGTACCCGAGGGGAGTGGGGGCACATTAGCTAGGATAACTGTATAAGGTGTGGCTTCGGTGGGGAGGTGGAGGCTAGGAAGCATATTGGAGCCCCCTTCTAATCCATCTTCATCCCGCATCCTATTACCTTCTACTCGCTACGCTGTACCAATGGGGCCGCGTTGCCACTGTTTGGTTTTAACAGAGCAGGGCACACAGGACGTAACGCCTGTTGAACCCGATCAGTACATGATTGAGCGTTTGGTATGTTACCAGATTGCACGTTGGTTATTACCCCTGGAGTTTTACGATGCCCCCCCATTATCCTGTAAGGTAGGTTGGGTAGAATTCCTATGCTTACTACAGGATAGGCATTGTTCAATTTTATTGAGCCTCTCATCTACTAAATCAAGTCTTTTAAGGATGGGTGCAATAAGGGCGGCTAACTGGTCTTTTAGTAGTGTGCACAGATCTTCTTGAATAAACTGAATTTTAGTGCCAACAGTGGAATTAGCTTCAGAAGCATTAACACCTGGGTTCCCAAAAACATATACCCCACTAGTTTCATTGATGGCCACCCATGAAGTTTGTTTAGCTGGGCAGCGACCTTTCCTTTTTTTTGTAGGCGGGTCAACCCCTAACCCCCCTGTTGCTTTCCTCCCCCTGATCTTAACCATGGCCGGACTCTGTGTACTACACTGGGGTAACGAAGTACCGAAAATAGGGGACATAGACACCTCACATATTGAACTACGTGGAGTTGTATCGCAAGAAGTATCCACTTCAATACTTGTCAATAAAAGGGGTATCTGGGCACTGGGCAAGGAGCCTCCCCTGGACGGAGCTGATTCCAGCGAGAGCCTACGTTCAGTTGCCTGGATCTCGTGAATTAAAACTGATTCTGCTCTGTTTAAAAAGGCATCAAGTGTTCCCACCACCCTATCCCCAACCTTCCTTTTACTCATATTGGACTAGACACGAAGTTAAGGGGACACACAAAGGTTGCACCCAGGCAGGTTTTCAAAATAAAAGTAAACAGGTTATAATAACCTCAATAAAAGAATTGCAGGCTTACAGATACCCACAGAAGATGTTAGTGGTATGGCCCAGTCCGGCCTCTTCTGGGCTCTGACGGGTGCGGACAGGCCCGCCCTTGGCCCAGGCTTTGTCCTGGCACGCCTGCCCGCGTCCCATGCCACGTGAGGGCTCCGGTGTTTTTGAGCACCTCCTGGCGCTCTCAATGACGCACTAGTCCTGTGCCCAGGAGGGTTCTGGGTTATGTAGTCCCGGTATCTAAAAGGTGGCCAGAGCTGCGTAGACGCGTTAGCAACAGCGATCTCCTTGGGGCAACAGCAGACACCTTTAGAGCAGTAGCAACAGGTCCAATAAGTGGCAGCAAGTGAAAGTTGAACAGCGCGTCTCGCACCGCATGAGGGCTCGGGTGCTTTTGAGCACCTCCTGAAGCTCTCAATTTTGCGCTAGTCCTGCGCCCAGGAGGGTTCTGGGTAATGTAGTCCCGGGATCTAAAAGGTGGAGAAAGCGGCATAGCCGCATTAGCAACAGCGGTCTCTTTGGGGCAACAGCAGACACCTCTAGGGCAGTAGCAACAGGTCCAGTAAGTGGCAGCAAGTGAAAGTTGAACAGCGCATCCTGCACCGTGTGAGGGCTCCAGGGTTTATGAGCACCTCCTGGCGCTCTCAATGACGTGCTAGTCATGCGCCCATGAGGGTTCTGGGTAATATAGTCCCGGTAACTAAAAGGTGGCAAGAGCGGCGTAGCCGCCTTAGCAACAGCGGTCTCTTTGGGGCAACAGCAGACACCTCTAGGGCAGTAGCAACAGGTCCAGTAAGTGGCAGCAAGTGAAAGTTGAACAGCACATCCCCAATAAAAACAATTTCTTTACCCATTGCACCATTTACTAAGCCTTCCTCAACATTAACATTTTTCTGAAATATTAATTCACAATTTCTACAAACACTTAAACACTTTTCTAATCCAGCAGTCCTGGAAACAGATTTTTCTAAAGAATCCAAATTTGCTTGCAGTTTCTCAGTCAGCAGTATTGCTGCTCCCTTGTCCTCCATTTTGTCAATAGCTGTTAGTTCAAATATTTCCTTTTGTTTAAAATTCAGTTATTCTTCTTTGAAATTGCTGCACTCTAGAAGTGTGGGCATTAAACACAGTATTGATTTTTCATCTTCAATTAAATTTAACATGAGCTGCGATGGTGTCTTCTTAAAGGAGAATACATTTTTGATAAGTTGACTTTGTAAGGTACTCTTACCTTTCTTGGTTAGAAATCCAAATCTAATGTCCTTCAGAATATTTCCATATGCCTCATCAGACACTTGAGACACATATTTTTGAACAGTTCCTTGTATTAGAATTTCAGCCATATATTTAAATTTTTCAATACTTCCTAGTGAATTATGTATTTGTTCATGGACAAGGGTCTTGAAAACAGGTTCTCCATTTACAGGGGTTAGTTGCAGTAGGTCAGCAAACACATTAAATTCTTCCCTCTGAAGAGAACATCATACTCTGTTCTCAAAATGGGTTACATTCGTAGGTGAATAAAAGCGCGCATTAAGTTTGAGACCATGCTTACCTCATCAATGATTTAGAGCTAAATGTTCTTCAAAGCTCTTGCCAACTCATGACATGTTTCACCAGATATCTTCTAGTATTACAGTTTATTGTCATCTTCCACGGGTAGCATTAGTAGTCGATATAGAGTAATCCCCTAAATATTGTGTGCAGCTAATCCTGTTTGTTGCTGTCACTACACACACAAATGTGTGACTGTGTTGTCCTCTGTAGGTAAACAGTCAGCACTTTAATTAGAAAGCTTTTCCCATTGCCAGCTTGACCACTAATGTATGGAAGAATTGGTTTGAAGAGCAACTGCATTCTTTTTTGTCATGGAGAAATCAGTTTTCTACTTTCCCTTTCATTGCTACATAAATATCTTTCTGTTAGTTGTTGAGTTGTGAAACTAACTGTTCCAGATTTTTAGTTTCCTGTCTAGCTTGTTCCATTGCAGTTTCCACCTCATTCATTGCTATTGCAGCTTCATTTTGAATAATAGATGCTCCAACAGGATCTTGACTAAGTGGTGAAAAACTTTGACTGCTTTGAGAACCTTCCCTAGCTACCCCTGGAGCAATTGCTTCTTCTTGACCAATCTGATCATTTAACACTTGCATATAATTTTGGAAGACTAAAACACTTTATTTTTCAGCATTAAATACATTTTTGTAGCAATCATAGCCTTCTGCGCACCAAGGTTTGAAAAGTTGAAGTAGTGCCAAATAGAAAAACTCTGTAGTCTCTTGAGCTTGCAACTAAGTTTCCTGTGGTTAATGAGATTTCCTTTAGCATGTTTCACTAAACAACCATCATATCCAAGAACAGCCCATTTTTCTTCTTCTATGTTTTCCTTTACATCGCTTTTGCACCAATAGTACTGAAGAATTTTATATAAGCACATATTTTCCAAATGTACACTTCTTCTTGGGTAGTCTGTATCCAAAATGTTTGATTTTACTATGTCTGTACTTTTTCATGTACTTGCAAGGCATAAACGTATCCAAACTGTTCCCCTTGACTTAGAGTATACACTTGCTGAGCTCAATCTGTCAAGCATTCATAAGAAACAATCCGTCTATGCTAAATAAATATTAAACTGAAACTGTACATCTTTTTTGTTAGACTCTTTTATGCACTATTCTTCTGCCACATATCAGTCTTCTCTGATTTTGTAATGTATGAAGTGACATAGCGAGCAACTGCGATAGATTTGCAGCAACAAATTGTATGTCAATATTTGTATCACACATTTTCCAGAATGACTGTGATGTATTCAGTAATGTTTTTGGATACCTCTGTTCTTCTCAGATTGTATATGTATTTCTGCCACTTTTGTGTTACTGTATGTTTTACTGTAGACAAAAATCTGTTGACTCTTCCTTGTGAAATAACAGGCAGTGGCAATCCAAAACGACATCTTGTGTATACTTATCCTTTAGATCTGTTTTTTCAATGGCCTTATTTCCCACATGTATGTGCTTGAAAGCACAGAACTAAATCTCTCAGGCTTTGTCAGTAGCATGTTATGGAATGGTGCACGTCACTTACTGAAAGATAGCATACACTCATCACTCTCTGTTACAAATTTTAGAGCATCTTTTATCCATAACTGCATGTAAGTAAGTACATTTTATTATGCTTGATTTATTAAATCCATTGCATACTGTTAATTAACAATAACATCAAAAAACATTGCACTAATAGAAGAATTACAAAGTTTAAAATTAAACTGCTTTGTGTTACAAATAAAAACTTAGATAAGAGCTATCTGTTTAGGCTGATGAGATGATCTCATACGACAAATAACGGCACCCTGTTGCCCCTGATTATGACGTCCTGATGCCATTATAGAAAGCCATTATTTAGCATTATGAGGATGGCTCAAATAGTGCCCAAAACCATTTTACGGGGCTAGATCTTAACTGCTGAGAATAGGTATTTCAGTGTCAATGCTGTTAAGTAAAAAAAACATTTTAAGGCAGCAGTTTAGCTGTACTAAATTTGGATCAAAGCACAGCATCACCGCCTGCCTACAGCACCTTACTCTGTGCTGGTTAAAGAATGGTTTTACTCTTTGCTCTCTCTGATTGATAAGAGAGGCAAGAAAGAAACCGTCTGGTATCCCAGATGATGACACTGGGCACATGATTGTGTATTGATCTTGAGGCGATTCTGAGGTTTATTCTTTTCTTGTGTTACATTTATTTTCCTTCTTAATGGTATAGTCCATAAGAGATATATGTTATAATATTCTCTTCCTAGTCCTTTAGATTTTATTGTGTTTTTTTAATAAAGAATGGTTTGTACCCAAGTTTTCCATATGTCCTTTAGCTTGTTACAGATACATATAACGTGAATGAGATTTTCCATGCCGCAAGCGCACAGACAGCAAGACTGATATCCCCCTCTTTTTTCCCAAGGTAGTAAAAATGGATTGATTGAACAGACTCTCAAACGGAGTCTTAAGAATTTTTCATTAGCACAATCTTGGTTCCTGCCTTGAGGTAGGGTTGGGGTTTAAGGACATAGTAATTATTGAGCACAACCCAGCCCTGAGCTCATTTGGATAATGTTTTCTTGTCCTCTATAGCTGATATGAGTCATTGTTGGATTCCCCTGGCCCAGACACTGCAGGAACGATGTATGACCCAATCCACTACCCTGACTCAAATGTCGCCCATGAGGTATATAACCATGAGAGGACACCAGAGCCCAGGACAGGGGACCGGAAAACCAAACAAAGGGAATGGACGTCAGAAAGCTTCACCCCGAGCTGGACTGTCAAAAATACTTGGCCACCACCTCCACGCCTCTGTACCTACAAAACAATATACACACAATTACTACTAGGTCCAATACCTATGTGTACACCCTGCCCCCTTTTTTCAATAACCACACTCCACCATATAGTGAAAACACGACCTCCTTACTTGTTGCTCATACAGGATCAGCCTCGGGAGGTCTCGGTAGCATGGAGAGCTAATTATCAACAGCTGGTGGTACTTCCAGATCCAGAAAGGGGTCCCAATAAGGTCTCCTGCACTCGGGGACTTGAAAATTACTAATACCGGATACTAGGGTGAAAAAGCCTTGTTACTGGGCATAAAAAAAACCCAAGAGACTGTCCATAAACGTAAATAAGGTCCTAGGACGGGTAGGGTTTAACAAACACAAAAAAACCCTGTTCCGGGATTATCGGCGTTCTCTGTGGTCTCCAGCGCGGCAGAAAACGACCAAGCAGCACATAATGAGGGGGACTGCCTACACTACATGCGGAAGCCGAAGGCGCTGCTCTGCGTCCATGCAGCGTTTTCTCCACACCGCAAACGAAAAACGCTTCTTCTTTTCTTCAAATGTCCGAGGGGACTGGAGCCCCAGATAACCCTCGGAATTCCTGTTTGTACCTGCACCAATGCTCCAGGGGCAAGGCACAAGGTTCCAATGAAAGGTATCAATAAACAAAATAAGGCAACAAGGAGAGGGAAAGGGCAGCACAAAATAGAAGCAAAAACAGAGGAAATTCACTAACAAGGGAACACGAGCCCGTGAACCCAACTCAGAACGGGAGCTCAGTACAACAACCCAGCACCTGAAACCCAAGCTAAAAGATACCAAGCACTGAATCATGAGTGGGGCGGAGTTTTAATCCCATCAGGGCAGGTCATGTGATGGTGAAGTATGGCCATGGAAAACAGACTAGACCTAAATTCCTAACAGTAACCCCACCCCAATGATCCTCCCCACAGGACGGGGCTTAGAGGGATGTTGCCTATGGAACAAACGAACCAACCGTGGCGCATGCACACTTCCAGCTGGTTCCCATGTCCGATCCTAAGGCGCATATCCCTTCCAGTCCACAAGGTAGAAGAGACGACCTCTCCTCCACATGGAATCCACAATAGCCTGAACCTCAAACTCCTCTTCCCCGTCAATCAACAAGGGAGGGGGTGGTGGCAGAACCTGTGTAGATGGAATGTAAGGCTTCAACAACGATGTATGAAACACCGGATGGACCTTGTATTCATCAGGCAATACAAGCTTCATAGCCACGGGATTAATCACCTGTGTGATAGCAAACGACCCCACATACCTAGGCTGCAATTTACGAAACCCCTGTAACCTAAGGTTGTGCGAAGCTAGCCACACCTGATCACCCACCTTGAAAGATGGAGCGGGGACTCTATGTTTATCTGCTTGAGCCTTCATGGTGACTTTGGTTGCCTGTAACTGTTCCCGAGCACTGTCCCATATTCCACCCAAAGACCTACAAATATCGTCTATGGCTGGCACATGCCCAGTAGGCTGGATGGCTAACGCCCTGGGATGATAACCCAATGAATAAAAAAAAGGAGTCATCCCCAATGCGGAATGCAGGCTGTTATTGTAGGCGAACTCCGCAATAGTAAGAGCCACCATCCAGTCACAGGACAAAGATGACACAAGACACCTCAAGAACTGCTCCATAGTCTGGTTAGTCCGTTCAGTCTGACCATCTGATTGCGGGTGGTATGCTGACGATAAACGTACTTCTATTTTAAGCACAGAGCACAATTCAGTCCAAAAATGGGACACAAACTGTGCTCCCCTGTCAGAAACAATCGCAGATGGCAACCCATGGATCCTAACTACTGATGACATAAACATCAAAGCCATCTCCCTGGCAGTAGGGATTTTGGGTAACGGGATAAAATGTGCCATTTTAGTGAACAGATCTACTACCACCAGTATGGTGGTATCCCCTGACACAGGAGGTAGATACTTCACAAAATCCATACTAATGGTATGCCAAGGAGCAGGAGGGACCTCTAAGGGTTGTAACAGACCAGATGGCTTGCTATGGGTAGGTTTGCTAGTGGCACAAATGGGACATGCTGCCACGTAACCCTGTATATCCTTAATCAGCGAATCCCACCAAAACCACCGCAAACACATCTCCCTCGTCTTTTGCATTCCCGGGTGTGCTACCAGCGAGGAAGAATGACACCACTTCAAAACCATCTCCCTCAAAGCAGGGGGAACAAACAAGCGCTTCTCATGGTACAACAACCCATCCTGCACCAACACCTGGGGTAGAGCCATCCAAGGGGCCAAATCCAACAGTCTCAACTGCTCCTTCACCAAGGAGGGAAAATCCTCAGAGTGCGTAACCCCTACAATCCTCTCCCCACTGATCATAGGTCTATCCTCTTTCACTCGTACCTCCTCTCTACCTTCCACATGTATCCGGGAAAGGGCATCAGATTTTATCTGCTGTGCGGCGGGTCGGTATGTAATAACAAAATCATACTCGTTAAAAAATAAGACCCACCGCATTTGGCGAGGTGTTAACGCCCGTGCAGACCGAAAGAATTCCAGATTCTTATGATCTGTGTATATCGTGACTGTGTGTCTAGCGCCCCATAAATAATGACGCCACTCCTCAAAAGATAATTTCACCGCCAACAACTCCCTCTCGGCCACCATGTAATTGCGCTCCGCAGGCAACAGGGTCTTAGAGAAAAAGGCAATGGGGTGCATCTGACCCGTCTCAGCATCCCTTTGGGACAACACCCCTCCCACCGCAAACAAGGAGGCATCTGTTTCCACAAAAAACGGTAAGGCAGTATCGGGATGCACCAACACTGGTGCTGATGTAAACTTCCCTAACAAAAGACGAAAAGCATTCTGAGCTTCAGCAGACCAGACAAAGGGAACCCCCTTCCTCAGCAATCGGGTCATGGGAGCCACGATATCGGAGAAATGGGAAATAAAACGCCGATAGAAATTGGCGAACCCCAAAAGGGCCTGGATCTGCTTGACAGTAGATGGTATGGGCCAGATGACAATAGCCTCTATCTTTCTGGGGTCCATTTGAATGCCCTCCGCTGTGATGATAAACCCCAAGAACTCTACCTTCTGGGTGCCAAACTGGCACTTATCCAGTTTGGCGTACAGCTGTAGTTGCGCTGAGTGATGTTGCGGTTCCGCTGAGTGATGTTGTGGTGCCCCTGAGTGATGCTGTGGTGGTGCTGAGTGAGGCTGTGGTGGTGCTTAGTGATGCTGTGGTGGTGCTGAGTGATGCTGTGGTGGCACTGAGTGATGTTGTGGTGGTGCTGAGTGATGCTGTGGTGGAATATAGTGATGCTGTGATGGTACTAAGTGATGTTGTGGTGTTCCTGAGGGATGCTATGGTATTGCTGAGTGATGCTGTGGTGGTGCTGAGTGATGCTGTAGTAGCGTATAGTGATGCTGTGGTGGTACTAAGTGATGTGTGGTGTTTCTGGGTGATGCTGTGGTGTTGCTGAGTGATGCTGTGGTGGTGCTGAGCGATGCTGTGGTGGATCTGAGTGAATCTGTGCTGGCTCTGATTGATGCTGTAGTTGTACTGAGTGATGCTGTGGTGATGTTGAGTGATGATGTGGTGGTGCTGGCTGATGCTGTGGTGGTGCTGAGTGATGCAGTGTTGGCCCTGCTGAACTGTGTTCTGCTGGAACCGTGAGAAAGCGCTTAATGCCACAGCTCTATCCATTCCAAAATGTAATACATTGATAGCTTTAGCACTACCAAATGTAATGACTCCATTTATTGTCCTCACGGGGATGAAGTTGTGGGGGGTGTTTGAACTTGTTAGGAGCTTGTGACCCTACAGGGCACATAGAGATAGAGGGCGGAAGGAAAGGAGGAACGAGAGAAGCTTCAGAGCGGTAGACTTGGGGCAATAAAGGGAGGGAGACCATGAAAAGAGAGAGGGCTAGAGAGATTATTGGAGATGTGGTATGCAATGAAACAGAAATCTGGCAAAGGAGGGTTGATAGGGATAAAGATAGACTCATAGAAAGGGGGAGAAAGCTTTAAAATAGAAGGCAGAAAGAGACATGGTGATAGTGAAGTGAGAGAAGGTGAAGAGAGGAAGAGGGCCTGATCTAATGAAGTACAGTGGGAGTGGGGCTAGGCAATTAACAAAAGAGTGAAGAAAGAAAGGAAAGGGGTTTGTGAAAGAATGGTTAACGCAGCAAAGGAGGCATAGGAAGGTCGAGAGCTGGAGGGGTTACACAATAAGAAAAAGTTCTAATTGTTTGCCTGATCATTCTAAGGTGTCAAAAAGCAATTGATAGAAGGCCAGATCTCTGTACATCCCCCAACCACCACCCCATTACCAAGCCCCCACTCCCGCTAGTGAATCACTCAGCACTCCATATGAATTGAACAGTTGTTGAGGGAAATGGGGACAGATGCAAAATGTGTCAGGGAATGTCTGAGTACAGGAGTTCAAGTTTAGAGGAGGGGTGAGGGTACAGGGCACAGAGAGAGAAGGCGGAAGGATAGGAGGAACAAGCGAAGCTTTAGAGCGGGAGACCTGGGGCAATGAAGAAAGAGAGACCGTGAAAAGGGAAAGGGCTAGATAGATTAATGGAGATGTGGTATACAATGAAACAGAAATCGGGGAAGAAGGGTCGATAGTGATAAAGATGGACTCATAGAAAGGGGGAGAATGCTTTAAAATGGAAGGCTGAAAGAGACATGGTGATAGTAAGGCAAGAGAAGGTGAAGAGAGCCGAATATAACAAAGTACAGCGGGGACTAGGCAATTGAGAAACAATGGTTAACGCAGCAAAGGAGGCATAGGGAGGTCGGGAGCGGGAGGGGTAATGCAGAGAAGGAGGAGATACAGGGAAAGGGGGAGAATAATGATGGGGAAAAGAATAAGCAGGCTTAGCAAACAAAGTTAAAAGTGTACAACTCTGCTGTAAATTCCACATCACCAGCTACCAGTAGTATCACTGAAAAGAAGGTGCTCAGCATAATAGCAGAACAAGCAGAGTGGCTGCGAATGCAAACAAATACAATTAAAAATAAATACAACGGAGTATGCCTGCATGGAAAAAACAATTATTGAAAGTGACGGAATGTGCAGTATGCCTTTGACTAAATCCAGGCGTACTTTGATGTTATCACTCACTGTATTTGTGTGTGTGTGGTGGGGATAGCAGAAGCAGCAACAGGCGCACCCTTTGTTTAAAGCAAATGCTGCATTTGTAAGTAAGTAAGTAAGTCTTTATTGTTTGATTAATTAAAATCCTAGCAGTCCATTATGATTATAAAAAACACATATATAACACAATTTCATATTTCCTTAAAACAGGGTTACTGTATTCTAAAAGAAGGGTTTAAACTGGTTAAAAGTACGAGTAATACAATTATAGTGACCTTCTTGATGTAGACGGAGTCTGTGTACAGTAACTTGGCTCATGGGTGGTTGTCTCAAGTTTCGATGCCTAGTTTAGTTTGTACTTCTTTCATAAAACAGACTAAACTACAAACTAGTCTGACATTGGCCCCGTCAAAAGACGCCTTCACTGCCTGTCTGCAGGTCCGGATCTGCATTAAAATGTGGTTTTAACAACTTTCTCTCCTCCCGGTCTAGAGACTTGCAGATGCACAGCAGGTGCAACACGTCTTCTTTGGTTTCTCCACATAATCTGCACAGGCTAGTTGGAAATGAGCGTTTCCAGGGTGGCATGTGGGTTTTGGCTGGAGAAGCTGGTGCCCAGGTACAATTGTGGTGAGTATTTTGAGTAACTTTGGATCACAAACCAGCCATGTGCCCTCTTAGATAAGTCTGCTTGATCTTTTTCAATAGAGACAAGTTTTATCGACTTATTGACCAGGTCTTTGTCGTTGTTACAAGGAAGGCCGGATTCCCAGATGTTCTGTAGGCCTAACACGCTGATCCCTGATTGCAGATATGCCATGGCAGGGGAGTTGTTTTTCCTTGAGATTTCTTTCCATAGAAATGAGTTTAGTCATCCGACCACGGCACTCTTTATTTTATGCCAGCTTTTAATGTACGTGCCCTTCCAGTTAATTTTCTGGTTTGGTAAACCGAATTTGAGCCGTAGTTGCGCTGGGGAAGTATATTTTGGGAGCTTGAATATAATTCTTGTGGCTTTAGAGACCGTTTTATCCAGGGTTATTTCATCCCTCCCTCGCATGGCCTCACTGCCATAAGTTATCGTTGGTAAGAGTTTCACTCGGAGTACTTCGAGCAGCAGGAGCAGGTTTGGGCCAGTTATTTTATTTTAAAGATTTTTTTAGGGTGATTGCTAGGAGGGTCCCTCGCCTTTGAATTGACTCTTTTTGTTGGTTGCACGACCCCTTGTTGTCAAAGATTATTCCCAGGTATTTATGGTCTCTGACACTTCGAGATCGCACTCACCCAGCTGCCATTTCAGTCGCTTTTTTGTGCTTCGCTGGTTTAATGCCATAATTTTAGATTTTCCTAAGTTTATTTCCAAGCCATTGTTTAAGGCAAAGTTGTTTGGGGTGTTAAGTAGGTGCTGTAAGCCAACTTGGGTTTGGCTGATTAGTAGCAGGTCATCAGCATACAATAAATTTGAAAGAGGGAAGCCACACAGATTTGGTGCATGATGGTTGCAGCTATCTAGCTCGATTGAGAGGTCGGTCACAAAGAGGTTAAAGAGGGTTGGTGTAAGGACCCAACCCTGCTTTAAGCCTCTGGTCGTTGGAATTTGCCTGGACATGATGGAGCCACTCCCCAGTTTTATTTGAACCCATGTCTCAGTGTGTAATAAAATGAGTTGGTTCAGGAGAGTGGGCGGAATTTCCCATCCAACTAGCTTTGACCATAATTTCCCTCTGTTGATGCTCTCAAAAGCGGTTTTGTAGTCAATAAAGCAAACAAATAATAATAATGCTGCATTTGAGTTAAATGACAGAAGAAACGTAGGGAGCAAAGCCATTTATAACAAGCCTGGGAGTTGTGCGTGCACGCTAAAATGAATTTAAAAAAGCAGGCGAGTGGAAAGTGAAAGCAGCAGCTGCAGCATCACGTCTGGTGAGTGGTGTGTGATGTGCGCGCACCATGACAAGAGAGGAAAGCCTGTGAGCGTAACCGCACTCTCTATTTCACCCAAAAAGCTGTGGTCTGCTTTTTAAAGCCCACTCACTAAATGTCTCGCCAGGGCAGCGCATGCGCTGGCTCAGGTGAGACCTAAAAAACAAAGGTTACAGGGATATTATAGTTAGGAATTAGCTTTTAAAAACCATAGAAATTCACTGAAAAAACTAAGGTTACTGGCACATTATAGTTAGGAATTCTCATTTAAAAAACCTTAAAAATTCACTGAAAAAAACAAAGGTTACAGGGCCGGTATAGTTAGGAAACAGAACTTTAAAAAGCATAGCAATTCACTGAAAAAACTAAAAGTTACAGGGACGTAATAGTTAGGCTCAGATTTCAAATGCACAAAACCAGAGAAATTCAGCAGTTATAGAAAGTTGAGCAAACTATAACTAGTGCCCCCGCAATTTATTGCTTATGACCTCACATATTACGTCAGTCATGACATGGTCAGTGACATCGATCATGACATCACTGATGCTATCTCAAATGACATCATGAGCACGGAGTCTCTGACGCCCGAAACCCCCCCATTGTGACTTCGATGCAGGCCCTACTGTGTTGCTAAAAGAATCAATGTATCACTGGTCCATGGCTGAAAGAATTGACACAGAGCCTGTTTCACTGATGCCACATCAACCTCAGCATGTCCAGATTTCCATGCAGCACACCTGTGCATCTGATTTTCAATGCATTACGCTGTCAAAAGGAGTTGCCTCCAGAAATCGACACATCGAGGATTTGCTTCTCCTCTTAGTAAAGAATCAGTGCAACACTTCTCCTGCATGCAGTAGAACTTGCATTTCCATTCTCCTGTGACTCAAGAACTGATGCATTGCTGTGTTTGCTGATGCTTTTCTCCTTTGCATCTTTTTTCATCTTGCACTTTGACGCATCAAAGGTACTTTGTGCTAAAATCAACGCATCCTTAGAGTTCTATAGAGAGAATTGCTTAAACCTTTTAATAGTGATATTTTGCGTTGTGTATGTTGGATTTTTGTCAGTTTGGTCTTGTTTGGTGTAGATATAGTTTGTTTATTTTTCTAAACTTGTGTGAAGTCCATTTGTAGTGTTTTCACTGGTTTACTGTGTGTATTACAGGCAAATGCTTTACACATTGCCTCTGAGATAAGCCAGACTGCTTGTGCCAAGTACTAAGGGAGAGAGTAGAGGTTATCTTGGTTTTGTATCCTGACTAGAAGGAAGGGTGCCAACTTGGAATGAGTGCAAGACACTGCCAACTTCAGCCCTTCATTTGTAACATGACAGTTCCAGTTTTCAGCCTTGATTGCTCTTATCATCATTCCAAATGTATGGGGTGCATTAGTTCAGCAATAGCAGTATCCTTTCCTTTAAAACACAAAAGGTTATTTCTGCTGTTTATATTAAAAATTCCTTTCTTGCCCATTTGGTACCCTTTTACTCATTAGACGTCATCTGTTCCTGGTGTATGTTTGCATATAGATTACTGTCCTTTCTCTAAGTTGTCCCCTTCTTTGTTGCACACATATAAACAGTAAGTATAGTCGAAATTTGCGAATTCTCGTTCCACGAATTTGCGCGAAATCGAATTCGCAATCCGCAAAATCCGCAAATTGGTGCAAATTTACGGATTTTTTGTTTTTTGCATGTTTGCGTGGTTTTTTACATGTTTGCGGGTTTTTTTGCGTGTTTGCGGGGCTTTTTGCGTGAACGCGGGCCGCTTGCATGGTGAAGTTACCCATGTGGTCGTGTATGGGCACAGCACCCTCTGGCTCACCACTGCCACCCCCTGGTTCATCACTGCCACCCTCTGGTTCACCCCTGCCACCCTCTGGTTCACCCCTGCCACCCTCTGGTTCACCACTGCCACCCTCTGGTTCAGCACTGCCACTCTCTGGGTCACCCCTGCCACTCTCTGGTTCAGCGCTGTCACCCTCTGGTTCACCACTGCTGCCCTCTGGTTCACGACTGCCACCCTCTGGTTCATCACAGCACCTCTTGTTCACCACTGCCACCCTCTGGTTAACCAATGTCACCCTCTGGTTCAGCACAGCCACCCTCTGGTTCACCACTGCCACTCTCTGGTTCACCACTGCCACCCTCTGGTTCGCCCATGCCACCCTCTGGTTCACCACTGCCACCCTCTGGTTCACCCCTGCCACCATCTGGTTCATCACTGCCACCCTCTGGTTCACCCTTGCCACTCTCTGGTTCACCCCTGCCACCCTCTGGTTCAGCACTGCCACCCTCTGGTTCAGCACTGTCTCCCTCTGGTTCACCCCTGCCACCCTCTGGTTCATCACTGTCACCCTCTGGTTCATCACTGCCACCCTCTGGTTCACCACTGCCACCCTCTACTGAGACCTTTTGTGATGCAGCGGCAGCACAAAAGATGCGCCATGGTGCTGGATATTAACAACGTGACGATTCTGAGAGATGCGTCACGTTGTAAAGCCCTGCGCCATCAGGAGGCGTTCCGGCGCAGGGGAGGGCGTTCCTGCACAGGAACGCCTCTTAAAAGTGGCTGAGTGAAATCTACAAGATTTCACTCAGTCACTTTTAGGCCAATGCTGCATCAAAACCCTGCGCCTGCTTGAAGCAGGCGCAAGGCTTGATGCAGCATTGGGGAGATAAGGCACCCCAGAGCATTGCTGGAGCTGCGTTGCAAGCGCGACGCAGCTACAGCAATGCGTTGCTTTTACAGCACAGATGCGTGACGCATCTGTGCCATTTTTCCCACATGGTGCGCCGCATTGTAAACGCGGTGCACCATGGGTGGCGGAGCTGCGGCGCAAAATAACTGGTGCATCCCTGGGGATGCACCAGTTATTGTAAATCTGCCCCTATACATTTAGCCAACGAGGGAGCACTTACTGATTAGACAGTAGAAAGTACTCCAGTTGAGTAGAGGTATTGCACAAAAAGGTGGCATCTTCGTGGACAAACACGCAGGGCGGGATTCATTCTGCCCCCTGTTAGACTCGTTTTTTGTGCCCTTCTGCCCTATGTTAGACTCGTTTTTCCCTTGTTTTCCTGCCCTTCTGCCCTCTGTTACACTTGTTTTTCCCTTGTTTTTCTGCCCTTCTGCCCTCTGTTAGACTCGTTTTTGTGTCTTTCTGCCCCATTAGACTCGTTTTTTTGTGCCCTTCTGCCCTCTGTTAGACTCGTTTTTCCCTTGTTTTTCTGCCCTTCTGCCCTTTGTTAGACTGATTTTTGTGCCTTTCTGCCCTCTGGATCACCTCATCATCACTCAGGCTACCCCGGCATCACTCAGCACCACCCCATTATCACTCAGCACCACCACATTATTACTCAGCACCATCACAGCACCACTCAGCACCACCACAGCATCACCACAGCACCACTCAGTGCCGCCACAGCATCACTCAGCACCACCACAGCATCACTCAGCACTGCCAGAATATCACTCAGCACCACCACAGCACCACTCACCACCACCACAGCATCACTCAGCACCACAACAGCATCATTCAGCACCACCACAGCACCACTCAGCACCACCACAGCATCACTCAGCACCACCACAGCACCACTCAGCACCACCACAGTACCACTCAGCACCACCACAGCATCACTCAGTGCCACTGCAGCATCACTCAGCGCCACCACCTTATCACTCAGCACCACCATAGCACCACTCAGCACCACCACAGCATCACTCAGCACCACCACAGCACCAATCAGCACCACCACAGCACCACGCAGAACAACCACAGCATCACTCAGCACCACCACAGCATCACTCAGCACCACCACAGCACCAGTCAGCACCACCCCAGCATCACTCAGTACCATCCCAGTATCACTCTGCACCACCACAGTACCACTCTGCAACACCACAACACCACTCAGCACCACCACCGCACCACTCAGCGCCACCCTAGCATCAATCTGCACAACCATTCAACAACAACAACTGGTTCAAATATGTTTTCTCAATGTTTCCAACTTTATTACAAATGTCACAAAAATATGTTAATATTTCACTTCTGATTTTTGTTACAATAAAATACACTGAACATAATCTTCACAAAAGTTATTTACAAAAGTTTAAGCTATTGCCATTATAAATTAAAATCACTTTTATTTAAGTATTCATTATTTAAAAAAATTAAAAGCCATTGTAAATTGTAATATCAATACAGCTAAGTCACGTAAATCCAAACATGTTGCATTACAAATGCTATAGGTGTCACATTTGCGAAAGTTATAACTATTGGCATTGTAAATGACAAAGCTATTAATTTAGCTATTTTCAAAACCAACACATAAATAAAAAAAATGGTCATTTAGGAGACCAATAGCTCAAACTTTCCTAATGCGAGACCTATTGCATTGGAAATGCTTGTTTTTATATCTGTCAGTGCTTCCTGTTGAGGTTTAATTTTCGTGACAGGCGCCTCATTGCCTACTTGTAACTATTCTCTGACCCTGCTTCAAGGGTCAGAGAAAAGTTACAATTAGGCAAGGAGGCGCCAGGAAGCCTAGGCTTACAGAAGCAGGTGCCCAAGTTGAAGTTAATTTCTTTGTAACCCTTTTGTAAAAGGGTACAAAAAATTAGCTTCAATTTTTGCACCTACTGGTGTAACCCTGTAAGTGCTTGGCTGAGCATTCGTCCCTGCTGATTCACGGATTTTACCGCGATTCCGCGAGCAGATTTAATTTTCAGGCAATGTTTAATGCACAGCATCTTGCAGCACATATGGTCAAGTTCTATGCAGGTCCTGTTTAGCTTCTGACATGTTTGGTTCTCAAAAAAATTATAATTTGCATTTCTATCTCTAACACATCCTCGCCACCAGTTGTGATGTTGCATGACACAATACCCGCACCTCTGTTGTCATGACACACTACATGAAAACACTTTCTAATTCCCAATGGAGAATCAAAACAAAAGCAGCACCCTTTGAAACACACCCTGTATGATGTCCCTTGGTATCCATGTAGAAAAGTGCTTTGTGACCACACATAGACTCAGTAAGTGCAATACTAATGCTACAGTAATATGATATCATACTACAAGAGAGCAAATGTCTTCTCACCTAAATTGCAAAATTTGGCTGCAAAGTACCGACAACTGAAACAACTGATACCCCTGCCACTACAACATTTCTGGTAAAACGTAGGGGTTTGTAAAGTTACTATGCGATCGAAGTCAACATACTCAAACTTCAAATACCAATGACAGCCGGTCTTTGTGGCATCTCTGGAATGCTGAGGATCACCATTTTTGGATCAAGAACCCAGGAATCAGAAAGAATAGCCCAAGACATTATAACTAGCCTTTAATTGAAATTGGGTTTTCAGTCTTTTTAACTTGCCGGGCTAAGCATACCTTCATCTTCTGAGACCAGTCAAGTCAGAGTGTGGGTCATATCTATGAATGGAAAAGGTCAGCAGTATGGGACTAAATGTCCAGGAAAGAGCAAGGCTAGACTGAGACCTTGAAGGCAGCCTTAAATTGTTGCCTCCTAGACAATTTTTTCATTGCTTCTTCTTCTTATCCTACTAAAGTCAGATTGTAAGTCAGAGCTTTGTAATGGGAAGGATGAGAAATTTAAATCCAACTCAAGGGGAATCAATAAAGCTAGCCCAAGATATTACGTCCCGCTTTGAAGTCGTAGGGGTAGAGAGGTTTTCGTTGAGTGGCAGGGCTTAGCAGACTTTCATTTGGTAGAGGTAGGTGAATCTTTGGGCTTTTTGAGACTGTAGAGTTTCTGCTCAGGTTTTCATTCTTGATTGCTCTACCTTCCTTGTTCATGGTACGTATTTGTTCAGCAGTAAGCAATCTTCTTGGCTTCTGCTCCTACCACCAATTTCCATTCTTGCCTGCTTGTTAACCTTAAAGCTCATTCAAATCCCCTGCCTGGTGCAAGTTGCCTTTTGACTTACAACCCTTCCTTTGTTACTCCCTTTGTTGTGTACATGCACATATCAACCTGCTGTCCCTATGGCTAGGATGGTGCTGAATAGATGCCTAGTCCTTATTAAAATTATATTTTGAATGTCTATGCCTCCCATAACACAAAAAATATACCTCAATGGTCAGCACGCACCACATGAAACCACTTTCCACATACACTCAAAACAAAAACAATACCCTTCCAACCACTCACTATACACTGTGTATCTTGCTATTTGTGTGGGAAAGGGATTCAGTGCCCCCGAAATGGTGTAGTAGGTGTTATACAATTGCTAAAATTCAATACAATCATACTTCTTTCCCTGCAATTAGCAATATTATCAACACCTGGGGTACAAGTAACTCAAGGGGATTGGAATTTCTAGGAGTTTACAAGTTGAACCATAGTAGTCCCCTCAGAATTAAGGAACAACTGGCAGAATCACAAATACTAGACACGATTTAGCAGGTTAGACAGTAAGTCATATTCATCCCCTCACTCCCATAAATTTCACTTGCAAAATGTGGCTCCTTCAAGCTGCCACAGTCTCCGGTGGAAATCGATGAGCCTGAAGAAGTATCACAGACATTTCAATTTCGACAATCCAGTAACAATTTTTATTGACCTGCCTGAATTACCACTTCTACTCATAATGAGGGCCTTCTGGTGTGTGCTAAGTGCTAAGAGAGGGCATCAAACTACAGAGGTTTAGTATCAGAAGAGACAGCATAAGATGGATATTTACAGGAGGTGTTTATATGTTTCCCTTGGCTACGTGAAGTAATCCTGAGAGTAGTATCCACTCTTTTTCTTGAACAGTTACTCACTATATCAAATCCCATTTTTTCCTGTGAACCACATGATCTGTTTCTCGCAGCCATGAGTTTTGCCAATTGAATGTTAGAGTTCTGAATCCACATTTCCCAGGGACTCTCACAAACAGTCAAAAATGCATTTATACTTTACACTACCACATCAACCATATGCAGAGACCTTGAGCTTGGGAAGGCTCTTCAAGCTGTGCAGTCAATGCACTGAGACAGCATATGCAGGCAAATGAAAGCACACGAACTCAAAAGGACCAGATTTGTAGGGTATGAATTGCTTGTGAGCAACTGTAAGTGCATTGTGACCAGAGACTTATGGAGTAACAAAGCAGCAAGACACCACAAACAACTGGTGCTTAATTCTAGGGCGCATAGTCTGCAGAATTAAAGGACCACTCTTGCCCCAGAAAGGAAGAGCTGCCGATGGGACGAAAACTAAATGATCTCATGTGGATGTCATACGTCACTCTAAGTTTGAAAACTGATATTCCTCAACTATTGTTTAGGTTCATTAAACACATGAAACAAGGGAAAATGATATAACAAGATTTCTTAGGCTAGGGGCATTGCAATATTTTGTAATTATTGTCAGGTTCTTTCAGGTTCATAATTTGAAGTAATTTTCTGATGCATAGTTTGTGTGTGCTCTCCCCTGTGATTATTTTATGCCCATGCACTTGGGAACAGAGATAGTGTTTTATTCAGTTTGTAATGTTTTGTTAATAATTGATAAACTAAGCTATTTTAATGTTGATGTGTGTGTGTTTGCACGCTACGCTAGTTATGTCTCTCTGTGTTCTTGGAGAGCTGTGGCATTTTGAGGTATACACTCAAAATATCAAGTTTTAAATATCGAGTTACATTAATATCGAATTAAAAAGTTTAGATTGGACACAATATCAAATGGACAGAATATAGACTTCAAAAATATTGAATAGAATAGCATTAATATCGAATCTAAAATATAGAATGGACAACATATCGAATGGACAGAATATAGACAACAAAAACTATAGAATGGACAGAATATAGACAACAAAAATATCGAATTTGAGGTAAGTAAGGTAATATCAATTTTTGTAAGTGTTTTTTATGTTATTATATGTGTAATAAGTGTATATTTATTTTATGATTTATTTTAATTAATTAATTTCATGGTATTTAATTTTTGCATAATATAATTCTGTAGCGGGTTGTGGGTTTATAGGGGAATAGGGTGGGAAGTAATTTAAATATAATTAATGAAATATGTTAATTTATTTATTGCTATTTATTTTTAATTAATTGTTAATTCAATATTAATTGGTAATTATTTAAAATATAACTGGTAATTAATGTTAATTAATTGATTAATTGATAATTATGTTAATTATATTAATGTATTTTATGTAGCGGGTTGTGGGTTTATAGGGGAATAGGGTGGGAAGTAATTTAATTATAATTAAGTAAATATGTTAATCTATTTATTGGTATTTATTTTGAATTAATTGTTAATTAATTATTAATTGGTAAATAATTAAAATATAATTAGCAATTAATTTTAATTAATTGATTAATTGATAGTTATGTTAATTTTATTAATTTCTTTTCAGTAGTGGGTTTGTGGGTTTATAGGGGAATAGGGTGGGAAGTAATTGAATTTTAAATAATTAAACCTTTAAATTTAATTAACGGATATTTTTGTTGTAATTTTTCATAATTTTTTTAATTGTTAAATAATTTATTGTTAATTAGTTAATGATTTGTATTAGTAGGTACAATTTTATAAAAATTAATTTTCTTTTGTATTTCTAATGGATTAATTAATGTATTATATAAAATTGTTAATTATTTTAAAATATTTGTAATTGGTATTAATATTTAATTTATTTTTATTCATATATGAACGATTTTCCTTTCCCTACTGTTGCACTCTCTGGAGTGGGAATAGTAATTTTCACCCCTACGCTATCCAACGCTATCCCTACTGTTGCACTCATTGGAGTGGAATAGTAATTTTAACCCTTATGCTATCCAATGCTTTCCCTACTGTTGCACTTACTGGAGTAGGAATAGTAATGTTTACCCCTACGCTATCCAATGCTTTCCCCTACTATTGCACTCTCTGGAGTGGGAATAGTAATTTTTACCCATACGCTATCCAATGCTTTCCCTACTGTTGCACTCTCTGGAGTGGGAATAATAATTTTAACCCTTACGCTATCCAACGCTTCTCTTACTGTTGCACTCACTGGAGTGGGAATAGTAATTTTTACCCCTACGCTATCCAACGCTTTCCCTACTGTTGCACTCACTGGAGTGTGAATAGTAATTTTTATCCCTACGCTATCCAATGCTTTCCCTACTATTGCACTCTCTGGAGTGGGAATAGTAATTTTTACCCTTACGCTATCCAACGCTTTCCCTACTGTTGCACTCATTGGAGTGGGAATAGTAATTTTTACCCCTACGCTATCCAATGCTTTCCCTACTGTTGCACTCTCTGGAGTGGGAATAGTAATTTTTACTCTACCGCTATCCAACGCTTTCCTTACTGTTGCACTCATTGGAGTGGGAATAGTAATTTTTACCCCTATGCTATCCAATGCTTTCCCTACTGTTGCACTCTCTAGAGTGGGAATAGTCATTTTTACTCTCCCACTATCCAACGCTTTCCCTACTCTCTGGAGTGGGAATAGTCATTTTTACCCCTACCCTATCCAACGCTTTCCCCACTGTTGCACTCACTGGAGTGGGAATAGTAATTTTTACCCCTATGCTATCCAACGCTTTCCCTACTGTTGCACTCTCTGGAGTGGGAATAGTTATTTTTACCCCTACGCTATCCAATGTTTTCTCCACTGTTGCACTCATTGGAGTGGTAATTGTAAATTTAACCCTCTTGCTATCCTACTATAAAAATATTGAATATTTTTAATTAATATTATGTTCATATATATATATATATATATATATGCATTAAAATTATTCTTTATTTTTTAAGTCACATTAATTATTTATTAATTTTAAGGTTATTTCAGTATTTTAAGTATGTTTAAGTTAATTATATTTATTATTACATTAATTTTAAATAACTTTTACTTTTAAGATATTTAAAAAAATCGATATTTTGACTATCTATATTTTTTACAACAATATTTTTGTACTTACCTGTTTGGAGATTGGGATTCGATATATTTGTATTCTATATTTTTTACTCGATATTTTTGTAGTTCTGTATTTTTGACATCGATATTATGTCAGTGATCCGCATTTTGAATCAATCATCTTTTATTGCGTGGTGTAAGCTCAATATACACAGCTCAGCTGCCTACATCCAATGGCCGACAGAGCATTACGTTATGATCAGTAAACAGCGTACAGGTCTACAACCCGGAGGACGACCCCTCGAAGAGACTCTTCAGCCCATAGCGTAAATACAAGGCAACTGCTAAGATACCACTTTTATAAAAGAAAAGGAATAAGGAACTAGACAAACACCCAACCCCTCCACCCATCAAATCCCCCCACCCCTCCACATCAGTCTCTAGCTGCCCAACCTACCCTCCCATGGCCATCAGTCACAGCTCAGGATAATTCAGACTCCGTTTGTGGCCCCCACCGGTTCCAAAGGAATAAGCTGCATAATTTGTAGGTATTTTGGGCATGTTACTTCCCTCATTTCCTTGGAAAGGAGCTGCAGGAATGGGCCCCATAGCTTCACATATTCTGACCCTTTCCCATCAATGCTGAGCTAGAGGCGCTCTATTGCTAAGTGGTGGTCTCTGGATCCAATCCCGTGGGTAATGTGTGACAGAGGAACCTAATTGCACTAGGAGAACCTGTTGCGCCGTGAGCAATGCTAACGCAAGCTGTCTACCCCTCAGTGAGCGCAAAGGAAAGGACTTGGGGTGGGGGAGTCCCAACAACGTGTGCTCAGGCGCCCGGTGAATGTAATTTGAAATGCATCATCAAGATCATCAAGAACCGCTGTCCAATATCGCACCAGTTTTGGGCAGTGCCACAACAGGTGTATTAAGGTACCAGGAAGGACACACCCCCGCCAACAGAGGCCTGACTTGGCTCCGACCCAGGACTTGATACACGCCAGCGTTTAGTACCAATAAGTGACAACTTTATAGGCAGATTCCGCACCCTTGGTATTAGAGGCAGTGTGGTGGGCTCGGTAGAAGATATGTTCCCATTCTTTGGGCATTAGAGGGCGCCCTAATTA
Organism: Lissotriton vulgaris; assembly: GCF_964263255.1. Lineage (NCBI taxonomy): Eukaryota > Metazoa > Chordata > Amphibia > Caudata > Salamandridae > Lissotriton > Lissotriton vulgaris. The sequence goes on from NC_141691.1 coordinate 1,437,697,681, forward strand.
AGTCTCCCAGCGAACCTGCGCCTTTGTGTGCTGCTTCTTAAGACGTGTCAGGATCATTGCGTACAATTCAGATATGAGCTTACGGTCATCCTTTTTGCAAACTAACCATTTTTCGAAAGCGGTCAAGGGGCAAGACATTAAAGCGAAATTGGAAGGTTGGGTCACCCAGTGTGCCATCTGCGAGTACTGGGAAGCATCGGACTCCGGCAAATTAAAATAGTCCTTGCATAATTGAGAGAAGGGGACCAAGCCATCTAGGTCAAAGAGGGAGCCCACCCCTTTACAGCCCTCCTCCCTCCAGCGATGAAAGAATGGGGACGCGCACCCGGGCGGAAAGACGGGGTTGTCCACAATAGGTGTCATAGGGGAGGGAAACGTAGTCCAGCCCCTGCCGTGCTAACTGATCCCACACATTGAGAGTCAGCGAGGTCACCGGCGAAGAGAAGAGGCCCCCCGCCCTGTGCTTGCACGGAAGTCAAAGGTCACGCCAGATATTACAGCCAGCTACAGTCTGGTCCATAAAAGTCCATTGCTTGCTGGACAAGGGCCTATCCCTCTCCCTGATACAGCGGAGACAAAATGCTGGATGATAAGCACTCAATAGCGGGAAACCCAGCCCCCCCTAAGCTTCAGCGAAGTGACAAGTGATAGTGTGAGCCTTGGTCTCTTGTTGCTCCACAAGAATTTATTAAGGAGCCCCTGCAATTTCCGAAGGGTGCCCGGCGGTGGGCTCACTGGGAGCATCTGAAACAGGTAAAGGATACTTGGGAGCACAGTCATTTTCACTGCAGTTAGCCTCCCGTACCAGGCCAGTTTGAGGAGGGACCAATCGGATAGCGCTTTGGTAGTTTGATCCATCAACAATTTATAATTGAGGGAGAACGTTTTAGTGTACCCACTGAAAGGCAAAGTCCCATTGCCGATCCTGGACCTCATTGTCAGGAAAAGAAATATTAAGAATTTACAATTTAGAAAAGTTTACTTTAAACGCTGCAACCTTTCCGAATTCAAGAAGTTCCGTCGCCAGATACCGCAATGTGGAGTGAGGTTGGGTAAGCGATAGTATAATATCGTCTGGATACAGACTAACTTTGTGGGTGTCAGCGCCAAACTTAATTCCCACTATATCCAAATTCGAATGTATGCCTTGGGCAAAAGGCTCCATATGGACCACAAAAAGTAGTGGGGACAAGGGGCACCCCTGCCGGTCCCTCTGGAGATGGTGAAATGGGCAGATTTACACCTGTTCACTGTCACTGCCGCTTTAGGTGCTGCATAGAGATATTGAACCCAATGAACAAAATTAGCACCAAGACCAAAGGCTCACAAGACTGTAAACAGATATCCCCAGTCCACCCGGTCAAAGGCCTTCTCTGCGTCAATGGAAAGGGGAAAGGCCTGGGCTCGAGATCGGTGGACCAGGTCTATAAGGTGAAGAACTAGTTTGGCATTATCCCCACCCTGTCGCGTCAGAATAAAGCTGGATTGGTCCTGATCAATGATACTGTCCATCAGGGGACTAAGTCGCACAGCCAGGATACTCGCGAAGAACTTTGCGTAGATGTTTAGAAGGGATACGAGCCACAGTCTTTCGGATCTTTCCCAGGTTTAAGAATGCCCGGGATTGCTGCCTCTGACATGGAGGATGTTACCGCCCCAGTATCTAGGAAAGAGTTGAACAGATGTGTTAAAAGCGGAGCTAGCTCCACGCTAAACGTTTGAAAAAACAGAGCTGAGAAGCCATCCGGCCCCGGGGATTTGGCTATCTTTAAACAAGCTATTGCTGATATGACCTCCTCTGCACGAACAACGGCATCCAAAGTGTCAGACGATGATTTAAACAGCAGCGTAATGTTACAGGACATGAGATATTCCGCCATCCCCCTCGAGCTTGATGCCTCCCCACTATACAGGCACTGATAGAAGTGGCAGAAGGAATCCATAATACGGGTGTCTGTGGTATGCTCTACTGCCTGGGAATCTCTAATGGACTGAACAGCCGAAATCTGCGCACGTGCTCATAGTCTATGGGCCAACATCCTCCCCCCTTTGTCCCCACTATGTCTAAACCCTTGGAGCCCCCGTCCATTTGTGTACTGCCTCTAAGGCTCCCACATCCTCCTCTAGCTCCGCTCGCTTAGCATTGCATAGTCGCGTAAATGATGCCGCCAGCGCGCTGAACTCCCCCGCACCACTTATTTCAAAGCTTCCCATACCGCGCTATGGATGTACCATCCTGGTCATTATCTGCAAGGTAATTTGTGATAGTGTCCCATATTCAGGTGACCACCGACTCCGAGTGGAGCAGGGAGTCACAAAGGCGCCAGCCAGGTGGCCGCGGGCGCTTGCCGTGAGAAGTAAGTTGAACTGAGATGAGGACATGGTCCGACAGGAAACGGGGGTAATATTTGCTGCAGATAAGTGGGGTTGAAAAGAGGATGTGCCTAAAAAGTGGTCCAGGCGGGCAAAGGTTTTTAGGCGCTGCGGAGTAGTAGGTGTAATCGCGCTAAGTTGGGTTCTGGACACGCCACACATCATTCAATCCGCCATCAATCAGCCATTGTCTCCCCCCCTGCGATAGAGTGCCTGTCTGATGTGACTGTTGCTCAGACCTATCCATCCCTGGATCCATCACCACATTCAGGTCTCCATCCACCAAAATCGATGCATCCGGAGATGCCAGAACCTCAGAGAGGGTCACGCGCAGGAAGAGATCTTGTCGTTCATTCGAGGCATACAGCGACCCTATCGTTAGCTGTGTGTCCCCCTATTGGACGCGGACAGTCAAGAACCTACCCTTAATATCAGCCACATGGGAAAGCACTGTGCATTGCGAGCACACGTTAAAAAGGATTGCCACCCCATGTTTCTTAGTCAGGCCTGAGGACCACAGTTGTAGTGGGAAGCGCTTGTCTCTCATCCATTTAGTATCCTTAGAGAGGAGATGGATCTCCTGGAGCGGACATACATCACCCTCAGCGTTCTCCAAAAGGGAAAGGATGGCTGAGCGCTTCACAGGGCTATTCAGTCCCCTGACACCCTTTAAATCTCTACCCATAGTATTCAGGAAATAAGTTGTAGCTATCTAGTCGCCCAGTGTCAGAGGTATGAGTTGGGTAAGAATGTAGTGACCATGAACCATATATCCGCCATGCCTGCCTGAGAACTGATGCGGAGCCCCGAAAGTAACTCCAAGACCCAAACAAAACCCCCTTCCCAAACCATAATGCAAGAGAACATAATGAAAAACTGAACTCAAAAGCGATGCACAGGGACAACAGTCTGTCATGTGAAGCAAACAGTGAGGGGAACATGGTGCCATTCTGGGTAACGTAACTCACCTGATGCAGGGCAAATCCACCATACATACCTTTTAGCCGTCATCAGCCAGGAAAGCTTGACTTCAGTGGCATGGAGAGCCCGGGACCCACGTCTGGGCATACCCGTCCCACTCGGGGTGACAAAAGCAAAAATAACAACTGATGGACAGAATGCAAAACAATTTCATACATTCACCTCAGTACAGAGACCTGGCCGTCAATCCATCATTTTCTTTTCACCGCTCTTGTCAGTTCACTGCTCCTGTCGGTCCACCGCTCCTGCCCGGTCACTGCTCCTGCCTAATCACTGCTTCTGCCCCATCACCTCTCCTGCCCTGTCACTTTACCTGCCCCATCACTTCTCCTGCCCCGTCACTTCTCCTGACCCGTCACTTCTCCTGCCCACTACTTCTCCTGCCCGGACACCACTCCTGCCTGTTCACCTCTCCTGCCCAGTCACCTCTCCTTTCCAGTTGCCTTTCCTGCCCCGCACTGCTCCTGCCCCATCACTTTTCCTGCCCCGTCACTGTTCCTGCCCCATCACCGCTCCTGCCCATTCACTGCTCCTGCCCGTTCACTGCTCCTGTCTGGTCAGCAGTCCTGCACGATCACCGCTCCTGCCCCATCACTTCTCCTGTCCCATCAGTTTGCCTACTACGTTCACTGCTCCTATCCGTTCACTTCCGCTATCCGTTCACTGCACCTGCCCGGTTACCACTCCTGCTCATGCTTAATCACTGCTCCTGCCCTGTCACCGCTCCTGCCCAGTCACTTCTCCTGACCCGTCACCTCAGCTTTCCTGTTGCCTCTTCTGTCCTGTCACTGCTCCTGCCCATCACTTCTCCTGCCCCGTCACTTCTCCTGCCCATTACTTCTCCTGCCTCGTAACCTCTTCTGCCCCATCACCTCTCCTTTCCTGTTGCCTCTCTTGTTCCGTTAATGCTCCTGCCCCGTCACCTCTCCTGCCCCTTCATCTCTCCGACCCGCTCACTTTTAATGCCCCATCACATCTCCTGCCTGTTACTTCCCTTGCCCGGTGACCTCTCCAGCCCCATCACTTCTCCATTCCTGTTGACTCTTCTGCCCCGTCACTACTCCTGTCCCGTCACAGCTCCTGCCCCGTCACTTCTCCTGTCCGTCACTTCTCCTGCCTCATCACTTCTCCTTTCCTGTAGCCTCTCCTGTCCCGTCAATGCTCCTGACCATCACCTCTCCTGCCCTATCACTTCTCCTGCCCCGTCACTTCTCCTGCCCCTTACTTCTCCTGCCCGGTCACCTCTCCTGCCCCATCACCTGTCCTGTCCTGTCGACTCTTCTGTCCCGTCAATGCTCCTGCCCTGTTCACGCTGTGTACAACATTGACAAATTACATAAGGGAGCAAGTTCCCCACAGTACTCTATTTGGGGAAAGCTCCTCTGTAAATACTAACTCAGATCTCATTATCACATGGTATGCTAAAGGCAGGCGGCCGGTGCATTGTCATTAGAAAGGGAATAATCACCCTCAATCGGAATGACAATGGGCCTGTCCACAGTCTGTGAGAGCTCAGGGAGGGGCTGCTGCAGCCGCTGGAGTTCAAGAGAAGTACGAGCCGCCCCAGGAAGCTGAATGAAAAAGTTATCGTTTTAAAGTAGAACTATTCTTGCCATCCCGGGATGCTTTTAAGAAAGACAGAAGTAGGAGAACGGACTCAAATATTTTTTTTAAGTAGGGGCACGCCGTGGCCTTCCGATCCCCCCCACTTCTACCACTGTCTGCAGCTGATTATAAGTAACAATACAGCCTCCCCAGTGCTACACCTGGATCAGCACAACAGTGAAGGGCAAAGATTTTGTATGACACTATGGACCAGGCCCGCAACACCCTTTGGGTTCAAAGGGCTTCAGCCCCCCCATTGTGTGTGCCAGCACGGGCTGAGACAGCTTCCCGGGCTGACACACAGTTTTGGAGCTTATCACAGTTGCACCCGAGTGCTTCACAGGACTTTAAAAGACCCTATACGTGTTTACGAGGCTTTGTTGTTTTTTCAACCCTTCATCTCCACTCTGCCCATTGCTGGAAGAATTAGCCCCCCCCCGACATTTTTAGTAGCCCCCGAAATTGGGCTATAGTTGTTCCTCTGCTATGGCTCAATCTTTCAGTAAGAGAAGCCCCCTGATTTGAAGAGGACAAGAATCCCCTGCAGTTGGGTGCATTGAGAGACAAAACTGGTAGCACTGGTGTAACTGGAGGAGTGCCTATGACATCTGTGACACTCTCCTAGGGGTGTCATTTGGGTGCACCGACTAAACACCATCTCTTGGGTGGCACTTAATCAGTAAACATCTCAGTGGCTTGTTTGTCCTTGCAGAAATTCCTGTTAAGCAGCACTATAACAAGAGCAGAGCCACGTCCTCCATTGCATAGGGCCACGTCCAAATGAAAATGAGTAAAACACACTTGGAATCAGGTTAGTGCACTTTTGTACCAGCCCAATCCATATTAGGAGGGGCTGCACGCGTTACTGTGGAGTTTCTAGGGAAGCAGAGTGGTCCACAGGAAATGCCAAAGCGGCGAACACCCAGCGGGCGGACAACAACGTGACTTGGGGATTACACCCTTACAAATTGAAATTTTGAAACAAACCGGACTTTGGTGGAAAACTAGCCCATATTATGACGATCTGTAATGAACACATTATACTGTAAATAGCCTTGAAAAAGCCCCGGCGCAAATCGCCATAGGGGCGAAACACGTGTCGGCTGTTCGTGTTTTTATCTAAATTAATAAAAAGCAATTTTTCTACATAATTTGGACTTTTGACTCTGATTACATGAGTAAGGATTCAGCCTAAGGATATCAAGAACTTCTGTTAAACACACTCATCACCCCCTTTAAAACGCGTTACTGTGGAGCCCGTCTGTAATGCCAAAGCGTCCTGGGTGCGGAAGGGGCAGAAAAGCCCGTGGCACGTTTTGGGGCTTTTGTGTAATAGGGTCCCAAATCGCATGTCGTTTTTTAACCTGATCCCTTTACCTGTGTGCTTTCTCCGTCAGTCACCTCTTTAGTACACTTTGAGGTATTATAACAAGTATGTATAATCGGCTCTTTGATAGTGGGGCAAGATTTGATGCTTTTTAGGAATATTAGTTTACACAAATACAACCTCGCCATTTTCGCAGAACTGGGAATTACAAATAGCGAGCATTCATTCAGATGAGACACAGTCAAGAAACACCACGCAGAACAAAGAAGCAGAATACATCTAACTCTCCAGGAGCAGGAATGTCCAGCATGTTAATAATACGACTATTAATACATCACAGTGGGGCCCGGCTACCATTTGGAAAGCTGAATAGCTATACTTTTCTCAATAATAATTACCGCATCTTTTCTCCTCAGATGGTTTCAGATACGGCTGAGGCAGGGTCGAGCACGCTGCCTGTCATTTGTATATCTAGCAACGGCGCGCGCGTGCTCAGCGCTCTGTCGCCTTGTTTATAATTTACAATCTGTTTCGCTCAAAAGGCTGAGGTTTCAAACGCCGCATTGTTTCCATCCCTGGCAGAATGCAGCCACCTGAAATTTATTGAAATTCATTTAATGTTCTGTCAGTCCCTGAGATTTATGGAAGCGCTGCCCAAACAAAGCAGAATACTTTAACGAGATACACAATTATTGATTGGGGAATTGACTGCTAACTGCAGGGGCTGGGCGGGCCTCCTCTCCTGCAGCTTGCAGTGCAAAATGGTATCCATTAAAAAACCTGGCTGGGTTGTAGAATAGGTCCAATTATGGCGGATCTCGTCTTTCCCAGCTCCAGGAGCCTCACGTGCAGTCGTATTCTTCCTATTTCCTTTGAATTACAGGACGGCTATGTCACGTAAATAGGGCTTGAAGATATTTCCGGAGTGCCCAAAATATTCTTGGGGAATGGCCATATTTTTGCACATCACCGCCGCCTTTATCATCCACTATAAAAAATTACGCCACAGTCAGCTCTTTTTTTAATTCTTGACTTTCTTTTTCAGAGACAGAATATGCAAATAGAAAAAATACAATCCACACATTCTATCCGTACCTACTTCTCTGAAAATATCGTCCTGGTTATAGGATTCTATTATACTTTGTCCGGAGATTAGTCTTCAGCTATAGATCTGAATACCATTATCCAAGTTATGTTATGTTAATAACACTTCTATAGCGCACAGCTGCCCAAGCCAAGGGGCGTTCCGGCGCTTCAGAGCGAGTACCCAAACACAACACAGCAGTACAAGGGCAGAAGCGCACAGATCAGTCCATTTTATAAAGAATGAGAATGCAAAAAAATTATCTCAGGTATCCGCCAGGTTGTCAGATATCATACTAAGCCTGTATGCGCACGTCGGTGTGCTGGGTAATATGAGTACATGTGAGACAGTCGCAAAGCAATCAACGTAGGTGTTGCTCAGGCTTTTCCATCTTATGCCTATTCTGCCAATATGCCAAACGAATCTCTTCATTGTGGAGTCCATTTCTCTCAGTATGGATCTGTGTACTGTCACTGTCAACTTGCTGAAAGGGTCATTGACACATGGTGCCACATTCATCTTTACAAATTATGGCAACATCTATGAACGTCACTTTAGCTCCACGCAGCAGTGTGAATCCGCGCCACAACCCTTAAATGCGATTTATCAAGTCATGTACGGCCACCTTGCTTGGCCCTGAGTGGCTTAAAAAAATCAAGAGTCACGCAACGCAGCCAAATTGTCGCATTGCGTTACTCTGCCCCAGGGGGGAGTTCCATGATTGATACATGGGTGTTCCCATGCAACACCCATGGATTTTGACACATTCACAGATTTACCATCAGTGATAGACTTACGAATGCACCAAAACTGCTGCACCTCCCCAGGTGAGTTGTAATGAGGAGAAATGTTTATTTCTCCTAGTTTTTTCTCTTTCTATGTGTGCTGTATTCTGTAGCACACAAAGAAAGAGGAAAATGCATCAGGGGATTGCTTTTGTGCAGGAAGGTACCCCATTTCTGCACAAAAATAATCCTGCTCACAAGACAGGCACCCTTGCACTATGGTGCAAGAGTGCATGCAATGGTGCTAGGCAGCACATTGTGTGCCAGCTTTGAGAAAAGGCAGGAATGTGCCGTATTATGTTAAATATGGTGTGTTCCTGCCGTTTCCTGTCATGCAGCCCAGCAAGGTGACTTGTTGTGCTGTGCTGCATGACACATTGGTAAATACACCCTTTAGGATCTACCCCAGAAAGAAAGGTAGGGCCATCTGTCCATATTCCTAATCACTGCATTCAAAAGGGGGTCTCATGTTGCCTTTGTATTATATTACATAAATCTCAGTTGCCAGAATACCTAGATATGTTAAGTTTTTACAGACCTAACAAAGGGTGATTCCCTATACAGTGTTTGCCAGTGTGTGATGTGAGTGGTGGAACTTCACGTTTTGATCAGTTGATCCTATAGCAGGAAAAATCAGAGACACTATCAGTGGTTGTTAGAAATGGGGTCTCTATTTAGCAGTGGTATGCACCCTGTCCATGCAGGTGCCCCTCACTTTAGCCAGGGTAAGGGGATTACACAGCTAAAATTGTCCCTTCTCACCCTCGTGGTAGCTTGGCACAAGCAGTCAGGCTTATCTCAGAGGCAAGGACTAAGGGGTATATTTGCAACAGGCAGCGATAATTATCGCTGACCTTGTATACCGCATTATTTTCCATCGCTGAAATATTTCGCCAGGTTAGCGTTGTATTAACAACTTTTAGCGCCATGAATATTCCAGCGATAGCGCCCTTTTGCATGGTTTTTCAGTGATGTTCCATGTAAAACGGCGATATGCTTGATCATACGACCCTGTGGTCATATTACATGAAACACCCTCCCATGTTAGGTATGCCTTAGTCAGGAATTTAACAGACGTTAAAATCCTGCGTTTAAGGCATACTTCGCACGATTAAAATAATTGCTTCCCCGCATTGTAAATATTACGAAGCTGCCTTGTTGTTTCCACAGACACGTCTACTTTGCATCTCATTAGCGATGCGAAGTTAGGCGTGCTTCAAACGGGAGCAAAATCAGAGAAAAACACGATATAGCGTGTCTTTGCTGATAAGGCGATAAAATTATCGCCGCTTTTCGGAGGAAAACTGCCGCAAAAGCGGCGATAATTTTATATCACCACCTTGTTAATATGTCCCTAAATCATTTGTACATGCATACCCAGTAACACAGTGAAAGCACTACAAAAGGAGTCCACACCAGTTTAGAAGAACAACTCATTTTATCGGAATAAAACAAGACCAAAACAACAAAAATACAACATACACAAGTATAAATGTCACTATTCAAAGGTAAAATCAGTTCAGTCCATTAAAACAGATTGATGCCTCACTTTTAGCGCAAAGTACCTTGGATGCGTCAAAATTCAAAGACAAAACAGGAGTAGGGAAGGTGATCTGCCAGAAAAGCAAAGCAATGCATCGGTTCCTTACTTACAAGGGAGGGGATGCGCTGGTTCCTTACTGCTAAGGGCAGTGATGCATCAGTACCTTACTGCTGCGCAGGGGAGGTGATGCGTCAGTTTCTTACTGCTGCGCAGGAGAGTTGATACATTGGTTCCTTACTGTCAGGGGAAGTGATGTGTCAGTTCCTTACTGGAAGGGAAGGTGATGAGTTAGTCTCTAGACACATAGCCTCCGTTCCTTACTGCTTAGCAACGTCAATGAAGAAATCAGTGCCCAGGGACAGTGAGTCAAAAATCCAGATGTGCTGCATCGATTACACAGCAATGAAGCAGGCGCTGTGTCAGAGTTGGAGAGGAGCTTCACAGACTTCGGTGATGCAGTGCTCGAAACTCACGCTGTGGCAGTTCTTCTGACGTGTTGTGATGGAAATCTGGGGCCTGCGGTGAAAGCCCCAATTGGGAACCATGCCCAGGTGCTGGAATGGACGATGAGTCAAAGTTTTTAACGATACATTGATAAAAACAGATGCTGGCAGTCAATGGGATTTCTCCTTGATTTCACCAGATTCCACTTCCAAGAGCCAATGGTCTGGGTTTGTAGATCAGGACTCTCAGCAGAAGAGCCCAGGCACTGGTAGGTGAAGTCTTTCATGGCCATGAGACTTCTTAACAGGAGGCAAGCATACACAAGCCCTTGAAGAATTTTGGTAGCAGGATACACTCCTTTCACTCCCAGGACAGAAGCAGCAAGCAGCAGGCCAGCACAACAAAGCAACAGGCAGAGTGTCAGTCCCTTTTGTTTTACAGCAACCAGCTCTTCTTCCTGGCAAAATGCATTTTAGTCCAGAAGTGTTCTGATTTGAAAGCGTCAGACGTCCAATACTTATACCCTTTTCTGCCTTTTTAAGTGGACCAGCTTCAGTGGAAAGTCTTTGTCGTGTGCAAGACCCTGCTGTTCTCTGACCTGGCTACAGACTCACTAAAGAGGGTGGAGACAGCTTTGTGTGAGGAAAGGCACAGACCTATTCAGGTGTCAATGACAACTACTCCCACCACTCTACCTCAAGTAGGTCCATACGCCTGGTGATGTCCCATCAGGGTATGCAAAGCACACCTAAACTCTCTTTGTGTGACTGTCTAGAGTGAATGCACATGAGCCCAAGTGTCATCCTAACCCAGAAATGGATTTTACAGACAGGAAGAGGCACAGAATGGTTAAGCAAGAACATGTCCACTTTCTAAAAGTGGCATTTTCAAACACTCAATTTAAAAACCAGCTTCACCAAAATATGTATTTTTTGAAAATATGGATTCAGAGAGCCCAAACTCGAAATATCTGTCAGCTCCCAATGGGAAGTTACACTTAAAATATATTTCAAGGCATACCCCATGTTACCCTATAGGAGAGATATTCCTGCAAAAGTGAAAAAGCAAAATTAGCAGTATTTCACTTTTAGGACTTGTACTGCACCCTGCCCAGGGGCTGCCTAGGGCTCACCTTAGGGGTGGCTTACATTTAGTACAAGGAAAGGTTTGGGCCTGGCAAGTGAGGGTACTTGGCAGGTCGAAATGGCAGTTTAAAACTGCACACACAGACATTGTAGTGGCAGGTCTGAGACACGTTTGTAGGGCTACTCATGTGGGTGGTGCAATCAATGTTGCAGGCCCACTAGAGGCATTTGATTTACAGGCCCTGGGCACACCCGGTGCACTTTACTAGGGACTTGCTAGTAAATCAAATAAGCCAATCATGAATAAACCAATTACCAATACAATTTAGACAGAGAGCATATGCACTTTAGGGTGAGCAGTCAAAATATCGAAATTTTAATATCGACCTACACTAATATCGAGTTTTTAATATCGTAGGGACAGAATATCGAAGTCACGAATATCGTTGACCAGAATATCGACTGAAAGGTAAGTAATATTGATTTATTCAATATCGAAGTAAGTAATATCAAAGTAAATAATATCTTTAGCAAACATATTGTTGCAAATATTGTCATGTATTTAGTGTGTATTGTATATGTATGTTTAACATTTTTTTATGTTTGTTCATTGTTTTCAAATACATGTATTACATGTTTAGAAAATAGTAATTTTATAAAACATTGTTTTTTGCATTTTAGTATTAGGTTGTGTTGTGATTTTATAGGGAAATAGGGTGGGAAGTAATTTAATTATAATTAATTAATTAATATGTTTTTATTTATTCTTATTGATTGTCAATTTATTGTTAATTAATTATTAATTGGTAATTAGTTTTTATTAATTGGTTAATTTATAATTATGTTAATTATAATTAATGTACATACATGTTTGGTTAATGTTATTGTTAATTAATTTATTGTAAATTTATTAATTGGTCATTTTTTTTAAATTGATTAATTGATAATTACATTAATTATGTTATTTTTAATGTGTAGCTGGTTGTGGGTGTATAGGGGAATAGGGTGGGAAGTAATTGAAATATAATTAATCAATTAATATGTTTTTAGTTATTGTTATTGATTATTAATTTATTGTTAATTAATTATTAATTGGTAATTACTTATTATTAGTTGGGTAATTTTAAATTATATTAATTATAATTGATGTATAAATACTTTTTATTTCTTGTAATTGTTAATTAAATAATTGTTAAATAGTTAATAATTGGTCATTAATATTTAGTAATTGATTAATTGATAATGAAATTAATTGTGTTATTTTTTATGTGTAGCACGTTGTGTGTTTATAGGGGAATAGGGTGGGAAGTAATTGAAATATAATTAATCAATTAATATGTTTTTAGTTATTGTTATTGATTATTTATTTATTGTTAAATAATTATTATTTGGTAATTACTTATTATTAGTTGGTGAATTTTAAATTATATTAAATATAATTGATTTATAATTACTTTTTATTTATTGTTATTTTTAATTAAAATATTGTTATATAATTAATAATTGGTCATTAAGATTTATTAATTGATAATGAAATAATTGTGTTATTTTTTATGTGTAGCACGTTATGTGTTTATAGGAGAATAGGGTTGGAAGTAATTTAATTTTATTTAAGTAAATTTTAATTTAATTTAATAGGTATTTGTTAATAAATCTTTTGTTAAATAATTATTAATATGTTATCTATACTACTATTATAAAGAGAGAACACAACCCTTTTGGCAAGGTAAACTCGGGAACCACAGCGCCAATCCACACACCCGATACATCCTTGAAATTGTCAGGGTGTGTAGATGGACATAGGCTACATAAAATAAAAATAAAACGTAAATTAAAAAAATTAACTTTAAATACAAAGTAGTCCCCTGAAAGAAGCGCCGGCCGCGACGTATGCGTCAAGACATCGAGAGCGCGGGGAGGAGCGGCGTTCAGGAGCAACAGGAAGAGTGGAGGACATGATCGCGGGGAGGAGCTGCGGACAGGCGGGGAGGAGCGGCGGACAAGCGGTAATGACCAGCGAGAGCGGCGAGTAAGGTATGTGAACCTGGAGGGACGGGCCGAGGGACGTGACCAGCAAGAAGCGGAGGAGCAGTGGAGCGGTAAATTCAGCAGTGCGAGGAAGAACGGCGAGTAAGGTAAGTGAACCTGGAGGGACGGGCTGGGGGACGGGCGGAGGACGAGCGGAGGGACGGGCCGAGGGACAGGCGGAGGGACGGGCCAAGAACCAGGTGGAGGGACGGGCAGAGGGACGGGCCGAGGGACGGGCAAGCCTGAAATGCTGCCCCCAGCCCCCTTCTGCCCCAGAAAACGCTGGGGCGGGCTGCTAATTATTTTATAAAATGTTTTTAATTGATAATTATGTTAATTTAACTCCTAAGTTATCCAACACTTTCCCTACTATTCCACTCACTGGAGTGGGAATAGTAATTTTTACCCCTTCGCTATCCAACACTTTCCCTACTGTTGCACTCACTGGAGTGGGAATATTAATTTTTACACCTACGCTATCCAACACTTTCCCTACTTTTGCACTCACTGGAGTGGGAATAGTAATTATTACCCCTACGCTATCTAACACTTTACCTACTGTTGCACTCACTGGAGTGCTAATAGTAATTTTAACACCTACGCTATCCAACACTTTCCCTAGTGTTGCACTCACTGGAGTTAGAATAGTAATTTTTACCCCTACGCTATCCAACGCTTTCCCTACTGTTTGCACTCACTGGAGTGGGAATAGTAATTTTAACCTCTACGCTATCCAATGCTTTCCCTACTGTTGCACTCACGGGAGGGGGAATAGTAATTTTAACTCCTATGCTATCCAATGCTTTCCCTACTGTTGCACTCACTGGAGTTGGAATAGTAATTTTTACTACTACGCTACCCAATCCTTTCCCTACTGTTGCACTCACTGGAGTGGAAATAGTAATTTTTACACCTACACTATCCAGCGCGTTTCCCTACTGTTGCACTCACTGGAGTTGGAATACTAAATTTTACCCCTAAGCTATTCAACGCTTTCCCTACTGTTGCAATATGTGGAGTAAGTAGATATATTATTTATATGTAGAAGTTTCCCTAATTTTTATATTATATGTATTAGTTATTATTTTTTTAATATGTTTTATTATTTATATCAATTTTTTTTAAATTATATGTATTATTTACTTATTTTGACATTATTATTAAAACAGTTAAAAAACGATATTTTTAAAATCGATATTTTTGAAAATATTTGTTTTCCGAGATTTTTGTACTTACCTTTATGTAGATAACACTTGGATATTTTTGTCTTCGATATTTCTGTGTCGATATTATTGTAGGTCGATTTTTTTGTCTGTCGATATTTTGTCAGACATTCGCACTTTAGCAATGGTTAGTAGTGGTAAAGTGCCCAGAGTCCTAAAGTCAACAGAAACAGGTAAGACAAAATAGGAGGAAGATGGCAACAAGTTTGGGGATAAACCTGCAAAAAGACCAGGTCCAACAGTTGTCATTAGTAAGGCTGAAATTGATGAAAAGACGTTTGACAGGGATAACAGAATATTAGCTGCATAAATTAAAGGTTTCTCAGGTTTTACCACTGTCATGGTGCATACCGCTGTTGCATTCTGTCCAGTAGCTGCTGCAAGTTCCTCAATTAACAATTGAAGCAACAATTCCACATAACCCTGACAAATAAGCCCCATTTATTTAAGTCAAGAGCTTTTTCTGCAACCAATGGGCTGCCTCATGTCACGCTAGCCACACTATGTAGTTGACTGTTTTATATTGTTACTAGCAGCCCGTCCCGACGTTGTCTGGGGCAGAAGGGGGCTGGGGGAAGCACTGCAGCAGGAGACGCGCAGCAGAGCGGCCAGAAGTGGGAGCAGCACAGCGTACTCAACAGCATCACGTGCGCAGGTGATGTTTCCTTGCTCCCGTTTTCTTGCTCCTGGCCGCTTCTGCCCACGCTCCTGTCTGCTTTTACTCCGCGCTCCCCTGGGCATGTCGATGTCGACGGTCCTCCCCGCACTCCTGGCCGCTCCAACGCGCTCTGGACCTCGCAGGGCGTCGCTTTCTTTCGCCTGGGCGTTCCTCGCAGGGTGTCTCTTCTGCGCTCCGAACCTTGCAGGGTGTTGCTTCGGCCCTCCTGTCCGCTCCTCGCAGGGTGTCACTTCCGTGCTCCGGCCCTCGCAGGGTGTTGCTTCCGCGCTCCTGGCCGCCGATCCATGATGTCAGCACGCACGTAGTTAGCTGGCACTACTTCGAAGGGACTACAGTTCCTTAAAAATTACTTTTCCCTTCTAACATATATATTTTTTCTTATATAGCCTGTGTCCATCTGCTTGCCCTGACGTTTTCAAAGATGTATTAGGTGTTTGGATTGGTTGTGTACTTTTCGAGATTACCTTGCCTTAAAGGACCCAGTTCTCTCTTTATAATAGTACTAGCAGCCCGCCCCAGCGTTGCCCGGGGGCAGAAGGGGGCTGGGGGCTGTATTTTCAGCATTTGCTTAGTCCCGGCCGTGCCGCCGCCCGCCCCGTCATTGCGTATACCGCTGCCCGCCCGCCTCCCACCTCCCACCCGCCTCCCGCCTCTGCCTTACCACAGCCGGACTTAGCCCCCACTCCCCGCCCCCACCTGCACCAACATTGCCCGGACCGGCTCCCGCCTCCTGCCTCGCCTTACCTGATGCGCTGCGACGCTCGTCGCCGCTCGTCACCACTCCTCCCCGCCTGTCGTCATCACGCAGGTGTAGGTCGGGGTTAGCGCTACGTTGCGGCCGGCGCTTGTTTTAGGGGACTACTTTGTTTATAAACTTTAATTTTTTTATTTACTTTTTTTAAAAATTTTATGCAGCCTATGTCCATCTACACACCCTGAGGATTACAACAATGTATTGGGTGTGTGGATTGGTGCTGTGGTTCCCGAGTTTACCTTGCCAAAAGGTGTCTGTTCTCTCTTTATAATAGTAGTATAGACTATAGATTAAATGTGATTCCTAGGACAAATCTGACCTGGACAGGGTGGATGAGACGAGCAATAATTTTTTTTTCACACAGTTGGCTAAGACCTCTGCCAGAATTTTGGTGTCTTTATTTAGTAAAGAAATTGATCTATTGCGTGAATAATATAGGCGATTGTTTCTAGGCTTGGGGTGTAAAGTAGGTAGAACTCTATTGATTTCGGGCTGAAACATCTAGTCTCTTCTGCTTTCATGGACACAGCCTGGAGCAATAGGTGGTCAGTGGTTTATTCATTTTGTAAAATTCTGTTGGAAATCGTTGGTCCTATCTGGTTTGTCAGATTCATTTCTTCTATGGCTGTTTGTATCTTCTATGGCTCTATCTACCCTTCAAAGGCGTCTTTCTTATGCCCGGCTACTTTGGTTCGTTTTTAAGAAGCAAGAAACTCTCCTCCAAGTGACCTATGCAAGTATATTGTGAGCTGTACAGCTTTCTGAAATATCCCTCAAATTTCAGTACAATATTTAAGTGGTGTGTAAAAAGTGGACCATCCTCACCCTTAATTATTCGGATGGCTCAGTAAGCTTCCGGCTGTCGTAGCTCATTGCCAACATTGGGCCAGTTATTTCCTTGATTATATTGTTTTCATTTAATGTGTGACAACTGATATCCAGCCTGTGTTGTAAAGAGAGTTTTAGGACATATTAGGTTGTTTAAGTTCCTGCTCCATGTTCATCATTGACAGAGTATTATACCAAAGTGCTTTTACGTTCTCTAGGATTTTCCAGAGTCATAGGGGCCGATCACGATGGCCATCGCAGCTGCTAAAGGGACCCCTGCAATAGTTGAGGCGGTCCCACCATAGCAATTATGTTGCGCCCGCCAGTGTGGCGGGCTCATCCTGTATATTTTACATTGCGGCGGGTGGGGCTGCAAGCAGCACCCAACGCAATGTAAAATATACATGTTGTGCTTTTACATGCACAACGTGACAGGCACCACGCAGTGCCTGCCACATTGTACATGTAAAATCATGGGGTACCATAGGTACCCCCCATGTGCACCCCCCACCCCCTAACACCCTGGGGCTCGCAACAAGCCCCCAACAGCAGGAACTGGCAGCCTTTCCATGGAAAGGCTGCTCTGAGCCTGTATCTAAATATGGATGGCGGTGTCTTTCAGACACTGCCACCATATTAAACTTGTTTTACGCCGGTTGACTCATCGACCGTCGGAAAAGTAGCAGACAGTCTTTCTGTCCGCCGCGGACCCCCCAGCCATCATGATATGGCGGGGGTCTTTGTAGTGATAATGGCGGGCGGATCGCCCACCGTCGTTCCTGCGGTGACTACCGCCAGCCCTTTGGGGTGATCCGCCCACCCTCGTGATCGGCTACCAAGTGCTGAGACTCCCCCATCACTGCAGGGCCTCCTTCACAACAGTGGACCCTTTGCGAATCCTGTACTCAGGTCATAATCGGCGCTGCAGAAAGTAAACAATGTGCATCACAACACTGTTACCTTCTGTCTTGGCAATTCCTTTGCCACTACTGAAGCCAGAGGTTGCACAGGTGGTACGAGGGGGAACAAGGGACGATCCAGATTTTGCAGCTGCAATGCTTTGCCACCCCTAAGTGACGTCCATGAAAACGTATATGGAAAGTATTTAAAAGTCTTTAAATCTGTTTCAATAAGTCCATGAAAGAGGGAGAGAGGATCTGATTATGTATTCTGGTTAATTACGCGAATTTTGGTTTGCCAGTGATGCTAATGTAAGTGAGCAGGATAGTGAGGGGATAGTTGTAAGAGCTTCTAGCAGGTGGGAGCAATCACATTTGTAATGATGGCAGAAAAGCTTAAAAGCAATGGAACCAAGTCTCTATACACTAGTTGAGGGTGCATTGCAAATCTCTTTGACACCTTATTATGCTTCACACATTTTATGGGAGGTATTCATTTGAATCCACTGCATGGAAGATGTGCTAATTATATTGGCCACTAGAAGGCAATAGAAATATTCATGTTGGAGCAGTCCAAATGGCAATAAGACTGTCATTTAGCCGTGATGTTCTCAGCCCTCTGGACAACTACTGGCTATGTAGATGATAAACTTGGATCCAACAAGTAATTAGCAAGATGGGTGCCTCCTATACACTGAAGTGTTACGCACAAGGGAGTTACTGTCTAGTTTATTTTATGTACAGAGAGCTGTTGTAGTGTTTCTTTTTTTACTCGATAGGCTTGCATTTCTGCAACCTTCCAATGGCTTCCAAGGCCTACCTTACCAAGCTTACTACTTGTCCAGGGATTGAGATTGATTTGACTAGACCAGAGTGTCTTGTTCATTTAGGAGAAAAGTTTGGTGGTGACAAGGTAAGAGTGTTCTGTAGAGAGCTGATCCTAGTTGAATAAAGGTGCCTGACGTATCCTTCTCGTGGCACCCCTGATGTCCTTTCCACTGGATGTCAGTGTTTAAGCTGAATTTGCAAAGGTCTACCAAAGTGCTGATGTGTTTTTATTTTCGTTCTGGTGGGAATTTCTGATTTAGAGCTATTCATATGAAAAGAGAGTGACCTGTGTAATGTAGTCAGGCCATTAGGTACTTCTCTTTCTTTGCAGTCAGTTCGTTTAAGATAAATTGCCTTTTTAGAAAAAGACAGATTTTTGTAGGGAGATTGTCTAGTTGACAGTAGAAGTGTTTTATAACAGGACTAGCAGACTCAATCTGAGGGATCCTGATTACATTTAGCCGGAAGAGCTCTTAACGGATGGCCTTCTTGACTGTGAATGCAACTGCTTCAAAGAGAGGGAGCAATGAATGGAGTAACGTATTTCTACATGCAAATGCAATTTTTGCTCTTTTCATTGGAGACCCTCTTATGGCGATAGCAACAAAGTGCAGTTTGTGCAGAGAGTCCTTTAAGGTAGTCTTTTTTGTGACAGCAGAGTGCTCCATATCAATGCCTGCTCGCAGATGTTAATATCTTCATTTTATCTATATTGTTACATAAAAGCACAACTAAATGCTTGTAAATGGCATAGAGAGAGACCTGTGGGAAACAGAAAGGCGTATCTAACATTTTACATCCACATTCAAAGTGTATATCGGTGCACTTTGTTTACAGTTGCAAATTGGTTCATTGATGTTCTTGTATACAGATTGATGTTGCCTTTCTGTGATTGGTTGTTTAGTGTCACTAATGCAGACCACCATCCTGAAAAGCTATCATCTTTAAATATTGCATATCAACAGTCATTAACATATATAAGTTAACTACAGGACTCTCGGTGGTAAAGTGTAAGAGAATGTAGTTTTCTCTATCTGCACACAGAACAATACTTATTATATGAACCCATACAATGTTGTTTGCCATTAAAATGCATTGGTTTACCTTAGTCATGTATTTATTTAGAAATGTTTTAAAGTGCTAACAGGCTATCAAGGGGTTAACCGCAGGTAAGGCGGCGGGGCCTGATAAACTCCCGCTGGAAATTTATACAAAAGAATTCAAGTTCTAAAGGACTATATGCGAATTATTTTCAGGGGGGCTCAGACTGGTGTACATCCTAAGTCATGGGATGAGGCCAGTATAGTGGTTTTAAAAAACAAAAGGAAAAACCTGCAGATCGGGCAGCCTCATATCGCCCTATATCATTGTTAAACACAGAAGGCAAAATATATTCAAAAATATTGGCGTCAAGGTTGGCAGCAGTGATTACTCAACTGGTGTCAATACGGCAGCACAGGTTCATTCTTAAATGTGGAACAACAGACCACGTCAATCGGGTGATAGTCTTAATAGACCACGCTAATGGCACTGGTGAGGCCCTAAGTCTCATATTACTAGACGCCGAGAAGGCTTTTGATCAAGTTTCCTGGGGTTTTTTATGGGCTGTGATGAGAAGCCGCGGGTTCGGCCCACAGTTCATAACAGCCTTACATACGCTATATCATCAAGCAATAGCCAGGATCTGTACTATGGGGCTACAATCGGTAGCTGTGTTTATACGAAGGGGAACAAGACAAGGTTGCCCTTGCTCTCCACTTTTATTTTGTCTATATATTGATCCATTTTTAAAGATGATTGAGAACAACTCTCGGATACCGTCAGTAATAATACACCAACAAGAATATTGTGTCTTCGCATATGCAGATGACGTGGCTGTTGTTTCTCCAAAAGCAGCAATAGCACACCTAGCGGCGGTATATGGAGCAGTTTCTGATTATAAATTAAACACCGCCAAAACTAAAATTTTATGTGTTAATACTGCACCCTACACAGACCCTAGGGTATTACAAGAGGTGACGTATCTTGGGGTACGGATAAGGGCCTCTGCCGCTGCCCTGGTAGAATCTAACTGGGAGAGGTTAATGACTGGGATTCGAAAGCAATTAGATCAATGTGAATGCCTGCACTTATCGCTGATAGGCAGATGTAATATTTTAAGAATGAAGGTCCTACCAAAAATTCTGTACTTTTTCAGGTGCGTACCATTGGAGATATCCCAGTCTAGTCTTATGCAACTCCAATCCATGTGCATGAGATTCATATGGGCACGGGACAAAGCTCGGCGCGTAAAGAAGTACATGGTCTTACCTAAGGCCGTAGGAGGATGGGTTGTATGCTCCAACACATGAACATACTGTTGACTGGGGTAGGACCGGCAGATCCAGCTGAACAACCCTCTATATACAGTATGCTGTTAGGCACTGAAGTAAAAAATCGCCTTTTTCTTAATTTGGATTGGAGCTACTATAAGCGCACAAGATTTAAGGCATTAACAGCTGCGTATAAAGTATGGAAAGCTATTAAAAAATATACAAGGGAGAAAAAATATCCTGGTATACACCACTGAGCGCTAAGATTTTCTTTCTCAGTGTTTTTTGGGATCAGATTGTGCATAGCTGGCGATCTAAAGGTATAAATTGGGTTGGCGATTTATTCACAGAAGGTGGGCTAAAATCGTTTGAGCAGCTTAGGGAGCAGCACCAGATTCCATCCTCAAACTTTTTTAAATACTTACAAATCCGCGATCATTTGCTGAAAGCCCGATTGAATATACAACTTAACCCCCTCATCGAAGCCAATAGGAAAGCAGCACAGACAGGTATACTCTACAATTTTATGATAGATGCAATGCCCAATGATTTAGAAACTCATACTAATAAATGGGAGAATAGACTAGGATGTCAAGGGATCTCACTTGAGACCTCAATTGAATTAGCTGGACGACTATTCATGTCTGCTAACTTAGCCGCTCAACACTATAAAACTATTTTTAATCTGTACCACACGCCTGACAAAATTTCAAAATAGGGTGGCGACCAGAACGGAAAATGTTTCCTGTGTGGTGCATCTGCGGCTGATGTGGTCCACATTTTTTGCACATGTGCAGAGTTGAGGAGCTTGTTTGAGCAAGTGGGCAAGTTTCTATCTGTGATTGTGGGAATACCCGTTCAACTGTCACCTATGCAGATTTTATTGGGGTTAGAAATGGGTGCAGGGTCGAGCTCTGTGCCCAGCAATATTGTATATCTGGTTTCTGTAGCCACAGCCGTGCTTAGGCTTTGCATAGCCTCCTGTTGGCTGCAAAAAGATGCTCCATCATTCGATGCCTGGCGGGCGAGGTTATTTGTCATGTGTAATATTGAACACAGTCTATATGCCCTGAAAGGCAGACAGAAAAGGAAAATAGGGGAGAAAATTTGGGGGGCAGTTATATCTCACTTGGAAGTGGATGCATGAATTCCCCAAACCTCATATGTATACATATGTATTTTTGTGCGGTTTTATGATGTATGATTGGTTTTTTTTTTCATCAAATCATTATATTCGCCTCGCGTGTGTTGTTCTGCATTATTGTTATGTACTCCTGTATTTTCAATAAATATATATAAAGAAGAAAAAGTTTATCCATTTCAATACTTCAGAGACCTGTGAATGATAAAGAAGATGCATGTAAATAAAAAAGGGTACTGGTAAAAAGTTTACCTTCAGACTTAGGGGCAGATTTACAAGCCCCTTGCGATACATTTATGTTGCTATTGCATCACTTCTTTGACTCAGAGGTGGCGTAAACCATTCGCCATGTTGCGCCGTAGTTACAACGTGACACATCTAGGGAGATGCGTCACATTGTTACCCCCTGCGCCACATGAAACCTGCATCAAGTTTTATGTGGGCTTTATGGCGCAGGGTGGGCGTTCCCTCGCAGGTTCCCCTTGTAAAAGTGACGCAGTGAAATCTACAATATTTCACTGAGTCACTTTTATGTCCATGCTGCGTCAAAACCCCGCGCCTGCTTGAAGTAGGCATAAGGAGTGATGCAGCATTTAAGGCATTTGGCATCCCCGAGCCTTGCTGGAGTCGCGTTGCGACTCCAGCAATGCACCACATTTCCACCGGGGGATGCAACACTCATATGCCCCTCTGTGCGCCACAGCGCACCAAATTGTAAATACAGCTCCTCAGTGGTGGGGTACGGGTGGTTTTGCGTGTCGCAAGTGTTCTGGCGCATCCCTGCTGATTTGGAGAGATGCTCCAGACCTTGTAAATCTGCTCCTCTGTCTTTTTCTTGGAGCTTTTCCCACAACTTCGAGGCCTTGGGTTCCTCAGATGCGGGTTTCAATTCAACAACATCAGCTTTATGCAGCCCTTTGCCTCAGTGAGCATCTGGAAGTCTTTGTCTATGTTTTCAATGGCGAAGTGCTCCAGATTTCAATGTTGGTGATTTGTTTCTCAACAATGAGCCGGGCTCCTCCTGGAGCTTTCGAACAAAACTTCTAGAAAGCTTTCAAACTTTCACGACTTGTTTCTTGTTGTTTCGTTTGGGAAGAGACGTTTTCAGTAGCACCAGCCAAGGGTTTAGAGACTTTGATAATTTATCAGGGGCTAAGACTCTATCTCACACAATGCACATGTGCAGTCCAGGGACATCTAATTGTAGCTGCTCAGCTGGGGTATTCCTCTCTTTAACTGCTACGGAGGACTTCTTTCAGCACATTTGTCCCTGTGGCTGCCCAGGGAGTTCAATCCTTTTCTTTTGAGTCAGGCACAGCCCTTACTTTGTGGAGCCTTGACAGTATATCAGTTGCTGTCCGCCTGAGTACAAGCTTTCTGTGGTGCAGTCAAAGGGCCCAGCGGGGCAGTCATTCTTCTTCCTTTACTGCTGGCAGTATTCTGAGAAGCCCCTGCAGCTCTCTGATATTTATGCTCCATTCTAGGTTGGCAAAAGAGAGCACACCCCAACCAAAAGGGGTAAAGTTGCCTCCTTCTGCTGTGACCACTTCCTCGAAGTGTGGCATATTTTTGACACAGAACGCACTGTTCTTCAAAAGCCAAAATGGAGAAAATTTCTCTGTTAAATTTGTCATCCTTGGGGTGGTCTTCCTCCAAACTTTCTGCCTGCTTTCCTACAAATTTTCTGAATTTGTTTTTGTTGGACTAAGGACTCTGTGTACTTTACCACAACTAATCAGTGCTAAAATTCTCGTGCTCACTCCCCTAAGCATGGTTTGATTGTCATATGCAATTTATTTATGAGTCCCTTGATGAGTGGTATACCATACACACAGGGCCTGTAAATTAAATGCTACTAGGGGGCTTTCAGCACTGGTTGTAGCACTGACCTAAGTAGCACTCTAAAACAGGACACAGTCGTTACTTTGCAGCAGGAATGCAATGTCCCACTGCCATGTTGACTCCTCTTTTACTACACATAAGTCACCACTAAGGAAGGCCATAGGTAGCTCATAGGAAAAGGTGCGGTTTAAATAAAAGGTAGGACATGAGCTTTTAAGTTTTACATGTCCTGGTAGTGAAAAACTCCCATATCTATTTTTCACTTTTGTACTTTTGTGAGACCTGCCCCTCTCATTGTATAACATTGGGTATTCCTTATTATATTTAATAAGCTGTAATTACTAATTGATAAGAGGTAGAGCTGTCATGTTTAGTACCTATGGAATTGTAGTGATTAATGCTTTCTAATGACAAAGTCAGATTTATTGTCACAATTTTGAAAATGCTACTTTTAGAAACCTGGCATTTTCTTTCTCTTGGCCCTGTGTGCCTGCAGCCTGTCTCTGATTGCATGTCTTGGTTGGGTGACAGTCCCTCTAGACAGCCACAAAAAATTAGGTGTGACTTGATGAGCCATCCTGGGAGGATGGGAGAGAGGAACTGTGCACAGTCTCACACTTACACCTGAATAATTGGTGTCCTGTCGCCACACAAAGGGCTGCATAGCCCCTGTAGTAAGTCTGGAACCGTAGCAGGAAGGGAGTACCTCTGTGCACTTCAAACACCCTTCTTTGAAGTCTCCTCCACTTCAAAGGCACCCCTGGGTATAACAACTGGACCTCAGACCCTGCCACTTCAGTACTGTTCTGGACATGTGGATACTGTGCCAAGAAGTACTGGACTGCTGTTCTGGAAAAATTGCTGTCCTGCAGTGATTACATGATGCCTACTGCCCTCTTGCCTGGAGAAGAAGAACTGGACCTGGAACCCATCTTGGACCCAGGACCCCAGAGTGACTCAAATGGCTAGACTGCTGACCTCCTGATCTGAGCCTCAGGGACACAACTGCCTCCCTACAGCTCCTGGACAAGCCTACAATGAGTTACTGGACCTCAAGAAGTGTCTCTCAGGTCCCTGGGTGCTTGGGTGGATATGTAGCTCCAAGAATCAAGCTTCTGGGCTCTTCATGAACCCAAACATGCCCAAACGTGGAACTGTGCTGATCACCCAAAGAATGAGTGCAAGATGCTGCATGTTCGTCTCTTTGCACAGCAAACCTCACTGTGAAATGCCAAAGTGAGGTTCCAGCCCTCCCATCCATGATGCCTGGTATGCTCTTCATGCCCTACTGACCATTTTCCAGTGCTGCTCTCCTTGCTACTGGCAAACTTCTGCCCAGTGAATGGGACTCTTGGCACAATTTTTGATTAGGTAAAACTTCAGCTGGACTTACCTGGGTCTGAATCCAATCCGCATTCCATGCGGTCGACTTTAATTTTCGTATTTGACCTGGTCTAGCACGACCAGATATCCACGGTTGGAGCTTTATGCTTTTAGGCACTTTATTTTAGTTTATTCTTAAAAATATCATAACTCTGGATTCTACTTAATGGATTGTTGTTGTTTTGGTCTTGTTTTATTTATTACACTAATCTGGTGGTGAATCTTTTTATTTGGTGTTTTTACTGTTCACTATTTGAAGTGTTGCACAGATACTTCACAAATTTGCCTCTTAAGTTAAGCCTGACTGCTCTGTGCCAAGCTACCACAGGTTAATGTAGGGTGTGTTTTGACTGGGATTGTGGTTATTGTTGACCAGGGCTTCCCCTGCAGCCACCCAGAAACAACAATTGACCCTTTTAAACACAAGAGGGTAGTGAGCACACTGCCTCCCATACCACACCATTCCATTCTGGTAGATGCAGTATGCTTGCTTCAAAGTTGCTGCAGATTTTCATCAAACTTGGTGGACTTAGTGGGGTAACCTCTAGACATGTGTTGATGGGTTTAGCTCTTTATCAGTAACATCCATAACCCACGTAAAGTTGTTCTTTACTAAAGCTGGGAATACGCATATTTCTTGCCTGCTTTATGCAGTCGATTTGGTTCTGCTGGATTATACCTTAATTAGTCCGCAGAGGATATTACACTCCCTTGATGTATACAGTAATCAGAATATAGATATCTAAGGGCGCGGATCCTTGGAGTGGACTCATGAATCTACACTCCCTGCGCTTAAATTTGATTGGCTGCCAACTCTTCAACCAGGGAGTGTTGTCAGCCATCTTGGGACTCAGCTTGAAGCTGAGTCCTACAAAAAATAAAAACAAATAAAGAAAAGGGTGCTGTGAAGGAATACCCAAACCACCCCCAGATATGGTGGGGGTCCCAAAGTGACTCTGCCGGGCTTAAAAATAAATTGTCTTTGCAATTCGCAGATGGATACACAGATTCATGGCAAAATTGCAACAAAAAGCCATGTGTGCACCTGTGCTTCTTTTAAATGAAGCCCTCTGTGAACCAAAATCCCGAAGACATCAAAATTAAAAGAGGGGGCACTTTTGGCCCACCTCCTCCGAGTATTTGTTATAAATTATGTGGGAGGTGCCTGCACTGCAACCCTGCACCTTGGGGACTGCCATCTCCCCTGAGAATTTGTTAAAAATTGTGTTGTGGTGCTCAGACTGCAACCCGCACCCTTGGAACTGCCACCTCCCTGGGCCTTTGAGAAACTGAATGGAGAGCTGTGCAGACCTCCCGAGCCCTGGAGACCACCACCTCCACAGGGTCACTTACAAATGTAGTGGGTGTCAGCACTTACCCCCTTCCCCCTGGACAACCACCTCCCTGGGGCAAGATTTTTAATTAAAGGGGGAGGGAGGCCATATGGCTCATCTGTCCTCACCCCAAAGAGGTGAGCCAGGCCGTTAATATTTCTTCATTCCTCAGTCCTCTTCCCAAGTTGGTTCCACACCTACTTCTCATTCAATCAGCACTGTGCCATTACTGTTCCAGCATCAATGACTGTGATCTGTCTCCTGAGGAATGACTTTAGGCTTTTCAAAAAGGAGGTAACTGTGCCAATTAATTTTAATGTGAATAAAACCATAAGTCTCAGTTTATGCTTCGCTCACTGAAAAGTACTAACATGGGCTATGCGAGTCATAAACATGGGCACCTGCGATGTCCTTACAGCGATGCATCCCAAAAAAGTTACCAGTAGAGAAACACAAAAAGCGTGTTCAGCGGTCCATTGCAGGTTTCAGGTTTGTTCTCCTCACTGCTGAATATATAGTCTTAAGAGGCCTGCTGTCCTAAATTAAGTTAATAATAATAATAGGAAGCTTGTAGAGCGTGCAGCTACCTCCGACAGAGGTGTCCTTGCGCTAGGCAGACTGGCAAACGGGGGAGTAGGGGAAAAGACTATGGAAGGCTAAACAGCCAAGTTTTTAGCACCTTCCTGAAGGTCAGCTCTGACTCCAGCAAGTGAAGATGGAGAGGCATGGAGTTCCAGAGAGCGGCGGTTTACACTGAGAAAGCACATCCACCCAGCCTAGCCCTAGAGAACCAGGGAATCTTGAGCAGGTTCCGATGATTGTATCTAAGCGCCCTCTGAAGTTGATAGTGCTGAGGTCTCTGTGTCAAGTAACCAGGTCCTTGATTTCTAATGGCTCTAAGGCAATAGACAGAGCCTTAAACTCAATTCTCCTTCTAACAGGCAGCCTGTGGAGGCTCCGCAGGTGAGGGGAAATGTGATGCCAGAAAGGAACATACCTGAAAGTCTAGCAGCCGCGTTCTGGATGACCTGCAATCTATGGATCAAATAAGCCGGAAGACCAATGTAAAGAGTGTTAGAGTAGTTGAGCTGAGACGTAACCAGCACATGGACCACCATCTCAATTCGTAGGTAGGAGAAGGAGAAATCTCTGCAGGGCTCTCAGCTTCCAGAAGCAGGCTGAGGAGACTTGACAGATCTGGGCTTTAAATGACAAGGTTGTATCTGATTTGAAACCCAAGTTCCTGACAGACTCTACAGGAATTGGTGGAGGGTTGAGCTCTGACGGCCACCATAACTCGGAAAATAGAGGAGCAGATTGATCGAAAAACAATACCTCTGTCTTCTCAGCATTTAATCTCAAGCAGCGATTTGTCATCCAAGCTGCGATATTAATCAGACAGAGCTTGAACATGACAAAGGCTGCCTCCGACTGTTCCCTGAAGGAGAACACCAGCTGGGTATCTTCAGCGTAGGATAACACTTTAACACCCCATTGCTCGACTACCTTCGCGAGGGGGCCTGGTAGACATTAAATAATGTCGGATTCAGAGCTGACCCCTGAGGTACCCCGCATGCAAGGGGTTTCGCTGAGGAGACGTGAGATCGAAGAAGGACCTGAGATCTACCTTCCAAAAATGACTGGAACCAGGCCTGTGTGGTACCCCTAACTCCCAATTGCTTAAATCTCTCCAGCAGAATCCAATGAGACACATTGTCAAAAGCTGCAGATAATTCTAACAGCACGAGTATTGCCCGAGTAGCCCTGGTCTAATGCTATCCGTACAGTGTCTGCAACTTCCAAACGATCTGTCTCCGTGCTATATCCAGATCTAAATCCAGATTGGGAGTCATGCAGGCAATTGTTGGATTCCAAAAAGTTGGATAGTTGCTTCTGGACTTATTTCTCCAGAATTTTGGCAGGAGCAGATACTAGGGAGATCGGCCTAAAATTCTTGAGTTCAGCTGGATTGGCATCAGGTTTCTTCAGCATGGGCAGTACCTGAGCCTATTTCCTGGCAGCAGGATAAATACCCGTAGTCAAGTAAGAATTCTAGATTAGATTTAAAAAGGGGTTCAACCAAGGGGCTAGTGAATGGGTCCCCGGAGAACCTGATTTACACTTATCTAGCCCTATCCGAGAGGCAAGCGGGCAAAATTCAGACCAGATGCTGAGCTGATCCGCAGGGGGGTCTAGTAGAGCAGGAAGCTCAACCAGAGTGAAAGAAGAGTAAATAAGCTGAATTGAAGTTTGATAAATCCTCATACATGGTAGCAGAAGGGGCAATAGTGCTGTCCAGAGCCTTAGGCCTGAGAAAACCTTGGACGATCTTGAAGACCTCTTTGGCTGAATAATCAGATGAACTGATTTGAAGCACAAAAAATTCCCTAGTGTTATTCCGCTTCAGCCCATGAAAATTTTTTAACGCCACTCTGTAAGCACACTGGGCCTCAGGATTATATGATTTTCACCAAGTACGTTCAAGCTTCGTGCACAGGCTTTTTTTCCACTTGAAGTTCCATAGTAAACCAGGGGGCAGCAGGGTTTTTTTCTGGATGATTTAACCATCCTATCGGGAGCCATTCTGCCAAGGGCGAGGGTGACACAGCGATTAAAAATAGCAACATCGTTGCTGGGGTCACACGTCAGTTGAGATGGATTGTTTAGTAGCTCAGAGCCTACCAAGTCCGGGAAACCTTTGACCAATTTCTGCTTGTAATGGCTATCGAACTAGCACTAGAGTCAGAAGGTCTGCTTGTCAAACCGAAAGTGACTAATAAGTGGTTTGACCTGGTTAGCGGTAGTGGATTCTCTACTTTCAAATTAGGGATATTAGTGAAAATAAGATCTAGGATATGTCCCGCTACATGAGTTGGAGCACACACCATTTGTGTTAAATTTAGACCCTTCAGTGTATCTGCCAATTGTGCAGCCATGGGACATTTGGCATTGTCCATGTGGACATTAAAATCTAAAAGGACAAGAAAATTGGCATGCTTTAAGGACAAAACTGCAATAGCATAATGAAGTTACGGCAGGTGCCCGGCAGGAGTTTGAGGTGGTCTATAAACCAGAATGCCAGCCACTGGGCATGCAGGGGAGGTCCTTATGCAGTAGGAAAGTGCTTTATTGATCCAAGTCCTGCAAGAATCCTGCAAGAGATCTCTCATCCCTCCCTCATAATGATAGCCAGCCCACCACCCCTCTTTTAGCCAGTCCGGTAGGCCACAGAAATCCAAAAACCCTCCCTTATGTCAAGATTACAATTTTCCTTTAACCCGGTTTCAATTAAAAACACAATGCCCCAAGAATTAGCCTTCAAAGTAAGTTGGATCTGTGGATATTTAAAGACATCATATTTCAGAAAATACTGAATAGCAGGGAGGGATTACATGTATTTACTTGCAGCGAGGTGCTCTTTGTGCAGTTTAATAAGTACTGAGGCTGCCGGTGTCCCATAAGCAGAAAGGCAGCTGTTCTTGAGCTGTTCTTGAGCTGTCTGCCGGTGCAGCCAGTGCTGCTGCTGCTGCAAATTCATTTCAAGTAAGTGTGTGCACAGGGTTATATAAAGTGTTCTGATACCCATAGGGCAAAGCTAAATAAAAATGTAAGCCTTACACTGGGGCTAACAGTCAGAGACAGGGATCTTGTGCATGCAGAGTCTGAGCCACGGAGTTTGATGCAGAATCTGAGGTGTACTGTACTCAGAGTTTGAGGCCTGGGTGCACTGTATGCAGACTGAAGCTTGCTACACACAAGCATCCAGCCGCATGTAGGCAGAGTCTGAGAAATGAGGCCTGGGGATTCTTATCTAAGGTCTGCTGCCCACAGCTATACCATGCAAACAGACACAAGCCTCCTGCATGCATACAGCATTGTGCACAGCTACACTGAGCACACAGATTCAAGCCTCATGCATGCACACAGCATCACACACAGCTACTCCACGCAGATAGACAAAACTGCATGCATGCAAACAAAATCACATGGCTGCAGATATTGAGGTGCCCACTGCTACACACAGACCAAACCAGCAGTCTACCATATACAGACAGTAAGGCCTGCTGCCAAATGGCAGCACAATAACTGCTTGACAGTTTGAGGAATGCTGCACATGGGGCCAAGACCTGATGCCTGTAGTGCTCTGAGTCAGGCAGAGATCAAGGGCTCACCGAACTCAGTCATTAGTCTGTCTGCCATCTGCAAAGTTGTGTCACTATTTAAATTTTCTTTTAGGGGAGCATGTAGGTGTAATTTCTGATGTTTATATGTTTCCCTCATCTTTATTACTTGACTTTGCTCATGAAAAAGTGTCACTCATAGTCCTTGAAAGTCACTCATAATTACAGTGAGTTTCTGAAAATGGTATGCCCGGGGATAACCACCTCCCATGAGCGGCCCATTACATTCTTATATAAACCACTTACACACCCAGTCACTCGCCCAGATTGAAATTCCAACAGCGACTTACATTTCTATATATGTTTGAACAGTAACTTTTAGAAAACACTCACAATCACTGAATGATGTCATCATTGATGTCATTTGAGATGATTTTATCAGTGATGTCACTGACTATGTCATGAGTTATGTAATATGGTAGGTCACGAGCAGTGCATTGCGGAGCTCAGCTAACTGAAACTGCTGAATTTTACTGGTTTTCTGGGAGTGAAATCTGAGCCTAACTATAATGTCCCTGTAAGGTTTATTTTCTTCAGTGAATTTCTGAAGGTGTTTTTAATACTTTTTCCTAACTATAAAGTCCCTGTAACCTTTGTTTTTTTCAGGTAATTTCTATTGGTTTTTAACACATTTGTAGAGTGTTGGAGAAAGGTGGCGGGCCTCCGACCAGCTCTCATGAATCTCGTTGTGTGACACCTACTAGAGGTAACAAGAGGGCTTCTTGGCCTCTAATGAAACTCAGCTTCAAGAAGATGTCATCCCCTTACCAGTAATGTGCCAGGAAGTGTATTTGCAGTGTGGTGGAGAAATGGAGCAAAGCATCCTATAATCTCTCAGCAATCCTGCTGTTTGTGACTTCCTGGAGGTATCAGGAGGGCTTGTAGGCTGCCAAGGACCCCAGGATTCAAGGGGAATTCAATCTCCAACTAGTAGTGCACCAGAAGGCACATTTACAAGTTGGTGGAGAAAAGGAATGTGGCATCCAACCACCTCTCAGCAATACTGCTGTGTGGCACATACTAGGAGGTAACAGAAGGGGTTGTAGGCCCCAAGAACACTCAGCATCCTAAGGATTTAATCCCATAACCAGGAGTGTGCCAGGAGGAGCGTTTATAGAGTAGTGGAGAAAGGGGGTGAGGCCTCCTGTGATGTGCCGTCACACCTGGTTTTTTGGGTTTTTTTTTTTACAGGAGGGGGGATGTGGCCCCTTTCCAGGTCGATTTTGGCAAAGAGAACCCCATCCTAAGGGCCCCAGCTTTTTCTCTTTTATTTAAATGTTATGACTGAAAAGGAGGGAGCTAACACTGGGTTCATTTTAGCTTAGGAAGTCCCAATCCTCTGGGGCCCGGCCTCAAATGTGGGTGCCCTGTTCCCGCCCAGGCTTTATGGTCTTTACTAATGAGGCTGCAATTTTACACAGGAGAGTCGAGACACAATGAAACGCAGGTGAAAATAGCGTGTATAAAGGAGACAGTGATCAGGAGTAGAAAGAAAACGCCCGGCGCGCACTAACGAAGGTACGTTTCATTTCAAAGGTTAGAGGCAGAGACAGGCAGAGACAGGCCATAACTGTCATAGAAAACTAAGGGTCGACTGTGATTATTGTTTCAGATCGTGCCGAATAAAGGATTACATCACTAGAAGTCTTCACACACACCCGTAAACTAAAGAGGCATGTTCAGTGGGACCTTTGGTTCCTAAGCACCTTGTGACTGGCTTAAGAATGAGAATGACAAGTGATTTTCACAATAGGAGATTCTTCCCTCTTCTATAAAACAAAGTGGATTACGTTGCGCTAATATAAAAGGAAGTGGACCTGTGGGAACGTCCGTGCAGGATAACAGGTACATTTGAATAAAGAGGTGACATATATCGGTAGGGGAACATGTAGAAATAGAGAACTATAATAAATCCCCTTCTTCTATATCTCATAGTCAACCAAAAATAACAGAGCCCTGATGAGAATCTGGCAATTGTTCACTCCGGATTCGAAACGCGTCGGCATAAAGGAAGGAGAAAATAATCACATTGATTGTGAATTTGACTATAATCATAACATGAAGCCTTATTTGACCTTTCTTTTAGCAAGACTTTGCTCATTATTGTGGTTTATGTTGAGTCACTACTATTTGATAACTATTGTACAAAGAGTAATTATTTGTGGATAAAAAGTAGTGAAGTATAGATGAAGTTTGTATCTAATGTGTATATATGTAATATGTGAAATTGTTTTGTATATATGTGTAAATGTGTATTTAATGTACAGTGTTCTTTCTCATTCATGAAAATTGAAAAACTAAAAAATGAAAGTTGGAATTCAAAAGGGTAAAAATAAATATACCCATCAAACACAAGATTAGGATTTGTTTGTTTCTCTTAGGTTTGGAGATAAAAAGTTAAGTTTGAGGCCGGCAACATTTTTGTGTACTGTTCCCCCCCAGGGCACACACTGCCACTAATGGGGGCCGGGGAGCATGAAGGCCCCCGCAGTCCCTGCTGGTTCCCCACCTCCTGAAGGAGCAATCATTGCTTTTACACACAGGGAGTTGCTAACATGCGTATGAACGGAATTACACATATTTTGACAGAAAGCTAGCTCTTGGTCCAGAAAGATCTTTTTTGTAATTTGTTGTATATCCGTTCAGAAGTTTTGAGGTTAATAAAGAAATCAAACTTTGTATATCTAGCAATGTGCATTCAAATATACATTACTTAACACTAAAAAAACATATTAATTCTCTGAAAAAACAAAGGTACAGGGCCGTCATAGTTAGGTTCATGGTTTACCCATACAGAACCATAGAAATTCATCAGTTACTTTTAGTTAAATTCATCCGAAGAAATTATAACTCATGCTATTAAATAACTTTAATGATATAGTGTGAACCTAACAAAAAATAGCTAACTCAGATCATTGCTGCTCTCCTTTATACCCTGTGCTACTTACCCAATACCTGAACAGGTCCAACGTCAACTCTCCATTGCTGCCCTAGATGCTGTGCTGCTCCAACTTGAGTTTGTCTTGTGCCTAAGACCCTGAGATGCTCAGCTTCTGAACCTCGTATTTCACTTTCCAAGATAGTGCACTACCCTCTTCGGTTAAATGCTATAGCATGAGCTGAGTGCTTTCTGTTCCCTCTAATTGAGATTAGGAGGAGGCCCTGCTTAATCTCTGTTTGCCTGTTCTTCTCCTGCTTTGTATTGCCTTTGTTTAATCCCCCAGTCAGTCACCATTTCAGAGATGTGGACAAACTGCCTAGCATCCCAATCATCCACACCTGAGACTAGAAGAGAACTGCTTTAGTAATCCTCCTTACTTTAGTACAGGTGAATATTGTGCCTGGCAAACATGCCACTCTCCCTTCAATGTCTATTCTTAATTGGGTAGATTCTTTAGCCAAGAAACTGTGTACTCAATCTGTGATAGAAGGTTTGCCTCACTGGTACTTCCTGAGCCTCCATGTAGACGTGTCAAACAATAAAGCCCTAGCTTTCTGAAGATTAAGATGACAAGTTTAGTTTCACAGTTCTCGGTTCACTATAAACATTTCTAGCCAGGGCTGATAGAATGCAGCACTTTAATATCTTTGCAGTGCAAATGGTCATTTAAATGCGAGAATTTACACAACACAATTAGCAATAATTGTAACAAAATATAATAGTAAAATCATAGCCCATGGCTTTGCAAACTAAATACTTCCACATTCACTTAACAATTTTTAACAATAGCACCAACCTGCAATGAAAAGCACGACATCAGAAAAAAAAATTATATTATTGATAATGTTTAGTAATATTCTCAAGTAATTAATCTGCAAATCTGAGGATCATATTCTTCCAGCCAAAGATGAGTCATTTTGTTGCAAGCTGGGAGAATATATAGTTTATCTGCACCCAGAGTTTACAAATACATAAAATATTACGTGAACAAAGTAGAAATAATGGCAATCCAAGAGTTTTGAAACTGTATTACGCGTGCAAGAATAGTAAGCTTTTCTTGTCGTTTTACAGTTAGTTGTGCTGATCAAAATGGATATATTCCACTATCTTGGGGTTCCTAGAGGCTTTACTACAGTCATTTCTGTTGATAATGGGGCAAAATCCAGAAACAATAGGAAGCACAAAGGAACAAATGGATTCGCTTAGAGTAGCATTCAATCAGGCTTGCTGAAAAGAAACTGGGCAAAAAAGATTAGGTAGCGCAGTGAGGATGTGTGAACAACAGGTACAGTGGTTACTAATAATATGTGTATTTGTGGCTGTAGTTTCATGGACAGCCATCCTCTAGCAAATGCCATAAAAAGCATCAAATACTTTGCCCATGTGTCAGGACCCCATAGGTTCACTCAAGGCTTCAGTCACGCAATAGAAGAAACTGAAGCGTCAATAGATCGTCAGCGGGGACCATCCAGCTTGTCCCCTTTATATGAGGAAATAAGTAGTTTTCCCCACATTCTGAAAGCATCAACAGCAGTAGGGCCCACGTAGGTCCAGGTCCAATGTATTAATGAGCTGGAGGTAAGTTTCAGCTTAAGTGGCCATATTTCGACCAAGACCCACTTCCAGTCAAAGTCAGTACAAAGACCCGCTTCCAGTCAATGTAAAAGCATTCTTTAGATTTAGATTCAAAAGGGCCCGACAAACTATCTGGGACACTGTTTCCATCCACAAAGAGGAATGTTATCTTGCCAGAATGCATGCATTTCACTGATCACTTCCTAGGCACAGATGACATTGTACAAATTTCAGAGGGGTTTTGCTTGCTACAAAACCCTATGTATTATCTTCAGTCAACTCTGGAAACAAACAATTTCAGATAGAGAAGAAGTATACAAGGGGTTGTCCATTGGCATAAATAACAATTCTCTTTCTTGCACCCAACATTCTAAAAAAAAAAAATTCTCATCTATTGTGAAGTTAAACATATTGAAACGTACAACTAATGATTACGAAACATTTACTGTGGGCACATATTCTGATGGGTACAATCAGCACTGAAAAGGTTATGCATATAATATTCAGACACACCAGAAACATAATAAATAACCTCCAAATGAGACCTTTCTGCCAGTGACGTTTTGTGCCAAGGTGCTCACTGTGACATATACCTCAAGCTGTCCCTTATTGACACAGCCAAAATAGGTTGGTTTTGATTGTGTTTTCATTCTGAGACAACCATGCCTGCCAGTGCAGACTGGACTGTTCCTGTTGGAGGAGCACCAAGACGGGTTTGCATATGAATGGCTCTTCTCTGAGGTATCATGTTAGGCAATAAAATGATGGACTAGACTGTGTCCCAAAGTAGTTAACTGTGGCTGAGATTAATTCAAACAATTCACTTTCCTGCAACTAAGTTTGGAAACATTTTTCATTATACAAAAACAAAAAGATTGGCATGTCCAATGCTTGTTAAAGCAGTGTTATTTTTATTATATATTGTACTGTAATTTAATGTATATAGTGCTAAAGGTCAATGTAAATAGTTAAGGCAACAATATTGATAATGCACAAAAGATAAATAGCAATCAATGGACAAGTGCGAAAAATTTGTTAGAAAGCAAAAACCAACTGAATTATTTACAAAAGTACAAAATATGTTTTATTGATAGTCAATTCAATAATAAAGACATTCAATCATACAATTCCAGTCATGTCTACCGTCACCATCTCATTTAATCCACATTAACATTTAAAAAACAACATAGAATGGGCAGACAGTTGTACAGAAACTTATATAGATAATTGTTTTGATAGACAAACAATGTGGCACAATAATTTTTCACTGTTGTGTTCTCCGCGCGTTTCAGCACTGGGGGAGTGCCTACATCAGGAAAGGCCACGATAAACCACGATGATATCTGATAAAACAGACAGTGTTTCATATAGTTGGTTCTTTCTGTGTATTGATCATAAGCGGTTAATATAGTTTGCAGTATTACTTTATGTATGTTTGCATTTGACTAGAGTTCGGCGGTGGACAAAAAAAGCATCAACGGATGAGGAGAGGTTATGGTGCCATAGTGCAATTATAGAAAGGTAGCCTACTGCTCTGTTGGAGTGCTACAGATGGATAAGTGAGTGTCTGTCTTGTGGTTTACAAGGGTAGTGTCTATCATGTTGTTTATAAGAGCATTGTTTAGATTTTGTACGTGAGAAATTGAGTTATGGGCAAGTCATGTTTTCTCATTGCTCCTATTAGTAAATCTGAAGCAAAGATGAATGAGAGAGAAATGTTTAAGAAGTATATGCATGGTAATGGATGAACAGAAAATGTATGAGTACAATATGGTCTATAAAGGAAGTGTTTTGAAATTGAGTGTGCATGTCAGAGTAATCTAAACCTTGTTACAGCAAGCATTAGTTGCACTTATACAGGGTTGTATTTTAAGTGTGTGAGAAAAAGTGAATATACATGCATGCAAATCTCACTATCAAGATCTCAGACTTGTTTAAAGAGGGAATCACTGGTGATCTCTCATGCTGTAATAAATAAATGGAATCTCACAGAAAATATTTGACACACTTCCTGTGCAGGAGTCAGGTTGCAGTGATGCCTCATCCAAGATGGTGGTCGATGTGGACAAGGACGACACAAAGTAAAATAAAATATCACAAGACTTGGAAATCTCAACTTGTGAGTTTCATGGTGGCAGCCATCTTGAATTTTCAGCATAAAAGGAGAAAATGAAAATAATTAAATCGATTCCCAACTTACTGCTGGAATTTTGGAACCTCTGGGAATTTGGAGCCAGGCTTTATTTTTCATGTTGTATTGGATCTCAGTTTCCCTGGCACTCCTACTGGTTTTGTGAGTCTGATAGGATGGTTTAAATGCATCCATGACTGTCTTCTGGATTTTAAATGCTATGGAATGAACATTACTGAACCTGGAGTCATTTTATATAATAGTCAAACGTATCAAATACTGACCCTTTTGTACATTCAATTTTGTGAACATTACCAGGTTGAAACTCCTGCAGCTCATCTTTTATGATACAGTGACATTTCATTTTTTCTCTTTTGAGTGTTTTATAAAATCGTAAGAAGTTACTTTGATATTTTATTTATAGATACGCTCTTGTGTTATAAGAAATGTAAGCAGAGTAGCTGAGACAGAGGTATTGGTAAACGTATTAGTCTGATTTAATCAAATTGGTATTGGAATTTAGATTATGGTAATATGTTTAAAAAAAGCTGATGTTACATTTTTTTTGTACACTAGAGTAGAAAAGTGACATTTACCAAAATATGTCTGCTATGAAGAAAGCTCTGAACAAAGCTCTCTTTTCCCGTTCACATTTTCCCATTGGTATTCGTGAATCGCATTGATATCATTATCAGTCTAGAGTGCTTTCTGGGAAAACTGGAGCAAGCCCTGGTTTATTCGGAGTAGTCTCCTAAAAAAAAGACTTCTGTCTTTGCTCTGGGTTTGCAATACGGAGTGGGGGCGGATGGCTGAGAGGGTCGGAGAAGATCTCTTGGGTTTTTCTTGCTTCCCACTCTGGTTCCCCGACAACAACTTTTCAATGCCGGTTAACAACTGGTGCAGGGCATCAGCGGCAAGGGAGCTCAGATGTAAGGAATTAAACAATTTGCACCTCTTAAAGTATCCCCGTGTGTGGCTAAACGGACACCTGATGCACTGGGCTCGGGTAAGGAAGGGGAGTAACAATTGAACTCGTAGTTTAGTTTGTAGGCACAAGGATATAGGTGTGGGAGCAGGGTGTGGCAGGTGGGAGGCACACCTGAAGCTACCAGGCTTCGGTTCAGTGACTAAATATCTAGGGACATAATATAGCATGCCCAAAATATTGACTACAAAATATCAAAGTACAGAATATAGAATCCCTATCTACAAACAGGTAGGTACTATAATATCGAATTCAAAATATAGATTGTTAAAATATAGTTAACTTAAATATCAATTTTTTTAAATCTATTAAAAATAATATAAAAGTAATTAAATATTAAAAATAATTAAATAAAATATACTTAAAATAATGTAAAAAAGCTTAAAATGTAAAAATAATAAATGTAATGTAAAAAAAGTAGAGATTTTGTTGGATAGTGAGAGGGTAAAAATTACTATTCCCACTCCAAAGAATGCAACAGTAGGGAAAGCGTTGGCTGGCGGGAGGGTAAAAATGACTATTCCCACTCCAGAGAGTGCAAAAGTAGGGAAAGCGTTGGATAGCGAAGGGGTAAAAATGACTATTCCCACTCCAAAGAGTGCAACAGTAGGGAAAGCGTTGGATAGCTTGAGGGTAAAAATTACAATTCCCACTCCAGAGAGTGCAACAGTAGGGAAAGTAATGATTTAATATGAAAATGAGATTGAATTAACTATCAATAACAATAAAAAATGTATTAAAATAATTACCAATTAATACAAATTAATTACCAATTAATATTTAATTAGCAATTAATTATCAATACATAAAAATAAAAATAAATATTTACTTTATTACAATTAAATTACTTCCCACCCTATTCCCCTATGAACCCACAACCCGCTCCAAATAATAAAAAATACAAATAACATCATTATCAATTAATCAATTAATAAAATTTAATTATCAATTAATAAAAATGTATTACCAATTAATAAAAATTATTTTCCAATTAATAATTCATTATCAAGCAATTAATTATCAATACATATAAATATAAATAAATATTTACTTTATTACAATTAAATTACTTTCCACCCTATTCCCCTATAAACCCACAACCCGCTCCAAATAGTAAATAATATAATTAGCATATTTATCAATTAATCAGTTAATTAAAAAGAATTACCAATTAATAAAAAGTAATCACCAATTTATAATTAATTATCAATTAATTAATTATCAATACATATAAATAAAAATAAATATTTACTTTATTACAATTAAATTACTTCCCACCCTATTCCCCTATAAACCCACAACCCGCTCCAAATAATAAATAATACAATTAACATAATTATCAATTAATCAGGTAATTAAAATGAATTACCAATTAATAAAAATTAATCACCAATTTATAATTAATTATCAATTCAATAATTATCAATACATATGAATAAAAATAAATATTTACTTTATTACAATTAAATTACTTCCGACCCTATTCCCATATAAACCCACAACCCGCTCCAAATAATAAATAATACAATTAAAATAATTATCAATTAATCAGTTAATTAAAATGAATTACCAATTAATAAAAATTAATCACTGATTTTTAATAGTTATCAATTAATTAATTATCAATAAATAACAATAAAAATGTATATTTAATTTATTATAATTAAATTACTTCCTACCTTATTTCCCTATAAACCCACAACCCAATACAGAATTAAATTACGCAAAAATGTAATTACATAACAGTCATTACTTTAAAAAAAAATAAACATACATTACTAAAATAATACATAATTTTAACACATACTTCCATACATAACACTATTTTTTTTCGATATTATGGAAATCGATATTTTAAATTCGATATTATGTTAATCGATATTTCCTACCCCAATTTCTATATTCTGACTAACTATATTTTGGTGATTTGATATTCGTTCCTATCTATATTTTGGAGTTGATATTCTGGCCTGTCTATATTTTGGATTCTATATTTTGGGCGTTCACCCCAGGCTTCATTTAATGTGTTGGGGAAGCCTGGTGGTGATTTCTGTGCCTCTAGTGCTCACCAGCACTGCCATAAACTGGCTTATAGGCTCTTATAACTACTTTCAGCACGAGATACAAGTCAGGAGAATTGTCAGAAAACTGCTACACATTAGGTACCGGAGATGAAAACATGCTCTCAAACTGAGGTTCTGAAAGCTATTACAAGCTTTCAGCTTGTGAAGTCTGACAATATCACCATTGCTACCAATGTAGGATCTACAAAAGACTCTACTGTTCCCATTGGGCACAGGGTCAAGACTAATTTGCATATGGCTGGGTTTTAAATGGAATGGCATGGTGAGCAAAAAATGATGGATTTAGGCCCAGATGTCCGTTTTCGCCTGAATGTATGACACTGTTCTGCATCCTGTCCATCAATTCTTCTTTTTGCCACTGTCACCCCGAGTGGGACGGGTATGCCCAGACGTGGGTCCCGTGCTCTCATGCCACTGGAGTCAAACTATCTTGGCTCATGAGGGGTGAATCCCCGAAACCCGTCCTAGGATGATTGTTTCCAGTTCAGGGAGGACCTGGATTTGGGCTGGCAGTTTGGGCTGGACTGTTCCCATTGGGCACAGGGTCAAAACTGATTTGCATATGGTGAGAAAACAAACAATGGATTTAGGCCAAGATCTCTGTACTGGGGTGAATGTATGACACTGTTCTTAATTCTGTCCATCAATTGTTCTTTTTGAATTCTAGGCAATGGCCTTACCATCACTGCAATAGCTCAGTTCCAGATAACTTCTCTACACCACCGGTATACCCAGTCCTGCAGATTTTGGGAGCAATCACGGTAATACACGGTAGCAATCTAATGCATTGACAGAGCAAACATTCCTATTGAAAGAGATGAAGGAAGAGCTAAATGCATTTAGCTGTTTTTGTTTGGTACTTGAAAAGGCTGACACAATCGTACACACTACAGACTCATATATATCTAAGCAGCTTGCAGGGCTCGCTGACATAGTTGATCTTTTGCAGCTTTTGCCAATGAAGCTTTCTTCTATGAAAGTGCCCCTTCGTCAGGATTTGATTACTACCTCTGCATCTATAATTGGCATTCTGACTAACGCCACTGCTGGAGCCTCAATTTCTGGCATCAATCAACTGAGAGATACTGGAAAATCTACATCTGAGGAACCCTCTCTAACAACCAGATCCATACGCGGATCAAATGACAGTTCATCTTGACAATTGTGATAGTGTGCATTTACTGTTTGGCAGTGGTTAGTTTGTAAAAAAAAAAGTGCTGATGCTCTAGTCAGGAGGCACCATGCACCGGCCCATTTCTCATGTTAGCACCACCTAAAACAGAACTGTCTATTAACCTTGAAAGTGAGGAGAGGATGTGGCAATGGCAAGAGCTGTTGAGTTCAGAGCTGGGGAGCCAAGGGGCATATTATCAAGGAACGGCGTGAAAATTATCGCCTAAGTGGCAGGAAACTGCAGCTAAAATGGCGTTAATGGTCTTGATAATATGCTGTAGAGAATTCCCATAGAAGCCCATGTTAACACTATAACATGGGCTTCTCAAGAGCGTATTATCAAGCCCATTATCTGCGCTTTAGTGGCAGTTTCCTCCCACAAAGCAGCGATAATTTTAAAGCTGTTCTTTGATAATATGCCCCTAAGACCGAGTCTCTGAGTTGGTTCAACATCCTGTGATTATGGGCTATTCACTTAATCTGCCTATAAATGAGTGTTCCCTTCACTGGTTCTCACAGAACGTGCCAATGTTGATGATTTAATGCTGGTGCTGAGCACCAGAAACCACTAGCTCAAATTAAGTACTCCTGTTTGGCTCCATTACAACTGACTGTATAGCGTGGCACATGCAACTGCAGCAGAAGTGAAATTTCAACCTTAAGTCAGTAAATAGCGATAAACAAATTAAGAATGCAAAATTAAAAAACACAACTACACCATCTATAAACTATTTCTACTTCTTTCCAATGTTCCGTAAAGATTGCCGCAACAACGGGGGGCAAGTCCCCTGCATCCCAATCAAGGATCGTTGATGGTACTTTAGTAGAGGAATGTGGGCTATCATCTAATAAGTATATTGACAATTCAACAGATTCATCACTAGTCTTGAGGAACCACAGTATTGCTGGAAACCAGTCAATGCATGGAACACTGAGCTTGCCAGTCTAGATACATCAGCAATAATTCTAGTTGTGATACAGGAGATGAATTGAATTTATTAAAATCTTCAGAATCAATGCTTTTTACAGAATGTACAGAACACGATTCACTAAATCTGGCAAAAGCTATTGCCAATGGGTTTTCTATCTTGATAAAAGAACTTTCGAAGCCAAAAGAATCCAACATGATGTCATCTTCTATGCAGCTTTGTCATTGTGCCGATCAAAGTT
Source organism: Lissotriton vulgaris (assembly GCF_964263255.1). NCBI lineage: Eukaryota > Metazoa > Chordata > Amphibia > Caudata > Salamandridae > Lissotriton > Lissotriton vulgaris. The sequence continues at coordinate 1,437,740,399 of NC_141691.1, forward strand.
TATCACATGACTCCAGAGCAAGTCTTCCAACTACTTAACCAAATGGAGGCCATTCACCAAAGCCCTTGAGATCAAAATCAAACAGTTAATACAGAATGTCCGACAATACTATTATCTCATCAAGTTTTCTTCCTAAAGAGGTTTATGGTCTATGCGGCTTAAACAATACTCCTGATTAAGTGTTGCAGGGCTTTCATGACAGTCCATATTGATAGAACATACTAAAACTAATAACGTTTCAGAGCTGCAAAACATTGACACATCAAACTTAATCAGTATGAGGTTCTTTTGGTAACCGTTGGGAAAATGAAGTTTGCTAGTACATCTTGGACATAGGATTTAATAATGAAATCAGACAAAAAGGAATTAGCTGGCTCTGGAATATTCAAATTTCTTCCAAACAAGCCAAAATACCTCCTTGCATTACAAAGACTAAACAATATGGAGAACCACGTCCTAGACTCAACCCAAAAGAGGAAAGGTTTTACCAGTCTAAGTATCTTCTTACAAAATGGGAACTTGAATATGTAGATATTTAAAGATACTGGGACAGGACATTAATTCAACAGATTCATCAGTGGGTGAGAAATCCAAGCTCCAAGAATCTTGTTGCATACCTAGCTGATAAGAAAGTATACATGATTCACTCCTCACTGACCTATTGATTCACTCCTGAAATATTGCCGGGTAAGAATTCCCTCAAGCTTCTAGTGGGTCTAATTTTATCTCCTTTTTATTAAAACATCACTTTGTTTACTTGCAGAAAACATAGAACACCAATCCTGTAACCATGCTCGATTATTACATGTATGAAATCAATGCAACCCACAGTAAGATTGCTTACCCGCTGGTGTATTGATGACCTTGGTTAAAAAAAAAATTAACACTAAAATCTACGAATTGAAAATCAAAATCAGACTTTGTGTTACTGGTACTACTGGGCTGTAAAGACTAGAATAGGTTATTGATATTGAATGTATATTTCCTACCAGCTTTTATAAAAATCAAGCCAAAAATACTTAAGGCCTAATTATGAGTTTGGCAGTGTGGGAGCGGGGCTGCATACCACGCCCGCTCCCACATCACCAAACTCCATTGCCAACCACCCTCTAATCCAGGTGGGTGGTCATGGGGTGGCTGGCCCATGTGCTGCCTCCTAAAGGCTCATAGGAGAGCCATAAAAAGGTTGAGCCGTGGGTCAACCACGGCACATTCCAGCATGGCATGGACTGAATAGTCCATTCCATGCTTCAACTGGGGGTGCATACAGACAGGGGGCCCCCATAAATTTTCTCACTACCAGTAGTTCCATTGGGGGCTCAACGTATTGAGACAGCTGGCAGTGAGGAAACTTGTAATATGGTTGGCGTGGGTACATCAGCCCCAACGTGCATATTGCGGTCTTACACTACTGTGCCACTGCCCATGATTGCAGATCCCTGGCAGTTGTAGCTGTGCAATGGAGCACCAACCAGCCAACTTGTAATGGGGCCATCACCCTGCCAATGCAACGGTAGCTGGACTGCCACCTGCATGCCACTGTGAGTCTCGCAGTTCTTGGGCCATCAGACTCATAAACAGGCCCTTAATGTTCTCCAAAAAATCAATATATCTTAGATATTTTTTGAACTGCCAATGTGTTGCTTAAATGTAGTTTTCACAATAAGTTACTACTCAATTCCTGGAACAGGATGTCACCTGAGGATCTACTGGACTCACCTTTTGATGTTTTATTACCTATTACCGTTGATTGGTGGGTGTCTAAATGGCTTAAACATCAGTATATGTGTAAAATTTTACTTGATTTGGATTTCCAGTAGCCCCGGGCGTAGCAGGCAGAGTTGCTCTACGTGGAGCTCTAGAGAGTGGACCAAAACGTCCAGGGAGTTCTGCTGCGCTCCACCCCTCCCACCTCTGCAATACATATATTTTAAATAAAATTTACAATTAAAGTACAATAAAAGTGCACTTACCTTACCAAGGCATCCCAGGTTGCCCTGCTCCTCCTTTCTGTAATCACCTATGCCATGGTAGGACTGCGCATGGTAGCGCATGCACAGTGCTACCATGACATACGTCTTTTGTAGGGCATAATGGCAAGGAGGAGGAGGGCAGCCTGGGACACCGCATTAAGGTAAGTGCGCTTTTATTTTACTTTAATTGTAAATTTTATTTAAAAAATATTTATTGGGGGGTGGGAGGTGGAGGGTTTGGGGTTGATCTTCACTCTGCTGCAGACACAGAAGTTTTTCAAGATCTTTGTATTCTCCGCGGAACGTGGAGTATGCAAAATTCTGCAAACTCCACCAGCGGAGCGGAGCTCATGCCAAGGGTTAGTTTACGGACAATAAATGCAGCTTTCCTGCTGATCAACCAGCTCAGCCCATGTTGACATCACATCATGCAAAGAGTATAATCTATTATACATTATTGCATTTTACTACCTTTTCAATCAGCAAGAGTTATGAAATTATTCAAAGACAGGAAAGTGAACATGATCCACAAACAATTAGTTTCCAGAACATGGACCGCATATGTTTCATGTATAAAATATTCTTTGATGCCTAATAATCCTTGCACAATCAGATAGAATTAGGTTTTTAAATCAAGAAACAATATGCAGGAGCATTCCAACAACTTGTTTAAATAACAGCGTTTGAGGACAAAAAAACAGAAAAGTCAGTTCTACAACTCAATAGCAACACCACTACATTGTGAAATGGGTTTTGACATAACATTGTACCTGACCGTATTTTCGTGATGAATACAGTTAATACTCCTCATTTGGGTTTATAACTTGAAGATATTGATGATCAACAGATGAAGACAATTATTTTTGCTATTAGGAAGAAATTGACGGCCTAATAGGTCACATGAGAGGTGAGTCTCTTTTTACCCCTTTTCTTCATGAACAAATTAATAGTAGGACATATAATCTTAAGGAACCCCCCCCCCCTTTTTCATTACATATCCCATAGGAGAAACTCATACTCAGGAACCTATATTGTTTTAATTAATCTATTATTGTTAGAGGAATAAGAAATTCACTTTGTAGTCACACAGTGAATTCTTTAGCAAGGATTAGCAACTAAAGAAACTCTTTTTTTTTTTTAGTACCACCACACAACTCAGCTTAATTCTTTTGGACAAATCGTGTTCTAACATTTTGTGAACCACTTGACATCTTGAACCATAACAATCTTGTGTCTCAATTCCCATATTTTCTACTCCTCACTGATTTCTTTAAAATTCGTTAGAGGATATTCCATTCTGTTAGGTTGACACTTTGTTTTCTTTCTAGTGCATGTTTCATGCTCTTAGTTCATTTTTTGCCCCTGGACAGTGCTGATCTATCACACATACGGCCTACAGAGAGCATGGTATTTTTTCTTTTTTGTTTTTACATTTTGACTGTTAGGTATTGTTCTAATAGTGCTTTAGCACTTAGCATGTGTAAGAGCATAATAAGTCTGCTATGGTGGTCTCTATCAGATTCACTTTTAAGTTATGCTTTTACCATCAACAGCACACAATGCATGTAACTCATGTATGAAATGAACAGACTTCATATGTCAGGTTGTCTCCCTTTTCTTGTTTTCATATGGGTTTATTACTCACACATCCTTTAAAAAGTCCCAATTGATGAAAAAACGTGTTTTGGTTTCATGATCATGTGTGTTGGAAGTGGGTAAACACAATAAAGTCAACCAAAAAATATCATATGACCTTTGACTTATGGACTGACAATTCTGGTTATTTGTCTTCCAATATTGTTATTGAAACACATTGTTGAAGTCTCCATTATATTCTTTTTTGATTTAGTGGTTTGTTATGCTTTGAAGTTGTCGTACAGTTCCTACTTTCTCAGTAAGACTGTGCATTTGGGCAACATAATATTCAAAACTATGTGGGACTGAGTCCACTCATACCATAAGAATATGTTGACCTAATTCCTGGCTAGCTCATGGAGCGTTATTTGACAGGACACTGGATGGTATCTGCATCCTCTGAACATGACAACCCTAATTCCCCCAGGTAAATCGTGGAAACAAAACTTGCCCTTTCGTTTGTAACTCAGGCATCCCCAAAGAGGTACACAAGAAATACACAAGTGGCATTTCACATATTTATTGAGGCAACTGGAGTCTTGTGTAAAATGTATGTGCTCAATGATTAACAAAATGCAGCAAACCAATGTGACCAGCATGACAAGAATGGTAAACAGGATAACTAATTCAACCATTGTACAATTGCATCAGATTATATGAATATATACAATTATACTCCTACCTGGCTTTATCTATCCTAATAAGCATAGGTGTTCTAATCTGCCAGATCCCTAGAGTGTCTAACTCCTCATAGACGTGTGTGTGTGTGTGTGTGTGTCCATGTGTGTGTGCGTGCATGTGTTTGCCTGTGTGTGTTTGTGTGTATCATCTGTCAGCCAGGTCTGGTGTAGAGCAGGATGCCCTCCTTCTCGGGATAGGGATGCAGTCCAACTGGGCTAGAATTCAGACACACAGTGACCATGACAAATCCTGTTGAAATGCTCCTCTGCCTACGCAAGCGCTCATTCGGATTATATATTAAACTAAAAACATGCATTCAGTGCCTGAGTTCTGAACTGGCCTCATCCTGTTTACACTACCCACTCAGGGCTGTCGCCTAACAGACTACAATCCATAACACAATTTGCGCAGAGTACCGGGGACCTAGTACAGTGTGTTCTAAGAGACGATAATGTACCCACGAAGAAATGTACATGTAAGAAATTACTTTTCTGAGTATGCTGATGTGCAAGCAAAATGTGTTACAAAGGTCACTCTGCCAACTTTGTAAATGAACATGTAAAATGGAAGTGTGTGCACCCAGAGTCTATGCAACTATATGACAGAGTAACACCATAATTGTCTTTACAGGTAGGAGGGGCATATACTTTGGTAGCTAGTATTCCTTCTGTAGACTTTCTGCCATTACTAGTTGGGTACTGTGCAACATCTTTTAGGTATTGCCACAGCTACCTATCTTTATTTAACATATATGCATTGTGTGAAGTTAAAGGCATGTGGAGGACAAGGTTTCATGGACAAAATATCACAATAAATATGAACACAAATTGTTTCTGGCCTATGATTGTCCATGGGCTAGGGTCTTATTGCCCTAACAATTATCCTTGAATTCTGTTTTCTAAATTGGCGCTATTCATCAATGGGCACATATCATAATAAATCCACGGTTACATACCTATTACCTGTATAGCATTAATTTGATCTGAATGTTACCATTAAGGAAATAAAGGACTTAATAAAGAAGTCACATTCATCAAAGGCTGCAGGGTCTAACTGAATTTCCACTGATATATTAAAAGCTGATCCTAATTCTAGGGCAGAAAGTTTGATTGGATTGTTTTCATTTATCTTGCGATCAGGTCAAATTCTGATAACTTGGAAATACGCATTAATCCATCCAATCTATAAAAAAGGACCTAAGGTGGATCTGAAGAACTAGCATCTCATCACTCTCATAGACTTGGAAGGGAAGCTTTTTGCAAACATTTAACTATCTTATTTGCATGATTTGTGTTTGACAATAAACTAATTCCCATGAATCAAAATGGCTTTAGATCAGGCTGTTTTATAAGCAACAACAACTGCATTTAAACTGTTGCTGAAAAGACATTAAAAAGACATTTGTCATTATGTGTATATTTTATTGACTGGTCATAGCCCTTTGATAAAGGTAGCTGGAGCAAATTGTGGGGTAAATTAACAAATTGGGTGCATTAATCAAACTTTGTTATATTTTTTGATGGGCACTGCACAATACCATATGGTTGCAAATAAAGCTAGCAGGGTTAGTCCTGCTTCTGACATTGCACTCTGTGAATGGCCTAAAACTGGGGTGCGTTTTGACCCCCACCAGTCTCATACATATGGCTGATCTTTCCCTGTTTTTTGACCATCCGGATGGCCTAGCCTCTAAACTAGGTACGGAGCCCATTAGTTATCTTGGTATTGCTGATGATTTTCCCTTCTTTTTGTTAACCCCAAGATTTCTTCAACTCCAATTGATGAGGCTATGTGAGTTTGACAAACTGAACAATGTGCATGCAATCTACGCTAAGACTAAAATTATGTCTTTTGGGAACGGCAGAATTTCTCCAAGCCTGACACTCGGTAGCAATCTCTTAGACAAAGTTGAATATTATACCTATTTTGGTGGAATCAACGACAAAAAGCTCGCTTTGACAGACCACCTACCTAATAAGCAGAGGGAAACAGCATTTACATTGCATGCTTTACATCACATGCCATTACAACACAGTCATTACAACAACTGCGTTGCTACATCGTGAACCATTACATCGCAAGTTGTTAAACGACTTGCTGTAGGGGGCTTAAGTTGTTGGATTTACAATCCAACACCTTCCCTGCTTTTGCACAAACTGGGGTAGGAATAGTAAGTTTTACTACTCCTAAGTCCAGCACGCCCCCTACAGCAAGTTGTTGTAATGAATTGCGTTATAATGGTTCACGATGTGACAAAGGGGTCATCGTAATGACTGTGTTGTAATGGCATGCAATGTAAGGCATGCGTAGTAAAGACATATATTCAGTTAGCAGAGGGGTCCGCCAGGGGTGTGTTATGGCCCCGACATTGTTCTCCCTAGAGGTGGTGGAAGAGTTCGACTATCTGGGGGTTAGGTTAAGTAACAACATGAAATGGGACTCCCACTTAGCAAAGATGCTCTTAAACCTGAAAAGGGTCTCAGGAGTTATCTTGAGAGACCAGCAAGCGACCACTAGCAGGCCAATAGCATCGGCCCTCGTGGTCTATGAGGGGAAGGCGCTAGTCTCGGCGGTTTATGGCTCTGAATTGTGGGGGGATGAAAACACAAGAGATCTGGTAACAGCTGGAAATACGTTTGTGAGAGACTTAGTATCACTCCCCCTCTCAACCCCTCTGAAACCCATGAATAACGATATGGGTAAACGCTCAATCGCAGATATAGTACGCCTTCGCCCACTGCTATTTTGGGTGCGCCTGAGAAGGACCCCAGATTTAGCAAACTATGACCGGGTGTTGGACGAGCTGATTAAACTGAATGTGGCAAACAAGATAAAATGGCTAAACTCCTTGAGATAGCTAGTTATGAAGTTAGGAATGGTAGAATTTTGGAACTCCTAGACGCCACCTCACAAACAAATTGTTAAGAAAATGTATTGGGAGTGGGTTGAGTCCGAGGAATCAAAAAGCACAAAGTGGGGCCAACTAACTAATCAATTCCTTGAACACAAGCCAATGAGGAAGTTGGAGCCCTTTTTGGATTATATCCAAATCCCGAGAGACAGATCCCTCTTCCTGAAGATGAGGTACAGTAAACTCCCCCACAAAAAGTTCACAGAGGGGTGGAAAGGAGTGAGGGACCACGATCTTACTTGCCCAGGGTGTCCATACAAGAGGGAAACTCTGCCCCGTTTCTTGTTTGCTTGTAAAGCTTATAAACTCCCTAGAGCAAGATGGTTAAAACCTGTGTGTAGGGAGATGCGAGTCAGAGATTTCAGGATCGCTTTACGTATTTTCCTATCGGACACTACATCGCTGTTTATTGTTTGCGGGATTGCAAAGTTTTTGGCTAGTGCCTGGTTCACTCGGACCAGGCTGATAAGTAACATTAATAATCAGATCCCCGTACCTACATAGATGAATTTTAAATTGATTGCACCTTGTCTGTTACCACAATTTCTATTGTATATAGATTTTAGCCTTTTTTAAATGATGACGGATGTAATACTTTTGTACATTGATTTTATGTATATAAATGTTTGTACTTTTATGATATGTAATATATCGAATAAAGTATAACTACTACTATATATTCATAAGCAGATAATAGCTCAGCTAATCACTCGATCTCTGAAAAAATTCTTTCAGACCTATGGTGGTCAGGCCAATTTCTCCATTACGAATCATAGAACATTGGAAATCGGTGCCCTCTCATAATATCCTACCTGCACTCTCTCAAACCAAGTTTTGGCTCCTTCAGAGAACTTTCTGGACCCCTTCTCACCTTCATAAAGTTAGCCTGATGGAAGAATCAAACTGTTGAGACTGTAATAAAGAAACAAGATTTAACACATTTGCTCTTTACTTGCAATGTGGTCACTCGTTTCTGGAACAAAGTCTTTGCGTTCCTCTCCTCGTTATTTGGTTTTCAGATTAAAAGTGAGTTCCAATTGCTCAATATGGGTCTCCTTGACCCCCCTATAAATCCCAATCAGTTGCATTTCTATTAGTCATTTTATTAATAGCAGCTTGTAAATCCATTCTCTCCAATTGGAGAAACACTGGATCCACTACTTTTAAATCCTGGCTGAACTGGATCACTCAAATTAGGGGTGTTGGCAACATTGCCTTACAACACTCCCCCTGGAAATCACAATTTAGATAATTATGGAATAGACTTGATGCCTTCTTTGCTATTACTAAATCCCCATGAACATACAATGAATCCATGTCTCGCTTCCTCTGGAGGATCTTATGTCAGTTCTTCACCATTGAACCCTTATCTTTGCACACTGATTTAGGCATTCCTTGTACATTATGACTTTTACCTTACTCTTTTGTACTTTATCTGTTCTGTTATTTGTTATGTATATTATGTATTACTTATATCTCGTTTCGGTCCCACCTAAATCTATAAACTGATCTTTTCTAGCCATTGGACACATACATCTTACTGCAGTTCTCTTTGACTATCTCACAATGATCAATGTAATTTTGTATATCATTTCCTTCACCCCCTTGTGCTTTATTGACTATCGCTAGACCTTTCATATAGACATTTTGTGTTCCTATTCTTATATTGTATTATGTTTCATATGCTTTCTTTTATAGAAAAATGTCAATAAAACTTGTTGAAACAAAAAAAAACATAGCACCTATTAAACTTATTCCAACTCTTTTGCACGCTTTTATAATCTTTAATGAAAATTAAGTTACTACCTTTCCTCTTCAACCTCTCATTGTAAAATTCGGTTTGCAGTTTGCCTTAACTTTACTAATCTGGAAACATACCGAAGCTGTTGTAACTTATGTGTGTGACTGTATAAATGCTAGGGTAGACTTGCTGAAACATCACATATATAATGAGCTTCAATTGTCAGGCGACTCTTTTTTAACCCTGAGCATTGTAGGTGTCAGTAATGCAATAAGTGAGAATAATTTACCTTCTGTACCACAACTTTCAAGAATGCCACGGTTGGCCCAGAAAGGTCTAATTATGCAGACCCTGAAGGTCAATTCACGACCAAAAGGTGTCTACCGGCATACAAGCATTGCGATCATACCTCTGATACTTATACAGACACATTTCAGAGTTGTTTGTCTCACACTCTAAATTGAGTTTGTAAACTTAAGTATCTGAGGCTTTTTATATACCAATTGCTCAGTTTGAAGCTCATGGAATGAAAGTGTCTTCCACTCATATCGTGTCACCTCTATGCTTACACAACACGAAGTGATCTTTGGTGCACATTAGGAGCTGATGTCGAATTCTACGCCATATATAGAAAACACATCTGAAGCTTAGTTTCATTAAAGCAAACTGTAGAACAACATATGAAGCAGTTAGATGCTCTTTTTCTGCAAAAGACAACCAATTCATTAAGAATCTTGTAGAAATTCTGGTTCTTGTGTATCACAGTCTTGAATAGTTATTTGCACTTTTAAACTATGGTTGTACTTTTATGATTGCAAATCTTTGTTGTATATGTATTATTTGTGTTTTTTTATTTATTGTAATTGATATTTTAATATATCTGTGCAATAAACATTTCATTGTGTTTAGATGGAATCATCCATCAGTTTAAAACATAATATGCAAATACCAGTTGACATTTTTCAAAAGACAAGAAGAAATAATTTGGATGAGAGCTGAAACTCAAAAATAAAGCACTATAAACACCAGAGGCCATGTTTTACATACACCACATTTTCCCTGATTGCGCAATCAAGGAAAATGCTCTGTATTAGGGTGAATGCGCAGGCCCTAGGGCAGCTGTGAACTCGCTCTGTCCTGGGGTAACGCATTCATGTGAGTGGATGCTTTGAAGCCTCTCCGTGTTTTCACAGTGAAGGCGGCACCCGCCTGCACTTTTGAAAGGGATAAGAGATCCCCTTGTAAGCGGGTACAGTGAAGGCCTGCAACAGCCTGCAAGGGGTAGTCTGGGTGCTCTATGGGACCCCCTTTCCCCCTCCAGAGCCTACAATCAGTGGCCGCACTGACAGTGTGCTGACATTGCACCTCCTGAGAGCTTCTTTGCCTTTGCGTCCACATCTGTAATACAGTGCGGGTGTAAAGGTAAAGGGATTTTCACATTTACATGGTTTATTCCTCATGCAAATGAGGGTATGCCCTCTTGGTGAAGCGCTGGCGCTGTATGTGCGCCAGCGCTTTCGATATTACAGAAGGGGGCGTACAAGTGTCTGTGGGCCCTTTTGTAATACCAAAGTGCCCCAGGTGCGCACAAAGCAGGCGCAAATGCCAGTTGAACTCCGGGGCACTTCTATATTACTATAATAATCCAGGGACTGCATCACTATCCTTATCTGTGCACTGCACAGATGCAGACGGGTCTGTGCGTTTCTGCTCTCTGTTGTTACAGAGCACTGTGCGGCATATAAGTCAGAGATTTTTCGAGTTAATGTGTGTGCTGTAGATGAGAAGAAGAAATGAACAGACACCTGCTTTGGGGAAGCTCACAAAACAGTATCACTATAGTGACCAAAATGCATACTTAGAAGAGTGAAGAAAGTACAGTTGTTACATTAATTTGTATAGCACTTTCTTTCAATTTTTCAATTATTGTGAAATGCCATTGGGATCGGACCAGAATAGAAAATAGGCCCGCTCCCTACATCAAATATGGCCCCCATTAGTGAATTAGAAAGCTGAAAAAGTGGCCAATGTTTGTAAATTGGGGCAGTTTATAACTTGTAAAGACTCGCTGTATAAGAGTTTTGCAAAGTATGGGATTACTGCATGGGTTGGAGCTTGCAGCAGGCGAGTGAAATCAACAGTAAAAACCAGCCCAGAGGACCAGAAAAGAAGCCCTAAGCAGCCAAAGAAAATAGGCCCACACGCTTCCATGTCAGGCCAGCCCATCGGGTGCTGTCTGATTGCCCTAGAGACCTGTCCGACCCTGACCCCGACGTATTTATTTGTTAGAAACGGTAATACCAAAAGCTCTGTGTTGCAGGGCACATGTTTTGTGCTTGAAGTTTAATTTAAACAATCGGTGCAGTCTGGGATTTGAAACGTGTTTGCTTTCAGTAACAAATGTATTGATAACATTGATATATAAAGGGGAAGTGTACAAAAGGATGGACGCTGCTGGGTGTAGACAAATGGACTTTGACATTATAAATGCCATGTTCACCACCTTCATGTAAAATCACTTAACTGCCCCCTGCAAAAACGACTAGCATATTTTCCCAAAATTAGTCTAAAGCAACACACTCCTACCAGCAAGCTAATATATTTTAGTCACGCTTAAGGCCACACTGTCTGGTTTGCTGTAATGGTTTCAGTTAATTACACTAAATAATTTTAATGTAAAAAACACAAGTCAGCCAAACATTTCAAGAGACGTTATTATGGTAGCAGGACATATTAAAATAAAGACTCAAAAGCAATGTTCTATGCTTATCTTACATTACAGCACTTATGGGAATTTGAAAATATATTGTAAAAGAAGGAGCTGATACCAGTAAGCAGTTCAAGAGGGCATCAACGAATGGTTGGAAACAATAATGTTAATTCCTGCCCCTATTTTGCCACTGTATCGTACCTAGCTGCCACTGGACCTATGCCAGGTCTCACATCTCACAAATAAATACCTTACCATGTTGAATGTTTTAAGGCCATCATTACAATGTAAAGGTGAAACTGCAAGTTCCAAAATACAATGTTATGTAGGCTACAACACCGAGACTGGTTATAAGTGCTGTCAAAAACATGGGATGACTTTTAAATGTACTCGAATGCATAATCATCAATATTCGAATGCCTGATCTGTCATCCAAAAAGCAGGTTTATGTATTATTCACTCTGATTATTTCCATATTATATCTTCCTTCTCCCAGTTCTCATCCGTAAATACTTTGGGGCAGATTTATGTTGGGAATGCGCCACGTTTGCGTCATGCAACTGCGGCGTAAACGTGGCGCATCCCTACAACCCATTTACAACGTGACGCATCTAGGCAGATGCGTCACGTTGTAAAGCCCTGCGCCACTTGTGGGCGTTCCGGTGCAGGGTGGGCGTTCCGGGGCCGGTGCGCCTCGCAAAAGTGGCTGAGTGAAATCTATAAGATTTCACTCAGTCACTTTCAGGCCAATGCTTCGTCAAAACCCTGCGCCTGCTTGAAGCAGGCGTAGGTCTTGACGCAGCATTGTAAAGATGGGGCACCCCCGAGCCTTGCTGGAGCTGCGTCGCGCTTGTGACGCAACTCCAGCAATGCAGCACCTTTACGGCACAGATGCGTCACTCATCTGTGCCGTTTTTGCCCCATGGTGCGCCGCATTGTAAATGCGGCGCACCATGGGTGGCGGAGCAGCGGCGCAAAATAACTGGCGCATCCCTGGGGATGCGCCAGTTATCATAAATCTGCCCCTCTGACACTGGAGAATTCTATGCTTTCAGCTGTCAACAGTCAACAGCAACTGTCATTTTATGGTTTGCTTCTGACTAGCCTTGTGATGGTGGTATAAACTTTCTAACATTTCTCTGCTCTGATGTTGGACTGCAACAAAACTTGTTACTGGCAGACCTGTCATGCAAAAAGGGCTTACAGTTGTCAGATATAAGAGGGTAAGATATTGGGGGTTATTTAGAGGCACCCCTACTCCTAGCCATAACATGGCTGACAAAAGATGTTACTGGTCACCTACTGTAGTTTTCTTTCACTAATCTCAGATTGGGGCATATTCACACGGAGCTATTGCCAAATTAATGGCACTTTATCGCAGCCAAAGTAGTGATAAATTTACCTTCCCTTTCACAAGCTGGTGCTAACAGCCAACCTCACCAGTTTACCCGCGATAGCAGCCGCAAAAAACATCGCACAGAGGACCCCCTCAACTATCGCTAATGAGATGAAGAGTAGGCATTCCCGTGCCAAAAGCTGTGAAAACATCACACCTCAAAATTCACAACGACAAGCCAGATCTGTGATAAGAAGACAAAGCACGCAATAAGGCACGTTAGCAGTAGAACATTGACACCTGCTCGGACCTGGTGTAAAGTTGGACCACAGCCTGCGCCACAAAAGGGAGCCCAGGCCAAAGCCACATCTGAAGAGAAACCAATGCCATGGAGCAATTGAACATGCAGCATGGACACCCAAGAGGGCCAAAACACCCACTGACACCACCCCCAGGACCAACCCTCCCTTGCACCCCCGACCAAAGACATGCCACATCAGCTACACCTAAACATGTACGAAATAATCCACCTGATGTCGCTCAATCACAACTGGTGACATGCATGTATCGTCACAGGAATGAGCATCACACATTCACTTTTGAAGCAAACAATGAAACTTTATTGAAATTAACACAGAAATGAAATGAAGACACATGGCGGCTCGCCTGGACACAATCCGTAGGTCACAGCCTGCAAAAAAAAAAAAATGATGAGAAGATATGTCCTGCGCACATCAAAGGACAGAGAGAGAGCGAAGGAGAGAGAGAGAAGCAGAGAGGGTGAGAGAGCAAGAAGAAGATAGGGAGAGAGGGAGAGAGAAGAACAGAGGGGTAGAGAGAGAAGAAGAAAGGGGGTGAGAGAAAGAGAGAGGGCTGCCCCTGCGCACCCAGGCCACACTGCTCACCTGCAGCCACCAGTATGTCTCCAACCACTTGCCGGTATGTATAGCAGGTCACACATCAGAGTCAAAGCTGTCATCTGAAACAGAGTCCAGATACATGACTGGCTCAGTGCACACACTTGCACAAGACAACATCACCTGCCCGCACATGCACACCCAGGCAGAGGCACCACATCCCCTCTCACCGTACATCGGAGCATAGCCGCCCATGCACACCCGGGTCTCACTGCTCACCTTCCACCACCGGCGTTCAGACAGGATGTCCCACTACGTGCCGCTGCCAGCCACAAACCTGGTGCCCACGGACATGGCACCCTCCTCGCCAAGCAGCTACGCTGCGCAGGCCACCAGGTCTCACGTCTGGTGCTGGGTCTTGATTACTCCATGGCATAGGACATACCAGGGCACCCGGCACCTTTGCAGGCTGCAAACCCACTCAGCCCAATGGGTGCCACTAACTCTGTGAACCCGGAAGCGAGGCCATGTGCTAGTAGGCCCCGCAGCCCGCTGGCTCGTCCTACACTGCGGTCCAGCAAGGCACAGAAATCCTGAGCAGTCCGGACTGCCGAGACAGGGCATCATTGCAGGCTGCATACCCGCTCAACAGCTTAAGGGGCCAATGACACAGTGCACCCAAAGTCACTATCCCATGGCAGGGTGCCTTTGCCGGCCGCAATGCAGCGTGTGCCACAAACTCTGTTCAACCCCAGTCAGCGCTACATGGGGGTAGGCCCATGCTGGCCTCAAGGCCTCGGGTCCGTCATCCAGTCCCCACGGACAGAGGGGTATGTGACATTGATGGGCCCTTATATTTGCGGGGCCACATGGCTTGTGGCGGTTGTGCTGGATGGGTGTGGTGTGCATGCGAACCTGCCCTCAGGGACTGGCTGTGACATGCTGACAACTAGACCAGTGACCTGACATTATGTTTAATAAAGATATTTTTTTTAAACCCTGAACCCTGAAACTTGTCTGTGGACCTTTTTAAAACTTTTTCAGGCTGCAAAGTGGAGCTTTAGAACTAACCACGAAGGGTTCTTACACTCCAGTAAAAGAGCATACAGTTCAGGCACAGTGTGGTTTGAAGAAAACATAGTAAGCTCTCCTGGGGTAATGGTTTCAATGACCCAGGAGACTTACTGTGTTTTCTTATGATGCAGGACACAGCTCCAACATTAAAGAAAAAGGTTTGTGGTGCTCCTGCACCTTCCAGGGCCACCACCAGGATCTAACTATATAACTAAAAAGCCCTTGCAGCGCATTATGGGGTGCTACCTGTTTGGAGCAGTGACTAATAAATAAGTGGCTTCTGAAGTTCATTTATTATTATTTTTTAAATTATTTATGGGTGTCCTCGTTCCACCTAGGACACCTTAAATGTTTAAGACCCCTGCTACCTAGGCAGTTCCCCAGTCAGCACCTAAACAACCATAAATTAATTTACAATAGGAGCACTGGTGCCCACCCGGGGCGCCTACAACATGGCCATCATTGAGGGCCTCATAGGAAGCCCCAAAGCCCCTGCCAGCTCTCCAGCCAGCACCCATCTTCATTACAGAGTTAGCCAAATCTGTCACTTTGCTTCTGCCCGGGCAGGAGCATTATTTTATCTGCTCCCTCAGGGAGTGAAACTGTGTTCCCTGCTCAGAAGAAATCAGGCAGAGAATTAATTTTGTATTACCTGCCCACACTATCCCGGGCTAAGAGCATCAGTGTCTCAGGAGATGTGGTCCCCGGGGCATTGCTCTTCAGGGCCAACGTTGGTGTACCCAGGACCTTTCTAGGGCTTGGTGTGAGAGCCTGAAGCATGACCTTCTCCCGAAAACTGCTAAGGTGGCCTGGGTTATGTGGTCCCCGTGGCGTCCTACAGGCTCTGGGAGGGTGCCACATGCCCCTCTCCTTAGCAAAAAATTATTTTGCTGAGCCCCTGAACCTGACCTACCCCATAGGTATATTTTTTTAAAGGATATGAGTCTGCCCTTTTTTCATTAAAAAAATACAGTTTTTGATCCATGCCTAGGGTGGCCGGGTATCCCTACCGTGACCCCTATATGTATTTTGAATACTTTTCACATGACAGGGGACTGAGTCCACAGGTCCTAACATGGCTGATCCTACATCTTTGTTAATGTAGTGACAGCTAATCAGCTCATATTTTTTGATTGGTGGATCCGCAGACCTGCCATGCCCCTATATACATACATTTTTCATCTTAATTTCTCAAAAACGACTGAATGTATATAACCAAATCACAGACAGTACACTTTCCCCACCAGGCTCTACCTTTCTTCTAACTGTGGTGCAATTCTGTTCATCCGCTTTCGCTGTATCACTGCATGAGGAAAACTCGTTTTGGGACCCCACCCGTTTACTCTGCCCCGGCTTAACAGATCACTCTGAAACTTTCCTGGAAGAAGCTGGGGAGGAGGAGCCTTTGTTATGGTAAGTTTTGTGTAGATTTGCCTCGTCGTCAAAGTTCTTTGCAGTGGTGTCTCCTGAAGGGAGTGCTGCGGGGCAGTGGGGCGGGCGGGGGAGGGGCAGGGTGTAGGTATTAAACTCCGGCTCACGGCCGAACTGAGTAATGTAAATAAATAAATAAATAAAACAAATTACATTGCGCGCGCCTCATCGACTTTTGGCGTTGCAGCGAGCGCAATGTAATCTGTTTTATTTATTTATTTATGTACATTACTCCATTCGGCTGTGAGCCGGAGTTTACTACCACACAACCTGCCCCGCCCCGCCGCAGCACTCCCTCGGGGAGCCACCACTTGGTCTTTGCCAACCAAAAAATCTGTTTCCTATCGAAACGTGGTCCTTACCAGAACTACCCATACTATATATATAGTCTGATGTTATTGCACCTAGCTGTTAGTTGACAACAGGAGTAAGGTGTTGTATCATGAATAGCTGTGCACAGCTATTCATGATACAACACCTTACTCCTGTTGTCAACTAACAGCTAGGTGCAATAACATCAGACTAGATATATAGTATGGGTAGTGAGCGCCTGTTAAATTAAGGCATGCACTTTAGATAGCACAAATCGTAAATACGGAAAGACAAATCAATGTTTCTGACTTGCAGCCAGATTCATCAAACAAAATTGCGATCGCAATAGCTGCGAATTAACTATTGCGATCGCAATTAAATGAAATGCAATGCATGATGTGAAAAATGATCAAATAGCAAATTTGCAAAATCTATTATGCAAATTCGAAAAATAAATCGCAGAATCTAGGTGGAACCCACTTAGCGAATCGGAATTAGCGAGATTCCAAGGATTCTGCAAAATATTTCATGATTTAGCTAAATACTCGCAAACCCAATTCATGAAAAATAGCAAATAGCGAAAAACCGCGAAATCGCTATTTGCGAGGCAATATTTAAGGAGAACCCAAACCAGGTGGTAACCATGAAGTCAATAAAAAAAAACAAAAAAAAAACTAAACCAGCCACAGGTGCGGGCCTGACCAAAACACACTTAAGGAGACACAGTAGGAGCATGAGGAGTTTCACAATGCCAGGACTCTACATGGTGGTCAGGCGGCGAAGGCTCCAGGCTGCAGCAAGGAACAGACGCAGGATCCAGGAGCGAATCTTCCACCAGTGGATCACCCTTCTGGGCCAAACTGCGGAGCAAATCTACTCAAAGTACCGCCTGAATGGGGCAATGATTGCAAAGCTGATCTGGGACCTAGACCCCCTGATGCAGCATCCAACAAGGAGGACCAATGCCGTGCCCATCCATGTCCAGGTCTTGTGCAGCCTGCACCTCCTGGCCTCCGGAAGCTTCCAGGGGATAGTTGCCGTTGCAGGGGGGATCTCCCAGAGCACCATGTCCCACTGCCTAAGGAGTTTCCTGGAGGCAATGCTGACCCGGCTACACCATTACATCACATTCCCGACCACCCAACTGGACTTGAATCAAACCATGCTTGATTTTTACAACATTGTGCAATTCCCCCATGTAATTGGATGCATTGACTGTACCCACATCCACATATGCCCACCTGCACAATCAGAATACATGTACCGGAACCGCATGTGCTACCACTCCCTGAATATCCAAATGGTGTGCAACGCTAAGACAACCATCACGGACATAGTGGCACAATACCCGGGGAGCACACATGACTCCTTCATATTCCGGCACAGCAGCATGCACACACGACTGTCCAGGGGAGACTTTGGGGAAGGACACCTTCTAGGTAAGTACACATGCCAACAAATAGTATATTGCAACCATGTAGCTGTGCATAACAGGCACTCACCCTCTGCTCCTTTCATTTAAATGACAGCTCCTACGGTCTCCGTGAGTACCTCCTCACGCCATATCTCAACCCTGCCACACCACAGCAACGGCGTTACAATGCAGCACACATACGCACAAGAAATTGCATTGAGCGAACATTTGGGCCTTTGAAGAGCCGATTCCGTATAGTTCACAAGACTGGTGGGGCCCTCAAATACCAGCCTGAGGTCTGCTGCCGCATCGTGGCTGTGTGTGCAATACTCCACAACATTGCTACCAAGCGGAGGATACCTGTAGAGATCTCTGGCAGTGATTCGGAAAGGGACATCCGCCCACCTGCACATGTGTGTCATGCACGCGGGGAGAATCCTGCTGAAGGACACAATGAACTGTTTCCAGTGTACCCACTCCCCTCACCCAACACTTCACTCACGCATGACAATTGAAATAATGACATGAGTCGGATTAACTTGTGCATAATAAATCCTATTGTTTTTTTCACAATAATGTAATATTTTTTTTTCTATAAATTGCATGAGAGCTGTATTGAATCATACATCCCCATGTTTGTGAGGAGGGTATGCTTATTTCATCAGCATGGCCCTGCATGGAAAATAATAAATAGTCAGTGGCGCCTCCGGGTGGACGCTCCCAGTCGCCTTTCAACCTCCTCCACATCAGCAATAGCCAGTGAGGCTGCAGTGGGCCTGGTGCTGCGGCAGGGTACCGTCACCAGTGGCAACGACAGGCTGCTGAGGCTGGAATTGCCCTCACTGGCATCATCCCCCCCACCTACCTGGCCATGGCCAGTCGCCTGCAGACTCTGCACTGCAGTGGTGACTTGCTCTAGAGCCCTAGTGACATCCTGGCAGCATTGCACCATTTGTATTTGCCTTCATGACTGGGGTTTTTAATGGGTAGCTCCGGACTCATGACTCATGGCCATTGTTAGGGGACAGCGTCGCAGTCGAATGGCACTTACCTTGGGATTCTTGGGTGGGTCGGGAGGAGTCCAGCCGGGTTACCCCCATGCATGCCTCGGGATTAAGGGTGTCCTCCACAAGGTCCTCCAGTGGGGTGTTTGGTGGTACAGTGGGCTCTCCTCCTCCAGTTAGAGTCGCTCCCCCAGCCTCTCTGCAATTCTTTCCTTTGCACGCCCTCTGAGGTCATACCACCTCTTTTTCAGGTCATTAATGGAGCGCTGGGTCACTCCCACTGCGTTTACTTTAGCGAGGATGCGCAGCCAAATGCACCGCTTGTCTGCCTCTGACACCCTCCTTGAATCCTTCCCGAAAAGCCGGTCATGATCTTTGGTTACTCCCTCAATTAAATATTCCAATTCCTACTCGGAAAATTAGATTTTTCTTTTCCTTCCTGAGGCACTGCTCCCTGCTGCTTCCTGAGACATTTTCTGGGGTGGTTTGTCTCCTGATTTGCAGCTGAAGGTGGTCTGTAGTGGAGCTCTGGTAGTGCTGCTTCCACTTTCTGGCTCAGTGTGCTGAATGAGGGAGGGAACTGCCTGCTTCCTGGTTGTGATGCCATCACTGTGCTCAAAATGCGACTTCCCGTTTTTGCGATCTCGCAATTAGCGAGATCGCAATTTGCGACTTCGGTAATTGCGGAATCATAATTTCTACACGGAAAAAGGGCGATTGTGCAATTTTTTTTGCGATTTAAGCAAAATCGCAAACGCATATTGCGGCCGATTGCGATTCGCTTTTTTTGATCATATTTCTTCATGAATCCCATTCTGAAAATTCTAAATTGCGATTCGGTAATTCTCGTAATTCGCAGAATGTGGCTTTAATGAATCTGGGGGTTGGTCTGTCCGTATTTCAGGCATTTATTCGGGGAAAAAGTCTAGTTCTTTGTAATAACTTTCGACACTTAAAAAAATGATAAACAGGCCCTCTGCTCCGTTCTGTATGATACACATTTTATTTTGTAAGGGAGTCTCGTGAGAAAAAGATTTCCGAAGAATGTACTATTAGCCACAGCACACAGCATTGTAGGTGTCAGTAATGCAATAAGTGAGAATAATTTACCTTCTGTACCACAACTTTCAAGAATGCCACGGTTGGCCCAGAAAGGTCTAATTATGCAGACCCTGAAGGTCAATTCACGACCAAAAGGTGTCTACCGGCATACAAGCATTGCGATCATACCTCTGATACTTATACAGACACATTTCAGAGTTGTTTGTCTCACACTCTAAATTGAGTTTGTAAACTTAAGTATCTGAGGCTTTTTATATACCAATTGCTCAGTTTGAAGCTCATGGAATGAAAGTGTCTTCCACTCATATCGTGTCACCTCTATGCTTACACAACACGAAGTGATCTTTGGTGCACATTAGGAGCTGATGTCGAATTCTACGCCATATATAGAAAACACATCTGAAGCTTAGTTTCATTAAAGCAAACTGTAGAACAACATATGAAGCAGTTAGATGCTCTTTTTCTGCAAAAGACAACCAATTCATTAAGAATCTTGTAGAAATTCTGGTTCTTGTGTATCACAGTCTTGAATAGTTATTTGCACTTTTAAACTATGGTTGTACTTTTATGATTGCAAATCTTTGTTGTATATGTATTATTTGTGTTTTTTTATTTATTGTAATTGATATTTTAATATATCTGTGCAATAAACATTTCATTGTGTTTAGATGGAATCATCCATCAGTTTAAAACATAATATGCAAATACCAGTTGACATTTTTCAAAAGACAAGAAGAAATAATTTGGATGAGAGCTGAAACTCAAAAATAAAGCACTATAAACACCAGAGGCCATGTTTTACATACACCACATTTTCCCTGATTGCGCAATCAAGGAAAATGCTCTGTATTAGGGTGAATGCGCAGGCCCTAGGGCAGCTGTGAACTCGCTCTGTCCTGGGGTAACGCATTCATGTGAGTGGATGCTTTGAAGCCTCTCCGTGTTTTCACAGTGAAGGCGGCACCCGCCTGCACTTTTGAAAGGGATAAGAGATCCCCTTGTAAGCGGGTACAGTGAAGGCCTGCAACAGCCTGCAAGGGGTAGTCTGGGTGCTCTATGGGACCCCCTTTCCCCCTCCAGAGCCTACAATCAGTGGCCGCACTGACAGTGTGCTGACATTGCACCTCCTGAGAGCTTCTTTGCCTTTGCGTCCACATCTGTAATACAGTGCGGGTGTAAAGGTAAAGGGATTTTCACATTTACATGGTTTATTCCTCATGCAAATGAGGGTATGCCCTCTTGGTGAAGCGCTGGCGCTGTATGTGCGCCAGCGCTTTCGATATTACAGAAGGGGGCGTACAAGTGTCTGTGGGCCCTTTTGTAATACCAAAGTGCCCCAGGTGCGCACAAAGCAGGCGCAAATGCCAGTTGAACTCCGGGGCACTTCTATATTACTATAATAATCCAGGGACTGCATCACTATCCTTATCTGTGCACTGCACAGATGCAGACGGGTCTGTGCGTTTCTGCTCTCTGTTGTTACAGAGCACTGTGCGGCATATAAGTCAGAGATTTTTCGAGTTAATGTGTGTGCTGTAGATGAGAAGAACAAATGAACAGACACCTGCTTTGGGGAAGCTCACAAAACAGTATCACTATAGTGACCAAAATGCATACTTAGAAGAGTAAAGAAAGTACAGTTGTTACATTAATTTGTATAGCACTTTCTTTCAATTTTTCAATTATTGTGAAATGCCATTGGGATCGGACCAGAATAGAAAATAGGCCCGCTCCCTACATCAAATATGGCCCCCATTAGTGAATTAGAAAGCTGAAAAAGTGGCCAATGTTTGTAAATTGGGGCAGTTTATAACTTGTAAAGACTCGCTGTATAAGAGTTTTGCAAAGTATGGGATGACTGCATGGGTTGGAGCTTGCAGCAGGCGAGTGAAATCAACAGTAAAAACCAGCCCAGAGGACCAGAAAAGAAGCCCTAAGCAGCCAAAGAAAATAGGCCCACACGCTTCCATGTCAGGCCAGCCCATCGGGTGCTGTCTGATTGCCCTAGAGACCTGTCCGACCCTGACCACGACGTATTTATTTGTTAGAAACGGTAATACCAAAAGCTCTGTGTTGCAGGGCACATGTTTTGTGCTTGAAGTTTAATTTAAACAATCGGTGCAGTCTGGGATTTGAAACGTGTTTGCTTTCAGTTACAAATGTATTAATAACATTGATATATAAAGGGGAAGTGTACAAAAGGATGGACGCTGCTGGGTGTAGACAAATGGACTTTGACATTATAAATGCCATGTTCACCACCTTCATGTAAAATCACTTAACTGCCCCCTGCAAAAACGACTAGCATATTTTCCCAAAATTAGTCTAAAGCAACACACTCCTACCAGCAAGCTAATATATTTTAGTCACGCTTAAGGCCACACTGTCTGGTTTGCTGTAATGGTTTCAGTTAATTACACTAAATAATTTTAATGTAAAAAACACAAGTCAGCCAAACATTTCAAGAGACGTTATTATGGTAGCAGGACATATTAAAATAAAGACTCAAAAGCAATGTTCTATGCTTATCTTACATTACAGCACTTATGGGAATTTGAAAATATATTGTAAAAGAAGGAGCTGATACCAGTAAGCAGTTCAAGAGGGCATCAACGAATGGTTGGAAACATTAATGTTAA
The DNA here is from genome assembly GCF_964263255.1 of Lissotriton vulgaris. NCBI lineage: Eukaryota > Metazoa > Chordata > Amphibia > Caudata > Salamandridae > Lissotriton > Lissotriton vulgaris. Next base: position 1,437,763,179 of record NC_141691.1, read on the forward strand.
TTCCTGCCCCTATTTTGCCACTGTATCGTACCTAGCTGCCACTGGACCTATGCCAGGTCTCACATCTCACAAATAAATACCTTACCATGTTGAATGTTTTAAGGCCATCATTACAATGTAAAGGTGAAACTGCAAGTTCCAAAATACAATGTTATGTAGGCTACAACACCGAGACTGGTTATAAGTGCTGTCAAAAACATGGGATGACTTTTAAATGTACTCGAATGCATAATCATCAATATTCGAATGCCTGATCTGTCATCCAAAAAGCAGGTTTATGTATTATTCACTCTGATTATTTCCATATTATATCTTCCTTCTCCCAGTTCTCATCCGTAAATACTTTGGGGCAGATTTATGTTGGGAATGCGCCACGTTTGCGTCATGCAACTGCGGCGTAAACGTGGCGCATCCCTACAACCCATTTACAACGTGACGCATCTAGGCAGATGCGTCACGTTGTAAAGCCCTGCGCCACTTGTGGGCGTTCCGGTGCAGGGTGGGCGTTCCGGGGCCGGTGCGCCTCGCAAAAGTGGCTGAGTGAAATCTATAAGATTTCACTCAGTCACTTTCAGGCCAATGCTGCGTCAAAACCCTGCGCCTGCTTGAAGCAGGCGTAGGTCTTGACGCAGCATTGTAAAGATGGGGCACCCCCGAGCCTTGCTGGAGCTGCGTCGCGCTTGTGACGCAACTCCAGCAATGCAGCACCTTTACGGCACAGATGCGTCACTCATCTGTGCCGTTTTTGCCCCATGGTGCGCCGCATTGTAAATGCGGCGCACCATGGGTGGCGGAGCAGCGGCGCAAAATAACTGGCGCATCCCTGGGGATGCGCCAGTTATCATAAATCTGCCCCTCTGACACTGGAGAATTCTATGCTTTCAGCTGTCAACAGTCAACAGCAACTGTCATTTTATGGTTTGCTTCTGACTAGCCTTGTGATGGTGGTATAAACTTTCTAACATTTCTCTGCTCTGATGTTGGACTGCAACAAAACTTGTTACTGGCAGACCTGTCATGCAAAAAGGGCTTACAGTTGTCAGATATAAGAGGGTAAGATATTGGGGGTTATTTAGAGGCACCCCTACTCCTAGCCATAACATGGCTGACAAAAGATGTTACTGGTCACCTACTGTAGTTTTCTTTCACTAATCTCAGATTGGGGCATATTCACACGGAGCTATTGCCAAATTAATGGCACTTTATCGCAGCCAAAGTAGTGATAAATTTACCTTCCCTTTCACAAGCTGGTGCTAACAGCCAACCTCACCAGTTTACCCGCGATAGCAGCCGCAAAAAACATCGCACAGAGGACCCCCTCAACTATCGCTAATGAGATGAAGAGTAGGCATTCCCGTGCCAAAAGCCGTGAAAACATCACACCTCAAAATTCACAACGACAAGCCAGATCTGTGATAAGAAGACAAAGCACGCAATAAGGCACGTTAGCAGTAGAACATTGACACCTGCTCGGACCTGGTGTAAAGTTGGACCACAGCCTGCGCCACAAAAGGGAGCCCAGGCCAAAGCCACATCTGAAGAGAAACCAATGCCATGGAGCAACTGAACATGCAGCATGGACACCCAAGAGGGCCAAAACACCCACTGACACCACCCCCAGGACCAACCCTCCCTTGCACCCCCGACCAAAGACATGCCACATCAGCTACACCTAAACATGTACGAAATAATCCACCTGATGTCGCTCAATCACAACTGGTGACATGCATGTATCGTCACAGGAATGAGCATCACACATTCACTTTTGAAGCAAACAATGAAACTTTATTGAAATTAACACAGAAATGAAATGAAGACACATGGCGGCTCGCCTGGACACAATCCGTAGGTCACAGCCTGCAAAAAAAAAAAAATGATGAGAAGATATGTCCTGCGCACATCAAAGGACAGAGAGAGAGCGAAGGAGAGAGAGAGAAGCAGAGAGGGTGAGAGAGCAAGAAGAAGATAGGGAGAGAGGGAGAGAGAAGAACAGAGGGGTAGAGAGAGAAGAAGAAAGGGGGAGAGAGAAAGAGAGAGGGCTGCCCCTGCGCACCCAGGCCACACTGCTCACCTGCAGCCACCAGTATGTCTCCAACCACTTGCCGGTATGTATAGCAGGTCACACATCAGAGTCAAAGCTGTCATCTGAAACAGAGTCCAGATACATGACTGGCTCAGTGCACACACTTGCACAAGACAACATCACCTGCCCGCACATGCACACCCAGGCAGAGGCACCACATCCCCTCTCACCGTACATCGGAGCATAGCCGCCCATGCACACCCGGGTCTCACTGCTCACCTTCCACCACCGGCGTTCAGACAGGATGTCCCACTACGTGCCGCTGCCAGCCACAAACCTGGTGCCCACGGACATGGCACCCTCCTCGCCAAGCAGCTACGCTGCGCAGGCCACCAGGTCTCACGTCTGGTGCTGGGTCTTGATTACTCCATGGCATAGGACATACCAGGGCACCCGGCACCTTTGCAGGCTGCAAACCCACTCAGCCCAATGGGTGCCACTAACTCTGTGAACCCGGAAGCGAGGCCATGTGCTAGTAGGCCCCGCAGCCCGCTGGCTCGTCCTACACTGCGGTCCAGCAAGGCACAGAAATCCTGAGCAGTCCGGACTGCCGAGACAGGGCATCATTGCAGGCTGCATACCCGCTCAACAGCTTAAGGGGCCAATGACTCAGTGCACCCAAAGTCACTATCCCATGGCAGGGTGCCTTTGCCGGCCGCAATGCAGCGTGTGCCACAAACCCTGTTCAACCCCAGTCAGCGCTACATGGGGGTAGGCCCATGCTGGCCTCAAGGCCTCGGGTCCGTCATCCAGTCCCCACGGACAGAGGGGTATGTGACATTGATGGGCCCTTATATTTGCGGGGCCACATGGCTTGTGGCGGTTGTGCTGGATGGGTGTGGTGTGCATGCAAACCTGCCCTCAGGGACTGGCTGTGACATGCTGACAACTAGACCAGTGACCTGACATTATGTTTAATAAAGATATTTTTTTTAAACCCTGAACCCTGAAACTTGTCTGTGGACCTTTTTAAAACTTTTTCAGGCTGCAAAGTGGAGCTTTAGAACTAACCACGAAGGGTTCTTACACTCCAGTAAAAGAGCATACAGTTCAGGCACAGTGTGGTTTGAAGAAAACATAGTAAGCTCTCCTGGGGTAATGGTTTCAATGACCCAGGAGACTTACTGTGTTTTCTTATGATGCAGGACACAGCTCCAACATTAAAGAAAAAGGTTTGTGGTGCTCCTGCACCTTCCAGGGCCACCACCAGGATCTAACTATATAACTAAAAAGCCCTTGCAGCGCATTATGGGGTGCTACCTGTTTGGAGCAGTGACTAATAAATAAGTGGCTTCTGAAGTTCATTTATTATTATTTTTTAAATTATTTATGGGTGTCCTCGTTCCACCTAGGACACCTTAAATGTTTAAGACCCCTGCTACCTAGGCAGTTCCCCAGTCAGCACCTAAACAACCATAAATTAATTTACAATAGGAGCACTGGTGCCCACCCGGGGCGCCTACAACATGGCCATCATTGAGGGCCTCATAGGAAGCCCCAAAGCCCCTGCCAGCTCTCCAGCCAGCACCCATCTTCATTACAGAGTTAGCCAAATCTGTCACTTTGCTTCTGCCCGGGCAGGAGCATTATTTTATCTGCTCCCTCAGGGAGTCAAACTGTGTTCCCTGCTCAGAAGAAATCAGGCAGAGAATTAATTTTGTATTACCTGCCCACACTATCCCGGGCTAAGAGCATCAGTGTCTCAGGAGATGTGGTCCCCGGGGCATTGCTCTTCAGGGCCAACGTTGGTGTACCCAGGACCTTTCTAGGGCTTGGTGTGAGAGCCTGAAGCATGACCTTCTCCCGAAAACTGCTAAGGTGGCCTGGGTTATGTGGTCCCCGTGGCGTCCTACAGGCTCTGGGAGGGTGCCACATGCCCCTCTCCTTAGCAAAAAATTATTTTGCTGAGCCCCTGAACCTGACCTACCCCATAGGTATATTTTTTTAAAGGATATGAGTCTGCCCTTTTTTCATTAAAAAAATACAGTTTTTGATCCATGCCTAGGGTGGCCGGGTATCCCTACCGTGACCCCTATATGTATTTTGAATACTTTTCACATGACAGGGGACTGAGTCCACAGGTCCTAACATGGCTGATCCTACATCTTTGTTAATGTAGTGACAGCTAATCAGCTCATATTTTTTGATTGGTGGATCCGCAGACCTGCCATGCCCCTATATACATACATTTTTCATCTTAATTTCTCAAAAACGACTGAATGTATATAACCAAATCACAGACAGTACACTTTCCCCACCAGGCTCTACCTTTCTTCTAACTGTGGTGCAATTCTGTTCATCCGCTTTCGCTGTATCACTGCATGAGGAAAACTCGTTTTGGGACCCCACCCGTTTACTCTGCCCCGGCTTAACAGATCACTCTGAAACTTTCCTGGAAGAAGCTGGGGAGGAGGAGCCTTTGTTATGGTAAGTTTTGTGTAGATTTGCCTCGTCGTCAAAGTTCTTTGCAGTGGTGTCTCCTGAAGGGAGTGCTGCGGGGCAGTGGGGCGGGAGGGGGAGGGGCAGGGTGTAGGTATTAAACTCCGGCTCACGGCCGAACGGAGTAATGTAAATAAATAAATAAATAAAACAAATTACATTGCGCGCGCCTCATCGACTTTTGGCGTTGCAGCGAGCGCAATGTAATCTGTTTTATTTATTTATTTATGTACATTACTCCATTCGGCTGTGAGCCGGAGTTTACTACCACACAACCTGCCCCGCCCCGCCGCAGCACTCCCTCGGGGAGCCACCACTTGGTCTTTGCCAACCAAAAAATCTGTTTCCTATCGAAACGTGGTCCTTACCAGAACTACCCATACTATATATATAGTCTGATGTTATTGCACCTAGCTGTTAGTTGACAACAGGAGTAAGGTGTTGTATCATGAATAGCTGTGCACAGCTATTCATGATACAACACCTTACTCCTGTTGTCAACTAACAGCTAGGTGCAATAACATCAGACTAGATATATAGTATGGGTAGTGAGCGCCTGTTTAATTAAGGCATGCACTTTAGATAGCACAAATCGTAAATACGGAAAGACAAATCAATGTTTCTGACTTGCAGCCAGATTCATCAAACAAAATTGCGATCGCAATAGCTGCGAATTAACTATTGCGATCGCAATTAAATGAAATGCAATGCATGATGTGAAAAATGATCAAATAGCAAATTTGCAAAATCTATTATGCAAATTCGAAAAATAAATCGCAGAATCTAGGTGGAACCCACTTAGCGAATCGGAATTAGCGAGATTCCAAGGATTCTGCAAAATATTTTATGATTTAGCTAAATACTCGCAAACCCAATTCATGAAAAATAGCAAATAGCGAAAAACCGCGAAATCGCTATTTGCGAGGCAATATTTAAGGAGAACCCAAACCAGGTGGTAACCATGAAGTCAATAAAAAAAAACAAAAAAAAAACTAAACCAGCCACAGGTGCGGGCCTGACCAAACACACTTAAGGAGACACAGTAGGAGCATGAGGAGTTTCACAATGCCAGGACTCTACATGGTGGTCAGGCGGCGAAGGCTCCAGGCTGCAGCAAGGAACAGACGCAGGATCCAGGAGCGAATCTTCCACCAGTGGATCACCCTTCTGGGCCAAACTGCGGAGCAAATCTACTCAAAGTACCGCCTGAATGGGGCAATGATTGCAAAGCTGATCTGGGACCTAGACCCCCTGATGCAGCATCCAACAAGGAGGACCAATGCCGTGCCCATCCATGTCCAGGTCTTGTGCAGCCTGCACCTCCTGGCCTCCGGAAGCTTCCAGGGGATAGTTGCCGTTGCAGGGGGGATCTCCCAGAGCACCATGTCCCACTGCCTAAGGAGTTTCCTGGAGGCAATGCTGACCCGGCTACACCATTACATCACATTCCCGACCACCCAACTGGACTTGAATCAAACCATGCTTGATTTTTACAACATTGTGCAATTCCCCCATGTAATTGGATGCATTGACTGTACCCACATCCACATATGCCCACCTGCACAATCAGAATACATGTACCGGAACCGCATGTGCTACCACTCCCTGAATATCCAGATGGTGTGCAACGCTAAGACAACCATCACGGACATAGTGGCACAATACCCGGGGAGCACACATGACTCCTTCATATTCCGGCACAGCAGCATGCACACACGACTGTCCAGGGGAGACTTTGGGGAAGGACACCTTCTAGGTAAGTACACATGCCAACAAATAGTATATTGCAACCATGTAGCTGTGCATAACAGGCACTCACCCTCTGCTCCTTTCATTTAAATGACAGCTCCTACGGTCTCCGTGAGTACCTCCTCACGCCATATCTCAACCCTGCCACACCACAGCAACGGCGTTACAATGCAGCACACATACGCACAAGAAATTGCATTGAGCGAACATTTGGGCCTTTGAAGAGCCGATTCCGTATAGTTCACAAGACTGGTGGGGCCCTCAAATACCAGCCTGAGGTCTGCTGCCGCATCGTGGCTGTGTGTGCAATACTCCACAACATTGCTACCAAGCGGAGGATACCTGTAGAGATCTCTGGCAGTGATTCGGAAAGGGACATCCGCCCACCTGCACATGTGTGTCATGCACGCGGGGAGAATCCTGCTGAAGGACACAATGAACTGTTTCCAGTGTACCCACTCCCCTCACCCAACACTTCACTCACGCATGACAATTGAAATAATGACATGAGTCGGATTAACTTGTGCATAATAAATCCTATTGTTTTTTTCACAATAATGTAATATTTTTTTTTCTATAAATTGCATGAGAGCTGTATTGAATCATACATCCCCATGTTTGTGAGGAGGGTATGCTTATTTCATCAGCATGGCCCTGCATGGAAAATAATAAATAGTCAGTGGCGCCTCCGGGTGGACGCTCCCAGTCGCCTTTCAACCTCCTCCACATCAGCAATAGCCAGTGAGGCTGCAGTGGGCCTGGTGCTGCGGCAGGGTACCGTCACCAGTGGCAACGACAGGCTGCTGAGGCTGGAATTGCCCTCACTGGCATCATCCCCCCCACCTACCTGGCCATGGCCAGTCGCCTGCAGACTCTGCACTGCAGTGGTGACTTGCTCTAGAGCCCTAGTGACATCCTGGCAGCATTGCACCATTTGTATTTGCCTTCATGACTGGGGTTTTTAATGGGTAGCTCCGGACTCATGACTCATGGCCATTGTTAGGGGACAGCGTCGCAGTCGAATGGCACTTACCTTGGGAATCTTGGGTGGGTCGGGAGGAGTCCAGCCGGGTTACCCCCATGCATGCCTCGGGATTAAGGGTGTCCTCCACAAGGTCCTCCAGTGGGGTGTTTGGTGGTACAGTGGGCTCTCCTCCTCCAGTTAGAGTCGCTCCCCCAGCCTCTCTGCAATTCTTTCCTTTGCACGCCCTCTGAGGTCATACCACCTCTTTTTCAGGTCATTAATGGAGCGCTGGGTCACTCCCACTGCGTTTACTTTAGCGAGGATGTGCAGCCAAATGCACCGCTTGTCTGCCTCTGACACCCTCCTTGAATCCTTCCCGAAAAGCCGGTCATGATCTTTGGTTACTCCCTCAATTAAATATTCCAATTCCTACTCGGAAAATTAGATTTTTCTTTTCCTTCCTGAGGCACTGCTCCCTGCTGCTTCCTGAGACATTTTCTGGGGTGGTTTGTCTCCTGATTTGCAGCTGAAGGTGGTCTGTAGTGGAGCTCTGGTAGTGCTGCTTCCACTTTCTGGCTCAGTGTGCTGAATGAGGGAGGGAACTGCCTGCTTCCTGGTTGTGATGCCATCACTGTGCTCAAAATGCGACTTCCCGTTTTTGCGATCTCGCAATTAGCGAGATCGCAATTTGCGACTTCCGTAATTGCGGAATCATAATTTCTACACGGAAAAAGGGCGATTGTGCAATTTTTTTTGCGATTTAAGCAAAATCGCAAACGCCAATTGCGGCCGATTGCGATTCGCTTTTTTTGATCATATTTCTTCATGAATCCCATTCTGAAAATTCTAAATTGCGATTCGGTAATTCTCGTAATTCGCAGAATGTGGCTTTAATGAATCTGGGGGTTGGTCTGTCCGTATTTCAGGCATTTATTCGGGGAAAAAGTCTAGTTCTTTGTAATAACTTTCAACACTTAAAAAAATGATAAACAGGCCCTCTGCTCCGTTCTGTATGATACACATTTTATTTTGTAAGGGAGTCTCGTGAGAAAAAGATTTCCGAAGAATGTACTATTAGCCACAGCACACAGTGTTTGCAAAATGTCCTCTTTAGGGTGGAAAATAAGAAAGCTTTTCAGGCTGGCCATAAGCTGCTGCTGTGACTGGAGTGATGGCGCTGACGTGCAATTATCAGTTACTACTTCTTAGGCGCTGTTCTTTGCAAATATTTGCGTAGTGAGTGAGGAAGCCAAAGAAGAAAATAACCAAAAATTGTCCTGCCTCAAAATTTCCAAGAAATTGTGCCTATTTTTAAAACCAAACGAAACAGCCATGAAAGCTTTTGCTTGAAAGCACTGTACAATCTTGTAAATTGTGGTTCCTTTTGCTTTTCCCTGGTGATTTATTCACAAATGACATACTATTATCTTCTATAATTCCCTTTCTGCATTATTTCAGAAGCCCATAGCTGCCACGCACATAAAATAACAAAATACAAATCTGCTCAAGTCTATCCTGGGCTTTGCATCAATTTAGCAACCTAATCCAGCAAAATCTCACCATGCATTGATCCATGTTTTACAATGTAATTAAGGTACAGGGTGTTAGGACAGTCTTCAATCAGTTGCTGCTGCCACTACTATTCGAAAGTAATTCTTGCTTTAATTAAAAGGAATTAGTTTGGCGTTCATCAGCAGAGGGGATTTCCTAAACACGGCCTACTTCCGATAAACTAGATCTGAAAGGAAAATATAAAGACTTAGAAATTGAAACTATGACTTCTCTATATTCCGGACACAAATGTGTTGGTTTGTATGTGAATTTCCCAAAAAGTGCGACCAATGTCATCGCGCACGCATTTCTGCATTTCTATATTTTTAAGTCCGCATACCAGCTTTGATAGCCACAGGGATGGGGAAATGTTACCACTGTTTCCATTTAAGGAATCAACCTCATGGTAATAATGCACTCCTCAGACTTTAAGCAAAAACGATTTTTGTCAAAGGCAATAGGACTGGTCTCTTTAGGAAAAGTCTTTGGTAATAGTTGAGTCACTTTGTGAGGGCTGTCCCCACTGACCATGTCATGAATGATGTAATATGTGACATCATCATCAGTGGATTGCGGGTGCATGATATATAGTTATTGCAACTAACTATATATGCAAATTTCTATGGTTTTGTACGAGTAAATTAAGGTTTTGTAAATGCGAATCCCTAACTTTATATGGTCTATAACCTATGGTTTTTTCAGTGAATTTCAATGGTTTTTTAATAGCAAATATCAAAAGCTGTAAAATGTCAAGTACGTGGTAGGTAAAAACATTTTCGTATTTATGCACGCTGATGTGCTTTGAACGCTGCCCCCCCCTCCTCTTTTCTTTTAGGAGTATTCTCTCTTTGCAGATAGTGAAGGGTAGGTAACGTAAGCCTTTGCCCCCATTGTAACCCGTCGTGTCTGCTTCCCTCTACATTTGATTGATTGTTATCCAAGCATTTACTGTTTTAGAATTGGGTGCTCTCATGCTGACGCCAGCTTCAATCTGAAACGTCCAGAAACACTGTAGACTACCAATTCAATCAGTTCCGGTGGAGCCCCAACGTGACCCGGTAGAGAAGAACTTGCCCTCCCCTCTTTGACTGATTGTTCTTGTTGCCTGTCCCTTCTCTTGTCATTTAACAGAACTTTTTGGACTGCTGAAAGGGGTTGTATTCCGACCGCTGGTTGGTGGAGACATTTTGACTATATTCTGGACCTGCGTTGTCGCGTAATGCGTCATATGACGCGCCGCGTTAGCGCACCCGGAAGTGCTCCGGTGCACAAGGCGCAGCTTCCCGGAAACGATCCAGAGCGCGGCGCGCAGCGCGTAACGTAAGCATAACAGGTCATGTGACTTGTTAATAAAACTTTTCATTGGTTCATTTTACTTTTGTTATTCTAATGATGAAAGGCTTGGTTATATGACCTAAAAATAACGCTTTTCATTGCTTTCGAACATTTTCTTTTTCCCAAATAATGAAAGCCCCACCTTTTTTTTCCCACTCTGACTTGTAAAGCAAAGGACCCAGATGCATTTACAGTTTATCACTAACAATGTTCCAGGCTAATGTATTTTCCCAGGAAATTTACAACTGTTCTGCAAGTAAAATATTCCTTTTTCGAGAAAAAGGGCGTTTCTTCGTCCCATGAGGGAGCCGTTGAGCAAAAGAGGCTCGGCCTGCTGTCTTAGTCGCTGATAGGCATGAATATCAGATTCTTATCGATCACTTTATGTTGCAGGAGTAGAAAACACAACAGCCCTTGACCATTTTTCTTTACTGCGTTCCTGCGTATTATACCTTTTAACAGTCATGTAATTGGACTGCTTTATTTCACTTGCCTTTTACTGATTCGAAAACAGTGGCTATTATTCAAAACTTTACCTATGTAGGTACTACTACCATGTTTTTTTTAAAAAAACCTTTATTGTGAAAATGTCAGTATACAAATACGGGCCTATAACCACGTGGGCCGGCCACGGAGCAAACTGGAATCGTATATGATGAGGGCACATTTACACTGTAGAAGAACGTAACGGGCGACCCATTAGATTGCAAGAACTAAGGTGTCTAACATTTACGGAATCGGTGGACGTACATTTTATAATTAAAGTACGACAGGGCCAGTTACAGTAAAATTATCTAGATATACATTTGCGGGCAAGTACCATGGGTGACGTTAATTTGAACTTTCAATAGTACAGTAATCAATAACACATCAGAACTTAATATTAATAGGGATGTCAAAATGTTCAATCAATTCTCGTCCCTGCTCGCCATGTGCTTCAAAACTGCATACGTATCTCGTGATATCAAGGTTGGGCAACCAGTACACAACAAGGAGTTACGAGTCCCATTTATACCGGCGCCATTTTGGGCGCGGCTGGGCAGGTCCAGGAAATAGTCAAAATGTCTCCACCAACCAGCGATCGGACCAGAACCATTTTCGGCAGTCCAAAAATGTTCCGTTAAATGACAACAGAAGAAATAGGCAACAAGAACAATCAGTCAAAAGATGGGACGCTTTCGTGAATGGGGCCCATGCCCTAGCAGGCAAGCGTTCGAGTTCCAAGGTGTCCCAGGGCCATTTTAGTGGACCAGGCCCAAATCCAAAGAGCTGGCCACCATTTTGAGAGTCCTGTTGCAGCCGGCTATCGCTGCACCACAAGAGTAACCGCAATTCAGCTAGATGGCGGGTGAGTCACTGTACCGCAAGAGCGGGCGGAACTCAGCTGGAAGGCGAGTCAAACGCTAAGAGGCACCCCACTGCAGGTGAGGTGCCTCCACCTGGGGAAGAGGGAGAGGCCCGTTTGCGCTGCCCCCCCCCCCGGGCACCCCACGCCGTCTTTCGGCGCAGCATTGTAGGATGGCCACACCAGTGAAACTTGCTGGACACCACCTCGGTGCCATCCGGGTCTCGTCGCGTTGTGCTGCCTTCGGCGTACTGTAGCAGCAAGAGTGACCGCAACTCAGCTGGACACGCCGTCTTTCGGCGCAGCATTGTAGGATGGCCACACCAGTGCGGCAACTTGCTGGACACCACCTCGGTGCCATCCGGATCTCGTCGCGTTGTGCTGCCTTCGGCGTACTGTAGCAGCAAGAGTGACCGCAACTCAGCTGGACACGCCGTCTTTCGGCGCAGCATTGTAGGATGGCCATACCAGTGCGGCAACTTGCTGGACACCCCCTCGGTGCCATCCGGATCTCGGCGCGTTCGAGTCACTGTACCAAGAGTGACCGCAACTCAGCTGGACACGCCGTCTTTCGGCGCAGCATTGTAAGATGGCCACACCAGTGCGGCAACTTGCTGGACACCACCTCGGTGCCATCCGGATCTCGGCGCGTTGTGCTGCCTTCGGCCTACTGTAGCAGCAAGTGTGGGCGCAACTCGGCTGGAAGGCGAGTGAAACGCTAAGGGGCGCCGCACTGCACATGAGGTGCCTCCACCTGGGGAGGCGGAAGAAGGCCGTTCGCGCCGCCTCCCCCGGGCACCCCACACCGTCTTTCGGAGCAGCATTGTAGGATGGCCACACCAGTGCAACTTGCTGGACACCACCTCGGTGCCATCCGGATCTCGGCGCGTTGTGCTGCCTTCGGCCTATTCGCACATCGGTCCGCTACTGACGCCGCCTCATGGGCCAACGGGTTTTGTATGCTTTTTATAACCCAAAGGTCAACAGGTCATGTGACTTGTTTATAAAACTTTTCATTGGTTCATTTTACTTTTGGTTTCCTAATGATGGAAGGCTTGATCATATGACCTAAAAATAACACTTTTCATTGGATTAAAACATTTTTTTTTCCCAAACGATGAAAGACCCACCTTTTTTTTTCTCACTCGGCAATCAAAAAAGGTTCCGTTAGATGACAACAGAGGGGACAGGCAACAAGAACCATCACTCAAAAAAGGGGAGGGCAAGTTCTTCCCTCCCGGGTCACGTTGGGGCTCCACCGGAACTCATCGAATTGATAGTCTACAGTGTTTCTGGATGTTTCAGACTGAAGCTGGCGTCAGCATGAGAGCACCACCATCTCGTAGCTCCGTCGTGGCCATTCCACAAGCAATCATGGCAGCCACTCCCCACCGGAAGCCTGCGGGAGTCGGGGGCCCCCAAGACTTTTGTAGAATCTTCAAGGCTGAGGGGACGCTTTCGAGAATGGAGCCCAAGCCCTAGCAGACAAGCGTCCGAGTTCCAAGGTGTCCCAGGGCATTTTAGTGGACCAGCCCCAAATCCGAAGAGCCGGCCGCCATTTTAAGAGTCCTGTGGCAGCCGCCTATCGCTGCACCGCAAGAGTGGGAGCAACTCAACTACATGGTGAGCGAGATGCTGTAGCCGCAAGAGCGGGCGGTAAACAGCTGAATGGCGGATGAGGCACAGTGTAGCAAAAGCGGGCGGAATGGCAACTGAAACGGTAAAGGGGCGTCCCACTACAGCAGAGGAGCCTCCACCTGGGGAGGCCCATTCACGCCGCCTCCCCCCCCCCCCCGGGGCGCCCCACGCCGTTTTTCGGAGCAGCATTGTAGGATACCAAAACCAGTGCGGCAACTTACTGGACATCACCTGGGTGCCGTCCAGATCACAGCGCGTTCTGCTGCCTTGGGACTATTCGCACAACAGACCGCTACTGATGAGGCACAGTGCAGCAAAAGCGGGCGGAAAACCGCTGAATGGCAAGTGAAACGCTAAAGGGGCGCCCGACTACAACAGACGAGCCTCCACCTGGGGAGGCCCGTTCACGCCGCCTACCCCCCATCCCCCCCCCCCCCCCGGGCGCCCCAGGCCGTTTTTCGGAGCAGCATTGTAGGATACCAAAACCAGTGCGGCACCCAGGTGACATCACCTGGGTGCCGTCCAGAACTCAGCACATTGTGCTGCCTTGGGACTATTCGCACAACAGACTGCTACTGACCATTGTTGCTTCTGTTTTAATAAAAAAAAATTTAAGGTGTTTACTGTTTTTGTTGCGATGTATATATTTATAAGTTATTAAAGTGTTATAATCCTACTACTTTGTTGGAGTGCTATATATTTTTAATGTGACACATAATTGTGAAGACTTTGATGTACAAAAAGGCATCCCTGGAATCTTCCGCTTCAGGCTCGGTCCCACACACCCTCACAGTGAGAATCCCCTCCCCAATCACAATACAGGATGGTTATCAGATAGTAGGAATGCGTGTGGTGTGACGGATCTCATCGGGTGGGGGCCTTGATCTACTGTAACTCCTTTGAAGAGGGGTGATTCTCTACATTTGAGGCCATTATCTACATCCGCAGGGCTACGTGATAGCCTGGCACCGGCCTGAACAATCAGACACAAAGGAAGACGAATGTCAGAGGGTGCGGTAGTGAATAGGGTGAAAGGGTGGTGTCGGGCGGGCACAGGGTGTGATTCTCAGGGAAGAGCAGCGCAGATGGGGGGAGGTTTATGGCCCATGCATAAGACAGAGAGCGGGGGTGACCAGTGCGTGGGGGAGATGCTTGCGAGGGTGGGGAGCCATGCTGAGGATCGGCGGCGTGCAGAGAGTGGGTCTGGTCAAGGCATCTAAAATGGCTGCCGTGCACGACAAAAGTGTGGCATTGGAAAAAAAGCAAGATGGCGCAGACAATGTTTATCAATACGAATTAATTTATAACAATTATTTTTAACAATATATTTACTCGCAGTGACAAAATGGCGGTCAACACTTCCTGATTTCCTTCGAATCGAACGTTAACAGACGTCACAATCGGCGGCGTGCAGAGAGTGGGTCTGGTCAAGGCATCTAAAATGGCTGCCGTGCACGACAAAAGTGTGGCATTGGAAAAAAAGCAAGATGGCGCAGACAATGTTTATCAATACGGATTAATTTATAACAATTATTTTTAACAATATATTTACTCGCAGTGTCAAAATGGCGGTCAACACTTCCTGATTTCCTTCGAATCGAACGTTAACAAACGTCACGCAGCAAAAAAAAACGCTCACGCGCAGCCGCTGGAAGACAAGTATCAACATATATGAGCCTCCTCAGCCACCCTCAGAAAACATAGGGGGTCAGGATACGTCTCCCGTACCCCCTTATACCCATTTCTCACATTGTTTTTCCTCCATCTTGTAATTTATTTAAATCGAAACACAAAATGGCGAATTCCCATTTCGCGTCCCGGTTCGCGAACCGGTTCGCGAACCGGAAAGCGCGTCTACCGCAAAAAATCAATATTTTTTTATTTGCCTCACGGGACCCTTTAATAACCCCAACATCATTCCTAGGGGGTCAAGAAGGGTCTACCTTGCCCCCTTTCATTAAATTCCCCCTTCGTTTTTCTCCTCCTCTTGTCTCTCGATCCTACCGAGAGACAAGATGGCGGCCGCTCCGGACTGTTTAGAATGTTGACAGACACCGGAGAGCCAATCAGCTTCGCTTCGCAAAGCTCCGTTATGCGAAAAGTACGCGAACTGGTGCGCTATCCGGGACGCTGTCACAGATATATCTGTTTTTTTTAAACGTTAATTTCTCAAAATCCACTGGAGCACATATATTGAGACCCAGCAAAGGCACATCGGGCTAACAGTCCCTACAATTTTGCCAAGTTTCGTGCAAATCCATTCAGCCGTTCGAGCTAAAAGTGAGGCCAAACGCCCTATGGAAAACTCAATGTTAAAAACGCGTTTTCGGACCCCCCTTTTTTCTCGGCCCCCCCTTGACGAAACCCCCCAAATTTTCAGGGGCTGCTCAGAAACAAAATGTGCCATTTTCCTGAACATTTCAGCTGATTCCGTCCACAAACGCCAAATTTATTAGACATAGAATTTTCAAAAGTTCCATAGAGAAAAAATCCTAACTATATATACCTACTGGCGACCGCCAGTAGGTAATATATATATATATATTTCTTTTCAATAATGAAGTCTTCCAGCAGCTGCGTGGTGTCGCCATGGGTGCGTGCTTCTCCCCCAGCTACGCGTGTTTACACGTGGGTTGGTGGGAGAGGCACGTCCTGGGTGGGATCCGCAGCTGTTTGGAGGAGGATGAAACTGGCATTGTAAAGATGTGGCGCTTCATTGACGATGTTTTCATAATTTGGCAAGGTTGTAAATCATCAGCCAAAGAATTTGTTAGTAACATCAATAACAATTCTTTAAACCTAGAATTCTGTGCCAACATTATCAATGTAAGTGTTAACTTCTTAGATGTGGAGGTCTACATCAAAAATAACGAGATCATGACTAGGATGTACAGAAAGTCTACAGCTGGAAATTCAATTTTACATGCCCAGAGTAACCATCCACATCATCTTATTAAAAGCATCCTTTATGGGGAGTTTGTAAGAAATAGACGCATATGTAACAATGAGATTGACCTCATGAATTGTTTGAATGGATCTTATCAGAGATTTTTACGGAGAGGCTATGATGTCACTAACCTCACTAACTCTCTTAGAAGGGCTTTATCTAATCAAACAGTGGCAATGGTAGAACAACCTGCTTTAGTTACTCCAGAAGAGGTCGTTGAAACAACTGAAAAGTCTTCCATTCGCCTAATCACCACTTTTAACAATCAACACAAAAAGATGAGGCAAATCATTAAATCCAATTGGCCCATCTTAAAAACAGATATTGTGGTGGGCCCTCTGTTGGGAGATATGCCCAACATAACTTTCCGACGAGCACCCTCTAGGAGGGATGCTCTGGTCAAAACTAGTCCTGAAACCATTATTAAATCTAATTGGTTCTCTAACAAAACAGGTTTCCGTAAGTGTAGTTCATGCCGGGCATGCAAATTTGGTGTGAACACCAGCGAATTTGTTGAGGGTCTAACGGATGCTGTGATTCCTATCAAGAATGTGTATACTTGTAAAACTGACCATGCGGTCTATGTTCTTAAATGTACGTGCGAGTTACAATATGTTGGCAGCACTAAGTTGGAAGTATACAATCGAATCTTACAGCATCTCCGTGCCATTGTTAATTCTGACCCAAATTATCCAGTGGCACGTCATTTCAAGCTAGTGCACAATAACAATCTTAATGACCTGCAATACTTTGTTATTGATGCAGTCCCCCCTAACAAAAGAGGTGGAGACAGAGAGAAGAGACTTAGACAGTTGGAAAGTCAATACATTTTGAGGTTAAATAGTAAGATCCCTAATGGCCTGAACATGGGAGAAGATCTTAACAACTTTTTGTAAATATTTTATTCTATCATATGCATGACTTTTTTATAATGGATTTTATACCTATTTATATGGTTTTAATCTATTTGTTCATGTTGAGGATGGTCTATGAAGATTTACATTGCTTACTCTGACAATCAATTTATTGATAATGATGATTTTCTTACTTTTTACCTATAATCCAGCTATATTACTATGAATTTTAGGTATGCCCGATTTCTTGCTGCTATATATTGATCAAATAATGTGTGATTGCTTTTTCTCCCCCCAATTCAGATATATGCACTGCCGCACTTTGCACTTTTTTTGCACCTTGCACTTTATCACTAAATTTCCTATTCTGCTCCAGGTTTTTACCTGGATATACTTTGTTCGCTCCCAATTTCTGGGATTTTGCACCCTGCACTTTACTATGTTGCACTAGAATTCTATTTGTGGTTTTTACATCAATTTACTGGTACATTAACATGTCCCACTGACATTAATGTATATTGCTCAGTCACAATATATATTCTTAATACTGTGGTCATCCATTGGGCACTTGCCCTATATGTTTTCAACAGATTTAATTAATCTATTTTGTTTGAATTGTATAGTGAATATATTATTGTTGCATTCATGCACTAAATTGCACTGTACATTACATTCTGGTTGACCGTTTTATATACTGAAGGATATTTCCTTTATGCCTGTTATTTTATGGGAGGAGTCTCGTTTTTCTACCAGTATTTAACCACTCATGTCTCTGGGTCTTGTCATGTGATAAAGTCCGGGTTTCCCGGAAGAAACGCGTCATGCCGCCATCCCCATTGATGGAATAAAGCACATAATTTTTCTCTAAAATCCTTGGTTTGTGGTCTGTACCTGGTTGTGTCCGTTTGCTGGTTTCGGCGCTTCAGGATCGTGGATTCATATATATATATATATATATATATATATATATATATATATATATATTACCTACTGGCGGTCGCCAGTAGGTAGTTATAGTTAGGATTTTTTTCAATGTTAAATCTCAAAATTCTATTTGGAATAACTTTGGCGCCGGTTGACGAATCTTCCTGAAAATTCCCTCAAAATGGCCTCGCGGCGTTCCGGTCCTTCCCTGAAAGTTTGGGGGGGATTCGTCAAGCGGGGGCCGAGATAAAAGGGGGGTCCCAAAACGCGTTTTCCCCATGTTAATTTCCATAGGGCGGTCGATTTCACTTTTAGCCCGAACGGCTGAATGGATTTCCACCAAACCTGGCAAAATTGTAGGGACTGGTAGCCCGATGTGCCTTTGCTATGTCTCAAGATATGTGCTCCAGTGGATTTTGAGTAATTAAGGTTCAAAAAAATATATATATCTATAGCAGCGCTCCGGTACGCGCACCGGTACGCGCACCGGGCGCGCCACGCGACTTGCGCGCAGAAAGCTGATTGGCTCTGGTGTGTCTGTAAACATTCTAAACAGTCCGGAGCGGCCGCCATCTTGTGTCTCGGTAGGATCGAGACACGAGAGGTGGCCAAAACAAAGAGGGAAATGACCATAAGGGGGCAGAGTAGACCCCCCCTTGACCCCCTAGGTTTGATGTGGGGGCCATAAAAGGGCCCCGCGGGGCAAAAAAAAAATTTTTTTTTTTTGATTTTCGCGGGGGGAGCGCCCGGTACGCGCACCGGGGAGCGTACCATGGGAAAAAAGAATGACAGTTTTAAAAGTAGCTGTTTAGAAAAAAAAATGTTTAGTTGTTTTTTTTATACATACACATACATATATATAAATGCATATGCACATATATATATATATGCATATATGTCTATATGTGTGCGTGTAGAGAGAGGTAGAGAGGTAGAGGTGTAGAGGTAGAGAGGTAGCGGTAGAGAGGTAGAGATTAGTAGAGAGAGAAGAAGAGAGAGGTAGAGAGGTAGAGAGTAGAGAGTGAGTAATTGAGAGTAGAGAGTGAGTAGTAGAGAGTAGTAGAGAGCAGTAGAGAGAGTAGCAGAGTGAGTAGTAGAGAGTAGTAGAGTGAATAGTAGAGTGAGTAGTAGAGAGTAGTAGAGAGTGAGTAGTAGAGAGTGAGTAGTAGAGAGTAGTAGAGAGTAAGTAGTAGAGTGAGTAGTAGAGAGCAGTAGAGAGTGAGTAGTAGAGAGTAGGAGAGAGTAAGTAGTAGAGAGTAGTGGAGAATATTCCAAAGTTTGGCACAGCACCACTTTCACAATGAGTCCAATCAAATCATATCACTTAGAGTACTTATTGAAGCGCTGAATCTTGGTGTATATTCAAATGCTTTTATTTTCCTTAAGTTTATGTACCACAGCCAGCCGAAACGTTTCGTTCTGTACAGCAGAACTTCTTCAGGGCGTTCCTATTTCCTTCAAGTTATGTCGGTATCCCGTTGTCATATAACTAGATATTTCTTCCAAATGTTAGACGAGACATAAGTATATTCTTATTAAAAGTGACTAGGTATCAATTTTACCCACACAATTCGGGCAGACTTGAGTAATTTATAGCATCCTCAAAGTCAGTCTTTCAAAAATTCCAAAGTATAGGACATGATAATCCAAATCCAAATGTTTCTCAAGAAAAGTCATTTACAATCGTTCGGAATATCGGTGTTTGGGCAGATATGATCCAGGGACCCCCAGTATGCAAGGGGAATTAGTCCCCCCTCTGCAAACGCGCCAGTGGCCTGCATTGCAGAGAGGTGTAACAAGGGTGTGGCCTCATTACACTTCTCTGCAATGCAGCTCCCTCGCGCATACTGGAGGCTCCTGGTGGACTAGTTGACCCCAGGGACCCCCAGTATGCAAGGGGAATTAGTTCCCCCTCTGCAAACGCAGCAGTGGGCTGCGTTGCAGAGAGGTGTAACAAGGGGCATAGTCTCATTACACCTCTGCAATGCAGCCCCAGGTGCATACTGGAGGTTGCAGGTGGGCTAATTGGCCCCCAGGGGCCCCCAGTATGCAAGGGGAATTAGTTTCCCCTCTTCAAACATGCACGGGGGCTGCGTTGCAGAGAGGTGTAAAAAGGGTTGTGGCTTCATTACACCTCTCTGCAATGCAGTCCCCTGGCGCATACTGGAGATTCCTGGTGGGCTTTCAGGTCTTATATAGTTAGGAATTAGCATTAAAAAAACCTTTGAAATTCACTGAAAAAACCATAGGTTTCACACAAGTTATAGTTAGGAATTAGCATTTAAAAAACCTTTGAAATTCACTGAAAAAACCATAGGTTTCACACCAGTTATAGTTAGGAATTAGCATTTAAAAAACCTATTAAATTCACTGACAAAACCAGTTATAGTTAGCTGGAAATTTTACTGACATAAAACCATTGAAATTCCCACGTTATAGTTAGTTGGACTCACTATAACTTGCGCGCCTGCAATGCACTGCTGATGACGTCACATATTACATCACTCATGACATGGTCAGTGACATCAATCAATCAATCAGTGACACTTGTAAAGCGCGCTACATACCCGTAGGGTCTCAAGGCGCTGGGGAGGGGGGGTGCCGCTACTGCTCGAACAGCCAGGTCTTCAGCTTCTTCCTGAAGGAGAGGTGGTCTTGGGTTAGGCGCAGGTCGGACGGGAGGGAGTTCCAGGTCTTGGCGGCCAGGTAGGAGAAGGACCTTCCTCCTGTAGTCGCTCTTCGGATGCGGGGGACGGCGGCGAGGGCGTGGTTGGCTGATCGGAGGTGGCGTTTGGGAGCGTAGAAGTTGACTCGGCTGTTGAGGTAGCTCGGGCCTTGGTCGTGTAGGGCTTTGTGTGCGTGGGTGAGGAGGCGGAAGGTGATTCTCTTGTTGATGGGGAGCCAGTGAAGGTCTCTCAGATGTCCGGAGATGTGGCTGGACCGTGGGATGTCGAGGATGAGTCTGGCTGAGGCGTTTTGGATCCGCTGGAGTCTCTTCTGGAGCTTGGCGGTGGTCCCGGCGTAGAGGGCGTTGCCGTAGTCTAGTCGGCTGGTGACGAGGGCCTGGGTGACGGTCTTCCTGGTCTCTGAGGGGATCCACCAGAAGATCTTCCGTAGCATGCGTAGGATGTTGAAGCAAGCCGAGGAGACGCTGTTGACTTGTCTGGTCATGGAGAGGGAGGAGTCCAGGATGAAGCCCAGGTTTCGTGCATGGTCTGTCGGTTTGGGTGCGGTGCCCAGGGCGGGAGGCCACCAGGAGTCGTCCCAGGCGGAGGGTGAAGAGCCCAGGATGAGGACCTCCGTCTTGTCCGAGTTCAGTTTCAGGCGGCTGGTCGTCATCCACTCGGCTACCTCTTTCATCCCTTCGTGCAGGTTGGCTCTGGCGGCGGCGGGGTTGTTGGTCAGGGAGAGGATCAGCTGGGTGTCGTCGGCGTAGGAGATGATGCTGAGGTGGTGTTTGCGTACGATGGCCGCGAGGGGGCTCATGTAGACGTTGAAGAGGGTGGGGCTCAGTGATGATCCTTGGGGGACGCCGCAGATGACTTCGGAGGCCTCTGACTTGTACGGTGGTAGGCGGACTCGCTGTGTTCTTCCGTCGAGGAAGGAGATGATCCATTCCAGCGCCTTGTCCCGGATTCCGATGTTGCTGAGGCGCCGTATTAGGGTGCGGTGGCAGACCGTGTCGAATGCCGCGGAGAGGTCTAGGAGGATGAGGGCCGCTGTTTCTCCATTGTCCATCAGGGCTCGGATGTCATCGGTGGCGGCGATGAGGGCGGTCTCGGTGCTGTGTTTGGCTCGGAAGCCGGACTGTGAGGGGTCGAGGGATCCGTTCGTCTCGAGGAAGGCGGCCATCTGCTTGTTGACGGTCTTCTCGATGACTTTGGCTGGAAACGGGAGAAGCGAGATGGGGCGGTAGTTCTTGAGGTCGGTGGGGTCCGCTGTTGGTTTCTTGAGTAGAGCGCTGAGTTCGGCGTGTTTCCAGCTTTCGGGGAAGATGGCGGTGTCGAAGGATGTGTTGATGATGTCTCGCAGGTGGGGTGCGATGACAGCGTCGGCCTTGTTGAAGACGTGGTGAGGGCAGGGGTCGGTTGGTGATCCGGAGTGGATGGAGTTCATCGTGCGGATGGTGTCTTCTGTGCTGATCGGGGTCCAGGCGTGGAGGGTGGTGGTGGGGGGGGGTGGCAGGTCGGTCGTGGTGTGCGTTGGTTGGTTGTTGAAACTGCTGTGTATGTCCGTGATCTTGTTGTGGAAGTATGAGGCGAGGGAGTTGCAGAGGTCTTGCGATGGGGTGATGTCGTTGTTTCCTGCGCTGGGGTTGGAAAGCTCTTTCACGATGTTGAAGAGTTCCTTGCTGTTGTGTGCGTTGTTGTCCAGCCGGTCCTTGAATGCTGTTCTCTTGGCGGCGCGGATCAGCTGGTGGTGTTTCCGGGTGGCCAGTTTGTAGGAGGTCCTGTTGTCCGGTGTCGGGTCCCTTTTCCAGACTTTCTCGAGGGCTCGGCAGTTCTTCTTGGAGCTCTTGAGTTCGTCGGTGAACCATGGGGCCTTCTTGCTGCCGGGTCTGCTGGGCGGGGTCCTCAGCGGGGCGAGTTCGTCCGCGCAGTTGCTGATCCACTTCGTGATGTTGTCGGCGGCCTGGCTGGGGTTCGCTGAGCTGGCAGGAGGGTGTTGGCTCAGGGAGGTGGCTAGCTGGTCTGCTGTGATCTTGTTCCAGCTTCTGCGGGCGGCCTGTTGCTGGTGTTGGTGGGTCGTCGTTCTCTTGAAGGTGAAGTGGATGCAGCTGTGGTCCGTCCATTGAAGCTCTGTGGCGTGGCTGAAGTTGATGTCTGTGCTGGATGAGAAGACGGCGTCGAGTGTGTGTCCGGCGAGGTGGGTGGGGGTGGACACCAGTTGCTTGAGTCCCAGGTTGGCGAGGTTGTCGAGCAGGGTGCTGGTGTTGTGGTCGTTGTTGTTCTCCAGGTGGAAGTTCAGGTCCCCCAGGAGGATGTAGTCAGCGGAGGGGAGGGCATGCGGGCTGACGAAGTCGGCGATGTCCTCGCTGAATTGCGTGCGTGGTCCAGGGGGTCGGTAGATCAGGGTGCCTCTGAGGGTGGTGTTCGGGTTGGTGTGGATCTGGAAATGCAGGTGTTCGGCGCTGGTCAGGGTGTTGTCGGTGCTGGTCGTGAGACGGATGGTGTCCCTGTGGATGATGGCGATGCCTCCTCCCATCTGGTTGGCGTTGCGGTCCCTCCGGATGATCTTGTAGCCCTCTGGGATGGCGATGGCGATGTCGGGAGCCGAAGAGGCGTTCATCCAGGTCTCCGTGAGGAAGGCAACGTCAGGGGCTGTGGCGTCCAGGAGGTTCCAGAGT
The DNA here is from genome assembly GCF_964263255.1 of Lissotriton vulgaris. Classification (NCBI taxonomy): domain Eukaryota; kingdom Metazoa; phylum Chordata; class Amphibia; order Caudata; family Salamandridae; genus Lissotriton; species Lissotriton vulgaris. The sequence goes on from NC_141691.1 coordinate 1,437,786,355, forward strand.
TCGATGGCGTGTCTGTGGACGGAGCGGGTGTTGAGCAGGATGCACTTGAGGTGGGTGCTGCTGGAGTTCGACTTGGCGGGTGCTGGTGCGGGGCTGGTCCGGATGCAGGAGAACTTGCAGGCGTGGCAGCTGAAAGGTCCGTGGGTGTGTCGTGGTCTGGCTTGATGGCATTCAGGGAGTCGGCCGGAGTTGAGAGCGATGAGGGTGGCGGCGGAGTACGTCAGGCGGGTCGGTCGGGGTCTTCGTGGGCCAGGGGTCCTGGCGCTGGTCGCGATCCGGTCGCAGACGGGCGCAGACGGGCTTACCTTTGGCGCGCCTTCGGCGCACAATCGGCGCGCCCGCTGCGCGTGACCGCTGCGCGTTCGCACGGTCGCCATTTAAGGCCAAGTGCGCGGGTGGGCGGAGCAGCTAGGAGGCGGGAGCGGGGAGGGTACAGAAGAAAAAGGGGCGGGGCTAATGGCGGTGGCGGGAAGCGGGTGCGGGGAGGGAGAGCGGCGAGGTAGGCGGGCAAGGAGGAAGGAGGCAGGCAAAAACGAGGAGAAAACGTCCCAGAGAAAGCAGGCACTAATCCAGGACAAAACGGGGCAAAAACAGTGGAAACACGATCTCGGGCACACAAGGAAAACAAGCACAAATTACAGACAAAACGGCCAAAACCAAAGGGGAGCGCTCAGGGCAGCAGCGAGGACGGCGCTGATGCAGAGGCAGGCACTGGGGGCACACGCAGCAGCTGGTGGCCGTGCGGCGCGGGGGTGTCCCACAAGTGGGTCACCTGTGGCGCGGGGGTGTCCCACAAACATCACTCATGACATCACTGATGACACCATCCTTGTGACAGAGTGACAGACCTAATTTCAGTGTAATGTAACGCTTGAAACACATATTCAAAAATAGAAACAAACATTTTCAAAAAAATGGAGATACCCAAACCAGTAACAACAACCAATTCAGTAATTCCACCATCTATATACTCATCCACTCATTCACCAACAGTTCTATAGTCACTCATATATATACTCACTCATCATATGTAGTGATACACCTATACATCCTGTTACACATCAGCAGTCATCCAAAAGTTACTCACACACATACTCACACATGCACATAAACTATTGAACATCCATTTATTTGCATATACATTTATACACACACTACCACCTTACTTCTAAGGAAACTTACACATACTTACTCTCTTAAACAATCACTTATAGAAACACATACTTATTTAAACAGGAACTCCTACAATCTCGCACTATATATACTATACTCACTTATATACATCAATACTCACATATACTAGATTAAAACATATGTTGTTACTAATGAAGACACTAGTGAGACAGTCATTCACTCACTAACACACACATATACACACTCGTCCACCCATACAGTCCTGCACATATGCTGTCTTCAAAACACATACAAACAGTGAGTCAGTCATTCATGCATCTATGCGCTAAGTAATACCCCCACCAAACCATACAGACACTCATACTGATACTCAAAAATCAACTAATAGCCGGATGAGGCCATGCTTATAGCAGTAGCGAGGGGGCTCAAATCTGGCTCCCCCAGGGATAACATGTGTGCAGGACTGTATGGGTAGATGAGTGTGTGCATGGGGGTGTTAGTGAGTGAATGACTGCCTCAATAGTATCTTTATGAGTAACTACATATGTTTTAAACTAGTATATGTGAATATTGATGTATATACGTGATTATAAGTGAGAGTGAGAGTTTGGAAGAGTTCCTGTATAAATAAGTATGTGTTTCTATAAGTGATTGTTTAAGAGAGTTAGTATGTGTATATTTCTGTATAAATAAGTGTAGTAGGGTATGTATAGCTATATATGCAAGCAAATGGATGTTTGAATGTGTATTTGCGTGTTTGAGTATGTGTGTGAGTAACTCTATGGATGAGTGTCAGTGTGTAACAGGATGTATAGGTGTATGAAAACATATGATGAGTGAGTACATGTATGAGTGACTATATAGAACTGTTAGTGAATGACTGTATATGTATGTAGATTTAGGAATTACTGAATAGGTTGTTGTAACTGATATTGGTATCTCCATTCTTTGAAAATTTTAGTTTCTATTTTTGAATGTCTGTATTAAGGGTTATATTACGCTGACAGGAGGTCTGCCACTCTTTCACAACGATGATGTCATCAGTGATGTCATCAGTGATGTCATTTGAGATGTCATCAGTGATGTCACCGACCATGTCATGAGTGATGTAATATGTGACATCATCAGTAGTGTATTGCAGGCGCGCGAGTTATAGTTAGCTGAACTAACTATAAAGGAGGAATTTCAAATGCTTTGTATGAGAGAAATGTCCAGCTAACTATAACATGGGTAAAACCTATGGTTTTTTCAGTGAATTTCTAAGGTTTTTTAAATGCTAATTTCTAACTATAACGTGGCTGAAACCTATGTTTTTTTCAGTGAATTTCTAAGGTTTTGTAAATGATGTAAATGATGATTTTAAAATGTACTAATTATTATATTTCTTTCTTTTTACAGTAATTTCCTACATTTTTATTATAAATACTCATATTTATTTTATTTTTAAAGTTACATTTCATATTTTTAATGTAAAATAATAACAAAAATAATTTCAAAAAGAATACACTGCTAGTGAAACTGAATCGGTGAATTTGTAAGTGTTTGTTAGAGGAAGATTTACAACACCCTTGTTCCTCTTTTACACCGCCGTTGCATCACTTTTCTGATGAAGCGGTGGTGCAGAAGATGCACCATGGTATGTGGTATTTAGAATGTGACGTATCTGAAAGGTGCGTCACATTGTAAATCCCTGTACCAGAAGGAGACATTCCTACATGGGGGGGGGGGGGGCGTTCCGGCACAGGAACACCTCCTAAAAGTGGCTGACTGAAATGTACAAGATTTCACTTTTTCACTTTTGGGCTCATGCTGTGTCAAAACCCTACGGGTGGTGGTCACATCCTCTATCTTTAACATTGTGGCGGGTGCAACTTTAAGCTGCACCCGCTGCAAGGCTAAAAATGCATGCATTGCATTTGCATGCACAAAGCGGCAGGCACGCGCAGTGCCTGCTGCTTATTGCAGGCAAATGCAGGGGGGTACCATAGGTGCCCCCCATGTGCACCCCCTACCCCCCCTTCACCGAGGGGCCCGTTGCGGCCCCCAAAGTGAAAGTCTGTATGCTTTTCCACGGCTGAAAAGCCACCGTGGAAAAGCATGTTTTTCCCACCATCCTAATATGGCTGGCCGTGTCTGTTAGACACCACCACCATATTAGGGCTTTTCCGCCGTGGTCGTACTGCGACTGCGGCGGAATTCAAGACCCACCAGCCATCCTAATATGGCGGTGGGTCTTTGGAGGCTCCGCAGCGGTTTTTCCGCATCCTCCGGACTGGCGGTGGCTTCCGCCGGCCCGGAGGATGCGGAAAAAACGCTATCATAATCGGCCCCTTAATTTGTACTAAAATGTCAGCGTAATTTAAAACTTCCACAAAATCTCCATCAAAGCTTTCGTCTTGAAAATCACAATTCATGTCTGCACCAATAATTTCTCCTTCTTTACTCTCATTGCCTGTGACAGATACGATTAGTTCTTCAATTATACTCAAAGTAATATCCAAAATCTCCTGAGTATGAGGCTGTTCACTTTCCATAATTTTTCCTTTATGTTCTTTCTCCTTGTATTAAAATATAAACAGTTAATTTTATCACTTTTCGTAATATATAATACAAAACTACTGTTTTCACCTATTTTGGCCTACAAAAAATACAGTATAAATACTATTATCTAATAACATTCTATTAGTAGAGTTTTAGCCCTATGCAAAATTATACAACTATACTTAAGTAACATTCATTAACCTAGGCCTCTCAGTTTATTGTCTAATTTTTATGTTATTAATTTCCTCGTGTTCTTATACTAACTTTTCTTTATGCAGTTGCTCGTTATCTATTCTCTCAATCCTTCAATATCTTATGTTTTTCATTAATGTTCCTTCTTAATTCAAAAGTCTTCCTACTATTCTAAACTCAATGTGTTCTTTTCCCTTAAGACCTTCCTTAACACAAATGTTATCGTTTCTTGTTTTGAGTTAGAGAAAATACATTGACTGAGTACATTCAATATTGTCTATTATGTCAGGTAAGTTTACTTACTCACTAACTTGTCAAACAACGTTCTTTAACTCTCACAGAAATATTTCCACTTTCTCTTCAGGAATGTCTAAAGAGCAATTGAAAATGAGTCTGAATTCCGGAACGTCTTCGGTGAAGTGCGCACTCATTAGGCAGCGCGCGCCTCACCAAGGATTCCCCACAACTCTGGGGTAAATGAATAGATCGCAAATGTGTCTTTCAGCCGCGGCCCATGGAGGGACTTGCGATGGGGCAAGCGGGGGGGCGGGGGAGGGGCAGGGCGAAGGGTGATAAACAGCGGAATCTGGATGATTGCAGGTAAGTAAACAATTACATTAATAAAACTAATTTCGGGCCATATTATCAACAAAACGCGATATCAACAAAAGGCGATACATCTTTTATCAGCAGGAAAGTAGCAATAAAGCGGCGATAATCTATCTCGTTTTGTTCATAATATGGCCCGAAATGCATGCCAATGGCTTTGTGGTGACGATCACGTGTGGTTATGGCTGCGTTGTAATGGCTGTTTCCCCTCAGAACACTGCAGCAACCTAGTCTGGGTGTCGTGGACTCCAGGGCAGTAGGCAGAGGGACACGCAGCTCCTCATACAATATAGAAATCTTTGTGGGCTGATTGTTTCTGTGGTTTGAGGGGGTATGATTGAGGCCCAAACATTTAATTTTGTAGGGGTGTAAGTTTGCATGGGAACATGTTGCAAGAGGTTTGTAAATGTGGTACACATTGTTTCGTATTATTCTGATTTCTTTTCTAAGTTGTAGTCTATTCAGAAGAAATAGAAGTCATTAGTTATCAATCCTAGTCCTGAATATCTCACTATACTATTTCAACATTATTTCTATTTTGGACCGTCATACACCCCTCCCCCCACAAAATAAAATAAGTATGTACTTTTTTTAACTTTTATTAAAACAATAACTAAACAAAACTTAATTATAACTGTATTGCAAACATATAGAAAAATTAGTTTAATAACAAACTATATTATAAGCAAATTGTTAAATGGACTTCATAAGATGTCCGATTGGTAATCTGGAAAACGAAACAGAAATTTAGAGTTTATAGTTATGTAGATGTGAGTAAATTAGCTGAACCATTACAAGTCAAGGTTACTCTATGGTTTTACGAGTGCACTGTGCCTCGTACATTTCACTTGTTATAATGCTGCGTTCAAGTAGTGTTTATATGGAAGTGCCTACTGCGTTACTGACACAACAGTGGCATAACGAGATTGTAACTATGTCGACTTATATCTAATGCAATGCTATGAAGGCTTTGTAGATCTAGGCCTCTGTGCTTACCAATGTATAAACACTGCGGCCAAAGACTTCAGGCAGTGGAATTCACAACTTCAGTTGGACTGTTCTTCTACATGTGCAAGTGGATAGCAGTGTCTATAAGTTTAAGATGGAAAGAGAAATGATATCACAGAGAGTGAGAGAGAGAAAGAGAGAGAAAAGAACATTAAAACAGCCACGGTCGGTAGTAGGTGTAACTGCAGGGCGGTGACTGGGGAGGGGGAGGGGCAGGGTGGCGGGTAGTAATGTATGGATGACGGACTTTAACAGGTAAGTAAACATATAAATAAAAAAAACAAATTTTGTTGCGCGCACTGCATCGCATTTGGTGATGCAGTGCACACAACGAAATTAGTTTTATTTATTAATGTTTACTTACTTAAAGTCTGTCATCCATACATTACTACCCCCCACCCTGCCCCTCGCCCTCCCCCTCCCCAAGTCACCACCCTGCAGTGACACCTACTACCGGCCGTGGCTGCATTAAACCTGCCTTGCAGAGTCTGGAGTTGAGATTTTTTCTTGAAAAGTGAAACGTAGATTTACAAGCTCCTTGCGTCACTTTACCCATGTTAAAAGTGACTCAAAAGTAGCGTAATAAGGTTGTGGATCTGTTTGTCAGACTGTTGTAAGGTATCTGTTGTCACTGCTCAAAGGTAATTATAGATTTTACAGAGAAGCTGCTGTACACTACGCACCCTGGGCCATATTATCAAGCCTGGGCAACAAAATTATCGCCACTTGATCGGCAGGAAAGTGCAGCTAAAGTGGCGATAATGAGTTTGATAATATCAACACTCGAAACCAAGAAGTGTTGGAGGCCACCTTGTGCCTCAGTAGCACCGAGTCACAAGAAAACAGTACAACAAAGTTGAGAAATTAGGGAAGGGGGCAGAGTAGAAACATTCTGATCCATTACGGTTGCTCAGGGGGTCGTATATGGACGTTTACTCTCTTTTTAAAAAAAAAAAATCGTGCAGTACGCATATAGAAATCCGTACAATTACGAGCAGGAGCTGAATGCTGATTCGCTGTCAATACTCCAAACCAGGAAGTGTTGGCAGACATCTTATTTGTCACGACAGCCGAGTCACAAGGAAACAGTAAAACAAAGTTGAGAAATAAGGAAAGGGGGTAGGGTAGAAACATTCTGAACATATACTGTTGCTCTTAGGGTGGTAGATTTATTGTATGCGTACAAAGCACGTATGGACGACGTACAGCTGGAATGTTGAAAGTCGTCACGTAAGCGTACGTAAGCAATAAAAAAATAATAATTTTAGATATTTATGAAGTGTATTTGTTTATGTGTTGTGGGGCTATAAAAAGAGCTGTTGTTTTTATTGGGAGATTTTAGTACCCACAAGTAAATACTGATGCAGAGTCTTAAGTTTATGAGGAAGACTCTGTTCCCCTCATCTGTAAAATGTACACCATCTCTCCTATAGATGCAATGCATATTGAAACGCAGATTGTTGTTGTAAATGGACCCCATTCGGTAGTCTCGGAGAAAGGCAGAAACAGATGTATTCACATGTTTCCTAACTTTTTCAAACTGTGGACAATAGTGGCTAGACTGCTTCCATTTCTGCCTTTGGCGTATATTAGACTATACAAAGGCAGTTATGGGGAACAGTGTCATCAATTGTGCAAATGTGTCCTTCATAAGCATTTCCAGAGCTACCCCAGTCAAAGAGCCTAGGTCATTCCCACCACAGTACACAATTATAAGGTCAGGGTGTTGGAGATGCATAAAGGATTTAACCAATGGCATCAATTGGTGACACTTTAATCCTCTATCTCCAATCCATTTAATATCCACATTTAGTAAACCTAGGTCCTTGTGAATTCTTTTCTGTTGTGCGTACCTTTGGCTCCAGAAAATATAGCTGTGTCCCACAATCCACACTGTAAGCATTTTGAAGAGAGGTCTGGATGCACTCTGATGGCGTCTGTAAATGAAATGGTAGTTTGAAAAGTATGATTTTTTTTTAAATGGTGGGCAACATGCAGTTTTGAAAAAGAAAAGAAATGATTGGTTGTTTGACAACATTTTACAGAAAACTAGGTTGCATATTTCTGTTTTTTAAAAGCCTTATTTTTATTGGTGAAGAAAAAGTGATAGAAAAGAACGTTACATGAAATAAGCTGGTATATTCTCCAGTCAAGCATACTTGCTGTTTCAATTTGCAACAATGTATGATGAACTTTTCACCTGTGTGCTGAGTTAGGTATTTCCTGAAGTGTTTCAATGGTAACCGGCAGATTGTGGAATGAGGGAAGGGTTGAAAGTTTTGTTACTTGCAAAGGTTTGGAATGTTAAACCAATAGAAATGTGTGTTTTATTTTGAATTAATGTATACAGGATTTTAATTGGATATTTATATGTATGTGTACAATGAGAGGGAAAAAGTTCCATTTGACGGTTCTGCTGCAAACACGGAACTAGAGAGATTGTGTATAAGAATATCCACTGTGTGAGTGGTATTCTTCTTAATCTACAAATCAATTTGAATGGTGAGTTGATACGTTGTATGGGAGTGTGTCCGGTGTATCTTTGTACATTAAAGAATTATGGGGTATATCAAGACAGGCGATAATATTATTCCCGCTTTATGGGTAGAAAACTGCTGATAAAGCGGCGATAACGTTATTGGCTATCTTGATAATATGCCCCTATATTCATCCGTTGTTAAACGTTTTAAGGTAGTAAATGTGTTTTGTTCGAATGCATGCTTTTATGTTTTTTGTTTAATATCATTTTGTGCGTCTCTGTACATTAAAGGATTATGGGCCATATTATCAAGAAAGGGTGATACATTATCGCCGCTTTTATCGGCAGGAAGCGGCCGGTAAAGCAACGATAATGGTCTCGATAATATATCCTTGTGAATTCTCATAGAGCCCAGGTTATGGTCTTAACCTGGGCTTCTATGATACAATATATTATCAAGACCATTATTGCCGCTTTAGTGGCAGTTTACTGCGGGTAAAAGTGGCGATAATGTATCGCCCTTTACTGATAATATGGTGCTGACGGGCATATTATTAAGGACCGGTGTTAAAATTATCGACATTTTATGGGCAAGAAACGCTGATAAAACGGCAAAAATGGGCTTGGTAATAAGAGGCATATTACCAATAAGTAGCGATATTTATCGCTAAAAAGACTTAGCGACGATTTTTTTTTTATCGCTGCCTATCGCTGGATATGTTAGCGGAGAAAACATGCTATTAGCAATGTTTTTCTCCATTGTGCTAAAATATCCAGCGATAGCGGCGAAATGCAAGAATATTGCTGAGAATACAGCGATATTCACGCATAACATGGATAACATGGCTAAGAACTGGTCTGGGTAAGTGTCAGTATTTGGAGATATTTGCACTTAGCACAAATATTTCCAACGCTACGCCTGCCTTGCTAATATGCGATAGCGACGTTAGCGACTGTTTTCAGTTGCTAACTAGTTGGGTACCCCCACTTTGCATGTTATTAGTGATAAACATCTCTGCCATGCAAAGCGGGCCCCAAACCGCTCGCTATCGCGTAAAAGCTGTCGCTAACATCAGTTAGCGACAGCTTGCTAATAGGGCGATAGAATTATCGCTGCTTAGCGGCCAAAAACGGCAGCTAAATTGGCGATAATTGCCAATTTCCCCCCTTGGTAATATGCCCCTAGGTTCTTGTAAATTGCTATAGGAGCCCAGGTTCTGGTTTTAACCTCGGCTGGTATGGGAATTCTCAAGAGCATATTATCTAGCTCATTATCATCGCTTTATCAGCATTTTCCTGCCAATAAAAGCAGCGATAATCTATCGCCTTTTGTTGATAATATGTCCCGAAATTCGTTTTATTAATTTAATTGTTTACTTACCTGCAATGATCCACATTCCATTGCTTATCACTCCTCACCCTGCCCCTCCCCCGCCCTGCCTGCCTGCCCCATCAAAACTCCCTCCACGGGCCGCGGCTGATTACGGAGTCAAATATTTTGCATAATGGGAGCTTGTAGGGTGCTTCGAGCACTGGGGAACGGCACTGCTGTGGTTTTATTTTGAAGTATGCTGGGGGTTAGGGTCCCACTCCCAGCAGTCTCGGGGAGCGGCACCCCTCGGGTCTTTTAAAAAAAATATATGTTTTGAGACCTCCCTCCCTCTATCCCCATACACATTGCAGGGAAAGCCACGTTTTAAGGGCAGTAATATGTAAAATGATCTTCCAGCTACGGGTATCTGTACTGTCTGTTTTTTATTAATGTTGGGAGGGTGGGCTTGATATTTATTCCGTTATATTGCAGTGTCTATTTATACTGTCATTTTTTATTATATTTTCCTTGTTTCATTCTCCTTGTTCTTTTGTTGTAAGTCCTTTTATTTTTATAGTCCGAGGTTTGTCCTCATAATCAACCCTCTGTTCTTGTAAGCAATATAATAGAATTCTTGATATTTTTTTTGTTGTAATGTTATATATATTTTTTTATTATAGGTTGTGTTTATCGATACTAAAAATACTGTATGATGCCTACGAAGGTCCAAAAACGCAAGCAACAAAAGAAAAGTGTGTATTTGAAGAGAAGTCATCAAGAAGATTTATATGAAGAGACATGTCTTAACAAAGAGAAAGAACGTCCTGGTAAGAGCAGGAACACTTTTTTGAGGAAAATATTAAAGACTAAGAGTAGTCTTCAGAAACAGAAAAATGTTTTTAGTGTATCAGCCACGAAATAAACAAAATATTAAAGAATAATGGAAAATCAAGTGCAGACAAAACTGTGTATAGTAAAAGGAGAAAAAATTATTTTGTAGAAATTAGGAAACAAATGTTTTATAATAGATTAGTAACAAATTTAATCAAAGAAATTAAGGTATGTAAGAAAAAAACAGTATTTTATAAGAAGAAGAAAGCTATAGAAAATGTAGTTGAGAAAGCTTTGGAATTGAAAAGAAAATTGATTATTTTAGTGATCAATAGAGTTAGATCACTAGATAAGGGAATCCATTTAATGAAGTCCAAAAGTAAATGGAGAAGATTAATTAACAGAAGTAATTTTTGTGAGGTTTTTGGGGTAAATGGAAACATAGTTCAAGTTCTGAGCCTTTTTTAATGAAAAAAGTTATCTTCAGAGTAATGATTTATAGCATGCAGTTGACACCAGTGGTCGTGCTTATGAGGTTAGAAATGGTTGTCCTATTGAGAAAGAGAAAATGATTTCTAGAAATGCTGAAGAGGTGTTAGCTGGTGAAAGTTTAGGGAGACATCCTAAAGCTCCAGTGTACACTTGGAATTGTAGTAGTATTTGCAGTGTGCGGCAAGAATCTATTGATATTTTATGCAATTTCTTACGTAATCATACTAAGAAAAGTGTTAAACAAAAGATTAAGATGTTGCAAGGACTAGACTCTTGCAGCGTGAGAGATAATACTTGTTTGCAAGAACATTCTCTGGCTTGTCTTTCTAAAAAAGTATGTTGAAGTGTTTTCCACCATTTCAGGATGTTAGCAGTTCATCATACTCAGATTAAGAAATTAGTCAGATCATTGTATTACGCGAAAAGTCCAGCACTAATGTTAAAAAAGTTGAGCAGTGCTCTTTTGCATGGATCTGTATCAGATGTAACAAATGTTTGTGATGAAATTCAGATTAGTTACTTTGGTCCTCATGAAGACAGTGGAGAAAGTGAGAGATTTATAGAAGAAAATGTGGAAGAGAATGTAGGACAGTGCAGTGTAGAAAATTTTGAGTGCAAAATTATACAGTTTAAGGTGATTTCAGGTGAAAGGCCAAATTTTTCTTGTATCTGTTGTCGACGAATTTATTATAAAAATCAGACCAGGACTGTTGATCTATATTTAAAAAGTGAAAAAGAAAATAATATAGAGTGGAAGGATTTTGCAACTTATTTGTTAGTAGATAATTGTTTTGATTTGGGTTCTGATCAGCGTATTTGTAAATATTGTTATAACAAATTAGATGAGAACAAAATGCCTGCTAGAGCTGTGCATAATAATCTTGAGTTGGTAAATATTCCTTCGGAACTGATGGATTTAAATACCTATGAGTCTATTCTTATTAAATGTGTGCATCCATTTGAGGCTATTGTTCGCATGGAGCCTAAGACAGGAAAATTGCCTCCTTCTGATTTACAGAGAGGATTAAAGGGAAGAGTTGTATATCTGCCTCTAGATTTAAAGAAAAATATTGAAACTGTTGGTGTAGAAAATGTAGAGTATGAACCTTTAGTTATTCTTGTTAATGGGGTTCCTACTAAGAGTAAGAAAATCTGGCAAGAAATAGTGGATGTTAGGAAAGTGAAAAAGGCAACGTTGTATCTGGTAAAAAATAATCAATATTACAAAAATGTGTATGTGGGAGATGAAGAATTAACTGTACAAGAAGATAGTGACTTGCCATCTGGACAAATTGAAAAAGTGGATGTGTCCAGAACTGAAGAAATCTACGAACATTACAATGTTCATCCATGGCATTCCAAAGAAATGATGGGGAATGCCATAGAGTTATTTCAAATGAAAGAAGCAAAAGGAAGTCCCATTAGTGTATGGGAAAAAAGCTTGGAAGCTCGTTGTTTCCCACAGTTGTTTCCTACAGGAAAAGGAGGACGATATGATGAATGACCTGTGCAGATTCCTGTATCTGAATACCAGACATCAAGATTATATGCAGAAGATCCAAGATTTCAACAATGTATTCCGTATTTGTTTCATCTTTTGTTTGAGAGTGATTTGTTTGGACTTTGTTATGCAGTAAACCATATATTAAAAACAGGTATATCTGCAAAATGTTTCGGCAAAAGAATTTATGGATAAAGTACAGCAGAAAGATAATGTTTGGAATCTCAGCTGATTAATCTGATAGCATGTGAGCGTGGTACTAATGTGTACTGGTACCGTCGTCACGGAGAACTCAAATGTATGCTAAGGAAGTTAGGAACTCCTACATGGTTCCTTACTCTAAGCTGTGCTGAATATGCTTGGGATGATTTACTTCAATTTCTTCAAGAGGCAAACCCAAATATACAAAATATCGAATACAAGACACCTGGAGAACTCTGCTCTTTGGATCCTGTCAATGTATGCAGGTATTTCAATCATAGATTTGAAGCTATGATGTCTTTTATCACCAATAAAAAAAATCCTCCTCTTGGAGAGGTTTTGGATTTCTTTTGGAGAAAGAAGTATCAAGCAATAGGTGCTCCTCACATGAATATGCTATTGTTGGACAGGCCACAGGAAGGGCTCGCTCCCTCCCAGCATGACAGGGCCCGAGCCCCGGCCCTCCAGGTGTTACCCACAGAAGTACCCCGCACCCCGTCTCATACGGGACTCCTGCCCTGGAGTTCTGGACTTTTTGGTTCCGTCCAGAGGTGTCAGGGAACAACACCCAAAGACCCCGGAGTTCCACCTGTCTTGGTGCAAAAATAAACAGAAACACGGGCTTCTCGATGGTGGCGTCAATGACCAAAGGTTTATTACTGCAGGGACACAGAAGTCACAGAAACTACGCATGGGCAGTGTCTAGGAGCCTGTTCAATTTGTACAAAGAGGGTTGCTCCTTATATACTGAGTTTTGAGCTGGAGGCAAATTCTTTACATGTAATACATTCCCAAAACCTTTGTGTCCTAAATAATAAATATTTGGCGTTACACAGGAACCGTCGATAATATCTGTTGCCAAACATTAAGAAGAGGGGTTCCCACTAGTTCATCACAATCCCTTGTCAATATTGCATTCAAGAGCCGGACCGCCTCATCGTAAATTTCGTTACCTCCCCCTAATAAAGATTCAGAAAAAAGGAACGGAGCCAGGTGTGGAAGGTAGGAAAGTGGGATAAGGGATGTTTGTGGGTTGTAAATGGGCAAGGCTACCGGCTTCGGCCGCCTAATCGTGATCAGGCCAACGGACACAAGAACCAGTATAGCAGGGCTGGCCTCGGGCAGAGGAGGCAGCCTTTGTCGAGTCATGCAGTTACAGCGTGTTCTGTTCCAAGGTGCACGTGTCACTAAAGAGGTGAATCGCCGGCTAAACCTACGTGTCCTTAATTGAAATGAAGTGATCAGAGGTTATTGCGTATGTGAGGGCAAGAAACACAAAATGGCTGCCATGATCTAAAATGGATGCCATGGGTAGATCAGAAATGTGTTTGTAACAGGAGTACTCTTGCTCGTAGCATAGCGAAAACACCAGGATATGCTAAATGGATCATTTGCGGTTCGCTGATACTAATATTATGTATTTCCGACAATATTGAAAACACGGGTTCAAATTGTCACGGAACCTCAGACCCTCCTTTTGCCCTTACATAGGCAATTACTCAGTCTATGTCAGAGTCTAATTCTATGCTCATCAGGTCAGTGACATGTTGTTGTATCATCATCCTTTCTCGTGCTTTTTCTCCAAACGCAGGTGGTTTTCTAAAACAGGTTGCAGCACAAAGACTACACAGAGCTGGACCACACTGGATAATCAAGCAGCATGAGAATAGGAATACTAAGATGACACCGATGACCATCAGAACCTTCCATCCCCACGCTGATATTAGAGTCCATAACCACTCCATGAAGGACCAGTTTCCCTTGTCTACGTGTATAGAGTCGGAAATCTTGTGTAGCTTAGAGATCGCCTCATAGACTGTTGGAGCATTATTGGGAATAAAGACACAGCAGCTCGATTGGATCATTCTGCATACCCCACCTCGATCTGCAAGTATTACGTCTAGAACCATACGGTTCTGCAACGTCATGAGTCTATCCGCCTGAAGCTCGGCTGTCAAATTGCTAAGGGCACCAGCAGTTTCGGTGATAGTAGATTCAACTACCCGTGTTAGCTGACGTATGTTTCTACTATTGGCCATAGGCCCCCAGAACGGAAGGAAACCTTTGAAGAAGTCTCCAGCTTCCTGACCAGCGGTATCTTCCTTGCTGAAGACACCTCTTGCTACTCTGGTCTTGTGATAATCGGGTGAAGCAGTGTATGTTGGAGGCAACAATCGAGCAATATAACATGAACCTGAAAAGTCGGCAGGCAACCATGTATACGCTCTGTCTAGACAGATGAAGTAAGTACCCCTAGCAGTAGGAAAAGCAGGGGAAGAGTTAGCCGGAAACACGTAAGTCTCTACGCACTCACTCCTCCCTAGCTGAGCTCTCGGATTTCTCCCATTACCTTGCAAACAGACCTGACCTCGGTGAGGTACGATCCAGATTGGAGTTGAGCTTTTACGCTTGCTTTCTCCCAAACTAAGGAGATACTCTGAAGAATTCCAACTTAAATATACTCGCAATTCGTCTCTAGGGTAAGATGGAGTATTATTGACGTCCTTGATCATGTCAATAATTCCCTGGACTAAAGCTTTGTTGGCAGAGTTATATTTAGTGGAACGTGGTGGACACGGAGGATAGGTTTCAAGGGCATAAGAAAAGATGGTTTGAAGGGCCTGAAATGATCCATTGTAGCTAAAAGGCAACACCAGATAGGGAATACCTTTATCCATAGTGTGGGGTATCAAGCCACACACCCAGCAGTCTGTAGTGTTAACTACCAGTTGGTGTTGGTGCAAGAGCTGTACAAAAGTGTTATTGATAAATTCTGAGCGTCGAGCTTGCTCATGTTCAGGAAACGAGTGAAAAGAGTGCATAGAAGAAACAGTAGAAGTAGCAGGATCAAGGGGAGGTACTGTAGGTACTGGCACAAAGATCAAATTTATACCAAAGACGATTCCACCCACCAACGTTATTAAAACAATTAAAAATGTAATGGCACATTGCATCAAAAAGCATTTGCTATGAAGAATTCTGTAAAGTCTGTTTCTGCGAACATAGATCACATTTTCTCGTTGCAGGGCAGGAAGCTCCATCTTCTACAATCCGCTCGCGACCACTGATGATGTGTACGTAGATGAAAATGCCTCTTTCAGCCCTGGGAGTTCCCAGAACCAACAGAAAGATCGACCTTGTGTCAGACCCCCGCAAATTCAACTAGGCACACAGCCACGACCCTACGGCTACCCAGACGGCAAGGCAATTTTAAAAACAATAAAACAATAGCAAACTTCCTGGCTGAAGGCAAAAGTTCAAGATTGCAAATATCACAATAGGCAGTTTCCTGCTTTATTTGTCCATATGACGAGATCGTAAGTTGTATCTTAATTTTGCAGGAACTGTTTGATCGGCAAATAACGTATCACTAGTAGCTGTTGCAGTGTTCAGGTTCGCAGATGACAGAGTTTGTTCTGATGCAGTGGACAAATGTTCAGGCCTCAAAGGAGTCTTTTCGGGAGGAGAGTCAGAGTTCGGAGTGTCGGTAATCAATTCGGCATTGCTGAAAGGGATGAACTTTGGCGTTTGTTCAAATTCAGAGGCACCAATTCCCTTCTTCACCCAGTCATCGTAAGGAAGTGGTAGGGGCACACGTTTGACATGGGACGCATGTACCCAGTGCTTGCGACCAGCTACACGAACAGCGGTTCTTGTCGCAAGCAACACCTGAAAGGGGCCAACAAACTTGGGTTGAAGGTTCTTTGTCCTCGCGAAGTTTCTGACCACAACGTGGTCGCCGGGTTTCAGCTGATGCCCTGGACTCTCCGGAGGTTTTGGTAATGCATCGAAAACCTGTTGGTGAATAAGACTCAATTTAGCAGTCAAGTCATAAAGGTAATCGATCAACATAGGATATTCTAGAGAACAAAACTCTTTCGGCCTAGGCACTCCCCACACATTTGCCGGGCGGCCAAAAACAATTTCGTAAGGGCTAAGCCCTACTCTAGAATGTACAGTTGCTCTCGTTGATAACAAAGCCAAGGGTAATGCGTCCGGCCAAGATAAACCCGTGGATGCTTGTATTTTAGCAAGTTTTAGTTTGAGGGTGCCATTGTAACCCTCAACCAAACCAGCAGACTGGGGATGGTTTGCACTGTGGAACTTCTGTTTGATGCCCAAACCGGCACACACACTCTGCATAACTTTCCCTATAAACTCACTTCCGTTATCTGACCATACAATCCGTGGCATTCCATACCTAGGGAAATATTCTTTGAGAAGAATTTTGGCAGTTGATAGGGCAGTATTGTCCTTTAGTGGATATGCTTCGATCCATCTGGAAAAAGCACAAACTACCACCAGAACGTATTTTAGATTATTACACCGATCCATGTGTATGAAATCTAACTGAATTACTTCAAAGGGGCAGGAAGGAGGGGCGAAGTGACCAGCAGGAGTTGGGGTTCCCTTGCCAGGATTATGCATCAGGCATACCATACAATTTTCCACCACTCTCTCTGCACATTTACTGATCCCATCATTCTTCCAGACTGGAGCCAACATCTTACAGATTCCTTTAGAACTTATATGCGCTACTCCATGCGCCATTGTCACCACTGCAAGCACATACGCATCAGGCAACATCCAACGCTGTTGTTCTGCCAGATCAATCCAACACCCACTCGAATCCAACTTGCCCATACCTTCTTTCCATGCACGTTTTTCCTCCTCAGTTGCCTCTTTCTGAATCTCTTTCACACTTTCCACTGTATCCTCACACATTCCAGATTCAGAAATCCATCTTGCAGACGTAGCAACATACATTCTACTCATCATGTCTCTAGCTGTCTGTTTAGCAGTTTCATCAGCAAAAGCATTCCCACGACCAACATCATCCGTGATTGCTTTATGAGCACTGCATTTCACAATTGCAACTTCAGTCGGCAAGGTTAGAGATTCCAACAAGTCGTTAACTAGCTGACCATGTTGAATCTTAGTCCCATGGGACGTAATGAAACCTCTTTCTTTCCTCAAACGGCCAAAACTATGGGCCACGCCAAACGCGTACTGACTATCTGTGAACACATTCACTCTCTTTCCCTTAGCTAAAACACACGCTCTTGTTAGAGCTATTAATTCTGCAGCTTGGGCAGAATTCTGACTCACTCTTGCAGTCTCCACAATCGTTCTCAAAGTCGTTACCGCATAAGCAGCAGTCACATCACCATTCTCCAATTTAAAACATGACCCATCAACATACAACGTGCCATCTGGATCTGACAACGGAGTGTCTTTTAAATCAATTCGACCTTTTGTCTCTTCCTCAGTTCTAAAACAGCAATCATGGGGCTCGGAATCACTCGACTCTTGATTAGTTGGCAACAATGTTGCTGGATTCAATACATTGCATCTTTTGATTTGAATATGACTTGCTAGCAGTGTCAACTCATAGCCGGATAATCTCGCACTGGTAAGGTGTTGTGTTTTGGTTCGATTCATGAGTGTATCCACCGCATGAGGAACCATAACCACTAACATGTTATTCATCACCAAACCAGCAGATTGTCGAATGGAAGCCGCAGCTGCCGCTGTAGCTCTCAAACAACTAGGTAACGCTCTAGCTACCGGATCCAATGTTGATGAAAAATACGCACAAGGGCGTTGTTTATCACCAAATTTCTGTGTCAGAACACTCAACGCGCAACCTTCTCTCTCGTGGACATAGAGCGTGAATGGCTTGCTGTAATCAGGTGTACCCAATACAGGAGCTGAACACAATGCTTTTCGTAACTCAGAAAAACTCTCCTGACATTCATCAGACCATGGCACCGGACTCGGAACATTTTTCCCAGTCAAAGCTACCAATGGTTTCGCTAAAAGAGAAAAATTTGGGATCCACTGCCTACAGTAAGAGGTAATACCTAGAAAGGCACGTACTTCTCTCTGTGTGCGGGGAACACTCATCTGCGTAATTGCTTTTATTCTCTCTGGGGTCAACTTCCTTCCCTCCTTTGACAAGAGATGACCTAGGTAGGTCACTTCTTGGCAGCAGTATTGTAATTTCGAAGGTGACACCTTGTGATTCAAATTGGACAAATGATGCAATAACGAAATCGTAGCTGCTTTGCAAGTTTCCTTGTCATCAGCAGCCACTAGAAGATCGTCTACATACTGCACTAGGGCAGAACCTGGAGGAAGGACAAAGGAATCTAACTGACTTTTTAACGCTTGACTGTAAATAGATGGGCTCTCACAATAGCCTTGTGGAGCGCGTTTAAATCTGAAGCTTCGACCTCCTAGACAGAAGCCGAAAATATCTCTACTTTCCTCGGCTATCGGAATGCTGAAAAAGGCATTCTTCAAGTCGATGACTGAAAACCACATGGCTGTAGCAGGAATCACTGTTAACAAGGCAGTAATGTCTGGTACCACAGGAAACTGCGGGACCACAATCTTATTAACTTCTCTGAGGTCAATGACAAACCTATACACTGGAGGCTTTGTAGGATCAGTTCGTTTCAAAATCGGTAACACAGGACTGTTACAGACATTTCCTCTAGTTTCCTCAACCACACCTTTCTTAATCAAATCTTGCACAGTCAGTAAAAGTGCACGTTCACCTTCACTAGATATTTTGTATTGAGGAATTCGTGGAAATTTTACATTTGCTTTCAAAGTGACTACATATGGTGGTATTTCCAAAAGGCCTACATCATTAGGACCAGTCGCCCAAAGAGTATCAGGGAGTGAACATAGCTCTGGCGGGAGTGCATCCATTGACAAGTACATCGGAGAGGTGATTCTTTTACCCAATGTAAGCTGTACTCCTTCCGGAGAACAGTACAATGTCGCATATAGGCGTTTTAACAAGTCTAAACCAAGTAGATTTTCATTACAACCTGTCGTCAAAATCAGGGGTGCTTTCAATTGACACGGTCCAACAGAAATAGATAAAGGACCAGATATGGGGTTGTAAACAGGGGCGCCTGAGAAACCTACAGAAACATTTGTTAAGCCGGACAAAGGTGCGCCAGGGAGTTTCGCATGAATGATAGAACTTTTTGCGGCACCAGTATCCAACAGAAACGGTTCGACTACACCTGATGTTGCTACTGCGACATAAGGCCCACTCTGATCCACTGGAACTGATACTACTCCCTCTCTCTGTCCATGGCTGTCCTAGTACCCATTTTGCTGAAATCCCTCATCCACTTCACAATAGTCCTCAACAAGATACTGTTGAGATCTATTTTGCTGGACAGACTGTCCATTTCGTTGATCAAAGTGGTTGGAAGGGCGATCATTCGTTTGTGGAGGCATAGCACCTCGTCCTCGACCTCTAGAATTCTGCACAAAACCACCACGACCTCTCTGAGCTGCTGCTGCGTTATTTTGCGCTAAGACCGGACACTCATTTTTATAATGACCTTCTTTCTTACAGTACGCACACTGGTTCCACTGATATTGAGGTCTTGGTGAACTATAATCTGCCCTTTGATACGACCCTTGCTGCGTATTAGTCTGATTCATGCGAGGCGGATACGCCTGTTGCAAAAGAACTTTAGTCTTTAAGTCTTTCGTTTTCTTATCTGATTTCTCTTTCTCCTCTTTATCCCTATTTTCATAATATTGTGCAGTTGCAAGTATTTGCGCAGTTGTAGAGACAGCCCACGCACTCTCGGAATCCTTTAATTTATTGCATAGTTCAGGTAACAAATTATGTACGAATTTATCGACAAACAATCTCTGTCCTCCTTCTGTGCTCATATCCTGACCACTATGATCTACAAAAGTCTCTTCGAACCTCGTGAAGAAGTCAGAGACACTTTCGTCTTTCTTCTGCCTGCATGCGGACAACTTGTCCCAGTTAACGCGCAATGCGGGCATCAGAGTCTTCATTAAGTCGATTATCCTACCTGGAAGATTAGCAACTAGAGGTTCGGGTTTGGAACCACCTATTTGCTGACCATCTGCGGCAATGATAGCTGCCCAATCACCACCTAGGGCAACTGGATGATTCTCTTTACGAATTTTAGCCCAAATTGGCTGCGGAACTACATTACCAAATAACATGTCAATGTCCGCCAGATTCATTACACAAGCCTCAACTGTTTGTGCTAACTCCTTATAATATCCAGCAGGATTCTTACGCGGATCTGGCAGGGCCTGTTTTACTGCTAACACTTCGGCTCGCTTCCACGGAATGTGTATCCACACTCTATGGAATTGCGCCGGAGCCGATGCAATACCATTAATGGCATCAGCTTGCACAGCTTCGCGCCAAATTGGAGGAACCTCCCTCATTGGATATTGGCGAGTCTGCTTCGTACTACTTTTCTCTAGGTCTCTTGGTGAACGAAGCGATGGGTCATTCCTATAGCTTAAGATCAACTCCATCGCTTCTTTTATATCTTGACCCACTATCATACCTGCAGCAAACTCTTTTTGAACATTAATTAATTCTTCTAGGTTCGATTCAGAATCATCTTCTTCTAACTCATCACGCAACAGGGAGCACATCTCGTCAAAAACATATCGTTGCGTTGGTTCCTTCCACTGCATAAAAGTATCTAGTACATCTCTCGTGCTATATCTCCTACTCTTCGAAATCCATCTGAGAGCCGTGGAATCTTATATTCCCCGTTCCTCAGTACTTGGGAGCTGACTACGTCTTTGTACAGAGTCAGAAGTAGGAGTCTTAATTAAAGTTTTATAGAGAGGAGACAGAATGCTAGAAACAGAATCAGTAATTTTTCGACGAACAGAAAGCGGAGTCAACATACTGGCAGATGCGGAGAACACAGTAGTAGTTGGAATAGATAGCGGGACAGTAGGAGTATCGAGGAAGATAGTTTGTGGAATAGTAGGTGTAAGCGACACAGGTATAGGTAGAGAAGTCGGCAACCCAGGAAGAGGAGGTGCCGTAGGTACATTCACATTAACCACAGGAGGTACAGGAGCTTGATTCTGAGGGGCAGGAGCAGGAATACCAGGTTGTCCAGCAACCAGTAATTGAACATTCGGTACAGGTGGAGCCGTAGCACCTTGTGCATACGGTGGAGGTGACCTTAACAGATAAGACAACAGAGGATCGTTTTCGGGATCCTCCAGTATCTTAGTTGTTTTCGATGGCAAGGCAGGATAGCACTTGTCGATCGCTAAATTATGCTCTCTAATGGCCACCTCTATGGCCGTCTCAGACTCGTTGACTTGCAGCTGCTTAGCCGCTTGTTCTAAAGTCAACTCTTCTTGCTCTTTCTGTTCTTTCTTTAACCTTTTAATTTCTCTCTGTTTAGATTCTTTTCACCAGTAGCGGAACGAATCAAACATTGCCGGCCGGGCTTTCTTCCTAAACAATTTCGCTTCTAAATTGTCAAGGATTTCTGGTTCAAAACTACCATGTAGTGGCCAACTAAGGACACCATCCTTTTTAGTGTATCGGACCCACACCTCATTATAAGATATAGGGCCCACACCATGCTTACAGTACAGATCATATAAGGGAGTCCCAATCGGAGGAACCAGACATGAGTCCTCCAATCGTGAATCACTGTTGCAACCAAAACAGGACAACATACAATTTCTCCGACTTACCATTTTGCAATCCGGAACACAGAACAAACAAAACAAGAAACAGATATGTGCACCTGAACCAAGAACTTAGGCCTACCAAAAGCAAACTGGATACCCAAACTGAACCAAATAGATTATCGTAACTAGAACAACCAGTGATAATCTTACAAAACCAAACCAAACCAAGAACCAAAAAGGATTTTTTTTTCAACCCTCACGAAGTAACCAACTAGCAACCACTAAATACTTAACTGAGGCACTGAAGACGTCACCAAGGAGAAACCCGTCACGTTTCGCCGTACTAAGGACTGCACCTCGGGTCCAAGACAGGGCGACGGTCAAGGCAACGGCCCACTGCAGCCGTCCTGAACGGGAACCCTCGTGGAAGAGAACTTTGGGCCACTTTTGCGATATGCCGGGATCGATGAAGTGGGGCGCCTCCCTCAGGAATCTTCACACGAAGCTTCTTGAACTCTTCAGGCTTTTGGACCGGTACCGAATGACGTCGCCCCACGTTGGGCGCCAATTGGAGTTCTGGACTTTTTGGTTCCGTCCAGAGGTGTCAGGGAACAACACCCAAAGACCCCGGAGTTCCACCTGTCTTGGTGCAAAAATAAACAGAAACACGGGCTTCTCGATGGTGGCGTCAAAGACCAAAGGTTTATTACTGCAGGGACACAGAAGTCACAGAAACTACGCATGGGCAGTGTCTAGGAGCCTGTTCAATTTGTACAAAGAGGGTTGCTCCTTATATACTGAGTTTTGAGCTGGAGGCAAATTCTTTACATGTAATACATTCCCAAAACCTTTGTGTCCTAAATAATAAATATTTGGCGTTACACAGGAACCGTTGATAATATCTGATGCCAAACATTAAGAAGAGGGGTTCCCACTAGTTCATCACAATCCCTTGTCAATATTGCATTCAAGAGCCGGACCGCCTCATCGTAAATTTCGTTACCTCCCCCTAATAAAGATTCAGAAAGAAAGGAACGGAGCCAGGTGTGGAAGGTAGGAAAGTGGGATAAGGGATGTTTGTGGGTTGTAAATGGGCAAGGCTACCGGCTTCGGCCGCCTAATCGTGATCAGGCCAACGGACACAAGAACCAGTATAGCAGGGCTGGCCTCGGGCAGAGGAGGCAGCCTTTGTCGAGTCATGCAGTTACAGCGTGTTCTGTTCCAAGGTGCACGTGTCACTAAAGAGGTGAATCGCCGGCTAAACCTACGTGTCCTTAATTGAAATGAAGTGATCAGAGGTTATTGCGTATGTGAGGGCAAGAAACACAAAATGGCTGCCATGATCTAAAATGGATGCCATGGGTAGATCAGAAATGTGTTTGTAACAGGAGTACTCTTGCTCGTAGCATAGCGAAAACACCAGGATATGCTAAATGGATCATTTGCGGTTTGCTGATACTAATATTATGTATTTCCGACAATATTGAAAACGCGGGTTCAAATTGTCACGGAACCTCAGCCCCCGGACATCTCTGTATCATGGGGCCGAACCACTACCGGGCCTCGCCCGGCCCTGCCGCCATCTTGGACACTACACCACGAGGCCGCGTGACCTCAGATCGACCCTAACCCTGGGCCTGGCCAGGCCCCGACATCCCGGCACCACCATCCACCCAGGAGGTGAGCGGACCACTTGGCAGGTCAATGGGAGAAAGAAGTGTTGATGGCTCTCCCCCGCCAGGTGCCGATCGCACCCAGCTCCCCCCGGGCGCTGGCTCCACCCCCCTGCTGGGTGTCTGGACTCCCTCATCCCGGACCTCCCGACCTCCAAGTGTGAGGGTCCGGACATCAAAGGGCACCAGACCTATAACTGGGGCAGCTCCAGAGCAGGAAGGCAGTTGTATCCTGGAGTCGAGAGACACCGTGAAGAACTCATCCTTGACGGACTACTGGCGCTGCCGTAGTCCTGCCTTGCGAACTATCGTCCTGCCTGCTGGCGCTGCCGCAACCCTCTGCATCCTTCATCTTCGTCGGGACCTGCTGGCACGGCCGCGGACCGTTGTAACTACCACCTTCATCGGGACCTGCTGGCGCCGCCGCGGACCGTCGCTACCTACGATCATCTCGGGACCTACCGGCGCTGCCGCGGCCCGTCCATCTAGAACGCCGAGCTCGAGGATTGTGAGCTATTCATCATATCATCGCATCTACCAGATTGGTAATAAGACTGTCCCGCTACCCCCTTCCCATCCAAGAGACTAGAATCGAGGGGACCCCTGAGTCCAGACCTCCTTGTACCATTCTACCGTACTTAAAGATCACTTATAAAGAACGTTAAACCTTATCTCTGTGTGGTGTACGTCTGTGGGGGGGAAGTTACTTGTCTGTACGATCGCTGGAGGGGTTCTCCCTGGAGACCTCTCCCATTGTCCTCGGCCGACCCTCCCAGTCCGTCTAACATTGGTGGCCAGCGGCGCGATCCGAATCAACGCGTAATCGTACAGAGAGTAGCTCACCCCACGACGAAAACACAATGACAACCAAAGAGAGCGGATCCACCGAGAAATTCCAGATGGAGAAATTGGAAGAATACAGCCATCGTGAATTGAAACAATTCTGCATGGAACTAGGCATTGCTACCACCGGTCTGAGTACTAAAGACGATTTCAAGCACGCCATTGAGTCATGTGCAGAAACCGGGGCCGTCAGACCCCCGGACCAAAACGTTGCAGCATCAGAGAGGAACACCACGGCTCCCGAGGAGCGAAGAACGGGTCTCTCGCAGGAAGAGATCCAAGAGAGAGAAAAAAGCAGACTGCATGAGTTAGAAATGGCCCGATCAAAATGGAGAGTGAGCTCAAATTAGCCGAACAGAAACTGAACCTAGAACATTTGCGGCTCCGAGAAGAACGGGAAGAAAAACAGAGGCAGAGAGAGCTTGAAGAAAAAAAATTAGCGTACGAACACGAGCGCAATCTAGCAGAAATAAACCTACGGAAACAGAACAAAGAACTGGGGGTGCCCGAGCAACCGCGCACCCCAGGAACGACAGAAAAGAAAGTACACATCCCCAAAGATGTCGTTCGAGAATATTTCCGAGATGACGACATACAACAGTGGTTCAAGGCCTACGAGATCGCCATGACCTCCCACCGGATTGATCGAAGTGACTGGGGAGCCGGTCTATGGGGGAGGTTCGTCAATGAAGGCCGCGATGCCCTGTTACAGCTCCCAGACCATCTGATGACCTCCTATGACCACATGAAGGCGGCCCTCCTCACCCGATATGGGCTCACGCCCGAAATGTACCGCCAGAGGTTCCGAGACTGCACCCGGATCCCAGGTACAACTTGGGTGGAATATGTAAACTATTTCAGCCGAGCCTTCGAGGGTTGGATCAAGGGAAGCCATGTAACAACCTACGAGCAACTTTTTAATCTCATGGTGTGGGAGCACCTCTCTAACAACTGCTTCGTCGAGCTCAGGCAGCACCTCCTCGACAGTAAATTGACTAACCCACGGCAGCTCGCCGCCGAGGCTGACTGGTGGGAGAGCACTCGAGTAGGCCGGAGTGGGCCACACGAACAGAACCGGAACAACCAAGGTCAGCACCGTCCCCGAGGAGGAGGAGGAGGCCAGGGACGAGGAAGAGACACCGTTCCGGCCGCTCCCGCTGCAAGCACCCCGCCCCCGGCCAACCGGGGCAACCCCCCGGTGTGCCCGGGGTTCCGAGCCAATGTCACATGTCACCGATGCCAGCGAGTCGGCCACTACGCCAATGACCCGAACTGTCCACAGAACCAGACTCCGAGACCCCGCCAGGTAGCTGCCGCCGCCCTGGGGGGAGAACAAATCTCCGAAGAACAGGAGGAATGCGAACAAGAACAACAAGAGTGGGAACCGGCCGCCATGGTTCTCGCATGCCTAGGGGGAAGAGACATGGTCCCGCGGGCTCCCCTACCCGCCAACACCAGAAAATACGGTCAGTGGGTGAACATTAATGGGCGCAGGGCCGAAGCCCTACGTGACACAGGGGCCAGTGTGACGGCCGTCCGCTGTCACCTGGTGACCCCAGAGCAGATCCTGCCGAACATTCTCTGACCCGTCCGTTCAGCCGACAATTCGGAGAGTCTATGTCGGATGGCCTGCGTCCCCTTCGAATGGGGAGGAGTATCCGGCATGTTGAAGGTGACGGTCCGAGATGACGCCCCGTGGACTGTCTCCTGGGAAATGATCTTGAGAGTTCCCCGTGGGCCGCCGTAGAAAGAAGAGAACACCTGGGGATGTTGGGCCTCCCGGACTGGGCGTGTGTAACCACCCGGTCCATGGCCGCCCGTACCAACCCCCGACCAGAAGAACCCGAATGGCCAGCACCTCCTCCCCCGATCGCTCCAGTAGAGGACACCAACCCCCCAGAACAAACTCCCGAAGGGCTCGCTCAGCCCCAGGACCTTCCCAGCCTGGCTCAGTGGTGTCAAGAGGGGGGGCCCACCCAAGAACAGTTCCGTCAAGAACAGAAGGCCTGTCCCTCCCTAGAGGGACTCCGCCAGCAAGCCCTCGCCCAGAGCGCAGGGGACACCACCGGAGCCCATTGGATCTATTGGGACAACGACTTGTTGTACAGTGAACAGAGAATCGCGGAGTTAGGGGCCAGTCGGGTGCTGGTGGTGCCCCTCCGTTTTAGAGACTTCTTGTTAAATCTGGCCCACGATGTCCCCCTGGCTGGAAACCTGGGTCAAGACAAAACCTACAGTCGCCTGGTGACCCACTTTTTCTGGCCCAAGATGAGAAACGACGTCCTCAACCACTGCCGGTCCTGCCCCACGTGCCAGGCCAGAGGGAAAAGCGGCCGCAAACTTAAAGCACCTCTGCAACCCTTCCCGGTTGTCACCACCCCGTTCGAGAGGGTGGGCATAGACATTGTGGGGCCCCTGGACTCCCGTACAGCACAAGGACATCGGTTCATCCTGGTACTGGTGGACCACGCCACCCGCTACCCCGAGGCTGTTCCCCTGCGAACTGTAACAGCCCCGGTGGTCGGCCGGGCCTTAATGGGGATCTTCTCCCGGGTGGGCTTTCCCCGAGAAGTCGTCAGCGACAGAGGCACAAACTTTATTTCAAAATATATGAAGTCCCTCTGGCAACAGTGCGGGGTCACCTACCGATTCACGACCCCCTATCACCCTCAAGGAAACGGACTCGTCGAGCGGTTCAACCGCACCCTCAAAGGAATGATTGGGGGGTTGGAAGAGCCCCTCCGTCGCCAGTGGGATGTGCTACTGCCGTGCCTCCTCTTCGCATATCGAGAAGTCCCCCAGAAGTCCCTCGGCTTCAGCCCGTTCGAACTCTTGTATGGACACCCGGTGCGAGGGCCCCTCAGCCTAGTCAAAGAAGGTTGGGAGATGGCCCCCCTAAAGACCCCCCCAGATGTCTTCAAGTACCTCCTGACCCTACGCAATCAAACCAGGCGATTCAGAGAAATGGCGAAAGCGAACCTGGAGGCCAGTCAGGAGGACATGAAAAAATGGTACGATCAAAATGCCTCCTCCATCGAATTCGAACCTGGCCAACAAGTGTGGGTGATGTCCCCCACCGAACCCTGTGCCTTGCAGGACAAGTGGACGGGGCCCTTCAAAGTGGTCGAGCGCAAGAGCCCCGTCACCTATCTCATCGATATGGAATCTCCACGGAACCCCCTCCGGGTCCTCCACGCCAATAGACTCAAACCCCACTTTGTGCGCTCGGAGCTCAGTCTCCTGATGGCTACAGACAGCGGAGCGGAAGAAGACTCCGAGCCTCTCCCTGATCTCCTAAGGACCGGGGAAAAAGATGGTTCCGTGGACGGGGTCCGACTCTCAGATGCCCTTACCCCGGAACAGCGCCAAGGCTGCCGGGACCTCCTGCTGCAATTCGGGACCCTGTTTTCCCTCACCCCAGGGGTCACCCCCTGGTGCTTGCATGACGTGGACACTGGGGACAGTCCCCCTATCAGACATCAGGCGTACCGCGTACCAGATCGGGTACGGGCCTGCATCCAAGAGGAGGTGTCAAAGATGCTCACGATCGGGGTCATCGAGCCTTCGGACAGCCCCTGGGCCAGCCCGGTCGTGCTGGTCCCCAAAGCTGCTGCCCCCGGCACCACCCCTGAGCTCCGATTCTGCGTCGACTACCGGGGCTTGAACGCTGTCACCAGAACCGACGCTCATCCCATCCCCCGAGCAGATGAACTGATCGACCGCATGGGGGCTGCCCGCTACCTCAGCATCTTCGACCTGACAGCGGGCTACTGGCAGATCGGTCTCACACCCCGGGCTCAAGAACGATCCGCCTTTTCCACTCCCGATGGCCACTACCACTTCAAGGTCATGCCGTTCGGCATGAAGAATGCTCCAGCTACTTTTCAGCGACTGGTGAACCAGGTCTTGGCGGGGCTCGAGGAGTTCAGCGCCGCCTGCCTGGACGATATCGCTGTGTACAGCCGCCACTGGTCCGACCACCTCCACCACCTCCGAGAGGTCCTGCAGGCCCTCCAACGGGCCGGCCTCACAATCAAGGCCAGCAAGTGCCAAATTGGTCAGGGGTCCGTAACCTATCTCGGACACCAGGTGGGAAGCGGTCTGGTGGCCCCTCTTCAACTCAAGATCGCTGCCATCCAGTCTTGGCAGCCTCCCGTCACACAGACCGAGGTCCGAGCCTTCTTGGGGCTCACCGGCTACTACCGGCGGTTCGTGAAGGATTATGGCAGCATTGTGGGGCCCCTCACGGAACTCACATCCAAGAACCACCCGAAGGAGGTAAACTGGACCCCAGACTGTCAGGCAGCCTTCGAGAAGCTGAAGGCCGCCATGTGCACTGCCCCTGTGCTCCAGGCCCCCGACTACAGTCGGGAATTCATTGTACAAACGGATGCCTCCGACAATGGCATTGGGGCGGTCCTCTCCCAGTTGAACCCCGAAGGACTTGACCAACCAGTGGCCTTCATCAGCAGACGTCTCCGGGCCCGAGAACAGCGCTGGAGCACCATCGAGAGGGAGGCCTTCGCAGTGGTGTGGGCCCTCAAAAAGCTCCGGCCCTATCTCTTCGGTACCCACTTCCGGTTGCAGACAGATCACCGGCCCCTACAGTGGCTAATGCAGATGCGGGGGAAAACCCCAAACTATTGTGTTGGTCCATCTCCCTGCAGGGGATGGACTTCCCTGTGGAACATCGACCGGGCCAAGACCACGCCAACGCAGATGGCCTGTCACGCTTTTTCCGCCTCGACGAGGAGAGTCCCCAAGAGGATGGGTGACTCTCCCCGCCTTCAGCTGGGGGGACGCATGTTGGACAGGCCACAGGAAGGGCTCGCTCCCTCCCAGCATGACAGGGCCCGAGCCCCGGCCCTCCAGGTGTTACCCACAGAAGTACCCCGCACCCCGTCTCATACGGGACTCCTGCCCCCGGACATCTCTGTATCATGGGGCCGAACCACTACCGGGCCTCGCCCGGCCCTGCCGCCATCTTGGACACTGCACCACGAGGCCGCGTGGCCTCAGATCGACCCTAACCCTGGGCCTGGCCAGGCCCCGACATCCCGGCACCACCATCCACCCAGGAGGTGAACGGACCACTTGGCAGGTCAATGGGAGAAAGAAGTGTCGATGGCTCTCCCCCGCCAGGTGCCGATCGCACCCAGCTCCCCCCGGGCGCTGGCTCCACCCCCCTGCTGGGTGTCTGGACTCCCTCATCCCGGACCTCCCGACCTCCAAGTGCGAGGGTCCGGACATCAAAGGGCACCAGACCTATAACTGGGGCAGCTCCAGAGCAGGAAGGCAGTTGTATCCTGGAGTCGAGAGACACCGTGAAGAACTCATCCTTGACGGACTACTGGCGCTGCCGTAGTCCTGCCTTGCGAACTATCGTCCTGCCTGCTGGCGCTGCCGCAACCCTCTGCATCCTTCATCTTCGTCGGGACCTGCTGGCACGGCCGCGGACCGTTGTAACTACCACCTTCATCGGGACCTGCTGGCGCCGCCGCGGACCGTCGCTACCTACGATCATCTCGGGACCTACCGGCGCTGCCGCGGCCCGTCCATCTAGAACGCCGAGCTCGAGTATTGTGAGCTATTCATCATATCATCGCATCTACCAGATTGGTAATAAGACTGTCCCGCTACCCCCTTCCCATCCAAGAGACTAGAATCGAGGGGACCCCTGAGTCCAGACCTCCTTGTACCATTCTACCGTACTTAAAGATCACTTATAAAGAACGTTAAACCTTATCTCTGTGTGGTGTACGTCTGTGGGGGGGAAGTTACTTGTCTGTACGATCGCTGGAGGGGTTCTCCCTGGAGACCTCTCCCATTGTCCTCGGCCGACCCTCCCGGTCCGTCTAACAGCTATTATGGATCAAAGATGCTCCCAAATTTGGAACAGACTCAGATGATACTGTGTTGTCTTTTATAGAAGAATATGATACATGTAAAGTACCCAAAGGTACACAAAATAAGGACTTAAGACAACAAGTCTTACGATTCCAAAGCCCTTGTTGTGGGAAATACTGTCGTTGAAAGTACAAATCTAAGGACAAATTCTACAGCAAATGCCGTTTTGCATTTCCTCGACCTGTAATATCGAAAGAAGAGTGAACAGTTTTATGTCATCTTTGCGACATACTATCACAAGAAAGTCTTTTAAAAAAACCTACAACTTAAGAAGAAATGAAGAGTCAAAATATATAAATGACTACAACCCAGTCATTTTGTCCATGTGGAATGCTAATATGGATATTCAATATGTTGCAGACAATTCCAATGCTGTTGCTCGATATGTGACATCGTACATAACAATGTCAGAAAAGACAGAATTGAAGGAAATGTGGGAAGAGATTTCACATGTGAAGAGTCTAAGTAAGAAATTATACAGTTACAGTTTAAAGATGTTATCTCATCTGGAAATTGGAGCGTATGAATACTCGGATCGCTTGTCATCTGCAAGTCTGTACTATAATCTAGAAGAATCATTTGGGTGAGTCTAGGTCTTGCTGTAAAATGAAACCGAGTTCTTAAATCTGTACAAGAAATTGAATATTTAGCTGAAAAAGAGCCAGAAAGTACAGATATAGTGAAAACAAATATGTTGGATACATATTATCCAAATAGAAGTCATCATCTTGAGAACATTTGTCTCTATGAAGTGCTGCAAAACTATATTTTTAAACAGAAAATTACTGAAAACATCAATAATGGTATGTATGCTGTGATTGGTTCTGAAGGATGTCTGGTGAAACAAAAAAAAGGACATTTGATTAATCACTGTAAACTGAGTTGCGAAACACCTGACAAAAGGGAATTTTACTATTTAGCTCTTTTGCAACTTTTCAAGCCATGGCGTTCAGAATTGGAATTACTTGGAGATTTTGAGAGCTATGAAGATTTTTCAATGCAACTAAAGATACTATAGAATGTCCGTTTTTCCTAATTATTTGAAAATGTTGAATGACAAAATTGAGCAAGAAGCTACAATTGCAGCTGAGATTGCTAGAGACAGTTCTCAAGACAGTCAAACTTCTGCTCCATTGAGTCAGACCCCATTAGGAGAACCAATTGGAAGAGGTGGAAACAGCAATGTATCAATGTCAAGAAGATGTAACAAACTTAGGAAACTTTGACGAACAACTAAATCTTGAGCAGAAAGACATATATGAGCAAGTGAGAGAATAGATTGACCATGGATTACTTCATGAGAAGAAAGAATGCTCTTGCTCATCATTTGAACCTATCCATATGTATGTGAGTGGACAAGCTGGAACAGGAAAACATTTTTTAATTACAAGTTTTCAACAGAAAAGAACTAAGTCACATTTGTCTTGTGTTGTCACTGCCCCAACTGGATTAGCAGCTCACAATATTAAAGGAATTACTTTACATTGTTTAATAATGCTTCCAGTTGAGCATGACAACAAATTAGAATACCACAAGCTATCTGGAGAAGCTTCTTGTGAAGTTTCAAGAGTGTTGAAAATGGAGCTTCTCATTATTGATGAGGTAAGCATGGTCTCAAACCTAATGCTTGCCTTTGTGCATTTAAGAATGCAGCAAATTCTTAAAACAGAGTATGACGTATTATTCGGAGGAAAAAACGTCACCGTTTTTGGAGATCTTCTACAACTTTCTCCTGTAAAAGGACAGCCAGTGTTGAAAACACTGGTGCATGAAGATACTAGAAAGTCTTTGGGGAGTATTGGCAATGTAAAAATGTGCTCATATTTTCAGTATAAGGAACTTACTACAAATATGCGACAGGCAAATGATGTTGTTTTTTTATTTATTTATTTTATTTAGGAAATGTATTGAGTGCACAAATACCCGTGGGTGTCTCAGCGCTATGGGTCCACTAGGCTGTGCAAAAATTGATGCTTACTGGTTAAAAAGCCAAGTTTTTATTTGCTTGCGAAAGGAAAGCAGAGAAGTGCAAGTCTTAATTTGGGATGGGAGACTGTTCCAAAGTTGGATGGTAGTTACCATGAAAGATCTGTCACCCCATGAGACTTTCTTGGTTCTTGGGACCTGAAGTAGGCATGAAGTGGATGAGCGGAGAGATCTTGAAGGAGTATAAGGACGGAAAGAGTCTTTTAAAAAAGCAGGTCCTAAAGCATGAATTGCCTTGTAAGCGATGCAGAGAGCCTTACATTTAGTTCTTTTTCTTACTGGTAGCCAGTGAAGCTGTTTGATAGTACTGGAGATGGGTTTAAATTTAGGGGTTCCTGTGATCAGTCTGGCTGCAGCATTCTGCACCAACTGTAGCTTATTGATAACTCCTTCTTGGGCATTGACAAAGAGCCCATTGCAATAATCGATGCAAGACATCACTAGTGTACTAACTAGCATCTTGGCCGCATCCAAAGGAAGATAGGGAAGAAGTTTCTTAATCATTCTCATGGTGTAAAATGAGGACGAAACCACAGCATTTGCGTGATGCATAAAGGACGGTTTACTGTCCAGCAGAACCCCCAGATTTCTTACTTTGGCCACTGGGGGAGGTGGAGATCCCAAAGTAACAGGCCACTATATGGGTGACCAGACTGGAGAGAGATTGCCAAAAATCATTACCTCCGTTTTATCGGAGTTAAGCTTGAGGCAATTTGTTGACATCCAGTCACTTATTGCCAGCATTCCAAGTTGAAAATTGCATGCCACTTTATCTCCGTTGTTGTTAATGGCCAGCACGATTTGAGTATCATTTGCATAAGATGTCACCGCCAGGTGATGGAGTTTAATGACCCTCGCCAAGTCCGACACATAGATGTTAAATAGTGTCGGGCTTAGCAAGGATCCCTGGGGGACACCACAAGGCAGAGTGAAAGGCGGTGAGTTGAATTTGCCACAGGAGACATATCGGACGCGATCTGAGAGAAAGGAGGAGAGGAGGTCCCTGGCACTGTGTGTGATCCCTACGTCCGAGACACGGTCGATCAGAGTGACGTGATCGACCGTGTCGAATGCGGCGGACAGATCCAACAGAATAAGCACTGCCGACCCTCCCCCATCAAGTATCATCCTAATCTCGTCAGTGGCTTTAATCAGCGCAGTTTCCGTCCCGTGCCCTCTCCGAAATCCAAATAGCGCGTCATCCAGACAGTTGTTATGATCAATAAACTCTGATATCTCATAATCTTCCCTACAATTTTCGCAGGGAAAGGAAGACATGCTATCGGTCTGTAACTAGTAACTTTAGAAGGGTCTAAAGAGCTCTTTTTAGTAAGGGGTTTGATAGTAGCTTTCTTCCAAATTGAGTGAAAAATACTTGAAGAAAACATAGTATTAAATATCTCAGTTAGTTTGAGACCTATGATGTCAGGGAACACCTTTAGGGTGGAGGGAGGACAAGGATCTTCCGGGAGCCAGAGTTAATTGTGGCGAGTAGTTGCAGTACCAGTTCTGGAGGGGCCTGGGTGAAATTCGGAAAGGAGGGGGGTGATATTAGATCAAGCGGGATAGTGTACAAGCTGCCCAGATTTCTGTGATCATTCAATGAGGCAAGTGAAGGTGCGTTAATAATTGTATGTGACTTAAATTGAGTGTAGATGTCAATAACTTTCCCTTGAAAGTGCCCAGCCAAAGAGTCGTAGAGGTCTTGAGTAGTGACAATGGGAGCTGATGTAGTTTGCCCAGATAGACACGTGACAACATGAAAAAGCTGTTTCACTGAGTCATGTGCAAGGTAGATTTGAGCACTGTAGAATTTACTTTTTTCCGTAATAATGAGTTGTTTGTATCTGGACATCATTTGTTTATAGCGTAGTTTATGATCCGGGTCATAATCTAGTCTCCATTTACGTTACTGACGTCTACACATTTGTTTTTCATGTCTGAGGGTTTCATTATACCAAGGTGCAGACTTAAGGGCCCTGTTAGTAGACTTTTTCTTTAGTGGGACCATCACATTGACTGTATCCAGAATCCAGTTTGTGTAATCAATAGCTGCCATCTCGGGATCGGTCACAGTAGGCGGCCGCGAGGTGGATAGTATTGATTTAGATGCATCAATGTCAATACTTTTCCAAGCTTTAAAATGATTAGAAGTAGAAAGATCATTGGGCGAGACACGGCTGGGTCTAAGTGCAATGGCAAAATGAACCACATAATGGTCGGTCCAGGTCAGGGGGAGAGCATCTCCAACCGAAAGAGACCTGTGATTGGAAAAAAGACCGTCCAGAGTATGGCCAGCAGTGTGGGTAGGAGCAGAAACTAATTGAGTGAGACCTACTGCTTCCAGCTCTGAAAGAAGAGCTGCGGTGTCTAAATTATTTAAAACCTCCAGATGAAAGCTAAAATCGCCCAATATGGTGTAGTGATTTTCACCTGCAAGTGGTTCAAGAAGACACCCCATATTCGTAAGGAATGTACTTTGAGGTCCAGGGGGGCGATAGAGAACTATTCCCCTGAAGGGGGTAGAGTGAGGAATAGAGATAGAGAAGCTAATTGCTTCACAGGTCGTGATGGGGACAGGTTCTGTTCGCACTGAGAGAGTCTTACGATATATAATAGAGAGACCACCTCCCTTTTTCGGGGGTGCTCTGTCTAGTCTCAAATAAGGAAATCCTCTCAGGGGTAGCGGTGATAAAATCAGGGCCGCTAGCGGGATCACCCCAGTTTTCTGTCAAGAAAAGCAAATCAAGATTACGATCCTCAATGAAGCTCAACACCTCATATTTGTGTTTGGGCAGGGAACATACATTTATTAGAGCGTCATGGAGGGGGTTAAGTATATGTCCCTTACTGTTAATTTAAACTATTCTTCAAGATATAAGAATTGGAAAATTGACCAAACATGGCAAACAAACTTTACAGAGATGATTACTTTCCAATTTGTTTCCAAATGCAAATATTGTCCCAGAGAAAATATACATGAGAATGTACAGTCATACTTTTTTCGACATGCTGTTTTTATCTTTTGTACCGCTTTTATGATATATGCATATCGAAATAAAGCAATCAACCAACCATACATGAGAATTGCAGAAAACAAATCTGTAATCTGCTTAATGCCAACACTGCGTGAATGTTCTATATTCAATGAAGAAATGTGAAAGTTGGAAAATGAAGAAATTATAAAATTGGAAACAATTGATAAAATAGAACATGAAGGAATCGGTATTATTTTGAGTGAAAAGTTGAAGAGGAAATTGGATTGTTTAGAGAAATCGATAAGTAAAACTGCTGGTTTAGAAAAGAATTTATATGCATGTGTAAATTGTAGGGTAATTTTGCGACGTAATTTGAATGTGGAAAAGGTTTAGTAAATGGAGCAATGGGTAAAATTGTTGATTTTGTTAATTATGTAAATAGAGGTGGGATTGAATTTTTGAAAATCAAATTTGATGAAATTACTGAAGTACAACAAGTTAGTCATTGTGCAGCTCGTTTGTTGCTTGTAAAAGATGTGTATGTCTGCAGAAAACAGTTTCCTGTTTGTTTGGCATAAGCGGTGACCATTCATAATTCTGAAGGTTTAAGTGTAGATTGTGCTTTAGTGAATATTGGAAGTTCCATTTTTAAAGAAGGTATGGCATATGTTGCTTTGTCTCGAGTCAGAACTTTATCTGGATTGTACTTGATTGATTTTGATGAGACAAAGATTTGTGCAGATGCAAATTGTGTGAAAGAGTATAATAAGCTAAGAAGAGAATATGTACCCAATTTAGGTCAATATCCAGTAGTTGAAAAGCGTGTGGTAGGTAGAAAAAGAAGATTTGAGAATATCTGTTGTGAAACTCTAGAGAAAGAAAAAAAACAAGATGAAGTTGCGCCTGCAAGCAAAAAGAAAAAGGACAGTCTAGAAGAGAATGTTGGTTATCGGTTTGAAAATAGTTGTGGTGTCAACTGCTATGCTAATGTAGTTGTTATTGTTGTTTTTTTTTCTTGAAAGTTTGCAACAGCAAATTGTAGAAAATCGGGACAAAAGATTCTGTTCATTGTTGAATTCTGTTTATCAGAAATGTACTAGTGATACAAGTAAACTACAAAGTGTTTCTGATATTCGAAATGTTTTGGACATATGTTCTGGTTGCACTCAATTTA
This sequence comes from Lissotriton vulgaris, assembly GCF_964263255.1. Lineage (NCBI taxonomy): Eukaryota > Metazoa > Chordata > Amphibia > Caudata > Salamandridae > Lissotriton > Lissotriton vulgaris. The sequence goes on from NC_141691.1 coordinate 1,437,822,690, forward strand.
CGCAGAATATTCAGCAAGATTGTCAGGAATTTTTTATATTTATGCTTGGTGTACTGGAAGATGAAGGTATAGATATTGAAAACCTTTTTGGCCTTTCTTATAAATGGCAACATGACTGTCAAAATTGTTTGTTTACATGTAGCACTGACATAGACACTGAGAGATTCTTATATTTGACTTTACCTGACTGTGAATTAGTGTCTTTTAACAATCTAATTAGAGGAGCAAGTCAAAACATGGAGTGGAGCCAATGTAAATCAGAAATGTCACCAACATTACTTATACAAAGATATGGACAGTATGTTATTTTAATGCTGCAACGTTGTAGAGCTGATGGAAGAAAATTGAAAACTTTAATTAAAAATGTTGTAGCTGGTCAATGTTCAATATCAGGAAGAACTTTTGTAGCTGTTGCTAATATTTTTCATGATGGACCTTCTACCACATCTGGACATTACATTGTTTATTTAAAATGTCTGAAAGGTTAGATACATTGTAATGATACTCAATTAGTTTTTAATCAACGTTTGCCCAAAGAGTTACCAAATTCTTACCTAATATTTTTAAAGGCAACATTTTAAGATTTAGTCTGGTGTTATAGAGTATTTTGTAAATGAGGGTAAGGAGCTTTAAGGTGATCCTTTTGTTGATATTGAGGCAGTGTAGATGTATCAGGTGGTGGATGATATGGGTGCCGCCGGGGACATTGATGATCACTCAGGTGGAGGTATTTTGGATTTTTTGTAGTTGTTGTAGGTGTTTGCCTGTAATTCATCTGTAGTGTTTTGCCACAGTGTAGTCTGCTGCTGATGAGGGCCTGTGTCACTGTTCTTCTTCTTTTGGTTAGGATCCACTTGTAAATGTTGTGGAGCATGTGCAGGATGTTATAGCAGTGCGAGGAGAGGGTGTAGACTTCGTTACACATGGAGAGGGAGGAGTTGAGGTTGAATCCTATGTTGTGGACATGGTTAGTAGGTGTTAGTACTGTTCACAGTGCAGTCAGGTAGCAGGAGTTGTCTGAGGCTGAGGGGGTGGGTCTGAGGATGAGTACCTTCATCTTGTGCCAGTTTGTGTTTACATTGCTGCTTTTTATTTAGTTGGTGACGCCCTTCATTGTGTCGTGGAGGTTGCTTTTGATGGTATGTGGCTTCTTGGTGAGGAAGAGGATGAGGTGGGTGTTCTTTGTGTAGGAGATGTTGTTGAAGTTGTGATGCTGGACTACTTGTGTTCGGGTGGCCATGTAGATGTTGAAGAGCGTCGGACTGATGGCTGAGTCCTGGGGGACCCATAGATGATGTCGGTGGTTTTGAATAAGAAGGCTGGGAGGCGGATGTTCAGGATTACTATTGAACAACTTCCAAACAAAGGACTTGATGCATACTATTTGGCTGTAAGGAAAAGGGTGTGAAACCATTAAGGAGTTTTTGCTGTTTAGTTTGTCAGCATATATTTATAAGTAACATTATTTACAGTGTAAGAAAATTAATCATAATGTTTTGTTGTTTTATGATTGTTTCAGATGTGTCATATTTACGTAAGAAATTGCTCTCAGAAAAAAACATTTAAGATATGTTTTATTTCTATTTTATATATTGTTATTGGGAATGTTGACTATTTTTTTTTTTAAATATCCTTATGGATTGTCTTTTTTTAGCCCGCTGTTATGTGATGAGTACTATTGAACTCACTGTTTATAGTGAAGTTCAATATATTCTGAGAACAGTAAAAAAGGCAAATGAAATGTTTTACAAATTATTTTGTGTTGTAAAGTATATATTGTAACTATGTTTTTTTGTATCTTCCACAGGTGATAATTTTATAATACATAATTTTTTTTATTATTTAATATGCTTAAGGGAAGTAAAAGTAACTGAGTTGTGGTGCGGTAGGCAGGTGGGGTGGGGGAGCCGCAGGGTGGGGGGTTATAAACAGCGGAATCTGGATGATTGCAGGTAAGTAAACAAATAAATTAATAAAATGAATTTCATATCCTGCACCCTGCATCGCAAAATGCGATGCAGGGCACGGAACGAAGGGGCATGTTATCAACAAAAGGCGGTACATTATCGCCGCTTTTATCGGCAAGAAACTGCCGATAATCTGGCGATAATGGGCTTGATAATGCATAATCTTAATAATGTCTTTGTGTTGACGAACACGTGTTGTAATGCCTGTGACTTACGTCCTTCAAATTAGTTTTTAGGTGTATGTGAGACCAAGTCTGATAACATCAGAGTTTAAGGACAAACACGTGGTGTCCGTGCCTCGAAATCTCGTCGATCACAAAGAAAATAAGAGCACGATAAAACGAAAGTAACAGATATAATAAAAACAATGGTGAGAAACTACTAAAATGGCCCTGGACGGAGTACTTGATCAACGTTTTGGCGCCTCGGCACTACGTTCCAAATAAATCTAGATAAAATACGATTACTAATATATTACAAAAGTACAGCAGCTGATCACACACGACCCGGAAAACAAAGTGGCAAATTTAATACCTAAAATAAGGAAAGGGTTGTTTGTTGAACTTGAATAAAAAGAAAAAAATGTGGGCTTCAAACGAGTCTGCGCATGCGTAGAGAGTACAACTGCTACACAAAAAAAAAGGAAAGTGATACATACTGTCATAGAAATGAAGGTGCATATTATCAACAAAAGGCGATACTTTACCGCCGTTTTTATCTCCAGTAACTGCCAATAAAATGGCGATAATGGGTTTGATAATAGGCCCTTGTAAATTCCCATAGCAGACCAGGTTCTGGTATTAACATGGGCTGCTATGGCAATTCACAAGGCCATATTATAAAGACCATTATCACCGCTATATCGGCAGTCTCCTGCCAAGAAAAGCGGCGATAATGTATCGCCTTTTGTTGATAATATGGCCCATTGCTCTTTTTTTGACCAGTAAACTTAGGAGTATATTATCAAAGACCGGTGTAAACATTATCGCCGTTTTATTGGCAGGAAACTGCAGATGAAACGGCGATAATGATCTTGATAATACAGCCTTGTTATTTACCATAGAAACCCATGTTAACACCAGAACATGGGCTTCTATGGGAATTAACAAGGACGTATAATTTCCCCCCCCCCCGGGACCTAATGAATAAAATGAACTTCTAGTTTTATTTTTACCTTTTCCACCACGTAGGAGTACTGGACGAGTACCCCGCGATTTTTTATTTAAAAAAAAAGATCCATGTACCACCCCCTGACCAGCACTATAGGTTCAGAATGTTTCTACCCTGCCCCCTTTCCTTATTTCTCAACTTTGTTCTACTGTTTTTTTGTGACTCGGCTCTCGTGACAAATAAGATGGCTGCCAACACGTCCTGGTTTAGAGTATTCACAGCCAATCAACATCCAGCTCCTGCTCGTAATTGTACGGATTTCCATACGTGTACACCGTGATTTTTCTTTATAAATAAAAAAAAGAACCTAAACATACATGTACGACCCCCTGAACAAGCCTAGAGGTTCAGAATGTTTCTAGCCTGCCCCTTCCCTTATTTCTCAACTTTGTTTTACTGTTTTCTTGTGACTCGGTTCTACCGAGGCACAAGATGGCCACCAACACTTCCTGGTTTCGACTGTTGACAGACAGTTCACAGACAATCAGCATGTAGCTCGCGCTTGTAATTGAACAGATTTCCGTACACGTGCTGAACTCCGTCTCTAGATATCGCTATGGTTTTACTTGCAATTTTCTCAGAAACTATTGAACGGATTTACACCATTTAACAAAAAGCACAATCTGTGAACCGAATTCTACCTCTCCGCCAGTAGGTAATATATATATATGTATATATATATTCACTGAAAAAACCATAGGTTTCACACCAGTTATAGTTAGCTGGAAATTTTACTGACATAAAACCACTGAAATTCCACGTTATAGTTAGTTGTACTCACTATAACTTGCGCGTGTAATGCACTGCTGATGACGTCACATATTACATCACTCATGACATGGTCAGTGACATCACTCATGACATCACTGATGACACCATCCAGTGAATGTGTGTATTACTGAAAAATAAATATGTTTTATATTTGTATATGTAAAAGTCAATTGACGAATAAATGTTTAAATAAGTGTCTAAATGGATGTTTTTTTAAAAAAAATTGATTGGTTAACTGGCTTATTAAGTGTATCTTAGTGAATACATATATTAGCGAATATTGTTTAAATATTTAAATGTTTGTATCAGTGTTTCACTTTGTGTACAAGTGGCTGCATGGGTTGGTGAGTAGCTACATGTGTGTGTATATGGGTTATTAGAAGTTTTTTTTAGTATCAGTATGAGTGTCTGTATGGTTTAGTGGGGGTATTACTTAGCACACAGATGCATCAATGACTGACTCACTGTTTGTATGTGTTTGGAAGACGGCATATATGCAGGACTGTATGGATGGATGAGTGTGTATATGTGTGTGTTAGTGAGTGAATGACCGTCTCACTAGTGTCTTTATCAGTAACTACATATGCTTTAATCTAGTATATGTGAGTATTGATGTATATAAGTGAGTATATGTGAGAGTGAGAGATTGTAAGAGTTTCTATAAGTGATTGTTTAAGAGAGTAAGTATGTGTAAGTTTCCTTAGAAGTAAGGTGGTAGTGTGTGTATAGCTGTATATGCAAATAAATGGATGTTCAATAGTCTATTTGCATGTGTGAGTATGTGTGTGAGCAACTTTTGGAAGACTGTCGATGTGTTACAGGATGTATAGGTGTATCACTACATATAATGAGTGAGTATATGTATGAGTGACTATATAGAACTGTTGGTGAATTAGTGGATGTGTATATAAATGGTGGAATTACTGAATTGGTTGTTGTAACTGGTATGGGTATCTCCACTTTTTTGAAAATGTTAGTTTCTATTTTTGAATATGTGTTTCAAGGGTTACTTTACAGTGAAAGGAGGTCTGTCACTCTGTCACAAGGATGGTGTCATCAGTGATGTCATGAGTGATGTCACTGAGCATGTCATGAGTGATGTAATATGTGACGTCATCAGCAGTGCATTACACGCGCAAGTTATAGTGAGTCCAACTAACTATAACATGGAATTTCAATGGTTTTATGTCCGTAAAATTTCCAGCTAACTATAACTGGTGTGAAACCTATGGTTGGTTTTTTTCAGTGAATTTCAAAGGTTTTTTAAATGCTAATCCCTAACTATAACTGGTGTGAAACCTATGGTTTTTTCAGTGAATATATATGTATATTAATATGATACCTTTTTTTTAAAGTATATTCATTTTTTTTTTATGTTTCATCCTGGAGCGCTCCCTGTGCGTGTTCCCGGGGCTCGTCCTGGGAGCGTACCAAAAAAAAAAGAAAAAAAAAGTAATGAAGGAGTGAGCATGAGCAAAGGGGACAGAGATAGTGGTGTAAAGAGAAAGAGAGCTAGAAGGAAGAACACAGAGGGACTGTGTAATAGATAGTAAAACAGAGAAAAGGTATAAATCGAAGTAACTGAGAAAAGGAAAATGAATAAGGGAACAAAAGAAGAGAAGAAAGAGGAAGAAGACTAAAGCAGAGGTTCTGGGAGAATGTGAATGGGTGATGAAAGTAAAAGGAAGGAAAGTAAAGGATGGGGAATGACGGGTAGTGATGGAACTAGAGAAAAGGAACAGCGGTAACGGAGGGAAAGAAAAGAGCAGTGAGTGTAAGTAAAGAGAAGTGAAAGAGAGTGGATAAAAGTGAATAAGGGTAAGATATGGGGAGTGACAAAGAGAAAGAACAGAGAGAGTAAAGGAAGGAAGGATAGAAAGGGACTGAGTGAACCAGAAAAGAAAGGAAAGTGAGGGAGTGTGGGTGAGCAGGAAGACTGAAAGAAGTTGAATGTGTTAGGAAAGTAAGGAAAAGGGAAATAAACATGGAGGATAGGAATAAGTGAGGGAAGCAGATTAAGGAAACAGAGGTGAGGTAGGGTGTGAGAAAAGTAGTGAGGTTAAAGCAAAGGGTGATGACAAACTACATTTTTTAGTCACACTTACCATATAATTAATGAAAACTTACTTGCATGTTTAAACTACACTTTATATCTGTGAAAGACAAAAAAAAGTTATAATTAGTAAAATATATATTTTAAAATAGAAGAAACAGGTCAAGAGGTAAAAAATCAAAAAAGTGTACTAAGAAATAAAGCAAGAGTGAAGGATACAGAAACGTAAATAAAGTAATGTAGAAAGACAAAAAAGAGGGAAAAAGAAATCGAAGGAGAACAAATTACTGAAGGTAAGTAAGATACTAAAAGAATGTGACATACCAAAACGAAATCAGGAAAGAGAAGTAAGTAAAGGTAAAATGAGTGAAAGGGAAAGGAGTCTAAATGAGGATCTATTTACAAGAAAGAGGAATTGAAGATGACTGAGAGTGAGTGAAGGGGAGTCACAGAGTGAAGGGATGAAAGGAATGAGGTTAATATAGAACGATGGAGGAAAAAGGAGTGAGGAAGTAAGTACACAGAAAGACAAAGAGAAGGACTGAGTAAAGTGCAGTACAATGAGTGAAGAAAGGAAAAAGAGTAAAGGAGCAAAAAAAGAAAAGGGAGGGGAAGAGAACTAAAGCAGTGGTACTGAGAGAATGTGAGAAAGCTGAAAAGTGGTGCAAGGGAGAGAGGAAATGCAGACAGTTGAAATTGGATTGAGGAGTTGTGAAAGAAGTGGAGTAAAGGAACAGCGATGAAACAAAGTGAAAGAAAGGCAGTGTAAGTGAGTAAAGAAAGCTGAATAAGGGTGGAAAAAGGAAAATGAGTGTGAGACAATGGGAATACAATATAAATTACACAATGCAAACTATAGAATGACTTATACAATATGTTACATTGTTTATTTTTGGTGTTCTCAGAATATATTGAAATTCACTTAAAACAGTGAGTTCAAACTCATCATCATATAACAGCGGGAAAAAAACACAATCTAAAAGATTGTGTTTAAAAAAACCCATATAAACTTACAAATCATATATGTACACTAATCTTTGATTCACTTACTTTTCCTTGAGGCCAAATAGTAGATAGTGAAGGTCCTTTTCGTAGGAAAATACTCTGCTGTTCTCTAAAACTTCCATTTCATCGACATTCTATGAAAAAAGATCTAAGAACATCTGAAATAATTCTCAACGTTTTCATTTTCCTCCTTGTGTTAAGTTATGATTTATTACTCATATCTTGAACTTTCCTTACGGCCAAATAGTGTCAGATATGTGAGTATATTTTGAATTTTCTCTAATTAAACTCTGAAATTACCGTTTACCCGAAGTTTTCAAAGAAAAGCTCATATGATATTTTCACAATGTTTAAAAATTCATATTCGCTTTTTTGATCACTCATGTTCAACATTTCCTATAAAACTGATATCACTTACTATGAAATCCACTTACAGTACCTATATGAGATAAATAATTTTAAACATTAGACTAACTAACTAACAACTTTTTTTAACTGCTCCCGTCTTCAAAGGCCAATTACCTTTACTAAAACATTGGTTCTAAAAACACTAGGTAAGAATTTTTTAAGTCAAAAGGCACACGCTGTTTATAAGTCAAATGAGAATCATTGCAGTAACTCCAACCTTTTTGACATTTTAAGTAGCATGTATAATGTCCTGATGTTGTCGAAGAACCGTCATGATAAATAATAGCTACAGTTCTAAATGTTCTTCCTGAAATTGATAACTGAGAAGACACAAAATTTTTGATACAAGTTGTCAATTTAGTTCCATCAGGTCTACTTCGTTGGAAAACTAAAATGACATACTGACCATTAGTTTGTATAAATAATGTGGACAGCATTGGACACTTACATTGGGTACACACCATATTATGATCAGCTGCTTTACCTAGATTATTAAATGACACTGATTTGCAGTCTAGTAAAGTCAAATATATAAATCTTTCAGTGTCTATTCTAGTAGTACTTGATAAAGTACAATTGTGGCAATCATGCTGCCATTGATAAGAAAGGCTAAAAAGATTTTCTACATCTACTCCTTCATCTTCCAAAACACCAAACATATACATTAAAAATTCCTGACAATCCTGCTGAATGTTCTGTGAAAAATGTTCTTGACCAGAACACATGTCTAAAATTTTTCGAATTTCTGTTACACTTTCTATTTTTGCTCTATCACTACTAAATTTCTGAAACACAGAATTCAATAAACCGCAGAATCTTTGATCCCGATTTTCAACAATCTGTTCTTGTAAAGTTTTAAGAAAAAATACAACATTAACCACTACATTAGCATAGCAGTTGACACCAGAACTGTCTTCAAATTGAAATCCAACAACATATTGAACATAATGCTTTTTCTTTCTGCTTACAATTACAGTTTCATCTACTTTTTGTCTTTTTGCTACTACCTCACTGCAATTATTTTCATTTCTTCTTTTTCGGCCTACCACACGTTTTTCAAACAGAGGATATTGAGGCAAATGTGGAGCATACTCTCTTCTTAACCTATTGTATTCTTTAACACAATCTAGATCTGCACAAATCTTTGTCTCATCACACTCAATCAAGTACAATCCTGATAAAGTTCTGACTCGTGATAATGCCACATATGCCATACCCTCTTTAAACACAGAACTTCCAATGTTCACCAAAGCACTATCTACACTTAACCTTGAGATATTATGAATTGTCACCGCATATGCCAAACAAACAGGAAACTGTTTTCGGTGAACATATAAGTCTTTTACAAGCAAAAATCTAGCAGAACAACGACTGATTTGTTGTACTTGCTCAATGCCATCAAATTTTATTTTTAAAAATTCAATTCCATCTCTATTTCTATAATTCACAAAATCAACAACATGACCCATTGCTCCATTTACCAGACCTCTCTCAACATTTAAATTCCTTCTCAAAATGATACGACAATTTAAACACACATTCAGAGTCTTTTCAAAACCAGCTGTTTTAGATATACTCTTCTCTAATGAAACCAATTTTGTTTTCAAATTTTCTGACAAAACAATTGTTGCACCCATATGCTCTATTTTATCTATTGCTTCCAGTTTCACAATCTCTTCATTTTCTAACTTTAACATTTTGTTGTTGAAGATGGAACATTCTTGCAGAGTTGGCATCAAAAATATCCCAGATTTCTTCTCAGTAATTTTAAAAAAAATATTCTCTGGAAGAATGTTTTCATTTGGATACAAATTTGAAATTAATCGAGCATGTAAAGCTTCTTTCCCAAGCTCACTTACTTTTCTGATTCTTACATCTTGTAGAATATTTTTATAATCTTCATCCTTTGCCTGTCGCATATTTTGAAGCAGTTCTGCATATTTAAAATGTAACCATATATTAATGTTTCCAATGCTTCCAAGCGACTTCCTGGTATCTTCATGCGTGAGCATTTTAACACTGGTTGTCCTTTTACTGGAGTCAACTGCAGTAGATCTCCAAAAACAATAATGTGTTTTCCTCCAAATAACACATCATACTCTGTTCTAAGAGTTCCTTGCACTCTCAAATGCACAAAAGCAAGCATTAGATTTGAGACCATGCTTACTTCATCAATGATAAGAAGTTTCATTTTCTTCAGGACTCTGGAAACTTCAGAACACGCATCTCCAGATAGCTTGTTGTAATGCAATTTATTATCATGCTCTACTGGCAGCATCAGTAAATGATGTAGAGTAATCCCTTTAATGTTATGTGCTGCCAGTCCAGTTGGAGCGGTTACAACACAAGACAGTGGTGATTCAGTGCTTTTCTGCAAATAAGTTGCAATGGCTTTAATCAGAAAACTTTTTCTTGTTCCTGCTTCTCCATTACGTACAGTCGGACAGGCTTAAATGATGTACATGAGCACTCTTTTTTCTCATGTCTGAATCCATGTTCTATCTGTTCTGTGACTTCGTCATATATCATTTTCTGCTCAACGTTTAGTTGCTTTACCAAATCTTCTAAGTTAATTACATCCTCTTGAGCTTGTTCCATAGCTCTTTCCACCTCATCCATGGCAGTTGCAGCTTCATTTTGGATGATTGATCCTCCTAGTGGATCCTGACTCAATGAAGTAGAACTCTGACTGTCTTGAGAACTGTCTCTAGCAATCTCTTCAGCAATTGTGGTTTCTTGCTCTATTTCTTCGTTCAACATTTCGAGATAATTTGGAAAAACAGGACATTCTATGGTATCCTTGGTTGCATTAAAAGAGTCTTCATAACAGAGAAAATCTCCAAGTAGTTCCTCTTCTGTACGCCATGGCTTAAAGAGTTGCAAAAGAGCTAAATAGTAAAATTCTCTTTTGTCTGGAGATCCGCAACTCAATTTTCGATGATTAATCAAATGGCCTTTTCTCTGCTTCACTAGACATCCTTCATACCCAATGACAGCATATTTTCCATTATTGATATCTTCTGTGATGTTCCTCTTATAACTGTAGTTTTGCAGAACTTCATACAAACAAGTGTTCTCAAGGTGAGTACTTCTATTTGGATAGTATGTATCCAACATGTTTGTCTTCAAAATATCTGTACTGTTTGGTTCTTTCTCCGCCAAATATTAAATTTCTTGTACAGATTTCAAAACTCGGTTTCGTGTTGCAGCAAGACCTAGACTCACCCAAATGATTGTTCTTGATTTGGCATAGAGACTTGCTGATGATAACTGATCAGAACATTCATATGTTCCAATTTCTCGATGCGACAACATCTTCAGACTGAAACTGTATATTTTCTTGCTTAGACTCTTTTCATGTGAAATGTCCTCCCACATTTCCTTTAGTTCTGTTCTAGTAGTACTTGATAAAGTACAATGGTGGCAATCATGCTGCCATTGATAAGAAAGGCTAAAAAGATTTTCTACATCTACTCCTTCATCTTCCAAAACACCAAACATATACATTAAAAGTTCCTGACAATCCTGCTGAATGTTCTGTGAAAAATGTTCTTGACCAGAACACATGTCTAAAATTTTTCGAATTTCTGTTACACTTTCTATTTTTGCTCTATCACTACTAAATTTCTGAAACACAGAATTCAATAAACCGCAGAATCTTTGATCCCGATTTTCAACAATCTGTTCTTGTAAAGTTTTAAGAAAAAAAACAACATTAACCACTACATTAGCATAGCAGTTGACACCAGAACTGTCTTCAAATTGAAATCCAACAACATATTGAACATAATGCTTTTTCTTTCTGCTTACAATTACAGTTTCATCTACTTTTTGTCTTTTTGCTACTACCTCACTGCAATTATTTTCATTTCTTCTTTTTCGGCCTACCACACGTTTTTCAAACAGAGGATATTGAGGCAAATGTGGAGCATACTCTCTTCTTAACCTATTGTATTCTTTAACACAATCTAGATCTGCACAAATCTTTGTCTCATCACACTCAATCAAGTACAATCCTGATAAAGTTCTGACTCGTGATAATGCCACATATGCCATACCCTCTTTAAACACAGAACTTCCAATGTTCACCAAAGCACTATCTACACTTAACCTTGAGATATTATGAATTGTCACCGCATATGCCAAACAAACAGGAAACTGTTTTCGGTGAACATATAAGTCTTTTACAAGCAAAAATCTAGCAGAACAACGACTGATTTGTTGTACTTGCTCAATGCCATCAAATTTTATTTTTAAAAATTCAATTCCATCTCTATTTCTATAATTCACAAAATCAACAACATGACCCATTGCTCCATTTACCAGACCTCTCTCAACATTTAAATTCCTTCTCAAAATGATACGACAATTTAAACACACATTCAGAGTCTTTTCAAAACCAGCTGTTTTAGATATACTCTTCTCTAATGAAACCAATTTTGTTTTCAAATTTTCTGACAAAACAATTGTTGCACCCATATGCTCTATTTTATCTATTGCTTCCAGTTTCACAATCTCTTCATTTTCTAACTTTAACATTTTGTTGTTGAAGATGGAACATTCTTGCAGAGTTGGCATCAAAAATATCCCAGATTTCTTCTCAGTAATTTAAAAAAAAATATTCTCTGGAAGAATGTTTTCATTTGGATACAAATTTGAAATTAATCGAGCATGTAAAGCTTCTTTCCCAAGCTCACTTACTTTTCTGATTCTTACATCTTGTAGAATATTTTTATAATCTTCATCCTTTGCCTGTCGCATATTTTGAAGCAGTTCTGCATATTTAAAATGTAACCATATATTAACGTTTCCAATGCTTCCAAGCGACTTCCTGGTATCTTCATGCGTGAGCATTTTAAACACTGGTTGTCCTTTTACTGGAGTCAACTGCAGTAGATCTCCAAAAACAATAATGTGTTTTCCTCCAAATAACACATCATACTCTGTTCTAAGAGTTCCTTGCACTCTCAAATGCACAAAAGCAAGCATTAGATTTGAGACCATGCTTACTTCATCAATGATAAGAAGTTTCATTTTCTTCAGGACTCTGGAAACTTCAGAACACGCATCTCCAGATAGCTTGTTGTAATGCAATTTATTATCATGCTCTACTGGCAGCATCAGTAAATGATGTAGAGTAATCCCTTTAATGTTATGTGCTGCCAGTCCAGTTGGAGCGGTTACAACACAAGACAGTGGTGATTCAGTGCTTTTCTGCAAATAAGTTGCAATGGCTTTAATCAGAAAACTTTTTCTTGTTCCTGCTTCTCCATTACGTACAGTCGGACAGGCTTAAATGATGTACATGAGCACTCTTTTTTCTCATGTCTGAATCCATGTTCTATCTGTTCTGTGACTTCGTCATATATCATTTTCTGCTCAACGTTTAGTTGCTTTACCAAATCTTCTAAGTTAATTACATCCTCTTGAGCTTGTTCCATAGCTCTTTCCACCTCATCCATGGCAGTTGCAGCTTCATTTTGGATGATTGATCCTCCTAGTGGATCCTGACTCAATGAAGTAGAACTCTGACTGTCTTGAGAACTGTCTCTAGCAATCTCTTCAGCAATTGTGGTTTCTTGCTCTATTTCTTCGTTCAACATTTCGAGATAATTTGGAAAAACAGGACATTCTATGGTATCCTTGGTTGCATTAAAAGAGTCTTCATAACAGAGAAAATCTCCAAGTAGTTCCTCTTCTGTACGCCATGGCTTAAAGAGTTGCAAAAGAGCTAAATAGTAAAATTCTCTTTTGTCTGGAGATCCGCAACTCAATTTTCGATGATTAATCAAATGGCCTTTTCTCTGCTTCACTAGACATCCTTCATACCCAATGACAGCTTATTTTCCATTATTGATATCTTCTGTGATGTTCCTCTTATAACTGTAGTTTTGCAGAACTTCATACAAACAAGTGTTCTCAAGGTGAGTACTTCTATTTGGATAGTATGTATCCAACATGTTTGTCTTCAAAATATCTGTACTGTTTGGTTCTTTCTCCGCCAAATATTACATTTCTTGTACAGATTTCAAAACTCGGTTTCGTGTTGCAGCAAGACCTAGACTCACCCAAATGATTGTTCTTGATTTGGCATAGAGACTTGCTGATGATAACTGATCAGAACATTCATATGTTCCAATTTCTCGATGCGACAACATCTTCAGACTGAAACTGTATATTTTCTTGCTTAGACTCTTTTCATGTGAAATGTCCTCCCACATTTCCTTTAGTTCTGTCTTTTCTTTTTTTGTGATGTAAGATGTCACATATTGAGCCACAGCAATAGAGTTGTCAGCAACGAACTGAATATCCATGTTAGCATTCCACATGGACAAAATCACTGGGTTGTAGTCGTTGATGTACTTGGACTCTTCGTTTCTTTTTAAATTGTGTGTATTTTTGGGTGATTTCCTCGTCACAGTATGTCGTAGAGATGACATCAAATTATTTACTCTTCCCTTAGAACTCACTGGTCGTGGAAACGCAAAACGACATTTTGTGTAGAACTTTTCCTTGTTTTTGAATTTTCTTCGACAGTACTTCCCACAACGATGGGATTGGAAGCGTAAAACTTGTTGCCTTAAATTGTTTTCTTCAGTACTTTTCGGAACAGCACATGTTGAATACTCTTCAATGAAACTCATCACTGTTTCATCCGAATCTGATCCAAATTTGGGTGCATCTTTAATCCACAACAACATATGTATATGAGGAGCACCTCTCGCTTGATACTCCTTTCTCCAAAAGAAATCCAAAACCTCTCCAAGAGGAGGATTTTTTTTATTGGTAATAACAGACATCATAGCTTCAAATCTATGATTGAAATATCTGCATACATTCACTGGATCCAAAGAACACAGTTCTCCTGGTGTTTTCAATTCTATATTTTGTATATTAGCATTTGCCTCGCATAGAAATTCAAGTAAGTCGTCCCATGCATACTCAGCACAGCTAAGAGTGAGGAACCATGTAGGAGTTCCTAAGTTTCTTAGCATACATTTCAATTCCCCATGACGACGATACCAATACTCGTTTGTACCACGCTGACATGCCATGAGATTGATTGGATGAGATTCCAAAATATTATCTTGCAGATTGACTTTCTCCATAAAGTCCCTTGCCGAAACATTTTGCAGATGTGCTCCACTTTTCAGTATATGATTTACTGCATATGAAAGTCCAGACAAGTCACTTTCATACAGTAGATGAAACAAATATGGAATGCATTGATGAAACCTTGAATCTTCAGCATATAATCTTAAAGTCCGGTATTCAGAAGCAGGAATTTGAACTTGTTGATCGTCATACGGTCCACCTCGACCTGTTGGAAATAGCTGTGGAAAACAACGAGCTTCTAAACTTTCTTCCCATACACTAATGGGACTTCCTTTTGCTGCTTTCATTTGAAACAAGTCAATTGCATTCCCCATTACTTCTTTGGAATGCAAAGGATGAACTGTATAATGTTCATATATTTCTTCACCTCTAGACACATCAACTTTTTCAATTTGGCCGACTGAACAATCACTGTCATCTTCTGCAACTATTTCCTCTGCTTCAACACATACATGTTTGTAGTACTCATTGTTTTTGACCAAATACAGCGTTGCCTTTTTGACTTTCCTAACATCCACTAAATCTTGCCAGATTTTCTTACTCTTTGTCGGAACCCCATTAACTAGAATAACTAAAGGTTCCTCTTCCACTTTTTCTACACCAATTATATCAATATTTTTCTTGAAATCTAGAGGCAAATAAACAACTCTTCCCTTTAATCCTCTCTGTAAATCTGAAGGAGGCAATTTCCTTGTCTTAGGCTCCATGCGAACAATTGCCTGAAAAGGATGGACACATTGAATCAATATAGACTCATATGTATTTAAATCTATCAATTCAGAAGGAATGTCTACCAACTCCAGATTATTATAAACAGCTCTAGCAGGCATTCTGTTTTCATTTAATTTATTATAACAATATTTACAAATACGCTGATCAAAACTCAAATCAAAAGAATTCTCCACCAACAAATAAGTTGCAAAATTTCTCCATTCACTATTATTTTCCATTTCACTTTTTGCATATAAATCAACTAACCTAGTCTGAATCTTATAATGAGTCCGTCGACAACACACACAAGTAAAATTAGGCCTTTCACTTGATTTCAACTGAAACTTGCTAATTTCCTGGTCAAACTTTTCTGTACTTGAAATCTGTACATTCTCTTCCACATTACCTTGTATTACTGTGTCAATTTCTACACTGTCCTCTTTTTCACAAAAATAACAAATCTCAATTGCATGCAAAAGAGCATTGTTTAACTGTTTAAGCTTAAGTGCTGGACTTTTTGCAAAATACAACCTTCTCACTAATTTCCTCATTTTGTTATGATGCCCTGCTAACATCCTAAAATGATGAAAATCACTCTGACATACTTTTCTAGAAGGACAAGCAAATGAATGTCCATGCAACCTGTGTTTTCTCTCACTCTGCAAGGATCTAAGTCTTGCAACATCTTCATTTTTTGTTTTAGACTTTTCTTACTATATGTACGTAAGAAATGACGAAGAACATCGATGGAATCCTGTTGCACACTACAAGTACTACTACACTTCCAATTGTACACTGGACCATTAGTACGTCTTCCTAAAACTTCATCACTTAATACCTCTTCCACATCTCTAGACACAAGTTTCTCATTTTCAATCGGACAACCATCTTTCACCTCATATGCTCGACCACTGGTGTCAACTACATGCACCAAATCATTCTCCTGAAAGTAACTCTCCTCATTAAAAAATGGCTCACAACTTTAACTATGCATCCATTCTCCAGAAAAAACTTTACAAAAATTAGTTCAATTAATTACTCTTTTGGATCTACTGTTTGATTTGAAAACATCAATTGTCTTGTTAAGTGTCCTAATTCTATTGATTACTAAAATAAATAATTTGTTCTTAACTTCAAAAGCTTGATCAACAATCTTCTCTACATTTTTCTTTTTCTTATAAAAAGCAGCTCTCTGTGTACCTTTCTTAATGTTTTTTAATAAATTTAAATCTACCCTATTGCGAAACATTCGTTTATGAATGTCCCTAAATTCATTTTGCCTTCTATTCCTATACATATTATTGTCTCCTGCTGCAGTAGTAAGATTTTGGGGGGGGCCTCTCCTTTCTCTTCAAATTTGCTCTCTCCTTCTGTAAATTCACATGTACATTATAATTTTTTTTTATCTAGATATATTCCGAAGAAAGGACTTTGTTGTCTTACCAGGAGCTTTTTTGGCATTTTTTGTAGTATTTGTTGTAGGACACTGCTTTAATTCCGTTGCTCTTTTTGTTTTTTTTCGCATAGCATCTTTCCTTCTCCTCTGGCTTGAGGGCATATTTCCTTACTATTGAAATGTTGATTTAAATCTGTGGTAAAAAAAAAAACACATTATATACCACTATTACCAAACAACAAAGCAACAGCAATAAGTAAACAATATAAACACTACAATGCTTTTACATATGACCTTATCTTTGTTTTTTAAATGTTATTCTAAAAAAATATTTTGAGCACATGAATTGATTTTACATTATTGACAAGGATTAGATAGTACCATTGATTTGCCTCCAAAATCGTTTTTTTAATAACATTTTAGAAACACAGCGCAGGTCCTATATACAAGCATTCAATTTCACTACTGAAACCTCACTGTTTCACAAAATACAAATCCTCTATCTTGCAAATCTTGATAGCAAGCATTATCAAAAAGCAAGACACAAACCAACAGCAAAGGAACTCAGGGCCTTATTTATGAAGGCCTTGCGCCACCGGTGCGTCATTTTTTTCCCATGTTAAAAGTGACGCACCGGCGGCACAAGGCAATCACAAATAAGGCCCAAATGTAAATACCATTGATTTGCCCCTAAAATCGTTTTTTGAATAACTTTTTAGAAACACAGCGCAGGTCCTATGTACAAGCATTCAATTTCACTACTGAAACCTCACTGTTTCACAAAATACAAATCCTCTATCTTGCAAATGTTGATAGCAAGCATTATCAAAAAGCAAGACACAAACCAACAGCAAAGAAACTCAGGGCCTTATTTATGAAGGCCTTGCACCACCGGTGCGTCACTTTTTTCCCATGTTAAAAGTGACGCACCGGCGGCACAAGGCAATCATAAATAAGGCCCAAATGTAAATACCATTGATTTGCCCCCAACATCGTTTTTTGAATAACATTTTACAAACACAGCGCAGGTCCTATGTACAAGGATTCAATTCCACTACTGAAACCTCACTGTTTCACAAAATACAAATCCTCTATCTTGCAAATCTTGATAGGAAGCATTATCAAAAAGCAAGACACAAACCAACAGCAAAGAAACTCAGGGCCTTATTTATGAAGGCCTTGCGCCACCGGTGCATCATTTTTTTCCCATGTTAAAAGTGACGCACCGGTGGCACAAGGCAATCATAAATAAGGCCCAAATGTAAATGCCATTGATTTGCCCCTAAAATCGTTTTTTGAATAACTTTTTAGAAACACAGCGCAGGTCCTATGTACAAGCATTCAATTTCACTACTGAAACCTCACTGTTTCACAAAATACAAATCCTCTATCTTGCAAATGTTGATAGCAAGCATTATCAGAAAGCAAGACACAAACCAACAGCAAAGAAACTCAGGGCCTTATTTATGTAGGCCTTGCACCACTGGTGCGTCACTTTTTTCCCATGTTAAAAGTGACGCACCGGCGGCACAAGGCAATCATAAATAAGGCCCAAATGTAAATACCATTGATTTGCCCCCAAAATCGTTTTTTGAATAACATTTTACAAACACAGCGCAGGTCCTATGTACAAGGATACAATTTCACTACTGAAACCTCACTGTTTCACAAAATACAAATCCTCTATCTTGCAAATGTTAATAGCAAGCATTATCAAAAAGCAAGACACAAACCAACAGCAAAGAAACTCAGGGCCTTATTTATGAAGGCCTTGCGCCACCGGTGCGTCATTTTTTTTCCCATGTTAAAAGTGACACACCGGCGGCAC
Organism: Lissotriton vulgaris; assembly: GCF_964263255.1. Taxonomy (NCBI): domain Eukaryota; kingdom Metazoa; phylum Chordata; class Amphibia; order Caudata; family Salamandridae; genus Lissotriton; species Lissotriton vulgaris. The sequence continues at coordinate 1,437,841,115 of NC_141691.1, forward strand.
AAGGCAATCATAAATAAGGCCCAAATGTAAATACCATTGATTTGCCCCCAAAATCGTTGAGCAAAAGGTATGCACTCAATACACTGAAACCAAGACTGTCACAGAAAAACTCTAATTCAACACACATATGCCTCATTTCAACCAATCAAAACTCTTCCCTCACTATTTTCAAACCAACACCCTTCCCCCTCTCAGACCTTTCTACCTGTTACCATAGCAACTCCCTCCTAACTGAACTCTCAGGTTCAAAAGTTTATTCTACACTGTTGCAAATTAAGTCAGCAAGGATGTTTGAGCTCTCAAAACACCAGCTTATCCAGGGCATTATTGCTTTAAGTGACTTTTTCTTAACCATTCAAATTGCTTCTTTCACACAACACAACCATGCACCCTAACTTTCAGTTTTCAACTATCTGAATCCACCAATCATTGCTTGTGATTCAAGAGCAGGGAAACTCCACAATTTTTTTGTAAACTCCTACTGTTCCAACTGCCATTTCATTCCCACACTTCATCTGACTGCACCAGAACCTTCTCTCATCATGCATTCTGTGTGGATTATTGGACATAGCTACATCCACTGGGCTCAAAGGTATGCAGCTAGCACACATTTTTACAACCTTGATTTATCAATTGTGGAAATCAAGTGGATTGGCCAGAGAGGATTGAGATGTCACCAATTGATACCATTGGTGAAAACCTTTTTGCATCTGCCAAACCCTGACCTCTTAATAGTGCACTGTGGTGGAAATGACTTGGGCACTTTGACTGGGGTTGGTCTGGAAATGCTTTTAAAGAACACCTTTGATCAATTGATGACACCTTTTCCACAAACTGCCTTGGTATATTCCAATATATGTCAAAGACAGAAATGGAACTGGTCCAACCAATTTTGTCCACAATTTGAGAAAGCACGGAAACATGTGAATAAATCTGTTTCTGCTTACATGAGAGAGCGCTCCTCAAAAAAATATGGGAAACGAAATTACATAAAAACCACTGGACAGACTTTCACCAAATATAGAATACACCCTACTACATACCAGTCCCTACCATTATCCCACATTTGATGGTATTCCATTGAGTCATTTGGGCTGTAGCCCTGTCTAAATATCCTGAGGTAAATTACATGACAAAAACACATGTGAAAGTGTTGGAATTTACAAGCAATTAAAATATTACTTACATTTTGTACTTTTATGAACTGACATTTGATTGGTTAAGTACATGAATATATAAGAAAAATGAGAGGGAAACACAGCCATTTTGACAAATACTACCTGAGGTACATTTTGATTGAATTTTGACAGAAAACATCAACTACTTTGAAAAAGGTACATTGTTAATTTGAAAGGGGAACTATGTTGTGCACTTTAAGTTAATTTGGGAAAACGTTTTCTGATAGTTATATACTATCCCTGTGTGATAGTTATAGATTGAGATAGGCTTCTCTGTTATAATTATGGATTGAGTTAGGCTTCTCTAGTATAATTATGAATTTACTTAGACTTCATCATATGCACTTTTTAATAGTTCTACTTCCTGCCTGAAACCATACACTGCCCAAGAATTACTTCACTGTTAAAAACTCAGAAGTACCTGTCTAAACTTAAACCCAACAGTACCCTAACTCTACTAATATAGTTAATTTTTATGCAATTTTCAGAAAGAAAATGGAAGGAGAAAAACAAGCAAATATTACTTATATCGAAGTAAGGAAAATCCAGAAGAGCAAAAAGATAAAGTTGATTTCATGGATGACTCTTTGGACCAACAGTTAATAGAATGTTTGGAACAAATGGAATCATGTACTAATAATTATGAGGAAATACCGGACAATATTATGTTACAAGTTATATTAAATTATGAAAAAGAATCAGAAGAATAAATTTATATTTAATAATTTTAAATTGTTTGAGACAATATACATTTTTATATGTAATTCATGAAGTATTACCAAAATGATTTTATTATAAAATGAGACTTATAGTATACTGTGCAACCTTTTTGTGTTACATAGTAAGTTTACTCATAGTTACTACCTTTCTCCCACTATATTATCTCCTATGTGTATTTGACATCACTTTTTCATCATAAGGGAGCAGGATAGACTACCCATGATCCCCCAGGACTTCTCAGGGAGTGCTTAAAAGATCTGTTTCTGCTTTCCTGACAGACTATGTTAGGGATTCCATATACCACAATAACTTCGATAACAACATGCAAGATATCTACAGAGGAGACGGTGTACATTAAATTTAAATCTCTGCATTGGTACCTACATGTAGGTACTTAAATAAAAAAATAAAAAAAACAACAAAAAGAACATTTCTTTAAAACAGCTACTTTTTTTTAAAACTGTCATTCTTTTTCCCCATGGTACGCTCCCTGGTGCGCTCCCCGGTGCGCGTACCGGGCGCCCCCCTGCGAAAATCGAAAAAAATAAATATTTTTTTGGGCCCCGCAGGGCCCTTTTATGGCCCCCACATCAAACCTAGGAGGTCAGGGGGGGTCTACTCTGCCCCCTTATGGTCATTTCCCCCTTTGTTGTTGCCACCTCTTGTGTCTCGATCCTACCGAGACAAAAGATGGCGGCCGCTCCGGACTGTTTGGAATGTTTACAGACACCCGAGAGCCAATCAGCGTTCCGCATGCAAGTCGCGTAGCGCGCCCGGTGCACTCCCCGGTGCGCGTACCGGGGTGAGCCTATAGATATATATATGTTTTTTAACCTAAATTACTCAAAAACCACTGGAGCACAAATCTTGAGACATAGCAAAGGCACATCGGGCTACCAGTCCCTACAATTTTGCCAAGTTTGGTGCAAATCCATTCAGCCGTTCGGGCTAAAAGTGAGTTTGACCGCCCTATGGAAATTAATATGGAGAAAACACGTTATGGGACCCCCTTTTATCTCGGCCCCGGCTTGACGAATCCCCCCCACATTTTCAGGGAAGGAGTGGAGCGGAGCGGCCACGAACTTTGAGAAATTCGCGAAGATTCTTCCACCAGCGCCAAAGTTATTCCCAATAGAATGTTGCGGATTTCCTATGGAAAGTAGATCCTAACTATAACTACCTACTGGTGACCACCAGTAGGTAATTCACTTAAAAAACCATAGGTTTCAGGCCTTATATAGGAATTAGCATTTTAAAAAAACATTGAAATTGCTCCTATATAGTTAGTTGAACTAACTATGTTTCGCGCACCCGCAATCCACTGCTGATTGCACATATTACATCATTCATGACATGGTCAGTGACATCACTGATGACATCACTGATGACATCTCAAATTACATCACTGATGACATCACTGATGACATGTCATTTGACATCACGGATGACATCACTGATGACATCATCCAGTGACTGTGTGTTTCTGTAAAGTTTAAATATGTTTTACATATTGAAGAATGAGTGGATGTATAAGTGTCTGGATGAAGGATTTAGTAGGTGCGTGACTAACTGTATGAGTGAGTGATTAAATGTGTCTTACTAAATGCATGGGTTAGTGACTAAACTGTCTGAATGTGTGCATCAGCATGTCTGTTGTTGTGTAAGCTGCTGCATGTGCTGATCCGTAGCTATATGAGTGGCTATATGGGTTATTGATTGGTTGCCCAAGTATTTGAATGGGAGACTGAGTGTGTGTGTGGGTGGCTGGGAGGTGTGTGACTCTGTGCATAGATGTGTGAGCAGTTGATTCACTAGGTGTATGAGTTCAAAAGTGCATGTTGAAACAGCTATATGGGCGGTTGACTGTGTGCATGGGTGTGTTGGTGAGTGAATGGATATCTCAGTGCTACATGTCCAAGTAAGTACATATGTAAAACACAGTGCATGTGAGAGTTGGCATATATAAATGACTATACATGAGAGCCAGTGAATGTGCGAGTGGCTGTATGGATCATTGTGTACTTGTATCAGTGATTATATAATTGAGTAAGTATGTGTTAGTATATGTTTGAATAAGTAAGGTGTTGTGTGTATAACTGTATAGTTGAGGAAATGGAAGTGGTATTTATTCTTTGCATGACTGACTAGGTGTGTGAGTAACTCAATGGATGGGTGGCAGTGTGTGAGTGTCTGAATAGGTGTATGAGTGCATATGATAGTGTTGTATTGATGAGTGACTGCATGTATGAGTGATTCTATGGGTGAATGAGTGAATGTTTGTGTAGACCTAGGAATCAGTGAGTGCGTATGTAGTAACTGGTATTGGTGTGTCAATGGTTTCAAGAATGGAAGTCTGTATTTAACAGTGGGTGTATCAAAGGGTATATTAGAGTGTGAGGAGGTGCATCGTATTATCACATGAATGATATCATCAGTGATGTGATCAGTGATGTCAAATGAGATGTCATCAGTGATGTCATTTGAGATGTCATCAGTGATGTCATCAGTGATGTCACTGACCATGTCATGAATGATGTAACATGTGACATCCATCAGCAGTGGATTGCGGGTGCGCGAAATATAGTTAGTACAACTAACTATATAGGAGCAATTTCAATGTTTTTTTAAATGCTAATTCCTAACTATATAAGGCCTGAAACCTATGGTTTTTTAAGTGAATTTGCAAGGTTTTTAAAATGCTAATTCCTAATTATATAAGGCCTGAAACCTATGTTTTTTTTAAGTGAATATGCAAGGTTTTCTAAATGCTAATTCCTAACTATATAAGGCTTGCAATCTTTGTTTTTTTCAGTGAATTTGCAAGGTTTTTTAAATGCTAATTCCTAACTATATCAGGCGTGAAACCTATATTTTTTTTCAATAAATTTCAAAGGTTTTGTAAATGCTATTTCTATTAGCGGATAACGTTTATATATGTTATTATCCTTCTGGGACCACCTGAGCAGCCATCTTGTTTCTCAGGAGAAGTGAGGCACAAGAGAGCACAAAACAAGAGTGGAAAACGCGAAAAGGGGCAGGGTTGAGACCCCCTAGCCCTTCTCAGGGGGTCCCAGAAGGACCACCAAGTGCAAAACATTTTTTTATTTATTTTTAAAATTGCCGGGTATGCGCACGGTACGCGTACCCCACGATTTTTTCGAATTGTTAATTTTTTTTGCCCTTGGGGGTCCTTTTGGGACCCCCTGAGAAAGGGCTAGAGGGTTGGGGGTCTCTACCCTGCCCCCTTTTTGTGTTTTCCACTCTTTTTTTGGGCTCTCTTGTGCCTCAGTTCTCCTGAAAAACAAGATGGTGGCCAACACTTCCTGGTTTGGACAGTTTGGAATGTTGACAGTCGACTGCCAGCCAATCAGAAACTCGCTCGCGCACGTAAGGGTACGCGCACGTATGCTTATGGTACGCGTACCGTACGCATACGGTGCGCGTACGGTGAGCGCATATAGATATATAATTTGCTCAAATTCAATTTTCTCAAGAACTACTGGAGGGATTTTCACCAAACGTAGCAAAGACACATCTGCATGCCAGGCCCTACCATTTTGCCAAGTTCGGTGTAATTCCATTCAGCCGTTCGGGCTGTAGCTGTGTCTAAACGTCCCTATGGAAATTAACATAGGGGAAACACATTTTGGGACCCCTCTTTCGGCCCCTGCTTGACGAATCCCCCAGAAACTTTCAGGGACGGAGTGGAGCGTAGCTGGCCAAAATTCTGGTAAATTACACACAGATTTCTCAATCGGTGCCAAAGTTATTCCCAATAGAATGTTGAGCGCATATAGATATATAATTTGCTCAATTTCAATTTCTCAACAACTACTGGAGGGATTTTCACCAAATATAGAAAAGGCACTACTGCATACCTGTCCCTACCATTTTGCCAAGTTTGGTGTAATTCCGTTCAGCCGTTCGGGCTGTAGCCATGTCTAAAGGTCCCATAGAAAATGCCATTTGAAAAATTTCAAATTCAATTTTCTCAAGAACTACTCAAGGGATTTTCACCAAACATACAAAAGGCACTGCTGCATACCAGTCCCTACCATTTTGCCAAATCTGGTGTAATTCCGTTCAGCCGTTCTTGCTGTAGCCTTGTCAGAATGTCCCTATGGAAATTAACATGGGGAAAACACGTTTTGGGATCCCCCTTTTTTCTCGGCCTCCGCTTGACGACTTCCCTCGAAACTTTCAGGGAAGGAGCGGAGCTCAGCGAGGCAAATTTAAGGAAACATACAGGCAGATCCCTCAATCAGCGCCAAAGTTATTCCCAATAGAATGTTTAGAATTTCCTATGGTAACTAGGTCCTAACTATAAATACCGACTGGCTATCGCCAGTAGGTAATATATATATATATATATATTATTATTTTATTTTTTTTTAATTTCACAGCGCGCAGCCAAAACTACGCAGATGCACTCTACTCCGAAGGTATAAAGACCACTCTAATCTTCAATGCGCAGTCCAAGAAAGATTTATTAATTCATTGCAGCATGTGAAATGGGCAATGGAACAAAAAACCCCAATGCGTTTCGGCGAAACACTCGCCTTGGTCACAGGTGTTTTATGCAGTGACCGCAAACAATAAATAAAGTTTTGATAAGTTTTGAAAAACATGTCTCGTGTGAACACATATGTGAAAATAAATAAAGGACTCAGGGCCCATTATGCAGCGGCCATCTTGACATTGGAATGTACTCAAGACGGAGCCTACTTTGGTGGACGTTCTGGGGGACATTCCCAAAATGACATACCGGAAGGCTAATTCACTTAGGGACAAGCTAAGTAAGAATGAGGTGAGCACCAATGTACTCAGAAGCAATGACATACAGGGTTTCTATACTTACATGAAGTGCAAAGCGTGCAAGTATAGCAATAAGGTCAAGAGGGTCTTTTATCCAGTAGAAGTACTGGAAAAAACTATTGGTAAACATCTGACCTGTTTATCTGAATACTGCATCTACATTTTGGTATGCCCTTGCTCCAAAAAGTATGTAGGGAGCATGATGTTCCCTGCGAAAAAAAAAGAGTTTTGGAGTATATGAGGGCTATCCAAAATAAAGACCAGACATCGCCAGTTGCCCGTCACTTCGAGGAACTTTATAACGGCAACCGTAATCTTTTGAAGTTCTTCATAATTGACAAACTCCCAGTGATGAGCAGAGGGGGAGACAAGATTCGTAAGTTGAGACAACTGGAGAATCGATACATCTTGAATTTAGACACCCCGATACCCAATGGCCTTAATTTGGAAGAAGAAATGAAATGGCATTTGGGGGAGTAACAAACTGCTGTGTCCTATAGGTGTGGCTTACTGTCTTTCTGTTTTGGATGTTGTTGGTGATGTAGATGCATTAAACTTTTTCATGTTTTAAATCAAGTGATATTTACATGATGGCCCTGATTTACCTCCGTGCTTTTGCTGTTGTTTTTAAACTTACTCACACATATTTATTTTACGCTTTGAATCGCTTAGGAAGGACCATGGTCTGTGTTGGCCATATGTGGTGTATGAAGGGTTATCTGGTACTATGAGTTTGACTGGCTTCTTATCTTTTTAATTTTAGGCAATTGTGGAGTAGCTGTTCGTCGGATATGAGCACCCACTGGGGTTGTGATAAGAAGCATTACTGTGTGTGGATTTCGTTTTTGTTCAAGATTCCCACTTGGGAAGAATAAGATGTGTAACTTTTACTGTGCTTATTTGCCTTAAATACCTGTATGTAGTAATTATGTTGTGATTATTGATCTTGCCCACTGGGGATGTTTATTTATTTCTCGTGCTATTAGTTCTCTTATAATGTTAGGAGATATATATACAGGAAAGCGCAACAGCAATATGAAATTTCACTGTATAAATGTACTAGGCACATGTTTAGGAACCCATGGCAGAATCGTGGTTACCATATTGTTGTGACCAGTTATCAGCTATTTTCCCTTTTTCACTGTTTGCCTTATTCATTTATTTAAGTGCACTTGCAGTAGAATAAGTTAGAATATGCCAGCCCTTTGATCAGTTGTTACTTATACCACTACAAGATGGCCGCTGCATAACGGCCCCTGAGTCCTTTATTTATTTTCACATTTGTGTTCACACGAGACTTGTTTGTTCAAAACTTTTCAAAACTTTATTTATTGTTTGTGGATCACTGCTTAAAACACCCGTGACCAAGGCGAGTGTTTCGCCGAAACGCATTGGGGTTTTTTGTTCCATTGCCCGTTTCACATGCTGCAATGAATTAATAAATCTTTCTTGGACTGCGCATTGGAGATTGGAGTGGTCTTTATACCTTCGGAGTAGAGTGCATCTGCGTAGTTTTGGCTGCGCGCAGTGAAACAGAATTGAGTAACAGGGTTACCTCTGCCCCTGTGATGCACCGCTGTCTTGGTGTCCCGGCGGTTTGGTGGAGGATGTGAACAGTGCAATATATATTCACTCATACAAAACCATTGAAATTCCCCCGTTAAAGTTAGTTCAGGTAACTACAACTCGCGCGCCCGCAATCCACTTCTGATGACGTCACATATTACATCACTCATGACATGGTCAGTGACATCACTCATGACATCACTGATGACATCTCAAATGACATCCTCCCCACTTCCAGATACCTCCTTAAAGATGTAGCCACCCACCATTTCGACTCTTCTTGCCTTTTGAGCTTTTCTAATATTCGAAATATTTCCTTCAGCCCTATGCTTTTATTGCTAGGTTCTTCATTTTTGATTATGCTGGCCCCTTGCGTTTCATCCGGGGTTTCATCCGGGGCATCAGAGAACATCCCCTCTGCAGATAATGCGTGGTTTAAAGGGTGTCTGCAGACATTCTTGCTGATGTTACTAATGCACAGTGTCCCGGTTCTACAACTGGCAAATGCCCTTGAGAACTGTCACCGATTGCGCACCTCCCCACCTGACCCTTACCATATATATATATTTTTTCCCTTCACATCTCTTTTAATAAGCTTGATCCCTTAACTGAGTGAGCTTGATCCCTTAACTGGATGTGAACGTGGGCCTGCAAGCGAACGCTCTCTCTGTATTAATGGCCTCGCAGTTAGTTAGTTATCTCGCCCTCCGAGCAATGAATACTTTTTGAAGGAGGAGGGGCTTACTCGAGAAGTAGTACAACCCGTCACTGCCTTTGATGTAGCCCCAAGAGACTCGTTTTTTTCAGTTTTATATAGCTCAAGTTTGGAGCACTTTATAAGAGCACCAGTTACATATTCATTTTTTTTTAAATCACCTGAGGCAAACCTGTTTTTCCAGCTCAAAGGTCAGCTATTATTTTTGCAGCTTTCTATTGCACCAGCTCGACCAGGGAGTATAGCAGCCCTTAACTCTAGGGGTCGTGGGGATTAAGTGATTTACCGAGAGTCACAGGCTGTTGGGCTGATGCAGAGAAGACCCCGAGGGGCCAAGGCCCAGGTTCATGGGAAATGACCAGCATGGGGGCCTAGCTGTGAGCTCACCACTCTTGGAGATCACCTTACCCCTAATCACCAGTCCCTGGCTGCAGGGTATGGTGCCGTCACTCAAACCCATTACTTTCCTTTTCCTCAAACACTCTTTCCCCGACAGATTGGAAAATTTCAACAAGACAGGACATGCCACCTTCACAACACAACGAGCATCTGTCCAGCAGGCACTCACCACTCCACTCTTGCCTGTGTCAAGCCTTGCATAACAAAACCTACTCTGCATCAATTCATCTCCTCCTTCGCATCCTCCATTCTACAGTGCTATATTGAGCATCTACCCAAGGCACTCCACCTAAGCAGCAGTTTCTTAACACTGGTAGGCATGGGAGCCTACCTCCAGCTACCAGGTCGGCAGCCTCAGTGCTACTCTATCTTTTCTGCTCATTCAAGCCACTACTAGGCTTTAAGCCACAATGCGCTCTGCTACCCTTGACTATCACGCTCCTACTGTTTAGTGGGCAGAGGGTCATCGTCAGGCTTGTGGTCATGTGATTCTTTGGTCCGCAGCGCTGCTGGACTCCTCATGTCTCAGCCGGGGTGGCTTCATATGCCCAACTGTGGTGATCGCTTCCTGGCAACGCCGATGGGGCAGCACAGTGAGTAGTGCAGCAGGCTAAGTCACCCAGATGCCTCGGAAAGCTGCTCTTGAAAGTTGATCTGTGCACTGACCCACAGCTTCCCAAAGTACCTGTTGAGAGAGTCTTGTCTTTGTCTGTCAGATGCCTTCTGACAGTGAAGAGTTTTTGGATATCGTGGCCATAGCCTCATTGCTCCACATTCATTTTGAGTTTTGTAGTCGCTGTTTCTGTTTTCTTATTGATATGTGACACTTTGTCTCTGTTGAAGATAGTTCACAAGGTCATATATATATATATGCGGGTAGCAGTCAATTGGTTGAATTGTTGCTGTGATTGCCCACACCTTGCTCTGCATGTGCATTGACTTGGTCCTCAGGAGTGGGTGTAATGCGATCAGTTTGGTTGTTGCTTTCTGGTAAGTTTTCTCTCTGTGGTTTCTCAGCTGAGTTTGGATTCCAGAGTCACCCCAGGTAGGAACTGCTCTTTTCCAATTTGATCTCCTCTCCATTGAGGAGGATCTGGGGGTGCTTCCTGTTCAGCTTTCTGGTGAATAATGTTGCTGTGGTTTTGCTCATTTTCAGGGTTATCTGCCAGTCGCTGTACCATTTGGAGAGTGTGTTGCGCAATGTCTCAAAGTTCTTAGCCACTTCCTTGTCATTGAAAGATTGGGAGATGACTGCAACATCATCGCCATAAAGAGCAAGATCAGTCTTCTTTAAGTCTGTGGGGATATTGTTTGTGAATATATTAAAGAGGAATGGTCCCAGAATTGATCCCTGATGTACTCCAGCAAGAATAGGGCATGATGTTGAGCATTATTCTCGTACCGCCCCGTGAAAGGTCTGTTCTGACAAGTAGCTAGACAGCAGCTTAACCAGGTAGCTTGGAAACTTGAGCTTGATGAGCTTGTAAAGCAGTCCTGTGGGCCATACTCAGTCAAATGCTTTTGCTACATCCACAAAGACTACTCCAGTAGACTTGTTGATGTTGAATCCATGGCTAATGATGTCCACAACTCTGAGAAGGTCGTGTTTTGTTGAGTGGTCTTTCCGAACCCAAACTGTTCTTTGCCGAGGAGGTTTTTGCTTGCCGCAATGTCCATGAGATGGGTGAGGATAACTTTTTTGAAGAGCTTCAAGATGCCAGATAGCAGACTTATGGGGCAGTAGTTTGCAGGATCTCGTAGTGGTTTTCCAGTCCTAGGGAAAACTACTACTTTTGCTTCTTTCCAGGCATTAGGGAAGTACTAGTGCTACATACACACATTGAATATCTCAGCAAGATGATCCAATGCTGTATCTGGGAGCATCTTGATGGCTTGGTTGGTCATTCTGTCCTTTCCTGGAGCCTTTCATTTTTCAGTGTCTTTGCCAGGGCCAGTACTTTGTCAGTTGAGTATTCCTCAATTGTTGCAGCTTCTTTTTCTGGTGGGTACTCCAAGTGGTGCTTAGCGACCTCTTGCTCAACTTCTGCTACCAGTTTGCTTGCCTGGTTAGGTCTGAAGGATGCCTCCAGCGTGTCAGCAAAGACCTCAGCCATGTCCCTGTTGCTGTATGCCAGATTAGTTTTTCCTTGTATCGGTTGGTTTGTTTCCTTCTTCCCAGGCAAGTGTTGGGTCATTATCCAGAGAGAGTTGTCAGAGCCCTTCAAGTTATCTATAGCTGCTTCCCATTTTTCCCCTCTGACCTGGCTTATTTGCATCCTCAGCAGTCTTGTCAGCTCGTTGTACTTTTTCAGCAGGTCAGGTGTGCGATTCCTTTGCCACTCTTTTCGGGCTCTTTTCTTGTCAGCTATCGACTTCTCGATGCTGTTCAGGAGGTCATAGATGGAACAGCATTGGAGTTTCTGCTAAGGGACACTGCGTTCAATAGCAGTGTGGACTGCAGCTGTGAAGTGATGAACCGCCTGGTCAATGTCTTCAATGCAGCGCAAGGGGCCTGAAACCAGTATCTCCTCCAGGATTTTCTTGTATAGGCTCCAGACTGCCTTTTGAAGTTGTGCTTGGTGCCCTATTACTGGTTTTTCAAGCACGTCCCCAACTGTGATTAACACTGGGTTGTGGTCAGACATCAGCCCTGTTATGTTTCCAGAGCTATAGACTGGGAGAGATTCTTCATGACGACTATGTCCAGAACGTCCGGTTTATGCAGTGCAGAGCCTGGATAGTGTATTGGTGGAGTCGGGCCAGCTACTACAAAGTTCTCCTTCTTTGAATGGGAAAGTAGAGCATTTCCTTGGCTGTTTGCAGTGTGAGAGGTGCAGCACTTGTGCTTGGCATTAAGGTCAGCTCCAATTAATGCTGGAATGCTGGGGTCCAGTAAAGCATCCAAGTCCTTTGGGCATAGCTTAGCAGGGGCGTGTAGGCGGCAATCAACGGTAGAGGGCTTGCACATGTCTGGATCTGTATGCCAGTTGCTTCAATACTCCCCACTGTTGGTAGTGCGATCTCGTGGTGCTTCACTTTTGTGCTGATAATCACAGCTGTTCCTCTGCCCTTGGCTCCAGTGATGCTATATGTGTGATACACCCTGTAGTTTGCTAGGTTAAGCTTCTGGCTTCCTTGGAGATGGGTCTCAGAGATAAGCGCTGTACTAACATCCAGGGTTTCCATCAGGTGCAGGAGTTCTGCAGTTTTCTTCTGAATGCTATGGGCATTCCACATAAAGAAGAGGTTTGAGGAGGAGTTTCACATGCATCCAAGATGGCCGCGTGAGCTTAGGGCTCCCGAGACCCCCGTCACCCCCTGAATATATCCTGTTGTTTATCCTGTTCACTGTAGCGTGCTTCTTGTTGCGGAACTGAAGTAGTATCAGACGCTGAAAACCGTGTCCCGACCGTGCCCCGGAATCCAGAGTTGTAGAGTTGGGAAGTTTGCGGCCTGTCTGTCTCGGATGTCCGGCGCTTGGGCTGGCATTATGCCCGAGGTGTAGTGGGATAACAACGGCACAAGGGACCGCAAGTGGCCGGCCCGGCCTCGCGACTGGATTTGGTTTTACTTCTGATTTGCCCGGGAGCTCTTGGCGATCCTGCCGGGGTGTGCTCCAGATGTTCGGAAACCCTAAGCAGCAACGGTGGGCCATATTGTGAGGACATGTTAACAAAGTGGAAGCCTGTGGTATCGAAACCGAGGATTTTGCGTGGACGTCGCGCCAGTGAGGGTGCTGAGGGTGCTGAGGCCTGGGATCTTTGCCGATTATCGGGCACAACGGAACTGCAGATGGTGATCAGAGTATCCCAAACATTCTAAAGAGTCGAGAGCAAAAGACTTGATATTGGCCCAACTATAACGATTATATAGCACTGCCACCCCTAATCGGACGACGAGTATAGGTTTGTCCCAAAATGGCGACCAAACCGGAGGGGGATAAACGGCAATCGAAGAACGCTAGAGGGGCAAGATATATCCAATCCAACAATATGGACCGATATGCGCAATCCAAGGGGTCACCTAGTGGACTGGGGAAGTCAGAAGAAGGGGCAAAAAAAACCTCTGCCCTGGAAGTGGAGTCTACGCTACAAGATGTAATGGCCGCCATTGATGGGGTCAAGTACTCTCTCGGGCAGAAGATGGAGACTCTGGCTCATAAACTGGACACTGTGTCTATTGAGGTTAACTTGATCCGTGTGGACCTCACAAAAACGAGTGAGAAGGTGAAATCTCTGGACAATAGGACGGCCAGTCTGATGGACGATGTAACAGAATTACAATCGGAAGTTCGGACTCTGAGGGCCTCGAATGAACTGGTAATTTGTTGACTGGAGAACTTTGAAGGGCGGGCCCGAAGGAATAACGTAGGCATTATTGGAGTGCCGGAAAGGGCGGAGGGGCAAGCTGCAGATCTCTTCGTGGAGGATATCATATCCAACAATTTTAAGCCCAAAGGCCTAGGGAATTTCTTTACCTTAGAGAGAGCACACAGAATTCATGGAGGAAGGCCACGAGTCGGTGCCCCCCCGGCCCTTGATAGCGAGGATATTCAATTCTAGGGACAGGGGTGCGATCCTACAGGCCTCCAGATCTGGGAGCCCCTTGAAGTACGAAAACTCGTCCATCAGCTTTTTCCCGGCCCTCACGCAGGAAGTCCAGAAGCAGAGAATGAGCTTTATGGGTGTTAAACTGAAGCTTCTTGACAAGGGACTTAAGTATGCCATGATATACCCGGCCAAACTGAGAATTGAACATGAAGAGAGGGTTTACTTCTTTGATAAGCCGGTAATTGCTGCGGACTGGTTGGACACTTTAGCTGCTCGGCAGGAACCCCGGAAACAAAGTGGAGAAGAGTAAGAGGGTTCGCAAGAACAAGAATAAGTACTGTTACCATAGGAGCTGAGGACGGTCGGGGAACAGATTATTGATGTAATGTTTCTGATAAAATGTTTAGAATAGTGAAGATGGGGGGTCAACGGACTCTCGGTGGGTCTTTTTCCTCCTCAGACCTACTTTTTTGTAGTTTAGTCTAGATGTTGGGGCGACAGGCACACTGCAATTTGGGGAGGCTTGATAGTCGTAAGCAGGGGTGCAGGGTGAGGGGTAGAGTAACGGGAAATTTCGGGGGGGTGGGGGGTCGTTCTTTTTTTGTTTTGTTTTTGTGTTTTTTGTGTTTTTGCAAGGCATTGTATTTCAAGAATTAGCAATTAATAGCTGCTTGTCTAGGGTGGGGGTGTTGGAGGGGGTTGGATCTTCTTTATATTTCTGGATGGGGGATAAGGGGTTGAGGATCATGAGTTGGAATGTGAATGGGTGGGGGATAAAATTAAACGGAGTGTGGTTCTACAGTTCCTCAAGCGTCACAATCCGGATGTGGTCCTACTCCAGGAGACACACTTAGTAGGAAATGCATGTAAGGCTATGCATAGAAAGGGATATCGTCTGATAGCACATGCGGGATTCACTTCGGGTTTCAGGGGAGCTGGGATCCTACTTAAAAAATCGCGCCCGATTGTAATAGATTCGATCGTTGAGAAAGACAGGGGACGATACATAGCGGTGTTGGGTCGATGGGAGGGGAGTACTCTTTCCTTGGTTTCGATTTATGTCCCCCCAGGCATGCAAACAACTACCTTTGCTGATTGGGGGAAGGTCCTCCTGGACCTCCAGAGGGGACTGCTCTTTTTGGGAGGAGATTTCAATGCCGTGGTTTCGGGCGCCGTGGACAGGTATCCATCTGGAGATGTAGGACACGCGCAAAGATGGTTACCTGATGTCATGGATGTGTTAGGTTTGATTGATACTTGGAGACTCTATCACCCTGATCAGCGGCAGTATACTTTCCAATCTGGGGCTCATGGTAGCCTTTCTCAAATTGATTATTTGTTGGTACCGCGGCCCAGGCGATATATATTGCGGAAGTGAAACACATGACACGGGGCATATCGGATCATTCGCCCGTCTGGCTTAGATTTGTGATTACCCCCGGATCGGGAGGTAGAGTGGCCCCAATCAACCCCTGGTATTTGCGTAATCCTAAAATTCGTGGTGACCTGTTGAAGACTTTGGAGCATTATTTTCAGGAGAACGAGGGTTCAGTATCCTCATCGGTCTCGCTCTGGGAGGCTTTCAAAATGGTTGTGAGGGGCCAGGCTTTGTCACTTATCGCAGGTGTTAAAAAGCAGAGAAATGAAGAGGTTTACGAGGGTGGAATCTGAAATAGCAAAGATAGAAATCGAATTGGAACAGGAAATGACCCGTGCTAGACTACATGTTCTGCATCATAAGCAGCTCGAGTATAGAACGTTGGTCACGGATGGTGCTAGAGCTATGAGTAGGGAGCAGCAGGGTTGTTTGTATGATGTCGGAGATAAGGCAGGGAAGTTGATTGCTTGGCTGGATAAGAAAGATAGAGCAGATCGTGTTTTTCCTGAAATTGAGACTGCGGAGGGAGATCGTATAACGGATCCTCAGGGAATTGTGGATGGTTTTGCAAATTATTTTCGGACGGTGTATACTTCCGTATCAGACCGATCTGAGGAGGATTCTTGCTTGTTGTTGAGGGATATTCAGCTCCCGTGCCTTACTAAGGAGGATCGCAAGTTTATGGATAGTAAGGTCACTGTGGGTGAAGTAGCTCTTGCAGTTCGTTCTTTGAATCCGGGTAAGGTGATGGGCCCTAACTGACTCCCGATTAAATTGTATAAGCTCCGACCAGACAGGGTTGCCCCCTATATCAGAGACATGTTTGTTGAAGCTCGAGAGCGGGGCGTATAACCGTATGACCAGAGAATGGCTTCAATTGTTGTAATACATAAGGAAGAGAAGCCCAAATCCAACAGTGCCTCATATAGGCCGATCTCGCTGTTAAACGCGAAGCCTAAGATACTTGCCAAATTGTTGTCTAACAGGCTTATCAAAGTTATTAGTGAACTGATACATCCCGATCAGTCGGGATTTATCCCACATAGAAATACGGCCTTGAATCTATGCAGGCTACATGGAGTTTTGCCCAGGGTACATACCCTACAGGAACCAGCCATTATTAGACGCTACGATGCCTTTGATACGGTGGAATGGCCATATCTATGGGCTGTCTTGGCAAAGTTTGATTTTGGTCCCGAATTCATAAACTGGGTGTGTTTGTTGTACACCGAGCCTCTAGCTCAGGTCGTGGTGAATAATCGAGTCTCTGTTTCGTTTTGTCTTGGGCGGGGCACTAGGCAGAGCAGAGGGAGTGTTCTAATCGGAGGGCGAGTCTCCTCTCTTGATTTGAATTGATTCCAAATTGAGAAAAGTACCTGTCTGGGGCAGCACTGCATTTAAAATCCCCATTGTCCCCTCCTGGCATTTGGTAGCATCCCCTCCCCCTTGGGGGGGGGTTCAACACTTCACTTGACCACCCATTGTCCAGGTCTTTTCGTGCCACCTTTGGCGAGCCTTCTTGACTGGGAGAGGGGAGTGGGGAGACTACCCCCTTGTTGTCGGCGCGTTGAGGCAGCCCAAACCAGCTTTTTCCAGGTGCCCTGCAGTCGTTATGGCACCGGCCTGTGAGGCCCCATAAGGGGGCGGCCTCTGCCAAAACAGCTGAAAAGCAAATAAACACGATGTCATGACAGCAAAGTAAAATAAACACCAGGCAAGACTAATAAGTGAAAATCACTCTGTTTTATAACAGATGAAAACATTCAAATTGCAAGAACTTTGTGATTAAAAAATGTATAATACAACAATTAAAATGCCCTTGTGTCAGCAATGTAGTTATATCAAAAAGAACAGGCGATTCCCGTCTAACACAATGATTACTCAAGTCCATCACCAAAAGCCAGCACAATCACACAGAGGACAATGTAACCATCCATGAAATGCCATGGCCTAGATTGACAGCCGATCCAAGCAAGGAAATATCATGGAAAACACTTGAAAATCGTTGGCTGTGGGTGCTGACACAAACCCCACTCTCTTTCTGTCCCTCTTGAACTTTTACAAAGAATTGTTGATATGAGGCTTTTCCCACAGGTAAAGCTCTCTATGGCTAGTCCAAAAAGAAACCCTATTCACAGGGATCGTATTCATAAATAAATTCAAGGGGTCCTTAGAGAAAGTGCTCTACCATCAACAAAAAACTAGTTTTCGATCAATGTCCAATGCAATAAGTTTCGAGACCAGACCCCAGAACTGAGACTTCACAAGCCAAACATGCAAAATCTTTTCTATCAAGCAGGTGTCTTTTCAACAAGTGATCTGGAGTTACCAGAGGTATTTTACTATTTCAATGTGCAAAGTGTTTATTTTACAGTAATCCAGTGACTAAAGGTTTGGAGGTATAGTTGTTGACAGATATTTCGATCTGCACAACACAAGCCTTCTGTAGCCAAAGAGTAAAGAGTGAGAAGTTAATTGCATTTCATAGTCCAAAATAATTTTTAGGAGTGAGCAAATTTCCGAAGGAGGAACTCGGGTAACTTTGCTATTTTGTGAATGTTGATGAGGATTACAAAGGTTTGAAAAAGGTTCTTCTTCAACCACTTCATCATCAAAGCAAACCACTCCTGAACACCCCAATCTCCAAAGCAATATTCAGCTGCCTGCTCACACTGCTACCACCTGCCAAGTATCACTTGCCCAGTTTTGCTGTGCGACCTACCCTCAAAAGGTAAAGTCTATCTACTCTGTGGCTATTTTCTCCCACTGCACTTCCCCGAAGTAAAGTCGCTGTGCCAGTCCTGCTGGACCCAGGTCATTACCTCTGTTCTCCTCCAGCCCTAAACAAAGTTCTGATGCCCAGCCGCTCACCATTCTCCTGCACCAGCACTCCAGCCTGCATGCACAAGGCCTGCCCACAGACATCATTTTACAACAAAGAATTAGATTATGTTTTTAGGATCCAGGATGACCTGCTTATGGATATTTTTAAGCAGAAACTGACATTATAATGATTTCTCACTCAAGGATATAATCTGTAAACATGTTAATTCTGAAAATTACACCCACACCTATCATCATCGTTATGACCCCTGCAGCTAGAAAAACAAATGTTGCATTATTTAGGACTTAGGAATTAATGTTTGCTTGATTCGAATTACAGAAGCTATAGAGTTCCATTGCAATTATGTCCCAGTTTATAAAAATGAGAAATCTTGGACTCCAAGTGTTCAAGTATAGTGTATTGAAAAAAGCATATGCAAATGGTATGAAATGGTGGAACTGCATCTATGACAATGTGGATAATTATAGTGACGTGTAAATGGTCAATTGCCATTAGACTCTTGAAATAGAGGTTAACATTATTGGTTGGTTGGTTGATTGCTTTATTTCGATATGCATATATCATAAAAGCATTACAAGAAAAATATAAATAAATATATAATAGAGGTTAACATTATTATAAGTGGGTTGATCCCATGCCATTTTTCTCACATATATGTTGCATTCCATCTAAAGAGCCTCTCTGCATGTTTACCAATAACTTTATAGCCCCATATAGAACCAGCGATTCAAAGTGTTTAATACTATTAGCCAAGATTGTTGGATGGGTATCCAAGCGATTGGATCCCATCAACAAAGGGTGCACAAGTTTTATTAATTCTGCATATTGCAGGATTCAAAAGTGAAAAGTTTGTCTTTGTCTGTGGGTATAACAGAAAAGTAATACGTTCTTGGGTTTCAACAGAAGGTTTAAACAGCTTTAAATTTACTTTCGGTCTCGTAAAATTCCTGAAGATAATGCTTGGTATTAGGTATGACTAGATTTAACGTATCTTAGGCATTGGAACACAAAATGTTTCCAAATTTTGGAATGTTCCCGTATCTTGAAATTTCAGTACAGATTTGAGCAGCATTTAGGTTAACATTTCTTTTAATTTTATTAAACAAGACAGGGTTATAAAAGGTAGGTAAACAGCTTAAAGGTGCAAGTATAAATTGTATGTATGGAAGGCCACAGTGCTACTCAAAAATAGTGTTCAAGACTGGGCTTGACACTCCTTATTCTTACACTGTGATGGCCTTCATATTCATGGAGATGTAGGAAATTCAATTCTGCCATGTAAACAATTGTATTCATAACTCCAAGGAGGAGCGCCCCCGCCCCCATCCCCGCCAGCAGCCTAAAAAAAAAACCCCGGTATTAAACCTGAGTTTATTATCGTTTTATTTTGTTTTCCAGATGAGTCTTTGGTGGCAGGGCCAGTGGGGATGACAGGCAATGAGGGGGTGGTTTAACACACTACCTTCAGTGTGCATGTGGGTTAGGAAGGGAATCTCAGGACGGCCAAATCGTCATGCTCACTGAAGCTGTCTCCAACCAGAGCTGCGTTGCCGGGTTGAAGACATCAGGCTCAGGATCCCAGTCTCACTGGGAGTGCAAATGGAAGGTGCTCAGGCTAATCCTGATGCTCCTCTCATGTTGCCAGCAGCATAAGAGCAGTATCAGTATTGACCGCAGGGAAGTCTGGGAGCCTGTGCCTGTGCCTGCAGTGGACTGAAGCCAGTGAGGAGAGGTATACCGGCGTTGGGGAAGGTAGGTTTCTAGATTTCCTTTGGTTTTCCATCATCCCCGGTCACCCTCCCTACCTAATCCCACCACTTTGCCCAGACACTGGCAGCTACCGTCCAAAATCTTGAGGTCTCTAGGGTCTACCTTGGGTTTTTTGAGTAGGGCGTTGATCTTGGCATGTTTCCAGCTCTCTGGGAAGGTTGCGGTCTGAGGGAGAGATTGATGACGTTGCGATGGAGCTGTTTAAGATGTGGTGCAGGAATAAGTCTGACTGGGAGCCGGAGTGGACTGTGCCCTTGGTTTTGATGGTGTCTTCGATGCTCATGGTGGTCCAGGCTAGCAGGGGGTCGTGGTCGATGGGGGGTCTGTTGGGTTGCTTTCTGTTGTGGCTGTCTGGGTGATGAAGCTGCTGTGGATGTCTGCTATCTTACGGTAGAAAAAAGTGGCGAGGGAATCGCACAGGGCTTGCGACGGCGGGATGTCGCTTGTGTTGGAGCTGGGGTTGGAGAGTTCTTTCACAATGTTGATGAGCTCCTCGCTATTGTGTGCATTGTTGTCGAGGCGGTCTTTGAAGGAGGTCCTCTTGGTAGTCCTGATGAGGGGATGGTGGTTGTGGGTGGCGTCCTTGTGGGCTGCGTGGCTGTCCGGAGTCTGTTCGCTGTGCCATTTCTTCTCTAGTTTTTGGCAGGCCCGCTTGGAGGCTAGGAGTTCTGGGGTGAACCTGCTGGTGTCTCTGTGGGGGCTTTCTTCAGCGGGGCCAGGGTGTTAGCGCAGTCATCTATCCAGAGTGTGAGGCTGTGGACAGCATTGTCGGTGTTGGAGGGTTCGGTGGGTGGGCTGAGAGCGAGGTTTGCGTGTAGTTGGTCTTCGGTAATTCTTCTCCAGTTGCGGCCTGGGATCTTTTGGGTGCAGTGGTGTGTGGTCCGTTTCTGGAAGGAGAAGTGGAAGCAGTGGTGGTTGGTCCAGAGGAGTTCGGTGGTGTGGCTGAAGGAGACGTAGGGGCTAGCGGAGAAGATGGGGTCAAGCGTGTGGCTAGCGGAGTGGGTAGGTGTTGTGAAGAGTTGCCTCAGTCTGAGGGTTGTCGAGTTGCTGTCGTTGTTGTTCTCAAGGTGAAAGTTCAGGTCTCCAACGAGGATGAAGTAAGTGGAGGTCAGGGCTCGAATGCTGACGAGGTCAGCGATGGAGTCGCTGAACTGGGGTCGGGGTCCAGGGGGTCTGTAGACTAGGGTGCCTCTGAGGATGGAGTTGGGGTCTGTGTGGATTTGGAAATGCATGTGTTTGGCAGTGCTGAGAGTGTCCTCTGTGCTAGTTGAGACCCTGATGCTGTTCTTGTGGACGATAGCGATTCCTCCTCCAACTCCGTTGGTCCAGTCTCTGGGGGTGACCTTGTAGCCGTCTGGGATGGCTATGGCGATGTCGGGTGCGGAGGAGTTGTTCATCCACGTCTCTGTCAGGAAGGTGATGTCCCAGGATGATGTGTCAAGTAGGTTCCAGAGCTCGACGGCATGTTTGCATGCAGAGCGGGTGTTCTGAAGGATGCATCGGAGGTGGTGGAGGTCTTTCTTGACGGGTTGTTTGGATGCTCTGAGGCTGGTGTATCTGCATTTCCGGCAGGTGAAGGGGCCGTGCGTGCATTTTGGGGCGGCCTTGAAGCAGGTGTGGGTCCGTCCAGGGTTGAGAGCATAGAGTGTGCTGGCATCGTAGCGGTGGTGGTCATCATGGCGGGTGCGGGGGCCAGGGGTTCTGGAGCTGGGCACGGCCCGGGTGCAAACAGGCTTGGCTTAGACAGTGCAGCGACCGCCATAAATGGGGATTTGGGAGGGAGGAGCAGCTGGGAGGCAGGGACAGCGAAAGGGAAGTGAGGGGGGCAGGCCCCAGAGGACGCAGCGGTGGGAACGGGAGCGGCGAGGGCAACAAGGCAGCTGGGCACAATCAAGGGCAGCAAGGGGGAACAGAAGGCAAGAAAACAATCACAATCAGGGGAGCAGAAGACAAGAGAACAAACACAATCAGGGGAGCAGAAGGCAAGAAAGCTGGCACAATCATGGAACAGGAAGCAAGAAAAACAGCCACAATCAGGGGGGCGGAATAAGAAAAACAAGCACAATCAGGAGGGCAGAAGGCAAGAAAGACGTTCACAATCAGGGGGCAGAGGCAAGAAAAACGAGCACAATCAGGGAGCAGAAGGCAAGAAAACGGGCACAGATAAGAATGCAGGCACAGGGGGTAGACAGGCAGCAGCGGTCACAGACACCAGAAGGCAGTATGGGCAGTACAGGGAAGAAAGACAGACAAACAGCGACAGTGATACAAACCTAAGGCCTTCCACTGGCCACCAGGGATGAGGCGCAGGTGGTAGCCTACGGGTGGAGAAGGGCTTCAACCTCTACAACAGCGGCAGCTGGGGCAGGGTCAGGACTGATCAATAATGATGCTTGACAGCACATCAAAACATCCAGTCCCTTCAGATTGTAATGGCAATAGCCCTGTAAGTTTTCTCCCAATACAGATCCTTTTCAGACCTGGCACAACAGTTACAACAACTACACCTTGAAAAGTCAGAATTACAGCAGAATTTGGTATTAAGGTTTATAGATATCCCAGCAGTTCTTCCAAACACCCCACATTTGTTTATTTTGGGATTTCTTATGGTCCACTTTACTTTTTGACTACATAGTTTAGTCAAAATTGAGTAAATGTCTGATACTTGATTGTTTCCCTTTATGGACGTGCTCTGGCTAGGACATTTCCACTCATAACATCTTCAGGTGCCTGTTTAAAAACATATGATGCAGTTATATCTGCAAATAAGATATTTTAATATTCTGCTTTTTCAGTATTTCACTGGGGAAGTGTTGTAAGATATTCATCAAAGTGGAATGGATGAATTGACTTATGTGATTTAAATTTGTAATTTCATAGTTGAAATTATTTCAACTGAAATCACTCAATTCACACTTTTTCCTCAAACTTTGGAAGAAGAGAAAAGGGAGGAATTGGTTATTTGTAATTTCCTATTTCAGTTTTTGAACTCATTGATTCAGCGCTTTTATTTTATTTATTTATTTAATTTGTATAGCGCTACAGCTACCCACCAAGGGGTTTCCCGGCGCTAATAGTTCAGAAATGCGTATTTTGCCAGTCAATAACAGATGTTAAAAAGCCACGTTTTTAATGCTTTCCTAAACTTCACATGGCTGACTTCCGAACGTAAGGAATGAGGCATCTTGTTCCAGAGGGATGGGCCTAAGAAGGCAAAGGATCTTCCCCCCATCCGTGATAATTTGATTTTGGGAATAATGAAATTGTTAGCGGTTGCTGATCTAAGGACTCTCGAAGGTAAGTAAGGATGCACAAGGTTCCGCAGATATTTAGGAGCAGTTCCAGTTGAAATTTTGTGCATAAAGCATAAGGATTTGAACCTAATCCTATTTCCTTTTGATCAAACATAGCTTACAGGAAATGTGAAAAGAAAGAGGGAACTGCAGAGAATTATTGTAACTTTATTACAGACTAGCAGCCCGTCCCGACCTTGTCCGGGAGCAACAGGCTTCCCCGCCCCCCGCCCGCCCCGACATTGTACAGCAGCCCGGGCCCCCGCCCGGCCCGTCACCCGCATGCCCGACCCCCGCCTGCCCCGACATGGGTCCCCTTACCTCAGCCGCCGCTCCTCTTGCCTGTCCGATGCTGATATACTGCTTTAAATATGTCTGTTCTTCTTTTCAGAGGTGTACAGCTGACCAATCCGTTCTACAGAGTGGACATTGGCTGGGAAAGCTTACATCCTAGCTAATCTTTTTGGCCTAGAGGTGTGTTAATGATTGCTGTTTCACCATAAAAACAAGGGATCATTCTCTTTTCTCCTGCAGCCCGGACCCTCGCCCAGCCCGTCCCCCGCCCAGCCCATCCCCCGCCTGGCCCAACATGGGTCCCCTTACCTCAGCCGCCGCTCCTCCCGCCTGTCCACTGCTCGCACCGCTACTGGCCTGTCCGCTGCTCCTCACGTCACCGCTCCTCCCCCGCGCCATGTCCGCCGCTCCCTTACCTCAACTGCCGCTCCTCCAGCCTGTCTGCTGCTCGCACTGCCGCTGGCCTGTCCGCTGCGCCTCACGTCACCGCTCCTCCCCGCGCCATGTCCGCCGCTCCTCTTCACGCTCCTGGACGCCGCTCCTCCCCGCGTTCCTGACGCACGTCGCGGCCGGCGCTACTTCGGAGGGACTACTTTTTTTTTACTGTAAATTTTTTAAATAACATTGTTTTTTTAATTTATATAGCCTATAACCATCTACACACCCTGACAATTCCAACGGTGTATCGGGTGTGTGGATTGGCGCTGTGGTTCCCGAGTTTACCCGCCTCAAAGGCTGAAAGTTCTTCCTTTATTATAGTAGTATAGATTATTCATTTGGTTGTCTTGATGTTAAGGTGGATCTATTGCCTAAAGAGAAACCTTTGCTAGAAAGTGCCTCTAAAGGCCCTTAGGCTGAGAATGAAAACAATTGCCAGCAAAAGATTTGTTTGTGTCTACATTGTGATGATGCTGGACATATGATTCAGCCTTTTCCTAAATGGCCTCAGAAAGTTGCACAAAGAATCCAATCATCTCCTTTGAAAAAAAGCAGAGTGCTTGTAATGGATTTTCTATGAAAATGGCGATCATTTCTTTCTTTTTAATCTTTTTTTTCTTTTTAATTTGTTTTACTGATTACCATGCAGGTGGGCTAAATATTGTAGGTTTTAGAATTCCCTGATTAAAGAAGCAAAATCCATGTTTCATCTGATCCACTAGAACAATACCTTTGTCATCACAGTTTTGATCTGATCATTGTTACGGTTGAGAAAGTTATTGGTCACCATATAATGAGATAAAGTTAAATGTTTATTTTGTTAATTGAATAACACGTCATTTTATTGATTAATTTGTTTCTAAGTTTAAGACGTTTTTAAACCATGTAATGTAGTTTAATTTCATCTTGTGGGGTTTATTCAGCACATTTTGCTATGGAACTGTGTTATCAAGCAGTCAAGTAGTGTGTTCCAAGATTAGTGGCAAAGTTTTATGTAGCGCTGGCTAGACCCAGAAGTATCAGAGCGCTTTACATGACGTTAACAATAAAAACAGAGTTAAATATTTACATTGGTTACTAGAGCATATCATAACACATAAACAAATCCATGGAGCATAGAAGGTAGTGTGAGAGAATCAGGGGGCTGGAAAGTAGATCAGGTCTGGCAGACCGGTTATGGAAGATAATATTTCGGTGGACACCAAAGAAGTAATAGTTAAAATGTCAACAAAACGGAAGGGGTCAACTAAAAACAAACATCCAGTGCCGAACCCACTCACTGTGTCGGATCAAGATGTAAACAGGAAATGCGATGGGGCAAGGTGTTAACATAGGAAAAGAGTAACAATAAACTAGGGGGGAATGGAAAAGGGTCATTAGGATCGTTAGTTTCAACTATATTAAAGATTCCGCAGAATGGCACCAAACTTGTGAAGGCAACCAGGGCCAGTCCAACCACCGGGCCGGTAATAGAACCATTCTTTACTTAGACAAATTGGAAAAAGAGTAACAGAGCGGGAGGGAGGGAACAAGGCAGAAAACGATCACCAGTCAAAACTAAGTTCAAGATTCCGTCGAATGGCACCAATCAAGTGGAGGCCTCCAGTGCTGGTCGAACCCACCGGGCAGTCCCGGCAAAAGAGGCAGATCCCACCTAAGACCAGGGCACAGACCGCAGATGTGGTGGAGAAGCAGCCTCGAAGCGCAGCGGGTCGGCAAATGACCATCCAGCTGAGACCCCAGATCGCTGAGTAGGCCAGCCAGTGGGGGGAAAATGGCTGCATCGCACCACCATTCCACTGAGGGGAGGTAGTCAAGAAGCGTTGGAGGGGGGGGGCAAGATGGGAGTCACAGCAGTAGATCCATGGGAATAGATCCACACACCGAAACCCAAATCAAAAACGGAAGAGACCAGGAAAAAAAAGGTAGCTCTCCTAGAGGCGTCACCACCACGTCACAGCTTTCTCAACTCAAAAAGTAAAAACAAGCTCGGGCACAAGGGAACCGCGTTGCTGATATCTCGATGGTGCTTTGTCGGGGGAAAAACAGACTCCTATGACACAGCCAACTATTCCGGAGGCCGAGGAAGAAGGTCAAACAACCGTTTTTTAGCCTGGAGGGCTGGTGACAACCAGAGGGTGATCCCCAGCCCATGTCCTCTACAGCTGCCAAGGCAGCTCCACCAGGTGTCAGTTTGGTTGAATTTACTCCTCTATTTGGCGGATTTTCTGAGATTCAAAGGAAGGTGATGGAGGTAGGAGTCGGAGCAGAGAGACGAGAAACAGAGTCCAAGTCCAGAGAGTAGATGATGGCCAAAGGGGAGGTCCACCACCAATCTCCTCTATAGCTACTAAGGCAGCTCCTCCAGGCGTCGGCCATGTTGCTGGTGCTCTGCTGATGGAAGATTTGAATGATTTGGCACTTTTGTTTCCTAGTTTCTCCCCGCAACCAGATCAGCGTTGCATAAGACAGAGAGCACCTGGGCATTTATTTTTGGTTTGCTGTAAATGGATCTAGCGTAATGTTCTCCACACGCTCGATATACACTCTTAGGAGTGGCATTAGAGAATCCTTGATTATACATAGTAGCCTTAAATATACCAGAAATAGGGTTGCTGGCCCTATGTCTTGTTTTGAATGATACTGGATTTAGTTATGCACTATGCTCATTTTACATGATTCCTTTTACCACTAATATGCTAAACCAAATTTTCATAATGTTTGTGGTTTTGTGTTGGATTAATTTCTAGCTGCTTGGATGTTTGTTGTTTTTACATTCTAAAGACAAATTATGACATTAAGATTGCTGATTTACACTTACAGGCGTTTCTTAGTCAGATACATTAACCATAAGTTATTGTTTAATTGAACTGTTTTGATGTTCTGTTCAGAGTCGCACAATGCAGGTTTTGGAATTTAGAGGGAAATGACATGACAGACTCGGGGAGAAGCTCTGTGTCTGTATAATTTTTTTTATCTTTTTTTTCTTGTCCATAGAGCGGGCCTCAATTCCTGAGCTGTCACCAGGTGAGGTGAGGTCCATTCCTCATAACATACAGGTAAGCACAATCTTATACATAATATTAAATTGTATATCAGTTAGATACATGCAAACAGGTGGTTATTTTTGCACCACGTTCTGCACGATACATAACATGAGCACTAGACCTACCTTCCTGTTTTCTTAAAAGTATCTTTTTTTGCAGGTGCCACCAGCATCCTGTAAACTACGGAGGATTTTAATACCTTAATATCAGGTTACATGGTTGTATTTGTTACGACCCTGTTTTTTCTGTTTTTTCATTGTTATCGTCACTACGCAGTAGCAATACTTTATTGTGGTCCTGAGGAAGGCCTTATATTGGAAGCATGTAGACCCAGTTATTACACTCTTGCAGTTATTTTGTTAAAACTGCTTTTGCACTGTTATTAATTTCGACAACAAGAGATACTTATTAAATCTTTTTTCTCTTGTTACCCAATTTTCTCTTCACCCTCCACTTTTTTTGCACTGCGCCCATCACTCTTACACTTAATTCTTTCTCACATCTGTTGGAGCCTACAGAGCTCTCCATTAACATCATACTATTTTGAAAATATCCGCAAGCTCCCCTCTCTTAGTGAGAGGGCTGTAGCCCTTGGTTGCACTAGTGTGTAACTAGGAGGAGATCCCAGATGATGAACCATGTCACTTTGGTGAGTGATGGGTCATTTTTTAAGGATTTTCCTGTTCTAAGGATTTTCCTCTGATAATAGGATCACGGGTATTTAGGTCTATAGTTGCTTAAGGGTCTGTTTAGACTCATTAACCTGTCTTTATTTTGGTTGTTTTGTGAGTCACTATTGTGGAATATATCCACGCTTGGTCTCTAAATGTTCCCTTAGACCCTCTATTCCTTGTCGGTTTTAATTTTTTTTAGATTTTAATGATCCTCAGATGTAGTTGAAGTCTGCGATCAAAAAACAAACAAGTGAATTGTTGGATTCAGAGGGCAAAGTTCTTTGATTCCCAGGGGTGTGGAAAATCCCAGGGGGGATTAATAAAGGGGATAAAGCCAAAAAGGTAATCCCTAGCCAGGGAGTTCCCAGACGGAGCTCCTCACATGTCGGCCATCTTAAATCCCGACAGATGCTGCTTAAAGAGCCCATATGTGCATCTTCCTGGCCTACACTGTGGTAGCATTTCCATAGTGATGCTAGATAGGAGGGGTGTTCTTCTACCGGCGTGGAGGATCATATGGGAATGCCAGTGACAGGACTGTAAAGTTTTGCATCAGACAAAATGTCAAACGTAGGCTTTTTTTCTTGCGTACAAAGTCATACTGTGCTTTAGAAGGAAGGGGTGCATTGCCATTTCCAAGATAGTGGTCTACAGAGTGATTTCTGTTTGCAGATCTACAATTAAAAATGGAGTTGGGTAATCTCCTATGATGAAAATCAGAAAGGGTAGCACCGACACAAGTAGTGTGGGTGTCTCCTGGGGCACCGACTTAAGTGCTGGGAACTTCTAGCGAAAGTTTATCAATAAAGTTATTCTTGAAAGACGTTTCTTGTCTGTATCCAAAGTATTTTATTCATACTTCTCATGGAAATTCAATGTTTGTTCAAATTTTCTCAACAATGTAATTCTTCATTTAAAATAAATCACAACAATCCTTCCACTGCATTTCGGCACTAGGCCTTCATCAGGGAAGTCTGTAATGCAAAGAATATATGTATAACTCCTCTGTGTCACACACAATGTATTATATTCAACATAAACATATATTTAACAAGATACTAGAAATTAGTTTCGTAACCACATTTCAATGATAGTGTGAAAGATCTGAAAGGATTATAACCCATTGTTTCATGTGAATAATAATCTAAACTGACTGCAAAATAATATGTCAAAAAGCCGCTCAATAATGTGTAAATATTGTAGCGCGTATCGATTTAAATAAGGCAGATTATTACACGCACCGATACCAACCGACTACTCTGGCTAATAGAAGCTAATGCTGAGGGTGCTCGCTAAATGGAAAGAATCATAGAGACCAGCGACGGCTCGTGGAGGGAGTTACGGTGGGGCAGGAGGGTGGGGAGGGGGAGGGGCAGGGTGGAGGTTGCTAAAAACCGGCATATGGATAATTGCAGGTAAGTAAACAATTTAATTAATAAAACGAATTTCGTAGTGCGCCTTGCATCGCAAAATGCAATGCAGTGCGAGCTACGAAATTCGTTTTATTAATTAAATTGTTTACTTACCTGCAATTATCCATATGCCGGTTTTTAGCAACCTCCACCCTGCCCCTCCCCCTCCCCACCCTCCTGCCCCACCGTAACTCCCTCCACGAGCCGTCGCTGATAGAGACAGTCCTATGTTGCTAAAATGCTGCCACAGTGAACGTATAATCGTATGAGCATTGTTACAATGTATACTGGCTCAGGAAGTACTGTTGCTATAATTCTAGTTCAGATTCTTACCGTGTTTCGATTGGGACTGCTTCCGATTACGAAGCTTCCGCCATAGTAAATCACGCGGAGGAGTCAGCGTGTGACGTATATGATTGGGGAAAGACGTGCTGATTTACCGTATCGCGAGAAAACACGAAGTAAACACTGAAATTAAAGGGACCTCTCAAAGCTTAGGTATTTTGAATATTCCGAGTGGACTAGGGTGAATGTCAGATAATATACTAAACTGGAAGCGACATTTCTGTTTTTAGTTACCAGTGTAGTTAAAATGGGCTAAATAATGGAATAACCTTTGGTGTCAATTCCTAAGTGGGCGGCATATCTGTAAGAAAATAAGGGATGTGTCAAGGGCAGTAAATTAATGAACATCTGATTAAATACATAAGACATTAGAGATAACACAATTAATTAAAGAAACAGTTATATACAAGGTAGAAAACAGCGACTAGTCAGCACTACGCGTTGAAAGGTACAAGAGTCTATTATTGCAATGTTCATAAATAGCATCCAAATTCTGTCCGTTCATTCAATCCTCTCGGTTTCAGGGTTTGTAAGAAATATATCCAATAGTTCTCTCGCTTCAATAATGCTTTCTTATTATCTTGGTCATGACTTTTTTCCACCACTTCCAATATGCAGGCTTTTAATTGTGTATATTTGGTGGTTTGCCTCGATAAAATGTGTTGCCACCACTGATTTAGATGATTTAGTCCTGATATTACTTTTGTGCTCATTGAGCCTTACTTTCAGTTTACGTTCCGTTTGACCAATGTACGCTTTACCACATGGGCATTTGATCATGTATATTATGTTGTGGGTACCACAGGTTGCGTTTACATGTAGGTTTATTTCATGCCCTGTCATGGGATGGTTGATGCTCTTGCCTTCAATTATGTTATTGCAGTTGCTGCAGTTTCTGCAAGGAATTGTGCCTTTATAGTTTACTTTTGGTCCTTTCTCGGTGACTGTTTTATGATTTCTCCCTGATTTTTAGCTCTATTGAATGCAAAAACTGGCATTTCTGCGAAGATGCTTTTGAAGTCCGGTTCTGTCTGTAGTAAAACCCAATGTTTTTTTATCGTTTTTAAAAAATTGGACTCATGGTGGAAAATTTGCTGACACAGGTGATTTTTACTTCCTTGTTAGTTTTGGGTGCTGTAAGTAAGATACTTCTATCTTTGGATTGTACTCTTTCCATAGCTGATTTTAGAATCGACTCCGGATAATCTCTATCTCTGAAACGTTGTACCATTTTGTGAGCTTGCATCTTGAATTCCTCTGGGTCTGAGACAATTTTTTTGATTCGCAATAACTGCGAGTACGGTAAGTGGTGCTTCAATGGCGATGGGTGGAAACTCTGGTAAGTTAATAGATTATTGCGGTCAGTCTTTTTGGTGTATAGGGTAGTTTCAAACTTGTTGTTCTTTTTCACTATGGTAACATCCAGGTAATTGATTTTTTTTTCATTGGTTTCGTATGTGAATTGTAAACGTTCGTCTACTTCATTGAGTTGTTTGATATTAGTGATCAGATCTTCTTTTGCTCCTTTCCATAAAATGAATATATCATCTATATATCTTAGGTATAGACGTAGGTTGTTTTTCCATTGGTTGTTATGTAGAATGTGCTTATTTTCATATTGGTGCATGAAAATATTGGCATACGAGGGCACTGCCGAATTGCCCATAGATGTTCCTGACTTCTGAAGATACCATTTGTTCTCCCATTTAAAGTAGCTGTGCATTAAAGTGAAATTAAGCAGTTCCATGAGGAACACTTTCATTGACTCTTCATAGTCCATTTGTAACAATGCTTCTTCCACTGCCTCTATACCCAGTTGATGCGGTATAGAGGTATATGGAGCTTGGACGTCTATTGTACCTAAGATATATAGATGATATATTCATTTTATGGAAAGGAGCAAAAGAAGTATGAATAAAATACGTTGAATACAAACAAGAAACGTCTTTCAAGAATAACTTTATTGATAAACTTTCGCTGGAAGTTCCCAGCACTTAAGTCAGTGCCCCAGGAGACACCCACACTACTCGTGTCGGTGCTACCCTTTCTGATTTTCATTATACTCCCGAGCGGGGAGTAATCCTAGAAGCACGATACACTGAATTATTGTATGGAATAAACCAAGCAGTGCACAGCCACTATCCTTTATAATCTCCGATGATGTCATTTCATGTTCGAATCATATATAAAATGGCCTTAAAAAGTATTTGATGAATTGCAACACATTTGTTCCCTTATTTTTGGTCTCAATTGTTTCCCACTTGAATCTATTTTTGTCTCTGATTTTTGGTAATTTCCTCCCAACTGAGACCCTCTTACAGACACTATACACCATACATACACACAGTTAAGTGCAAGATGGCACCACAGTGACTCAGAGGATTCATTGGGAAACCAAGAAGGAAACTTAACAGACCTTTGCACTGTCCAGGCAATGACAGTTGAAAATAATTGTTATGTTTGATTTATGTCCCTCAAATAGTGCTTTCCGGAAAAAAAATTCACTGCTGTGACTAATTGCTTTTTTGAATGTATTATGTATATCCTTGGTGCTTCAAGTACCTAAATAGTAGTGTTTTTTGTAATTGTGCAAAAGCCCTTTAATGTTCTAGACAAAGGATGAAAAGTATAGTAGTCACTTACCCATTCAGGAACATGTGTCAAAGGGTATACTAAGCTCAAATGAGTATTTCTTTTTGTACCCAATACGTTTCCTCTACTGCCTACCTTTGCTCTCTTACAGCTTCCCATCCCAAGCAGACCATTGCTTTTCTTATGCAATACCCTTGGAAAATCTTCAACCTTTATCAGTAAGTCAAAACTATTGCATCAAAATCCTCTCCTGAACCACCAACTGTAATAAACTTGGCTTCATCGTTCTTTCTCTTGAGTCACAAGAAGTCTCATGGTGAATGTTCTGTATCTCGGTAGTAAGGTTAACAGAGAAATCCAACTCCAGTAATTTTTCTTTCAATACCTTGTTGACATGCGATTTTGATATTCTATTTCTGGAAGCGTAGTTTTCTAAGTGCTCAGAATCATACTCCAGATAATTTTTCATTATGTCCTTAATGTCACCTGGCTCATGTCTCTCATTTTTTAAAATGTACCAGTAATGTTCCTTTCAATACCTTGTTGACATGCGATTTTGATATTCTATTTCTGGAAGTGTAGTTTTCTAAGTGCTCAGAATTATACTCCAGATAATTTTTCATTATGTCCTTAATGTCACCAGACTCATGTCTCTCATTTTTTATAATGTACCAGTAATGTTCCTTTCAATACCTTGTTGACATGCGATTTTGATATTCTGTTTCTGGAAGTGTAGTTTTCTAAGTGCTCAGAATTATACTCCAAATAAGTTTTCATTATGTCCTTAATGTCACCTGACTCATGTCTCTCATGTTTTTTAAATTTACCAACCGGTAAGACAATTGTGTCAACAGAGTTCTTAATTACTGACATGTTACTTTCTTGTTGGTGAGCCCTAGACTGAATATCTACAAATCAGCACTTGGCCTATTTTCTCCTTTCTGGGCTTTAAGTGTGCCTTGATCTACAGCCATTTGTGTCAGAGCTAGTGCGTTCAGTGCCCTACTGAACAATAGTTCACCTTTGCCTTCTCCTTCAAGACCCACTTAATGTTCGGTGAAACTCATACTTGTCTGAATAGATCTTAAAATATCTATAGGATGTGATGTGAATATTGGACCACTTGCAGAGTTATCTTCAGTCGAATATATGGAAGATTAAAGTACGTTACAAAGGTCTTATGAAAGCATTTTGTGGTCTTGTGTATGGTGCTAGAATATTCTTTATGGTATGGGGGATAATCTTTATTCGCACCTATAAATTGAGTGCTGTTGGAGAGAGGTGCAATGGCAGGGAACCTTGTCCAGGTTCTTTATTTACTTCACTGTTTGCAATCGTATCATAAGTGTTAACAATTAGGTTGAGACCTCTAATGCAGGTGGTACCCCGCTACATTCAGGCAGCAATTCTGGGACAAATGGTGCAACTTCTAATGCTGTCTCTGTGACCCTTTCACCTTGCTAGATGAATTTGTTTGTGGGGTCCACACAGCCATGCTACGCCTGTTTAGTTGGTGAGGATACAGATGAGACAGTCAGTAGAAGTGGCAGGGCCAGCTTGCATGATCAAGAAGAATGCTGTATTTGTGAACAAAGGGGCTTTCACACATGCCTGTATACCTAGTATACTCAGTAAGATTGGGGATATCAACTACATTTCATTGATACTCTACTGTGATATAACCTTCTTACCATCTTACAGAGCCCAGACCACCCAATGACAAAAGCCCCCTTATCTGTTAAAATGACCTGTAGTTTCATTGAATATCTGTGAGGCAACGTGCTGTGGTCTGAGAGACAAATCGTCATCATAATGGAAGAGAAACAATTATCCTATAGCAGTCAGTCTCCCAGCTGACACAACTGGGACTTAATTCGATAAAATAAAGGGATCACAAGACTTCCTGACTATAGTCCTTCCCCCTGAATGGTATCAGGTCTAGTCCTTCTTCCCACACTCCACAAACAAAGGCAATTAAAAAATACAGATTTCACCACCAACAAGAGCTCGGGTATCAAAACAATTTGTGTCAATTTGGAGGAGTTTGTGGTCCCACAGAGGCACCTGTACCCACTTACATTCGCACAGATCACTGCAGAAAGACGTTCGTCAAACAATCCTCGATGTGGAGTTAACCACTGCTTTTGCCACAGTGTTCTGTCGAATCGAATATTTGTGCATTTTGTATGGAAAGGATTTTTATGATGTCATTGTTTGCCTATCAGTCGCAATAGTTTTTCTGTTTATCGCATTAAATCTTTTTCACTGAGACATTATAGAGGGCACTGGAAGGCGAATGTGTCAAGAGGCTCTGGGAATGGTACACAAGTCATTGGGGAAGTGTTTAGAGGAATTATTTGGACAGAGGCAGAATTGGCTGTGAAAGTACAGATGCCTTTAGCCCAGTGTGCAAGAAACATATAACTCTCCATGGCACGTTATTTATAAATGGAATGTAAGGATGGGATGTAA
Organism: Lissotriton vulgaris; assembly: GCF_964263255.1. NCBI lineage: Eukaryota > Metazoa > Chordata > Amphibia > Caudata > Salamandridae > Lissotriton > Lissotriton vulgaris. The sequence goes on from NC_141691.1 coordinate 1,437,875,618, forward strand.
CCATACCTACTGCAATGATCGGAAATGGCATTGAGAACAAAATATACAAAATTAAGAGTGGATATGATTGACATGACCTCCAAAGAGGAATTTATGAGAAACACCTATGTAATGAGAAGAAATACATCATTAAAAATGATAACACGCATTAGTATTTTACAAATGATGGGACCACCACTATCAGGGGACAATTTATCAAATATTATTTGACAAACTTAAAAAAGATGGATTGAAAATTTAACTTGATTAGCCCATCGGGCCATAGCAAGGAAAATAATTGGATGTGCATTACTACATTTGTTAATTACATGCATAATATAACCAGGATTTAGAAATTCCTCCATGAATTATGTTAACTGAATAATGTGCATTTGATATTAAGTCACGGTCTTTTTTTGATGTTATTTTTTTATTTCTTCAGGTCTCATGTAGTTCGATAATTACCAATTCGCCCACTGTGTTGGATAGAATAATAAAGAAATATTGATTTTCGTACAAGAAATCAATGTACCCTGCTTTACATTATTGAAGGATGAAATTCCTCATATAAAAAATTATTTTTCGTAAATATATGTCTTTATTATCTTTTTCACAATGGTTATTCATTTCTGATGGTGTCAGAAAGGTAAACATTAGCAGTTGCTAACAATCACTCTCATGGAAGGCAGGCCGCAGAGATATAGGATAATTTACTAGGTTTATGCATGATGATAAATAATAACGTCAGTGGCCGTTGGAGGCTTCTAACAAGCTAACATTAAAAGCAGAATGTTGCTTAGCAGGTCTGTGTTCTTCCTTGCCAGGATTTTACACTGTACTTGATAAAAGAGAGCCTGAAATAGCAGGAACAAGCATTTCAGTTTTATGAAATTCGCCTTGTGAAGAGCCTGACTGCAGTTTTTCTAACAACAAATCTATGTTGATATATGTGGTTAATTGCGTATCTTTTTTTAGCTAGGCCTCTAAGAATGGCCCAATATACCCACATGCATTGGGATCGAACATTCAAGGGAATAAATGGAGGAAGTTAAATTATATTTGAAAGAAACAAAAGGACTAACTAATTGAATTGAAACATGAAGCAGATTGAATATAAACAGTGAACATGGATCAACAAATTGAAGATAAATTATTTTGGATTACAGAGTTTGGTGAATGATATTATTCACACATTGACAGTAGTGAGAGGTGAACCGATTAATGTTCAGCTGTCGAAGGGACTTTAGCAGGATAATTCAATGACTAGCAGCTAAATTTATATCAACAAAGCAGTATTTGAAAAAATGAAATAATTGCCCTTTACTGGAGCATGGGATTCTTTTGAGATTTTGCAATTAAACCTGTAACATTTTGCTGTCCACTGTTCACTAATATTTAGTAACGATCCGAGAAGAAACTGATGCATTTGCTTACAGATCATGATGTCAAGGAGACACAGAGGCATTTTCTATTGGTATCTAATTTGGTATCTAATGAGGAATATTTTGTATAAAGGCTGCAAATTGTTTTTCTTACAGTAAGATAAGATTGAAGGAAGTAGACGGATAAAGAGGTCCTGATTCATAAATGCGGTGATAAGATTTTGAGTGTTTAAATATATATTGCATATGTTAAAAAATGTAAGTAAGTTAAAAGAAATAAAGTGTGAACCATACGAATTCTAAATGGACATGTAAGTCTGCAAATTAAAAGCACTATAGGAAAAGTGAAGAAAAGGCACTGAGGGTCTCATTTATGGGGAATCGGCATAGGACAGCACCGCAAGTCTTCTTGCTACGCCGCCCTACGGCTATGTGAAAGAGCAGGAATACACCATATTCCTGAAATATGGTGCATTCCGGTCCTTTCCCCTTGCCCTGGCCCACATTTGTCTGCCTAGCGTCAATGTAGGCACATTTGTACCATGGTGCACTGGTGCCTCCAATGCAAGAAAGATTGTTTTTTGTGCAGCACGGAATACCTTCCTGCACAAAAAACATTCCCATGGAAAGAGGAAAAACAAGAAGTAATATGAATATTTTTCTTCATTACGTCTGCTCTGGGGCGGCGTAAAGTTTTGGCGCTTCCACAGGTTTACAAGATTAAGTGAAGGGTCGGGCAGGGTGGGGGTGACAGGCAAGGGGTTGCATGGGGAAAGGGGGGTACGCTGGGAGGGGGTTCAATAATTAAACCTTTCTGCCAGCCCGGGTCCAACATCTTCACTGTTCAGTCTGCTCCTGCTTTTCTGTCTCCGGCAGGAACAGGAAGCAAAAGCAAAAAGAACAAGTGATGGACAGAATGCAGAGCAATGTCATACATTCACCCTAGTACAGAGATCTGCGCCTAAATCCATCGTTTTCTTGCTCACCATGCCATTCCAGTTTGGACCTAGCCATATGCAAATCATTTTTGACCCTGTGCCCAATGGGAACAGTTCAGCCCGAACTGCCAGGCCAGGTCCTCCCTGGACTAGAAACAAGCATCCTAGGACCGGTTTTGGGCTTTCAGCCCTCATCAGCCAGGATAGCTTGACTCCAGTGGCATTGAGAACATGGGACTAACGTCTGAGCATCCTGGGCTCACTGTGCCACTGGAATCAAGCTATCCTGTCTGAAGAGGGGTAAAATCCAAAACCCGGCCTAGGATGCTTTTTACGGTCCAGGGAGGACCTGGTTTGGCAGTTCGGGCTGGACTGTTCCCATGAGGCACAGGGTCACAAATGATTTGCATATGGCCAGGTCTAACCTAGGGTGGCATGGTGAGCAAATGAATGATGGATTTAACCCAGATCTCTTGACTGGGGTGAATGTTTTGATTTGTTCTGTATTCCGTCCATCAATTGAGTGTCTTTTGCTTTCTCACCCTAAGTGCGCTAGGTATGCCCAGTCCTGGGCTCACTGTGGCACTGGAATCAAGTTAACCTGGCTGAAGAGGGGTGAAACCCTGAACTGGTCCTAGGATGCTTGTTTCCGGGCCAGGGAGGACCTGGCGTCACAGTTCGGGCTGGACTGTTCCCATGAGGCACAGGGTCAAGACTGATTTGCATATGGCCAGGTCTAAACTGGGGTGGCATGGTGAGCAAAAGAATGATGGATTTATCCCAAATCTCTTGACTGGGGGTGAATATTTTGATCTGCAATGCAGCCTGCATGGAAAAGTACAGAGTACACATGACTGGTTTGGGCGACCCAAGAGCGACAACCAAACCAGTCATGCATACTGAAAAGTAAGCAAACCACATCTGCTCTGCCTGGGCAGCTCCACCCACCCGACCTGCCCACCCGCCCGCAATGCGGAAAGAAACATAAAATGGTAATAACCAAGAGTTATCATCATTTTATGTTTTGACTTTCTAACACTGCGAGAAAGCAGTGGGGCGAATATTTTGATTTGTTCTGCATTCAGTCCATTAATTGAGTGTCGTTTGCTTTCAGGAACAGGAAGCAGGCAGGCTCCCTCCACTCCCCTAAGTCAATCACAACGCTCCAGTGGATCATTATGATTGGCCAGGACGCTGCCCAGCCAGGGGCTGCAGGGAGTGCATGTTCTCCATGTAGGCTGCAATGCAGCCTGCATGGAAAAGTGCAGAGTACACATGACTGGTTTGCTCGACCCAAGAGGGACAACCGAACCAGTCATGCATACTCACGAGTAAGCAAACCACATCTGCTCTGCCTATGCACCTCCACCCACCCGACCTGCCCACCCGCCCGCAAAGCGGAAAGAAACATAAAATGGTAATAACCAAGAGTTATCATCATTTTGTGTTTTGGCTTTCTAGCACTGCGAGAAAGCAGTGGGGCAACACTCCTCCGCCCTAGTGGAGGAGTCACCCTTAAACCTGAGCAGAACAGCTATATGCATTCCTACATTAGGTGATAAGGAAATGGCCCACAAACATGACAGGGAAACCTGGATGCAATGGCCATTTTTGTGAATGCTTTTATTACAGGAGTACATTTGAAAATGTTGAATGCTTGGGTTTTAACTTCTGAGCCTTTAGCACTGCCTCAGTCTTATATTATATTCCTCCAACAAGCCACCTACTTGTGTGGCTAATACCAAAGTGTGGTTTAGCATTTCTCAAGACGTTGATGTCAGCCCACCATTTAAATGAATACAGGTGATACATAACCTCCAGGAGGGGTAATATTTGTCATACAACTGGAAGTATGTAACGCGACTCTAGAGATGATAGTGACGCAGGTGTAAGGTCACAGACACATGAATGCCAGAATGGAGATATACGTTCTCTATTTCCTGGTATTTCAATGTCAAGGGCAAAAGGTTGACTGCAAGATGTCAAACAATGGAGGGTGCTACATAACACCAACGCTTATGCACACATGTATTTAGAAGTCAATAGATTTTTCTAGAATGGACTTCATGATTGATAAAGTCTGAGATAGTCTTTTGGTACAACAATTGTTGTAACAGTTTAATATATGTTTTGCTAATAAAGGATAATCTCCCAGTTACAAGTCTCAAATGAAAGTGCCCGATCCACCTCTTTCCCTTTCCCCCGCAAAGTACTATAGTACAAATCCCTGCCTCTCCCTTTCTCCCTTTTTCCCTTTCTCCCTTCCCCAATCCTGTTCCTTTACAACTTTATTGGATCCTATTTATAGCTCTGTTGCTTTTTATGTAGTACAACACTTTATTAACTTTATACATACATGCAAATATACATGCTGTGACATAGCTCCTCATTATACAGGATGCATAAGTTGATATGAGTGAGAATGACTGGTTGGAAGAGATGATCCTTGTGTGTAGTCAGCAGAGCAGGGAAGTGAAATAGCCTTGCCCATTATTAATAGGAACATGGCAACAAGTGTCTGCAGCAGACTCTTAGTGGGAATTGAAACAAGTATTGTTCCAATTCAGTGTTTTAATGATGCCAATGCAAATTTCATCAAGCAAGTCCATTATCCTCAAATGAAACATTTTACATTGTTAGCCAGCTAAAAATGTGTTCTTGTGTTGGACTAGATTTTTTTTCTGTAACATGGATGATTGTTAAATTTATTCTGATTATCAGGTTTTTCACTCACATTCGTTCTAGTCAGCCTGACTCTATTAAAAAACATATCTTTTTATAAAGAGACAACATATTGCCAATAATATAGACTTTGCATTATATAACAGGGCATTTCCATGAGTCCACAGATACAGTGAAATTTTCCATGAACAACCGGCATCGTTTGCCACTTTGGCCCCAGACCTCTTGTGTTCATCTCATTGAATATGATCCCATTGGCTCAGTGCACCACCATCCAATTACCCAACCAACCACCCATCAAAGTTCCTGCTCCATCAACTCCATCCATTTGCCCCATACTTTGTCAAACTTCCTTAGGCATCCCTATGCCTGATACACTACTTGTTCTGCCAGCGTACAGCAGTCCATCTTCTGCGCCCACTTAGTTTAGTTCTGAGCGCTTTCTATCACCCATGCCTGTACAATGTCCCTTCTGGCAGCAGTCAGTGCAAAATTACTGAAGAAGAGAGAGTATCTTGCAGCTTCTTTTCCCCCCATATACCCATATATAACAGCTGTGAGGAGGGGACCAATGGAGTTCCTACCACATGCTCCATATGCACCTGAATAGTTCGTCAATATGACCCAAATTTTGGACACTCCCACAGAGTATGTACCAAGGTCCCTGTCAACCTGCACCCTCTGCTGCAACATTACTTGTTGTGGAAGCGCAACACATAGTAAGGTACATTGACACAAATTGTCGCATCTTAAGAACTGAACTTAACTAAGCTAAAACTACCATCTAAAAGTACAGTATTGTGGATTTTTGTTGTCTATTGGTCTTATGGTAATTCTATATATAGTATACTTATTTTTGATATAAAACCTGTATGGTATCCATTTGTAGTGTTGTCACTGGGTTACTGTATGTGGTAACAAATGATTTACGCACTGCCTCTGAGATAAGCCTGTCTGCTCGTGCCAAACTACCAAGGGGGTGAGCAGGGGTTATTTTAGGAGTGTACTCCCTTACCCTGACTAGAGGCAAGGGTCCCTATTTGTCATGAGTACCTACCTGTGCCAACTAGAGATGCCCACATCTAACACATAGGTATACTTTTTAGTAGTGAATGACGGATTAACCTGGGGGAGTCACTGGAAAATGGGGAATACCGACTCCTAAAGGGGAGTGGTTCAAGAAGTGGTAAGAAGAGGCTTAGGGAGGACTAAGAAGGGTTTTGGGGAAATTGCAAATAGTTCACTTCTATTCATAAACTGCACTTCTAAAGTTACTAAATGGTAAGATTACCCCAAACAGTTTGAAATGTAGTCAAGTCCAGCATTGGAGTAGGTCCAGCGCCTGACATGTCTATTTACACATACTGGAACATACTCTCTCTATGTCTTGCCTGCTCCTACTAAACGCTTAAGACCAGAATTACAAGCATGTCAGAGCAATAATTACATGTGGCATCAAAACTTCCCACTGATCAATTTTTCATGTATTAAAGGCACCACCAATACCAATATGTCTTCTGTCAGTGTTTCTGTAACACTTTCCAAATGAAGTCGACCTCTCTTGGGATTCTGGAATCCATGTCTTATTCCCAGCTTACCATACTGAGATTGATGCAGAGTCATATATGTATATAAAACCAATCCAAGATGGCTACTGTCCTATGTTTATTCTAGAGGATCTCCAGTTCCAAAATGGCAATGATGAGGATTCTAGGTTAGTTTCCTTCTATCTGGTAAATTTAAAAAAAGCTGTCTCTTGTGCGGCTCCATAAGGCTACTGGCCAGTAGCCGATGGGGACACATGGGTCCTGGAGCTGCCCCAGCAGTCCCTTCACAAAACAAAACAGTGGGTGCTCTTGGTGGAACAGGGACACCCAGAAAAATGTAATATATAGGTAAAACGTGAATAACAAATGATTGCCCGCTCATTTATTATTCACTGCTCCTTCAAGGATTGCTCCATAATGCTCTGGGAGGGCCATTTACATATCTTGTTTTATTGTTGGTGTCCCTAGAAGGGGCAGGGACATCACCAAAACATGTTTTAATGTTGTGAGGGAGCTGCAGGAAGTTCTGCAGCCCTTCAGCAACACTAGAGAAAACAAGCACAATACTCCTCGGTCAAGTAACTTTAACTTGTGCCCTAAGGTACCTATAACTTGGGCCAGAAACATGCACTGCTATTTACCCTAGAAATATTTCATCTTCTATGACATCATTGATAATATCACTGCAATATTCACAATTAAATTATTAATGAGAAAACTGTTCATAGAATGGGTGAGTTATAATTACTTTAGGGCACAGGTTATAGTTACATCAGATAACCATAGCTATAACTATTGCTACAACTGGTGAAGTTCTGTGTTTTTTTGGTTTTTTTCAACGACCATATATATGGTCACTGGAAAAAAAACGGTAATTTCGAAAGTGAAATTACCTACATCCCATTTACCTACTCTTAAATACCGAATCGGTATGATTCGGTATTTAAGAGTAGGTAAATCAAGATTACCTACATCTGGCCCTATGTGTTTACATTTTGAATTTGCTAGATGTATAGAAATGGTTAGTTAAAAACCTATTATCAAACAGTCCTAATACACACGGACTGCAGCAGTGCATTGTTTTTGGCCAATTTTTATAATAATACAGAAATAGGCCAGCTGGGAGCTATATTAGAGAAGCTCATCGCGGACATCAGCACCTTATAATTAAAAGGCGACCCCAAGATCATCCCCATCTGGGGTGGGGAGTTTCATACTAGTTTGTGTCCAGTGGCGGAATCAGGGAAGTGTGGCTTAACCTTAGATAAGGACGATCCGCCAATCCACTTCCAACATACAATAAAAGGCGAGCTTTTTAACGAAATTATGTTTAAACACGATTTGGGATTCTCAAATCGCTTGTGCATGCCTACAGTGCAGTTTGGGTCTACATTTATAGGTAGAGGTGACAAATCAACCATTGACTTCATCCCTATCCCAAATCACTACGCTAGTCAAGAGAAAGCCTACAACATCCATCAAAATGTTATGAGCGATCACTTGGCTATTAGTGTGCACATAGCCATCCCAAATCACGTGTCAAGAAAACGCTGCAACAAAATAGCATGGGTTCAGAACATTGAATTAGGAAGAAAAAATGGTAATGCAATCCGCTGGGGAAGTGGAGACCCCAAGGAGTTAAGCAAAGAGATAGTAGTAAAGGCACTGACTGGACCCAATTCTAGTATGTTTAAGCGACAGTCCAACACACGAAAATGTTTTAAATGCTTTTAATAGTATTACTGTGACGGTTAGAAGCACACTGTTCACGGAGCGTAAAAGCACGAGCAATATTGGGAAGGGCTGGTTCGATAAAAACTGCACTAAAAGCTACTCAAACTTAAAGAACGCCCTAGATAGAGCTTTGAGAGATAAGAGTGAGGTTAGGGCATGTAGAAAGCTGTATAATGCAGCAAGGAAAAATAGGATAACCAAGCTGAAAGATAAGGCCTGGAAGAACCTCAGTGATGCCACTGAGAGCAAAGATAGCTCGAAATTCTGGTCGGCAGTAAATGCCCCATTCCTCATTAATAAAATAGATGTTCCATCAATTCAAGGGGCCATAGAGGAACAAACCTGGATAGACTTGTTTTCTAATGTCTATTCAAAACAAAAGACTACAGAGGGAGTACCACAGAGTCAAGATACAGGGAGTGCTGATCAGTTTTTTACGCTCATTAAATTATATATCTCGCTTCACAATGTAAATGCTGCAGTTAGGGCAAGTAAGAGTGGTCCCGATGGGGTACCAATTGATCACTATAATTCAAACTTGGAGGCTTGGGCCCCATTTTAACAAGGATTTTACAAGCATGCTGTGAAAAAGGTTTCATTAGCACATGGTCCGAGTCAATCATAATTCCCATTTTTAAAAAGGGTGAGCGGAAAAACCCTGCTTGCTACCGTCCAATATCATTGTTGGATTCCCTGATGAAGGGAGCGGGCAGGATTGTTCTAGACCGACTACATGGATGGACCAAACAAAATTGTATTTTAAGCGACGTCCAATATGGTTTTAGAGCTGGTCTAGGAACCAACGAGCAGTTAAGTATTTTAATCGGCAAATATAGTCAGGCGAAAGCAGGGAAATTTTACCTTGCCTTCGTAGACCTCACAGCTGCTTTTGAATGCGTAGCTCACGATAAGCTGTGGGGTGTCCTTAATGAATTGAAAGTGGACCCTGTTTTAATTCAGTTTTTAAGACAGTTATATCTTGGAGCCACCACAAAGGTTTGTTATGGCATAGAGGGTGAGTGCACAGCCCCATTTAAAGTAGAACAATGTGTAAGGCAGGGTTGTGTCTTGGCGCCACTCCTGTTTTCCTTTTATACCAATCCTTTGGAACAGGAGTTGGTGTCACACACTAGGGATCCACCATTTGTAAATACCCGCCCAATAGCCTCTCTCCTCTATGCCGATGATGCGGTGCTCATGGCCTGCACCCAGGTCGGTTTACAAAGGGCTCTCTCCTTCTACACTACATTCATGGATAGGCTCGGTTTGAAACAGAACGCCAAGAAAAGCTTTGTGATGTTATGTAAATGTATTGCGATTTATATAGCGCACGTATCACCCGAAGGCATCAAGGCGCTTGCCTTGGGAACCCGTCCTGGTATTCCCCTGTGAGATAACCCCAGCAGGGTATCCACAAGGTGAACGCCAGGCATCCCGGCGCGAGGGGCCATAGTGGAGATTAAGCAAGCTATTGCCCAGAGTCGCAGAGTGTGAACCCGTGAGTCAAGAAGGCACCGGAACGAGAATTATCGAGTCCATGGAATTTTCGAGCCCAAGACCCGCCTAGGCGGGGAATTGAACCCTGGTCCAGGACCGATCTCAGCTTCCGGGTCTGCCGCCTCTAACCCCTGAGCCACACTTCTCCATTATGTGGGAGAGCGAGAAACAAGAATAGAAATTTTTAGGTGGGGGGGAGCAAGGTGGAATCTATCACCTCATTTAGTTATTTGGGTGTCCTTTTTGATAGAACCGGCTCTTGGGCTCCAGCAGTTAAGGCTAGGTCCTTACTTTTTATGAAGTCTATTGCAGCTCTAATAAATATTACAAAAAAGCTAGGGAAAAGGCCACCCAAACTTTTGCTAAAGATTTATCAAGCAAAATGTGTGAGAATAGCAGTTTATGGGGCCGGTATCTGGGGATTTCAAGACTGTACATCAATTAAACGCATGGAAAATGTATTTTGAAGGTTCATCATAGCCGTCCCAACTAGTGCACCAGTTTTTAATTGTCACTCTGAGTTAAGAGTTGTATATATTTCCGATTTAATCAAGGCCTATCCGGTATTGCTATGGCACAGAATTTAGAGCATAGATAGTGCGGGCCTCAACAGGAAAATAATAAGGGATGCAATGAGACTAGACAATGCCCGCAAAATTGTATGGCTGAAATACTTTGAAAATTTTATGCAGGACATTGGCCATCCAGAATATTTTACCTCACCTGACACTATGAACTTTGCAAATCGGAAAAAGTTTTAAAAAGTGTGCATGACCCACCTAGAGGGAAACAGGTTAACCCTAGAGTTGAATAAACCTTTGGTGGTTAAACATCAACTAATTAATATTACATGCAATATCCAACCATATTTGTTATATGTCCTAGGTGGATACAACAGATACCTTCTGACAAGATGCAGGTTTGGGACTTTTCACCATTTGATTATATACCCAGCCATTAACAATTGGTCAAGGGAACACTGTTGATGCCCCTTTGACAATATCTCATCACAAAGTACAATGCAGGTGGTTCTATTTTGTATGTTTTACACTAGCAAAAGGCTGGCTAATACCACTATTAAAACAGGAAGGATGGAGGCAATGCCTTCCTGCCTTTGTGTACTTACAAATGTTGGGTAATTGCTATGGTATTGGTTCTATGGTGGGTTTTCTAAAGAGCGCATTGAGGACTAGGAAAGGTCTCAATAACTGAATTGCGAGAGACGCAATGGGCTGTATGTAGTCCGAGATAGATTGTCTAAGTAATCGTAGAATGTTTACATGTATATTATGCAATTATAGGAATTTATGCATGAAAGATGCATACTGAAGAATTTTAAATGTAAAGTATGTTGATGTCCATTTTTATGCTTGCTTTTATGATTGTATTGTTCAAAATTGAATAAAGCTCGTTTTGATTGATTGATTGATTGCATGAGTGAAATGTCAGCCTAACTATAACGTCTCTGTAATCTTTATTTTTTACAGTGAGTTTCTAAGGTTTTTTTAGTTCCATTTCCTAACTATAACATCAAAGTAACGTTTGTTTTTTTAAGTAAACCTCTATGGTTTTTCAAAATCGATTTCCTGACTATAACGTCCCTGTAACCTTTGTTTCAAGTGAATTTCTACATTTTTTAAATTCTATTTCATAACTATAACATCCTTGTATTTTTAATTAGAAATTAAATAGTATATATTCATGGTGCACCACTTATTGTTGTATGTTTCATTTATTAATTAAAAAAGTACATTAGTCATCTTATTTCACATTTGTGGTTTTCAGGCCGATGTTGTTATTGCTGATGATACACAGCGAATACCACGTGTTTTTGACAAAATGTAAAATACATATATAGAAATATTTTACTTAAAGGTTGAGTCAAGCTGCTTAGTAATATGTTAATTTAACTTTCCCCTTTTTATTGATCTGTCAAAAAAAATACATCAAAAATAAATTTTCCTTGTTCACGGCAACACCGGAAAGAGGCCTGGGCGTAGTTTGCGGAGTTACAAAAGAGCTCCGCAAAGTTCCACAAGTGGCGGAGTGCAGTGCGAACTGCAGTTTGTGCTGGTATTTCTGCCACTCAGGTAGAAATTCTACCCGAGCGGCAGTGTGTGCTCGCAAACTGACTGTTCGCGATCGCAAACTTACCATTCGCGATCACAAGAGGGGAAAAAAGTCTGCTGCACATCGCAAAGCGGAGTTTTGTGCACTCCGTGAGCTCCACGGAGTGCAGGAAACTCTGTAAGCTCTGCGAACAGAGCAAAGTTCACCACCCAGGCCTACCCAGAATTCACAATCACGTTGGTGATCGCAAATACTGCACAACTTTGACAAAGTGTAAAACACATATATAGACATATTTATATAAAGTTTGACTCTACCTAGATTATAACTAACGCACTAAACACACTACTATCTAAAAAACTCTCTAATGGCATGTATAACTCCCTTAATATCTCTAAAACACAGTGTATAACTCTTTCAGTGGAACCTGTGACTGCATACATCACTGCATCACTAACTCCCTCAGTCACTGTATAAGTACTCTAAGCCTGGGCGCTGTTCACGCAGATCCGCTACATGGAGCTCCGCGAAGTGACAACCACACTCTGCTATGCTATGCAGAGTCCAGCGAGTGGCAGAGTGCATTAGGGTCATGCTATTCGCAGTGATTTTGAGGGGCGGGTGTTTGTCCTGCGCCGTAAAACCATCACGGATGGCGCCATGTGAAGGGCAAGAGGGTGCAGATTCCTTTCTGCTGCTCAAGTACATTTTCTACTCGAGCAGCAGCTTTTTCAATGTGACGGAAGGTTTCGCAACGTGAGTGGTCGCGACCTGCAGCGACCACTGGAATTGAGAAATTCTACCACCCCCTTTGAGAAATCTCACCAGGAGGTTGATTTTTCTTGCTTGCGTCCACCACCTAGACCTTGCTGAGCATGAGCAAGGAAAAATCTCACCGGGAGGTGGGTTTTCCTCACTCACCAACTTGACTCAGCCAACTTGGTTCCGCAAACTCCGCAAACTGAGCAGAGTTCACTGCCCAGGGTTAAAGTACTTCAGTGGATCTGTGAGATGGTGCATCAGTCTATCAATGGTTCTGCAATGAACTGTGTGAATGTCTCCCTGCATCTATTAGTGGGTACATCAGTTTCTCATTGGGTCTGTGATTGGTTGCATAAGTCTCTCAGTCATTCTGTGAGTAGGTGTATGACTGCCTTTTTGTATTTGTAAACAAGTATATGACTGTCTGACTGGATATATGAGTAGATGCAAGAATGTCTCAGTGGGTGTCTGAGTAGGTGAGTGCATGACTGTCCTAGTGGGTCTGTGAGTGAGTGCATAAGTCTCTCAGTTGGTCAGTGACTGGGAGTGTGAGTGTATGGGTGGTCTGTGAGTGGGTGCATGGGTCTTCTCTGAGTGGGGCTGTGAGTGGGTGCATGAGTCTCTGAGTGAATGATTGACTGGGTGCATAAGTCTCTGAGTGGGTCTGCGAGTGGGTATGTGAGATGCTGTATGAATGTAACAGTGTTTGAGTAGATCTGTGATTGGGTGTATGAGTGTCTCAATGGGTCTGTTAATGAGAGCATACATCTCTGAATGCGTGAGTGAATGGGTGCATGCATGAGTGTCTAAGTGGGTCTGCGACAGGGAGAGAAAGTGCCCAGGTGAGTCTGTCATTGGTTGTGTGAGTCTCTGAGTGTATGACTGAGTGACGGTGCATAAGTCTCTAAGACGGTCTGTGACTGTGAGTGACTGTATGGGTGTGTGAGTTGGATTAATAGTCTCTAACTGGGTATGAGACTGAGTGCATAAGTCTATTGGGTCTCTAAGTAGGTGAATGAGTCTATGAATTTTTCTGTAAATGTGTGCGTTACTCTCCAAGTAAATCTCAAATTGATGCATGAGCACCTGAATGGGTATATGAGTGGATTCATGAGTACCTGACTGGGTATGTTACTGGATGTATAACTGTGTGAGTGGATATGTGAATGGGTGTATAAGTATCTGAATGAGTTTGAGAACGTGTACATGAGTTTAAGACTGTGACCGGCAAGTGTGCACATATATAGATTTGCGAGAATCGCAGTAACATCCGATGCAAAAGAAATACCACAAAGCTGACCAGCCACTTCATTGAACATAACCATACACCAAATGATATGCGTTGGACTGTCATAGAACAGGTGTATGGGAATGAGAAGATTTTGTTCGAGAAAGAACAACGGTGGATCCATCGCTTGTCTAGTCATCGCTTAGGTCTCAATGACGATATTCCCTGGGGGCTAGTACTACGACGCTGACCTCCATCTGACCTAACAATACACAAGTTCTTTATTGACATGGGGATAAAACATCAAGAGGTGTCCACCCTTATATCTCTATGAATCTAATGCTATTAAGGATGTAAAGGCCAGCACTACTCTAATTTATCATGCATTAAGCTCCTTGCATAAGTCTCATTATTCCTGACCCCCACGAGGTTATAAATCTCCTTCAAGGCATACAACTCTCATATAGACAGTATTTATGCTGCAAATATGATTAGTGTTGAATTGGTCATCTGTCTGGGTTTGGTCATGTGTTACTTTACAGTTCTGTTTATATCAAAATCCTTTCTACTCCTACTGTCGGGAGGGATGCTGACCAAAATGCTTATACACAATCCGTTCTTAATTACTTACGTTAGCCATTTGGTCTTAGACGATTTAATATTGTTATGTGGAAACTATGTGAATTGTTAAATAATATTGAATTATCGACATCTTAACACTGGGAAATAACAATTCGTGTTTCCCTTTAACATCTATGATCGCACGTCACAACACGTGAACCAGGAAGTTTTTACAGTCCTCCTTCGCCGGCTAGGGGTTTAGTCCAGGCGGCGATCGTGCAAATATAGGTGTTTGGCGGCGAGTCGCCTGCATACAAGTAAGTCCCTTGTAAACAACGTGCAAGAGCTCTGGGTCCGTTCTGAGCTTAGCACTCGTGAATATGAAGATCTTTCATGAATCAACAAAATATTAAATAATGTGAAGGCACCATGTGATTGTTTGGAGTCTAGTCCATTAATCACGAATACGGCGACCTTTTATGAACAGACACCGTTTATATAACGTGTATGCGCTCTGTGTTTGTTCTTAAGCTACTTTAACACCAGCAAAACATGGCGATCCACTTTAATTGGATTTTTCCGTCATTATGTGTTCTCCCCGTTTTAGATTTGCGGCGTGAAGAATTGCCTCACATCGCGCCTTGCCTACGGGGTCTCATACTGATGATCCTCCTGTAAGTGTAAGGAAGGGCCTCCCTGTTCTCTATAATTTTCCGTGTCTGATTCCAGAAAACCTTCTTCTGAGAACCGCTTGGGTGAATGAGCTAAATTGAGTGCACATTTCAGCTTTCTTAATCACTCCTTATCTGCCACTGCAATTCCCAAGCCAGGCAGATTACTGGATCCTTGAGAATCCTGAGGACATGGATAGTTGCATGAATCAATGAAACTCCCTAGCAGACTGATTTGATAATCAGGTGCATGTCTCTAACTAAGGAGATTACCCGTTAAAGCATATCCACTGTAACTAAGTCACTATATGGATACCTAACTTTCTTTGGGTGATGGGACATACTAATACTCAATGATATTGTAATACAATGCTGGGACTGAATTGTTCTAATTAGTGATATATTCTTCCCCCACAGGTACATGACCCCAGCAAAATTGCTGTGTGTGTCTTGCACGGCTTTTTTGCCGTAAGTATATTACTCACAAAAAAAGAAAAAGAAATTTCTCTTTTTTACACAAATTCCTCATGGCAGGGTGCACCTTAGTGCGTGTACACCACCGGAGGACCACACTTTAAGGTCCTGACGAAAGCTGAGCGACTCGGGCTCGCATTAAGCAGAAACATGTCGGCCTTCTCCTTCACTATGGACTAGGGGTCTTTCATAATCGAGACCTTGCCTATGTGTCCATCTAAATTTTGTTTTTAACCAGTGCACATCGGACTACTAATAAAATATTTGAAAGTCACAATTCTGCACTTTTTAAGTTTTTTCTTTTGCACTCACTTTAGCTGAATTTGGCTTCTACCACACCCTCAACACCCACAAGACCCAGCTCCGCTGTAATCAGGCGTTGAAGCACACTGGAAAGACACTCTGTCTTTCCAGTGGTAACCCGGTGATGAAGCATGTCACCACCAGGTGGTGAGTGAGGGTTCTTAAAAACCACTTGTCTGTGTCCCACTCCCTTGTATGTATTATCATTTTCTTTTGTATCTCGGACGTCCAGCACGAGGTCCCTATATATGTTTTTCGCTTCACTCTTTTGTTGATCTAGGTTACTAGAACTAGGGGTATAAGAGTGAACCTCCATGCCCTTTCTCTCTTGTTGATTTTGGTTGCACATATATATATACATATATTTCTTTTATATTTTTACCAATATTCGTGATGACATCTTGATAGTCACAATATCCCCACAAAGGAACACAGGAGCCCGTGCTGGCGGTCATGGTGTATTCACTAATATCTCACACAATTACAAAAATAATCTTTTGACACATAACTTGTGTCATTAACACCCGCATTTACCACACATTGGTTGAGAGTATCTCCACCCTGACCTCCTATGTTAGCTTTCACAGATATTTTCAGCTGCGGGAACCATCCCCGATCGATAAAATGGCGCCCGCAACTTTCTGTTCAGGTTGCATTCAGCCAATCAGAGCATTCCCGCTGGCGCGAGCATTCACAATTCACCGCAGATTCATCACAAAATATCTTTGACCACCGCTAAACCAATGCAAAATATCTGTGGCCAGAGATATCACTATATTGATAGGGTTTAATTTCTCAGAAAACTACTGAACAGATCTGCACTAAATAACAAAAATCACAATCTGCGTAACAACCTCTACCTCTGCCAAATTTGGTGTCATTCCAGCGGATCGAGCTGTTAGTTTGTATGGGAATTAACATTACAAACGCACCCTTATTTTGCTACGCTATTGGTCCTCACAGAATGGATCACCCCAAAACTTTCTATGACTCCCGAACCTACTTTGACACTTTTTTGGAACATTTAATGCTGATTGGTAAAATGATGCCAAAGTTATAGGCAAGTCAAAAAATGTTTTTCTATGGAAAGTAGGTCCTAACTATAACTACCTAAACCCACAGTGATGTCATTTCAGATATTACAGTCATGTTATCCAAGATGTCATAGACCTTTTCATGGGAGGTAGATAGCAGCACATGGCAAGGGTTCAAGCTCTACTTCATTTTGGGCTCAAGTTTCAGTTACTTGAGATAACTATAACACGTAAATTTCAGTGGTTTAGTTACACTGGCATATTTTGTCGGACATTTACACCTAAATATGAAGTCCCTCTAAATTTGAGTGTTTTCAGCATTTTTTTTTTAAATAAAAATTGAGATATTATTATCATAACTTTTTTTAATACAAATTGAGATATTATTACCATACCTAACTAAAAAAATCACTCTAAACTTTGGTTATTTCAACGGATTTGCAGGCTTATTTTTAATGTAAAGTAATATTTTATTACCATACATAAAGTCAACCTCAAGGTCATGCACAGCGCTTCTACCTTACAAAAAGCCATCCGCGCACATCCTTCGGCTCAATGTAAGGTAGAGAAATTGACTTTGGCTTTATGAAGAGGTCAACATATCATCAGATAGAAAACTCTTGTATTGTCTTTGTCAAGAACTGACAAAGTAATTATATTTATAAGTTTATTTTATTAATTCAAAAAGTTCAATGTTTATTAAAAGGGATTTGTCATTCTGACCACAACGGGGCTCTGCACTCCAAGTGAAGAGTAGAGAATTTTAGGCAGAAGTGTTTGAAAAATTATGGAAAGCTCTCTTAGGTAATGGATTCAATCACCCAGAACTCCTGCTGTTTTGTTTTAATGTTGCTGGGGGGCTGCTGCACTTCTTGCAGTTCCCCTAAAGATTAAGAAGGGCACCACCAGCAAGACAATATTAACTTAAAAAAAGCAAAATGGCTAGAGCAATGAATCATAAATGAGCTTCTCTGGTGCTCATTTATTATTCACTTTTTTCAGTATTTTTGTGAGTGTCCTGGTGTCCTGAGCCATCGTGAGTTTGTGGCAAAATGTTTAAAAATATAAAGTCTTTGGTCCTAGAGGGCACTTTTGGGACATCACCATCAGTCCTAGTGGGGCAGGGTATCCCTAGCCTGCCCCCTTATACTTTTTTAAAAACTTTTTTCCAGGACTCAAACCGAGTACTGAGTCCTAAGATGGCTGCTGCCGAAATGTTTTTAATATTGTGGCAGCCTATCAGATCTCATCTTGAGATCTGATGGTTTTGTTGATCCTTCGCAGCATGAATTTATATTTCTGCCAAATTTGGTGTAAATCCATCTATCCATTTGGACTGTAGCTGTGCCTAATTTTCTTATTGCAAAATGAATGGAGAATATTTGTTTTGGGAACTGGCCTTTTTGTTGGTACCCGCTTAATGGATCACCCTGAAACTTTACAGTTAGGTGCTGAAGTGGAAGAACATTGTTTTGGAGAGTTTAGTGAAGAATCGTCAAATGGTGCCAAAGTTGTCAGCAAACCGAAAAATGATGTTCAGAACTATAACTCCTCAGTGGTGACTACCACTAGGTATCATATGATATTATATTATATTGCATTACATTATATTATATTATATTATATTATATTATATTATATTATATTATATTATAATATATTATATTATATTATATTATATTATATTATATTATATTATATTATATTATATTATATTATATTACATTATATACCTGGGATTATTTTCCTGAGATCATAAAGTAGACTGACTGAGATTTGTACCATCCACACAGGTCATCCTATCTTCTCAAAACACAGCACTGTATTCTTGCATAGCTGAGGTCTGTAGTAAAAGGTCATTGAAAAGTGCCTTGTTTATATTTAAGTGGTATACAAACAAATGATGGACGGAATACTGAATAAATCATACATTCACCCTCAGTCACGACAGCATTCTTTTGCTCACCGTGCCATCCCAGTTTAGCCCCAGCCATATGCAAATCATTCTAGACCCTGTTCCCTATGGGAACACTCCAGCCCAAACTGACAAACATGGTCCTCCCTGGTCCAGAAACAAGCATACCAGGACAGGTCTTTGGGGATTACCCTTTATCAGCCAGGCTAGCTTTAATCGAGTGGCACTGTGTGTAAGGGACCCACGTCTGGGCATGCCCATTCCACTTAGGTTGAATAGTGATACGCAAACATATGATTGACGGAATGCTCAATAAATCATACATTCACCCCCAGTCAAGATATCTGGGTTAAATCTATTGTTCTTTTGCTCACCATGCTACCCCATTTTAGACCCAGCCATTTGCAAACCAGTCTTGACCCTGTTCCTTATGGGAACAGTTCAGCCCAAACTGCCAAGCCAGGGCCTCCCTGGACCGGAAACAAGCATCCTAGTATGGGTTTTGGGGTATTTCCCTTTTTTCAGCCATGCTAGCTTGAATCCAGTGGCACAATGAGCAAGGGGCCCACATCTAGGCATACCTATCCCACTTAGGGTGAAAAGTGATATGCATACAAATGATGGACAGAATGCTGAATAAATCATATATTCACCCCCAGTCAAGAGATCTGGGTTAAATCTATTGTTCTTTTGCTCACCATGCCACCGTAGGTTAGACCCAGCCATATGTAAATCAGTCTTGGCCGTGTTCCTTATGGGAACAGTCCAGCCCAAACTGCCAACCCAAGTCCTTCCTGGACTGGAAGCAAGCATCCTGGGACCGCTTTGGTGTATTGTCTTTTATCAACTAGGCTAGCTTGAATCCAGTGACACAGTGAGCAAGTGACCCACGTCTGGGCATACCCATCCCACTTATTGCCAAAGGCTATATGCAAACAAATGATGGACGGAATGCTGAATGAATCACACATTCACCCCAGTCAAGAGATCTGGGTAAAATTCATTGTTCTTTTGCTCACCATGCCACCACAGTTTAGACCCTGCCATATGCAAATCAGATTTGAACCCTGTTCCTTATGGGGACAGTTCAGCCCGAACTGCCAAGACAGGTCCTCTCTGGAACGGAAACAAGCATCCAAGAGACCGGTTTCGGGGTGTTACCCTTTGTCAGCCAAGCTAGCTTGAATCCAGTAGCACAGTGAGCAAGGGACCCACTTCTAGACATATCCATCCTACTTAGGGCCAAAAGTGATACACAAACAAATGATGGACGGAATGCTGAATAAATCATACATTCAGGCCTAGTCAAGAGATCTGGGTTAAATCCATTGTTCTTTTGCTCACCATGACACCCAGTTTAGAACCAGTCGTATGCAAATCAGCTTTGACCCTGTTTCTTATGGGAACAGTCCAGCCCGGACTGCCAAGCCTGGTCTTCCCTGGACCGGAAACAAGCATCCTGGAACCAGTTTCGGGGTATTACACTTTATCAGCCAGGATAGCTTGAATTCAGTGGCTCAGTGAGCAAGGGATCGACGTCTGAGCATACCCATCCCACTTAGGGCGAAAAGTAATATGCAAAAAATTGATGTACGGAATGCTGGATAAATCCTACATTCACCCACAGTCAACTGTAATACAGGCTGATAAGTTCTGGTGAATGCGATAATTAATTGGGTAGCCAACACCCTCCTTCCAGAAGACAGTCCAAGTGAGGATTGTGATGATATGATATAAGATGCATGATACAGAGCAGCAAAGACAAACAGAGTGCTACATAAGTAGACCTTGAGCAGGTCAACACCGTGCTAAGTAAATGCAGCTACAGCAAAACCTTGATAGCTAGGTGAGATGGTCATTGACTAAGGTTATTTTAATAACATACTATGATGATACTGCATAAAATATACTTACCTGGGGTCAGGATGCTGTGAGAGTAAACCTGAATTATTCCAAGAGAGCAGGCAAACTCTCACTGAATCCAACTGTAAATCTTGAATGTAACTCTCCCCATTGTTAACTTGGCCAAGATAACAGGGTACATCCATAACTTTTGCTGTTTAATGGCCATCTTTTTGATCCAATGAGATTAGAAGTTTGAACTTATTCTGGAGTGGCAAATCACTCATTGTATTCTATGTGGTGCTGCTAAAGCTAAAACTAAGCGATTTGGGATAAGAATGCCGCTGAGCATACCAAGTGCATTAGTTTTGCACAACATACATAGGACTATTTTCATGAGATCATGAAGCAGTTCAACTGAGCTTTGTACCACCCACACAGGCCAGCCTATGTCCTCAAAATACAGCACTGTACCCTCACACATCAGAGGCTTGTAGTAAAAGGACATGGAAAAATGTCCTGTTTATATTAAACCCTGGAAGAATCGGTAAAGAGTAATAATACCTGCTCAGCTACCTAAAGAGTGTGAATCTTTAAGACAATGCAATTGCCTACATTTCTCCTATTAGGATTGCTTCAGGAGTGAGAGGAGTGCGCACTGGTGTTTCGGTCTCCGTGTGGGAGGGGAGGCCGGCCTGGAAGAGAGGCGTGCGTGCTGGTGTTTGGGTCTCCATGTGCGTGGAACTGTCAGGCTTCCGGTGGAGCTTCAGGAAAAGGGGCTCTGTCGAGATATTCAGGGAAGCAAGATGGCGACCGCCTAGAGGTCGGCTGCAGCACTGGCGAGCTGGATCTGGTCGTGAATAGAGGATACCCCTGCATTACTGCTGAATGCAGCAAACCAACGATGTATCTCGGAGGAAAATACCCCACATCTCTGTGCTGGGGCAGCAGAGCATTCATTTCAGGCTCTGGGTGGCTCTCACTATTCGAGTGCTCTATCTAGAGGTATTTGCCTCACATGGTGATTCAGCGGAACGGTGGAAGAATGGCTCTAAAGCGGACGGCAAATGCTGGATCTAAAGTGGTGGCAGCTCGAAAACTGCAAGGAGAGGCTGGTACGAGCTCAGCCACAACAGAGTCAAGCAAAGCGGAGCTGATGCTGGGCAACACGCAGCAGACGCCAACACCAGATCAGCAGAGGAGAGGGAGAGGCGGAATCACGGGCAACAACCGACCAGCCGGCCCCTCGATAGCAGAGTTGCTGATGCGCAGTAAGGAGCGGCTGATAGAGGCAGCAGGGGCTGCGGGGATAGCGGTAGTGGTGGCGCTTGGCATGCAGAAGGGCATAAGAGGGAAGCAAATCAATGAGGTGAGCCTAGGCGAATCCCAGGTTACCCTCAAAGGCAGTTAACTTAAACCAGCCATACCGAGTACTGCTTCAGTAACTGCTCCAGTGACAGACCCCCCAACCCATACTGACACAGCAAAAGGGGAGAATGTTCGGGCAGGCAACATGGGGGAGACTGCTACAAGTGATACAGCTATAAAGGACACTGCCTCCACAAGGCTGATCCATAATGGATACAATATTGATAGTATACATGTTTCAGAAAAAGTGTCTGTACCGGGAGAGTTGGAAGTCGAAATAGGGTTTCATCATCCTATTCCTGTGGTAGAGGTCGGCGGGACGTTGGGGGCATCTGATCTCATAACAAACGACAAAGACAGAATGGAACTGGATACGGATAAGGACCCTACTGACTGTTTTTTCTCTGTCTCTGAAGGGGTCGAATGGTCCGAAGATGATCAGAACTCATCACCAGGGGATAGTAATCCTGATTCAGATCCTGGGGATAGCGGCTTAGACCCCCCTGCAGCCACTAAGAGACCCAACTCTCAGCCAGAGACACAAGGTCGAGGTAGAAAAAACCCTGAAATTGGATTACTCATCTGCCATCCCACTTTCTGGTATACCCACTACAGAACCCCCCCTTATGTTGGAGATAATACATCAGGCTATTCTTTCTCATAGGGAAGAAATGCGCTGGGATAGTCGCAAGGCTCAGGCAGCTATGAGAAAGATGCAGAGGGTCATAAGGAAACTCTCCAAGGCCTGCATAAATGTAGGAGACAGGGTGACAAACCTTGAGGGGAAGATAGTAGCGACGGAAACAGAAGCGGCCGCCGCCTCCACCCAAGTAGAGGCTCAAATCAAGAATATCCAATGGAAGCTGGAAGAATTTGAAAGTAGGTGTTGGGGGTTCCAGAGGGGGTGGAGTGGTCAGACACAAGGGCCTACATAATTGATCTGTTTAAATACACCTTTCCGGAGCTGCTTGGTCGGCCGAAATTCAAAGGGCACACCGTACCGCATTTAAAATGCGAGCTGCATCAAGAGAGGGAGATAAGCCATAGGCGATCTTGGTATTCTTGGGGAACTTCCTCCTGTGGCAGACAATATCAGAGAAGACCACACCTGAAACAAGGGGGGTTTCATTCTTTGTCCACCAGACTACCGCCACACAACGGTAGAACAACGCTGGAGGCTGAGGCAGTTAATTAAGCCATTTCAAAGAAAAATATCCAAGTCTATTTTATTAATCCAGCACAATTTAAGGTTATTCACGATGGACAGACTTGGTATTTTGCATCTGAAATAAAAGCTAAAGAATATCTGGATGCTGTGGGTAATCATAGAGAATAACTTCTACTGTTGAACTTGTTGAAATGTACGATCTAAGGCTTTGTGGGGTGTTGGGGTTGATTAACAATAATCCATAACAATTTGAATCATGGTTTGCTGCTTTTTTGCTTGCTTTTTTTTGGTATATTCACTCGTTAGGTTGGGGGGATAAGGTTTTTTTTTTCGGATTGGATTAGGATTGACCCAGGTCGCTATTGCTGCACACATCGCATGCCCAGACCTAGGTCTGAGCGCTTTACGAGGGAGGTGGTGCAGATGGGGAAGGGGGAGCAAGGGCAGGGGGTTGGGTGGGTTTGGGGGGTTAAGGGGGTAGTAGGGGTTGGGAAGGAAGGGGAGGGAAATATTTAAAAAAGAGAATACCTGATGCTACTTGGTTTTGGTTTTGTGCGATGTAGGGCTTTTTATATTTGTTCATCTGTTTTGGCTTATGCAAAAGGGAGGCGATAACTTAAAAGGGATACATGGGGGAACTTAAGGTATGCTCAGTCAATATCGGGGGGTAAATGATTGGAGGAAGAGGCAAAGGCTGGCTAACTTTGTGAGTTCGAACTTAATTGATGTGTTATGCCTATAGGAGACCTTTCTACCCTGGGAAAAGAAACATCTGTTAAACATAAGAGGTTATATTTGCTGGCCTGTTCCTCACAGACTTCTATAGTTAGAGGTGTAGCAGTTTTAGCTAAATCTTTGTTGGGAGGAGCAAAGCGCCACATGGCTGATTCTCCAGGGAGATGGGCATTGGTTGAGATAGATGTTGGCTATACAATCTGTGTGATCTATGGCTCTAATCAGGATGACCCTGAGGTGTTTGATTTTTTGGAAAGTGAATTAACCAGCTGGCCTAGACCTATTATAGTGTGCGGAGATTTAAATATATCCGCTGACTTTATAAATACGTGTCCTTATGTAGGGCGAAAACCCAGGGTATTCCGAGCTTTGAGCTCTTTAATTAAATCACACAGGCTAGCCAATGTCTGGGGTAATAGGGAGCCTAACAACCTGGGGTTTGCATATTTCACTTGCCACTTTCAGAAATATACTAAACTGGACTACTTTTTAATATCTGCAACATAATTGAAGAAGGTTAGCATAAAAAAACTGCCAAAAATAATGTCCGATCATAGTCCACTAATCTTGCAATATGATTTAGAAATGTTTAATAGAAAACAATTAAGATGGATTTTTGAGAGGACTTTATTAGTAGACACCAGATATGTGGAACATCGAAGGAAATGGGCTCAAGAGTGTTGTGATGCAAACCGCTTGAGTGCGTCCAGGAATAACATTTGGGATGCATTTAAAGCAGCTTTGAGAGGCGAAACAATCAGCTTCTCTGCTCGGCTTAGGAAAGAGGCTCGGGAAGAAAATGAGAGATTGACATGCCAGCTAGCAGCAACAGAAGAGCAACATGTGAGAGACATTGTGCAAGGGAAGTAAGGGGAGGGGAGTCAGCAGAAGAGCTGTACTATTAAATCAGAGCTCCATAAGCAGGTAGCTCAGAAAGCAGCCAGTGAAGACCAGGCCCATAGGGGTAAGCTCCTCAAGACGGGGGAACAGGCGGGTAAGGTATCAGCACTACGGATCAGGCAAGGAAATACCAAGAATATATTTTCAAACAAAAACAGGCAGACAACCAGAATTATTCGGAATCAACTGAGGTTTTAAAAGTCTTCAATTTTTTTTATCAAACACTATATAAGGAAGAGATTGATATAGATGCTGTTAGTGTAGAGTTTGTGGTCGCAGGCCCTCAGCTGGGTGATTCGGAAAGGGAAATATTAGATAAAGAATTGGCAATAAGTGGGGTATGTGAAGCATTACAGGAGCTAGCAGCAGGAAAGGGTGCAGGGCCAGACAGTATCCTGTTAATAGTTTATAAAAGCATTCAGAGTGAGATAGCTCCAATACTCTTGGATCTATTTAGCAGGATAATCTGTACCGGTTTAATTCCAGACTCCTGGAATGAAACAGATATCATTGTGTTCCACAAAAAGGGGAAACCAAAAGAGAGTCCTGGATCGTATCGGCCAATATCCCTCATCAATGCTGACACCAAGATCTACGCTAAGGTTTTTGCTAAAAGGATGGGAAGGATCCTTGGCGGTCTGGTTTCCCCTTGGCAGCATGGGTTCATTCCAGGTCGCGGGTCAACTGACCATATTAAGCAGGCTATTACCATCTTCGATGCACAGGCTGCCATGGGGTACGGATGGCCATGATCCTTCTCGACTTGGAAAAGGCCTTTGACCGCGTTACGTGGAAGTATTTATGGGGGTATTGGAGCATAGGGGCTTTGGCCCTAAAATTATGAGTGCCATCAAGGCCATGTACCGTGATCCTGAGGCTAGAGTTCAGCGAATGGGAGAAAGTTCTGAAAAATGTTACATCTCATGGGGAACGCGTCAGGGGTGTCCCTGTTCAGCCATACTTTTTGCTCTATATATAGATCCACTGGTATGGAGGATCTTGGGTTGTGCCGACATCACGCCTGTAGTTTTTAATGGGTTTCAGACCAAACTGCTGGCTTATGCTGCTGATTTGGCTTTAATCACCCCAGAACCAGATAGGGCTATGGCAGTTCCTGCCGGGTTAGCAGGAGAATTTGGTTGTCATTCGGGGTACCTCTTGAATGAGAGTAAGACTCAGATAATCTGCACCAATAATATTAGAAAAGATGGCTCAAGATACATGGATTCAGCAGTTTATTTAGGAGTCAGGGTTAACTCAGTGACAGATTCAATCATAAATGATAACTTTACCCTGCTCTTAAAATCAATAACGACGGACCTGAAAAGAATAGATGCACTACATTTGTCTCTAATATGGAAGGCTAATGTATTGAAAATGACCGTGCTCCCCAAAATTTTGTATCTCTTTCGCTCTATCCCGTTTCTTATAGAGGAGGGTCTGATTAAGTCAATAGAGGTAATTTTTATGAGCTTTATATGGCAATACAGTAAAATCAGGAAGTCAATGAAGTATTTTTCTCTTCCACAGGAAAAAGGAGGGCTAGCAATTCCTAATGTTAGATTTTATCAGTGGGCATGTTTGCTAACCCAGATAGCAATATTATTCGACCCAGCCACAAATCTGGTTGATACCCCGTTCGGCAACCAAAATCGCCCCTCCATATACGAGTTGTTATTGGGCAGAGAAGCCTTTGGAATGCTATTACGGAAAACGGATTGGCGGTATTACAAGAAAATGTGGTAGGGTCTGGAAGCTAGTGAAATATCATTGGCAAGATCAATGGCAATTCCGAAAATCAATTGTTACTTACCACTTTGGAAATCTAGTATTTTCTCAGAATTTAGTAATGATAGAATGGGGAAGCTCTGGGAGCAGCAAGGAATCAAAACATTAGGAGATTTCTTTGTAGGGGATACCCTGATGAGGTTTAAGAATATTCAACAGAAGTATGGCATTCGGGCCAATCAAGGGTTTACATTTTTTCAGATTTTCAAAATGTTAATGGCCTTAAGACCACGGAGACAGAATTAATATGATGGATTACCTCCTAAAAGGAGGCACTAATATCAAAATGGTATATAGCTGCTAATCTACTGCATATGTTTTATCAATGTGAGAAAGTAAACACAATTTGAGGGGAAATCGAGAAGTTTTGGGAGGGGCTGCAAGGTGTTAAGATCAACCTATCCCCTACCCTAATGATAATAGGAATCAATAGTAACCTGGGGTTGAAAAAGGAGGACGACGCCCTTGTTTTTATATCTATTGCAGTCCTTCGGATTCTCAGTTCAGCGGGCTGCAAGGATAATGTAGCACCCTCCTTTCAGATGTGGCTGGCCAGACTTCTGGGGATACAAAATATCGAATCCTCCCTATAGGAGCATAAGGGCAAGAAAGTACAGGAAATGGGGTTGAATATATGGGCCTCACTTAAAAGTTGGAGGGACTCTGGATTATAATAAAGAAAACTGTGTGTGGAGGCTGGTTTTACTGTATATTAACGCCCAATATAGGCTGCTCATGTATAATGTTGATTTTATTGTACCTTTATCCCGAAGAAATTAAATACTATTCACTGTATGTCTTTACAGCGTTTTTCTTTAGCAAGACACTTTGTAGCTTGTACAGTGTAGAATTGTATGTGTCTTAAATCCAGTTCTATTGTATTTTTTTAAACAATAATGCAATGTATAATATATTTATTGATGTTTGTACCAGGTTTTTTTGAATATTTTTTTTTTTAAAAAGCACTGCTTCAGGAGATGAAACAAGTCATCAACATGGCAAAGTGGCATAGCTCAATTGCATTAGTATGTCTTTACCCACTGACGAGATTTGTAATGCTGTGTCATCAAATGTCCCCTTCTCTAAAACCAGCACCCTTCCCAAAAGAGTAACCCAAGGGGTTGCTTGAGTGGCAAGGTAAAGTACTTCATTTGGATTAGCAAATAAAATCCTCTGGACATTAGGGGCTATATTTATGGCAAAGTGGAGTAGTGCAGCAAGTCACTTTGCTGTGCAGCACTGCATCACTGGGAAAGGGCACGGATGCGCCGTATTTGTGGGTGCATAATGGCACCATGCTGCAAGGGTGCCTGTGTTGCATGCAGGATTATTTTGGTGCTGGAGGGGGACCTTCCTGCACAAAAACAATCCTTAGAGGCATATTACTCTATCTATGTGCACTGTAGAATGCAGCACACAGAATTAAGAGGAAGTCCTGGCGCCAACCTTGTTCCTTTTATATGTTAATGATGTGGTCCAGTTCCTCCAAAAAACCCAACATGACTCCCCAAAACTTGAAGGGACCCACACCTGTGCATTAACATTCGCAGACAATAGAATTCTGCTGTCCCAAACCCCAAAGGGTTTGTAAAATCTTTTAAACATGCTCAATGAGTACTGTAAGCTAAAAGGCTTAGAAATAAACCCTGTCAAAACAAAATACATGGCCATGAGACCCCATAAATGCTTCAAAAACAATATAGTGCTGAAAGGAGTGACCCTAGAGCGTTTCTCTAACTTCGTTTATCTGGGGGTAATCATTGATTCAAAACTTTCATGGAACTCATAGATAAAGAAATCAAAATCTACCTTATTGCAAAATTCAGCACCAGTCATAAAGAAACAATATGCCACTATGACAAAGGCTGTTACTCCAGCCCTGAACATTTATAAATCTAGAGCCCTAACCGCGGCTCTGTATGGTTCAGAGTAGTGGGGGGGGAGAGTAACCCTCTCCCTTTTAACTGTGGGGTAAAAACAAGGTTTTAAGAAGGTTTATGGCCCTTCCCCAAAATACCCGATGATCCCTTTAATGTATGACCTTGGTATAACACGACTTCAACATAAGGCGATCTGGATGACCCTGTCATACTGGGTCAGAATCTGGAACACTGAGGAATTAGAAACATACAGACAAACACTAAGTGAACTACTAAAACTTGATATTCAAGTCACTTTTCCCTGGTTGGCTCAAATCCGTAAGTGGCTTTTTGACTTAGGCCTGAGCAGATTCTGGGAAAATCTGAGACTGCTGACGCCTGACTCAAAGCGGGAAATAAAGAACTTTTACTGGAATTTTATTTGGCACAGAGCAACTTTAAATAGTACATCAGGATCACTTACAACCCAATTCCTAATGTTTAAAACGACTCCTTGTTTTGAGTCGTTTTTAGACAAAATCAAACCCCAACTGGCAAATATATTATATCTAAAATTCAGATACGGTACACTCCAGATAAAGGCTTTCACATCAAAGTTGGGAATGCCACATGATGGGGACAAAGATTGTAAGTGCATGATATGTCATTTAGGATTCAAGGAGGATATCACACATGTCTTATTCTTCTGCCCTGCATATGTAAATGTATGAAGAAAATGGATAAAACCTTTGGGCAGAAGTTTAAATGTCAGAAAATACATTGATTTGTTGCGTATACTAAAAACTGATAGCTCTAAACTGGAAAGGGGCGACCACTCGGTCCCCCCGAACGTATGGCGGAGTTCCACGATCCCCCCGGGAAGCCATCTTGGGCGGGAAGCGAGTCTCGGCTGGTATGCCCGAAGCGGCGTAGCCGGGGCGCGCTTTTTCCCGCCCTAGAGTGGGCTGGCCTAGACACTGACGCGGCTGGCCATGCCCTTGGGGCAGGCAGGGGCGGGTTTACGCCCGCCCTGAAGACGGATAAAAGGAGACGCAAGACCAGAAGGCATCCTCTTGTTCCTGTGCTCTGAAGCTGCACCTCCTCGCTGCACGTGAGCTCGAGACGGAACGAAGAGCCAATTTTGAGCGTGGTAATCTTTCTTTTGTCTTACAGATATTCTGTCGGAGAAATGCCCAAGAAAGGCGGGAAGAGAATGATGACTGAGCAGATGCTTCGGGTCCTCATGAAGGAGATGGCCGAACTGAAGAAGCGGGTGGCGGAGAGAGAGGGGGAAGGGGGGCCGGAACGTCCCTCGGTCGGAGCAGCTCCAGGAGGAAAAGCCAAGAGGCCAAGGAGGGGGGCAGCTGGGGGAGACGTCCCGGTTCCCTGTACCCCGCTCGAAGCGCCAACCCCGGTGCCGGTAGAGGGGAATCCGATTCCCGTTGTGGTCACCCCTGTGTCTAAGGAAGATATGCCGCCCGAGCTGGCAGCACAACTAGCAGCGTGGTTGGGCGAAGGTGGCGAGGGCGCCACGGCTGTCGACGCGCAGGCACTGATGAAGCAACTGCGTGAGAAACGGGAGGCAGCCAAGGTGTCCGCGCCGGCTGCAGTATTAGAGAAGCCACAAGGGACGATTACGACCGCAGAGGCAGCGTCCGGTTCAGGTAAGTGGCCATTGCCGATTGCGAGGGACGAGTCAGCACCCTCTCGTAGGGAAAAGTTGGGTCAGCATGTGCCCTTGGCTATTAAAGAGAAGATTTGGGCAGGGGAGTATGTGAACATCTTCTCGTTGCTTATTGATCACTATGAGGTGGAGCATGTTAAGGGACAGAAAGACCTCATGCATCCGAGTGTTTGGCGCGCAAAAATGGCCGCCTTTAAAGTACATGAAAACATTGGCAATTGGGGCAAAGCATGGGGGGTTTTTACGTCGATCTTGGGGGAACGAAGGCCCGAGTTGCTTCCCGAGTTGCCGACTTATCAGTCACGAATCATGGGCTACTCGACATCACACCAGGGTAACCATTGGTTCTGCTACGACAATCTTTTTAGAAAGGCTAAAGAGCATGATAAAAGCTTAACTTGGGATTGTTATGATTCTTTGTCATGGGATAAAATGAAGGAGACTGGTATGTTGAAAGTGCCATTAGTGGGGAGTAATGTTGGCGAATCCTTCCGCCAGTATGCGGGGACGCCCTTTCGATCAGGTGCGGGTACCGACAATTACTCGAGGCCTGCCAGCAATACAGGGAAAAGGGGGTTTTGTTGGAATTTCAACAGAGGTAAATGTACTAGGCCCCAGGGATCGTGCAAATTTAGACACGAATGTAGTGGGTGCGGGTCATCCCATCCTGAGTCCACGTGCAGAGCCAAAACGGGTGATAACGGGGGTAGAGGAGGC
Source organism: Lissotriton vulgaris (assembly GCF_964263255.1). NCBI lineage: Eukaryota > Metazoa > Chordata > Amphibia > Caudata > Salamandridae > Lissotriton > Lissotriton vulgaris. The sequence goes on from NC_141691.1 coordinate 1,437,906,456, forward strand.
GCCAAACAGGTCTAACATAGTCCGAGGGGCGCCTTTACCTACCCCAATTGATACCTTGGCAATGATTCCCTGGCTCAGTGAATACCCGGATCGTACTTCTGCTGGGGTGTTGCGGAACGGGTTTTCTTATGGTTTCCGCATCCCAGTAGGGGACTTTCAGGGTGTGGAGAAATGTAAAAATCAAGTTTCGGTCCTTCAGCATACGACCGTGGTACAGGATAAGATCCGGAAGGAGGTTACTCGAGGTCGGGTCGCCGGCCCGTTTAGTGTACCCCCGGTGCATAACTTTGTTTGTTCTCCTTTAGGAGTGGTCCCCAAGAAGGACCCGGGTGAGTTCCGACTGATACATAATTTATCAGCTCCACGTGGTCTTTCTGTAAACGAAGCGATAGACCCGGAAGTGTGTTCGGTGCGGTACGCATCCTTCAATGAGGCCGTAGCCATTTTGAATCGCCTGGGGCCCGGGGCGCTGATGGCAAAATCAGATATCGAGTCAGCGTTCCGGTTGCTCCCGGTACATCCAGACGATCAGCGTCTCCTGGGTTTCATGTTTCAGGGTCAATTTTACATGGATAGGTGTATGCCGATGGGGTGCTCTATATCTTGTGCCTATTTCGAGAAATTCAGTAGTTTTCTACAATGGGTCTTCACAAAGAAGACGGGTTTCCAACATGTAATGCATTACCTTGATGATTTTTTGTTCCTGGGGGCAGCTGGGGATCTTGAATGTGGTCAGGCCTTGGCCGAATTTTGTGTGTTAATGAATCAGTTTGGCGTGCCATTGGCACCAGGTAAGACGGTGGGTCCTTCGACTTGCCTCGAGTTTCTGGGGATCGAGTTAGACTCCGGAGAAGGTTGTTTTCGTTTACCAGCTGACAAAGTGTTAAAATTCAGGGCAGCCCTGCAAATGTGTATAAGTGGATCTAAGGTTACGCTGCATCAATTACAGCAGTTAGTTGGACAGTTGAATTTTGCCCTGAGGGTTATACCAATGGCCCGCCCCTTTTCCCGTTCGATTGCCCAAACCATGGTCGGCCTGAAGGAGGGCCATCATCGCACAAGGCTATCGGCGGAGGTCCGCCAGGACATGCGCATTTGGTTGGCATTTCTGGCGGATTTCAATGGTCGAGTCGTCTGGAACAAACCGGCCGTGTCCTCGGAAGAGCTGGGGCTATGGACAGATTCGGCAGGGAGCATAGGTTTTGGTGCCATCTTCGGCACAAGATGGTCGGCACAAAAGTGGCCGGCATGGTGGCATGACAATGGACTGACAAGTAACATTGCTTTCCTGGAACTTTTCCCCATTTTGGTGGCCCTGAGAACTTGGCCCGAAGGGTTCAAGGATCACTCTGTGGTATTTTGGTCTGACAATATGACCGTGGTCGAGTGTATCAATAGCCAGGCAGCACGATGCAAATTGATTTTGAGACTGCTCAAAGAAATTGTTTTACTGTGTATGCAATTGAATGTGCTATTCAGAGCAAAACATGTCCCGGGGGTAATGAACCAGGCGGCTGATGCACTGTCTCGTTTTCATATGCAGGCTTTCTCGGGTTTCCTTCCCACAGCGGACCCGGAGCCGGCACCCTTTCCCGAAGCTCTCTGGTCTCTCGGTGCCCCGAACTTCGTCACCTCGTGGGAGAGAGTTTAGCACCCAGGACGAGGAAGGCATATGAAGGGGCGTTCCGGTCCTATTTAGCCTTTTTGGGGACTGATAGAGTGGGGCTTTGGGGCCACGAGGAATGGGTGGTGAATTTTCTGATGTCTTTACATCTGGCTGGGAAATCGGTGGCTACGGCTCAGAGACATCGGGCTGTCATTTCCTTTGTGCCAGGGCTCATGGTATCCAGGACCCGACAGCGTCTTTCGTTGTACAGAAAGCGCTACGTGGGTGGCAACGCCTTGAGGGTCGCAGAGTAGATGAGAGGCGCCCGATAGGTTTGGATAGGTTGGCCCAGTTGTTGTCCACACTCCCTGCCACGTGTTCATCTCAGTTTGAGACAGTGTTGTTCCGAGCCGCTTTTACGCTGGCATTTCATGGGGCGATGCGGGTAAGCGAACTAGTGGCAAGGAACAAACAGGACGTGACAGGAGGTTTGTGCCAGGAGCACGTCCAGATCAGAGGAGAGACAATGACTGTCTCATTTGTCAGGTCCAAGACCGATCAATGTGGGATAGGTGACTGCATAATCATACGCAGGATTCCCGGGTCCTCCATGTGTCCAGTAAAGTGTTTAGAAGACTACCTAGCACGAAGGGTGGCATCATGGGGGGGGACCTTGTTGAGACACGCGGACGCCACCCCACTGACAAAATTTCAGTTTCAGCGGGTGCTTGCGATGTCGATTGCCGCTGCGGGCTTGAACCCGGGTGAGTTTGGGACCCATTCCTTTCGGATAGGGGCTGCTACAGAAGCTACAGCCAGGGGTCTGAATGTGGAACAAGTGAAACGTGTGGGGCGTTGGTCCTCCAATTGTTATAAAAGGTATGTGCGGTTGCACATGTTGTGAAGCTGTAATGATGTACTCACGCTTCTTGTTTTTGTTTGGTTTTCAGTTGCGCAAGCCTACGAGGCGGGGCGGACTATGCAGTCGACCCAACACCGGGCCAGCGGTCAGACATCACCGGCTGTGAAAAAGGAGGTGTGGGTCGTGGGCCACTCATACGTGAGGCGTGCCGCGGACGTATTCAAGGCAGGTGACATGATTCACGTAGCTGGGGAATACGGGTACAGGGTGTCCTTCTACGGAAGAGGCGGTCTCTGTATTGACCAGTTTCAATCATTTTTCGAGGGTTTGTTAGGGCGGACGAGGTCACCACCGTCTGTAGTCATAGTACATCTTGGGGGCAATGATTTGGTCACCACTGGTAGACGACTTCTCCTTGAGGCGATGCTTTCCACTGTAAGTTGGTTAGCGAGGAGGGTTCCAGGGTGCACAATCGCGTGGTCCCATATGATACCACGAAAGGTGTGGCGGGGGGCTATTTCCATTCCCGCTTTGAATCATTCTGTTAGAAAGCTTAATAACAAAATGAGTAGGTTGTTCCGTTCCAAAACACTGCATTATATTTCGCACGGGTGTATTAATGATGACAGTATGTATTTGGGGGATGGTGTGCATTTGTCTCGGGTGGGGAACGAGTTACTCATAGGAGACTTCTTAGCATGGCTAAAAATGTTATATTATGACCTTTAGGTAGGAGTTTTGTGGGGGGTCCGGATAGCCGGTCAACTATCCGGCCTGTGGCGGTAAGGTCATGATCGGTGAGCACTAATTGGAAGATCCCTATGAGTGGGCGTCACCCAACACGGATGGGAGCGCTCGGGGGAGGTGGCCATTGGCCCCTCAACGGGGAGGCGGTCCCTTCTAAGGATGGGTCGCCGAAAGAAAAGGAAAGGCGGTCAAGGCCCCTTCCTGGATAGGAGGGGTTACAGCCCCCTCCTGGGGAATTTCCCGGGGCCAAGGACGTCTGCGACGGCAGATGTGGTAAGTTGTGTGGGGTTTGGGGGGGTCTACGCTACCTTCTAGATACCTCACACGAGTCCTCGGACGACCTTTAAGTGGCGTCGAGTTTTATTGGGGCCCCCGTCAAGTCAAGGGAAATTGGTAGTTGCACTTGAGGTACGCCTCTGTGCTGTCGCCCCTCACAAGTGAGGGGGTATTTCTGGTTTAGGGATCTTGACACCGGTTACGACCTTGCCGTTGGCCCTTAAACGTTAGGATGTACAATTTCAAAATTTCAAGTAAATGTTTTGTAGGATGTTAGTTCGGCTAGGAGAACCTCTGTATTAGAGAATCTGTTAAGGTTAGCCAAACATCGCAATGTGGTAATGAAATTGTACATTAATATGAAACCGTTGATTTAATGTTTTAATTTTGTTTCATATTTTAATAAATACGGCCGGGAGGGTCACTCCCTCCCTCTTCCAAAAACTTCAGAACTGTTTCCAGTTTCCCTTCCTGTGGGGATTGTGTTGAGAGGGGGTGGCGGGTATCTCAGCCATATGGAAAGGGGCGACCACTCGGTCCCCCCGAACGTATGGCGGAGTACCACGATCCCCCCGGGAAGCCATCTTGGGCGGGAAGCGAGTCTCGGCTGGTATGCCCGAAGCGGCGTAGCCGGGGCGAGCTTTTTCCCGCCCTAGAGTGGGCTGGCCTAGACACTGACGCGGCTGGCCACGCCCTTGGGGCAGGCAGGGGCGGGTTTACGCCCGCCCTGAAGACGGATAAAAGGAGACGCAAGACCAGAAGGCATCCTCTTGTTCCTGTGCTCTGAAGCTGCACCTCCTCGCTGCACGTGAGCTCGAGACGGAACAAAGAGCCTATTTTGACCCACCCACCAGCCCCTGAGGACAGCCAGTTGTTTTGAATAAAAGTTGATGGGTAACTCTAATTTCGTTTACAGGTTGTGGTATTACCGTGATGAATTTTGAGTATGTAATAAAGAATGGTCTATTTGGGTTATGTTTCGTGAATAAAGAAATTCTGCTTTAGTGTTCATTGGTAAGCTTGCTTTTAATACAGTTGTAGTAGCCAATATCTTTGTAGTCTAGTAAGTTAGTTAGCATTGTCGTATTTATTTTGGTCGGGCGGTAAGGTCATGATCGGTGAGCACTAATTGGAAGATCCCTATGAGTGGGCGTCACCCAACACGGATGGGAGCGCTCGGGGGAGGTGGCCATTGGCCCCTCAACGGGGAGGCGGTCCCTTCTAAGGATGGGTCGCCGAAAGAAAAGGAAAGGCGGTCAAGGCCCCTTCCTGGATAGGAGGGGTTACAGCCCCCTCCTGGGGAATTTCCCGGGGCCAAGGACGTCTGCGACGGCAGATGTGGTAAGTTGTGTGGGGTTTGGGGGGGGTCTACGCTACCTTCTAGATACCTCACACGAGTCCTCGGACGACCTTTAAGTGGCGTCGAGTTTTATTGGGGCCCCCGTCAAGTCAAGGGAAATTGGTAGTTGCACTTGAGGTACGCCTCTGTGCTGCCGCCCCTCACAAGTGGGGGGGTATTTCTGGTTTAGGGATCTTGACACCGGTTACGACCTTGCCGTTGGCCCTTAAACGTTAGGATGTACAATTTCAAAATTTCAAGTAAATGTTTTGTAGGATGTTAGTTCGGCTAGGAGAACCTCTGTATTAGAGAATCTGTTAAGGTTAGCCAAACATCGCAATGTGGTAATGAAATTGTACATTAATATGAAACCGTTGATTTAATGTTTTAATTTTGTTTCATATTTTAATAAATACGGCCGGGAGGGTCACTCCCTCCCTCTTCCAAAAACTTCAGAACTGTTTCCAGTTTCCCTTCCTGTGGGGATTGTGTTGAGAGGGGGTGGCGGGTATCTCAGCCATATCATTGTGTTTGGTGTGAGCAGATTCTTAATGGCCACCAATTTTATAACGAGAAAGAAAGGGCTTAAATTTTAATATGAAAACCTATCATTTTGACAGGGGTTGACCCTTGCATTAGAGTCCAGGTACCTGGATGTGTATTATAAAATGTGTACTCTTGGAAGTAAAATGTTTTCGAGTTTTAATTAGAATGTAATCTTCGATATCATTAAAGCCTTTTTAGTATCTTTTGATTGGGTATTTTTAAGGAAGCTCCTATAAATTTGCACTTTACACTTTATTGCCTAGATGCATCAACCTTTTTAGGAAGTGCAAACGGTGCGATTCACAAAAATCGGCCTTTTGCACTTCCTAAATTGGTTTCTGGGATGCATCAAGCATTTTTGGAAAATCGCTATTTTTTGCGAGTTCCAAAAATGCGATTGCTTTTAAGGACTCGCAAATTTGCGATTCCTTAAATGCAATGCATCATTCTCAAAACTTTTGCGATTTTACAAATTGCAAATGCAAATTACCACGAAGTTGAACTTCGTGGTAATTTGCAAAAATGTTTAAAAACGCATAAAAATGCATTTTTTAAACTTCTAAGTTACAGACACACATGTCTTTAGGACATGTGTGTATGTAACTTACATGTAAAAGTGCATTTCATGGGTGCAGGGGGGGGGTCCAAACTCCACCCTTGAAAGGCTTTGTTGAATTCCGATTTCAAATTGCGAATTCGCAATTCCCATTCATTCCTATGGGCATTTCAGCCCATAGGAATGAATTAGAATTGCGAATTCGCTATTTGAAACTCGCAATTTTATTGCGATTCGGTAAAAATTGCGATTTTTACCGAATCTCAATAAAATAGCGAAATTAATGATGCATTGCCATTTGCGATTCCTTATTTGCGATTCCTTATTTTTCGCAAATGAGGAATCGCAAATGACAACGTTGATGCATCTAGGGGCAAGGAACATATCGCTAAACAATTGCAAATAGGAAATTAAGGGGCATATTACCAAGGCAAGCGAAATGAAATTATCGCTGCTTGTGTGTCCGTTTTCGGCCGCAAAGCGGCGATAATTTCATCGCCCTATTAGCAAGCTGTCGCTAACATCAGTTAGCAATAGCTTTTAGGTAATAGCGAGCCGTTTGGTGCTCGCTTTGCATGTCAGCGATTTTTATCGCTAATGACCTGCAAAGTGGGAGTACCCAACCTGTTAGCGACTGAAAGCAGTCGCTAACATCGCTATCGCCTATTATCAACGCAGGCGTAGCGGCAAAAATTTTAGCGCTAAGCGCGAATATCGCTGAAAACTAACGCCTGCTCAGACCAGTTCTTAACCTGTATATCCAATGGGAGGTGGACATTCAGGCTAAGTCCCTATTAGCGATAATGCCTGAATATCGCTGGATTTCCAGCCATATTCATGCATTTCGCTGCTATCGCCGGATATTTTATCGCTTTGGAGATAAATGTTACTATAGCACGTTATCTCTGCGATAAAATCCGGCGATGCGTGGCGATAAAAAAAATGTTGCTAAGCCTATTTAGAGATAAATATCGCTAGTTGTTGATAATATGCCCCTAAGTCTCTGTGATAATACCAATTGAAGACTCCCAATTGTGTAAATATAGTGCACCGTTACAAAATTATGTTGGTGCCAACTGTAAATAATAATAAGATAAAGTACTGTATGTGTTTTTAGCAATGTTTTATAGTATTATAAGTATGCTTTGATGAATCTGTGAATCGAATAAAGTTATTTAATACAAGAGGAAGAAGTAACAAGGAGAAATTAAGATATTTGTCCATATTAAGCCTCTTCTGGGGTGGCGTATCTTTTTGGCGCAAAAAAACAGGCGTGGTTGTCCAGCCAGTCACCTTTTGCATCTGATGGGTGGAGAGAGGCCTGCCCTTGGCCCAGGCTTTGTCTGAGCATAGCTTGAGGGAGTCCTGGGATATCTTTATCTCATACACAGTGATGGTGAGCAAGCCTTGTAGTCCTAGGAGTTCTGGTACTTGAAGTCCACCAACACATCCCTTGCTCTTACTACTGCTCCCTGATCTTTTGATGCCCACTCTGCTGGAATCCTGGGCGCCCTTTAGCCCTGCCGCTGTGGTGGTGTGCGGGACTTGTGAGGCTCAGGGATTTAGGTACTTGCAGTTCCCTGGGGCATGCTTGCAAGTCCTGGGCTACCTTTAGCCCTGCAATATTCGTGGTGGGGGTTCCTCTGAGGGCTGTGGACCCTGGTACTTGAAATCTCCCGGTGAAGCCTTGGATCTTGTTGCCTCCCTGTATCCCTTGTATGTAATTTCAACCATGAGGCTCTTTCCTCTGGATTCTTCATTGTCTCCACCTCTGGATGGAAAATGTCTACCATTCCAAGTCGCGTTGAAATAGCATATCTTCATTTCCGTCCATAGAGCTGCCACAAGCGAGGGAAAAACGCTAATTTGTGGTTGCTGCTTAGCCACTGAATTCCTGTTGGTTTTAGGCCCCAAACTTGAAGAGATTCCTACCTGCTGCTAGGCATTGCAAGTGCTTTATTAAAACAAAGTACAAGATGAAGAGTTGAAAGTAACAACCCTGTCAAATTAATATTAATGTGTTTTATAGTTATATAAGGTGAGTAGAGAATGGCAGACCAGCTCCATGTGGAATGTTCAATCTGAATCAAGGACTGATAGTCAGTAGGCTAAACACCTTTCACTGTTCAGTAATGTTACAATGTATTGCCTTGTCTTGTTTAATGAATATCTCTTTTTGTAGCTTTCTATATGTGCTCAGCAGATTCCTATTAAAAATGAAATACGAGGAGTATAAACTGTTCAATGCTTTATTAAAATAAAGGAGCTCCCTAGCCAATGCGCCCCTTGCTATCATGGAAAAGCAATAGCAAATTGGCGTATTTCCATAAAAAACGTGAAAACCTGCTTTCTCTCAAAATAACTATTCTACATCCCTGCCCTGGCACTCCAGATGTTACGTTTATACAATACACTTGTATTTGAATATCATTAACTCCACTAGTTATAATGTAAATGCTAATACCAATTGCAAAAATATCTTTGACCAAACATACTTTAAAACTGATATTTTAATCTTAATTAGGGCCCGGCCTGCAGTGATTTTCAAGATACTTTCAATAAGAAAGAAATAGTAACGATGCGCAGCACTTATGAATGAAACATAATTTAAAGGACACATACATTACCGGTTGTTTTACATGTCTGACTTTGTTGTTTACAAAGATATTAATTTATTTTCATATGTGACAGATTAGAGGCATAACCTGGTAGTTAACAAATAAAGATAAAATAAGTGCAAATAACAGAAATGGTATGTGAAAATGGTACCCATAACGTAGCAATGGGACCCTAAGACCCCGTTGAGTAGTAAAGACATCGGGTGTGTGGTAGACCCCTTGCACTGCTGCGCCCCGGTGCCACTGCACCTGCTGCACTATTGCTAGACTCACCCTTGGATGATATTGAAGGTTTCTCTTTTGATTCTCAGGGTCTTAAGTTCCAGCCTAACCATATGATGTTTGCATCATAGCTAGGCAGGCTCACATTATACCTAAAAAGAGGCACATACGGTTAGCATAAAGTTCACAGAATAATCCTGCGCTGCCATCACATAATGGTGGAAGGATATGCTGCTCTCCGCCCTCCAAGCACGTGCAGCCCATACAGCCCATGTACTTTTTTGCTCCCGTGTTTGAAGGTCCCACTGCTCTTTCGAACCTTAAAGATGCTGTACGATTTGTGGTACCCCAAACAATGGGTGCATTCCATGTCACCCTCCTCCCGTCCTGAATGGTCCTAGTGTCCTTGTTTAATTTTCAAGGCTTAAAAACAGCCAGCCGACACGTGTTTCATCACATCAAGCGAACCTTCAGGGCTCTAGGTAGCTGTGTTTGAGCCAATCGGTCGCTCCTCCGGTGATACTTCCGACCCGGTGGGGCCCAAGACCGTCTGTCTTGGGTAAAGAAGCATAGCATCAACCTAACCATTTCGTTAGCTTTTTCTACTGTAAATCATAGGATTTGTATGAAATTATGCTATATGTATAGTGTTATAAGATTCAGAATGTAAAAAAATACAGGCGAGGTGTAAAAATTAAGTTGTGAAATTTTAATCCACATGGCATGAGGCTAGATCACAAAGTGCAAAGCTAGTCGAGTGCAGCGTTGACAAACCATAGTAAAATAATATTTACAATGAGGTACAAGTGCATAAAAAGCATTTTTGCACTAGCTGGTTGGTGCAGAGGTCACCTGAATATTGCACAGAACCAATTGTACAGTAAGTAATCCAGTGCCTGGTTGCCACTCCTTTCCTCAGTTGTTATCCCCTGAAAAACACTTATCCCTAGTGCTCTAGTTCCTATATCTGCAGACACTTAACTTACTTGGAAACTTGCCAGTCTGAAGAGCTGGGTAAATATTTGGATAGATTAATGTAGTCATTCACTGAACGTCTCAGCAGTGAGAGGCTGTATTCTTTTGAATAGGTGTAAGACATACTATTCGTCAGTGGTAGAATCAGGCACCCCTCTGCAAGAGGCTTAGTATACCCTTAAAGGAATAACACTAGTGCCTCACATCAAGACTGCAGTGCCTTAAAAAGTGTAATACCAGCATGTTCTATTAGTGTTGAGTTGCTTTTGATAATGTCTTCAGTGGGCTTTAACAAAGTTATTTAATGCTACACTAAAAAGTGAACAATGAACACATTAAAGACCCCGAACCCTTGCCAATTTCTTTGGCGACTTCCATTCATTACTTATTTGCCAGTATGTGTCATTAGAAACTATGAACAACCATAGGCATATCCGTTTTGGCTCATTCCCTAGACTAGACAGCCCAGCCCAAACTTCTGGACCTATGAATGAAAACACAATCCATACCAGGTATGTTTAGGTATTATCAGCACAGCAAACACAATACCCATATTTGAACATAATTGTGCAATTCAGATCGACTTACTTCAAACGAACATGGTGGATAAAGTTATTGAATCTATCTGAATCACCAGTAGTGCACCGTGGCGCCTTTCGTTCCATCATGATTAGGGCATCTATTACATTGGAAACGTTACCCCTATAGTCACTTTTATCTTTAAAGCAGCACAGACTGAACTGCATGACCATTCTTCCTCTGAAGCGAATATAAGTAGCTCGTTATATATTACCCTCATTTAACAGAATGCCTGATGACACAGTATCAGTATTTGTCATCAGAACTACTAGGCATTTTGATGCAACAGCATTTAAAACTTGTATGAACTCCAAAAATGTTTACAAAACGTTCCTAGCATTTTGAGACCAGCTGTCACACCTATTCAAAACTTCTCTCTATATAAAAGTATGAATAGGGAAGCCAAGGTGTCACAATGAGGTAACTCAGGTGTGGCTAACGTAGGTCGAAGTGGATTCGTTCCATGCCACATTTTCAGGATGATCATTGTAAATATAGATATAAAAAATTGAATTTTAATATAAATATATTAAAAATCAATCAATCAGTCAATCGGGTCTGTAAGCCCGCTACTCACCTGTGAGGGTCTCAAGGTGCTGGAGGGGCAGCTCCAGTCAATCAAAGAGCCAGGTCTTGTGGTTCTTCCTGAAGGTACGCAGGGTCGGGGAGCTCCTGATGTTGACTGGGAGCTCGTTCCAGGTGTTGGCTGCGATATTGGAGAAGGCTCTTTCACCTGCTCTGATCTTATTAAGTGTATCTTAGTAAATACATATATTAGTGAGTAATGTTTAAATATTTAAATCTCTGTATCACTTTGTGTATACATGGCTGCATGGGTTGGTAAGTAGCTACATGAGTGTGTATATGGGTTATTAGTTGATTTTTGAGTATCAGTATGAGTGTCTGTATGGTTTGGTAGGGGAGATTGCTTAGCGCAAAGATGCATGAATGACTGACTCACTGTTTGTATGTGTTTAGAAGATAGCATATGTGGAGGACTGTATGGGTAAATGAGTGTGTGTATGGGTGTATTAGTGAGTGAATGACAGTCTCAATAGTGTCTTTTTGAGTAACTACATATGTTTTAAACTAGTATATGTGACTATTGATGTATATAAGTGAGTATATGTGAGAGTGAGAGATTGGAAGAGTTCCTGTATGAATAAGTATCAGTTTATATAAGTGATTGTTTAAGACAATAAGTGTGTGTTCTTTTCTGTAGAAGTAAGTGTAGTGGAGTGTGTACAGCTGTAAACGCAAGTAAATGGATGTTTGATAGTTTATTTCCATGTGTGAGTATGTGTGCGAGTAACTATATGGATGAGTATTAGTTTGTAACAGGATGTATAGGTGTATGAGTACATATGATGAGTGACTATATAGAACTGTTGGTGAATGAATGGATGTGTATGTGGATTTTGTAATTACTGAATAGGTTCTTCTAACTGGTATTGGTATCTCCATTGTTTTGAAGATTTTAGATTTTTATTGTTCAATGTGTTTATCAAAGGTTATATTAGGGTGAGAGGAGGTCTGCCACTCTTTCAAAAGGATGATGTCATCAGTGATGTTAACAGTGATGTCATTTGAGATGGTATGAGTGATGTCACTGAACATGTCATGAGTGATGTAATATGTGACGTCATCAGCAGTGGATTGAGGGCGCGCGAGTTATAGTTAGCTGAACTAATGGTTCAATGGTTTTGTATGAGTGAAATGTCCAGCTAACTATAACATGTGTGAATGTGTGAATTTCTATGGCTTTCTTGTGCCTCGGTTCTACCGCTGCGGACAGTTGGGTTCACAACTTGAATTCAGCTTTGGATCTATACTACAGACAGCATTGAATTCAGTCTCGATTTATTTAAGGCAGAGACAAAAAATACTCCTGTGGCACTGCTAGTATGCGCAAGCACCTTCAATCACTACATCTTGTAAACTATGCTCACAAAGAATGTAGAAGACTGCGCTAAAATGTACCTCCATCACGGGCAATACCAAGTACCTCTGGGGCATCACCTTCAACATCTCCACCACACAAAGGTCCCCATTTTGAGAAGTTTAGAATTCACTGTGTGAAGTGCAATCGTCAAATTTGTTATGGGGAGCAATCAGTACACCTAGTTTGCAGAGCAATTGATAACCATCGTGATAGTTTTTTCCCCCTCTAAGTTCATGCAGTCCAGTATTCAACAGTCAATGCTTTGAATGCAGCCCGTTCAGACCATGCATCATCGCAGGGTGAACACATGCTAAACACCAGACGAACCACTAACTCAGTATACCATAAACAATTGCCACATGGCCTTATTAAGACAAAAATCAGTAGTCAAAGACATTCTTACCAGTGCGGTCTGCCTGAACCATGCATCATCGCAGGCCCCACTCAAACCACCCCTACTTCAGTGCACCACAACTCATAAACCCTTTAAGATAGAATCTTCTGTGTATTATTTCTCATATAGTGCTTCTACCTTTGTACAGCAGAAGTCATAAACCGTTTACGATTGAATATCTGTGTATGATATCATGAGTACTATTCTACTTGTCAGTAACAGCAACATAATAAAATGGAGTCGAGCACACATGCCCGTACACACTTCAACTATCTATCTGTGTCTGTGTATTTATTATGTTAGTAAAATGCTGCTCCTGCGCCCTACCACATTATATTGTGCTGTAAATAGCGTATACAACCATCTTACCTCTGCCAGTAACAAAAACTTCGATTATATAACTTTCTCTTGCTCATTCTACAAACACGAACGTACAAACTGGATCATTACAATACTGCAAACAAACTGTATATTAAATTTATAAGTGTGTGCTATTGCTCGATTTTTTTAGCATATTTATATACCACAAACTCGACCCAAAACTATATCAGCAATTTACATGAGCACCGTATTTACAGTACATTTTCAGGCACGCGTAGACTACGTCATTTCTCTACAATAGCAGGATGTAGACATGACTCCGAGGCTCGAACACTGATTTCCAGCACCAAGTATGACAGCATACCCGAATGACCGCATACGTATATATATTAGCGGCCCTTCATGTGCGAAGAAATGCAACCTAAAGCTTTCATAGCCCTGTATTACTCCAGCTACAACACTCCACTGAATGTACAACAAACATTCATATTCACAGAAATCCGTCATGTCCGTCATCTTTTATGTGTGCAACTATGGATGAATGTAGTATTAGTGATTCCTCATACCTTCCATGTTGGCCATGTTGGGGTAGTGACAAAAACTCCTAGGCTAACAATATACACAGTATCTATGACAATAACAAGACCAAGGAAAGCAGAAAAAATATATTCAAAGATGTTACCATTTTAATAATTTCTTCTCAAATTATCTAAACAAATGATATTTATACCAAACATTTACAAAATAAAACACAATATGTAACACATCACATTTAATCACTATGTATAAATAAAGGGTTAAAAAGTGGCAATATCTTTATTAACTCGACGTGCGTTTCGGCCTATGCAACGCCTTCTTCAGGGAAGCCACACAATTATCTAAAAATAATGAAGAAAACATACTCAGATTTCATAAATGGTTATCTGTATCTTGACATGTTTTCTAAAACAAAACATCTATTTAAACAATACGTGTCTCTTTTTACATATATCCTAAAAAACACAATGTGTATCAGTAGCAACAATCTATGTATATAATCTAGGGGTCTTCCTATGTAGCACACATTACGATTTTATATTTATTTACGGTGCTATAGCTGAGAGCTCAAAAATGAACCTTAATGAAAGAGACCTATTAGATAGTGAAGGCCTGTTACATTATATAGTCAAGAAACAATAAGATAGAAAATAAGTAGCCAATCACGCACAGATCCTGTTTCAATGTGATTAGTTCCTAGTGATTAAAACCTGCAACTCGATAGTTGGTGGATGCTCTTGATTCTAATAAATGGCTGGAAAAACTGTATGTATCACCATATTATGGACCTGTATAATGGGGTCTAATCATCATTAATGTACATGGTAACTGCTGTTTGTATAAGCTATCTGTATCATTCCATTTCAAAAAAAGAAGAAATTTATCGAGATTTTAACTCGTAATATATGTTATTGAAACCAATGAATTGATGTTAATTATTCAATAAGATCAACAAGAGATAAGGACTGTACTCTGTTCAGTAACAGTGTGAGCAATCATCATGCTCCAAAATTTGGACTGATATTGGCGGACCAAAAAAATTGATATTGGTCATAAAAATCAAAGTATCTAGCATTAATCTATCTCAGTTGGTGCAGATTTAGTGGTATAAACACCTTACCGGCTTTTCTGTTTCTACAGCTAATGGAAACAGCTTTAATAATATATGGGGTAGCCAATTTCCTTACAACGTCTATTCGGTCCAGACAAAAAAGACTCCGACCGCCGACTATTTGATTCAGCTCCCTGAAAAAGTCTGTACGCCCTGTCAGGGTAGTGCTATAAATTGATTGTAATATAGATCTGTAAATATAACTGTAAATAGATCATTTAGCAAATTCATTAGTACAATCTGTGTAAATGCACTGGAAAACTTGAAGGAATCTATAGTCGGTGTAAATATGATGTAGCTGTATAAAATTTTTGTACATATATTTTGATTACTATTGAAAATTTGTACATAATGTCTCTTGTTTTAACGTTTTCTATATAATTTTTTTTTAATTCTTGTGGTCAATATTGTATGTATAGCATACTTTTATGATTTTAAATTAATCGAATAAAGTGTTTTTGACTCTGACTCTGACTAGTGGTATTATACATGTTCATTGAAAATAAATAAACCACAATGACAAAAAGAAATTACCTGATAAAAATTTGGTGCACCGAATGTGCAATGTTGTCTTATTAATTTTAAAATCAACGGTTTCACGAGAAGGTCGGATGTCTACGAAAAAGAATAACAAGCATTTACAATGCAATGGTTTTGCCTTTGTTAAAGTTAGAGCTATTGGCATTGCTCTTGACATTATTTTTATTAATGCTTTTTTAACATAAATAAATGGCATTGTCATTTACAATGCCACTAGCTTTATCTCCCGCAAATGACACACACAGAGCCCCCCCACGCACACACCCACACAGAGCCCCCCACACACACAGCCACACAGAGCCCCCCACACACACAGCCACACAAAGCCCCCCACACACACAGCCATACAAAGCTTCCTACACACACAGCCACACAAAGCTTCCCACACACACAGCCACACGGAGCCCTCCACACACACCCACACAGCACAAGAAGGCAACAGGGGCACACGGAGGCACAAGTGGGCAACAGGGGCACACGGAGGCACAAGCAGGCAACAGGGGCACACAGAGGCACAAGCAGGCAACAGGGGCACACAGAGGCACAAGCAGGCAACAGGGGCACACAGAGGCACAAGCAGGCAACAGGGGCACACAGAGGCGCAACAGGGGCACACGGAGGCACAAGCAGAGTCCATAAAAAAAACGGCTTTTATTTTGAATGTGGTACTAGGCCTTATGGGTGTGCACTAATTTTGCTTCCAGCACTGACATTCATTACCTCTTTCACCAGTTGTTACTCAGTCTATACGCCAAAATATTGTTGATTCTGTCTTATCAGCTCAAACCTGGAAATTCTCCATGCGGTCTTCCTAATTCTTTACCAATGGGTGTTTACATTTTGTCTTCGCCTATTGCTTAACCACTGGAAATACACCAACCCTTCACCGTGCCCCTCCCCCCCCCACGACACCTGTAACTGCAGAGTAGGGAAGCTTATATTTAGCCAAAAATCAAAACGCAGGGTAACTTCAGGATGGAAAGTCCAAAAACTGGAAAATACAGCTGCAAAAAAAAAAAAAAAAAAAACTGGTCACTTTTGTACTTACGCACAAGATAGCTTGTAATGCTAAAAAAAGAAATGTTCATTATGCCAAGTGCAAAAGTTACCAAAACAGAAACCAACCAGCTTTCTTCTGTGACTCACAGGAGAAGAAAAGAAACAATCTGTCACTCTTACAATCGACATAATATGACTTAAATTGCATTGACTGCAGTTTTGCTGCACTGTTTCTTTTTGCCAACTTGACTGAAACCCTTCCAATCAACCTTTGAAGGATGAAGGGGTGAGGGGGCCTGCCTGGATCAGAACATGTATCCAGCAGGTCAATCACAATTATTAGCTTGGAGCACTTAACTCATGGCCATAGATCAAAGCAGCTGAAATATCCATGTTAAAAACCAGGGACAAATTAAAACTTAGGAAAGAATAGTATAGAAAATTACAGATTCCACCACAATTTTTTATGGGGCGTCACACTGTCTCGATCAGGGTTTGAATCACCCAGCTGAAGATTTGGGGTGGGCTACAGTGTCACACTCTAAATCTGTTTAAGGCGTGGGAACCCACCCCATATATCTGCAAGTAGTTCACTCATTCCCATGGATGAAAAGGGGTTCTTTTATAACATCCCTCAACTGTTGAGTGATTTACACAGTCGAGAGCGTTGCTGATCGTCCGCACGTCCCCTTACCCTAACTCCGAAAGCCCTGATCGTTGCTAGCCCAAAGCTCCCTCGAGAGGACCCGTGCCTCCCATCTTGACCCTTCTATCCACCGTAGCCTTTCCCCCCCTCCAGATTCACCCCACCTCCACCTTATGGCCGCTTGCTTCTGTGCTCACCTCTCCAGCCCGCAGTGCCAGCTGCACGGCGGTGTCCATGCACTCCTTCCAGGGGTCCTAGGCATCGCCGGGCCCGGCCGCCTCCTGCTGCTGTGGCCTCATTTCTCCTCTCCGGTGGAGGCAGGAATCGAGGCGAATCTCCTCTCCCACGATACTGGGCGCCTCCCCCGGTCGGTGGGGGCACCAGCTGACGCTCAGATACGGTCTCCTCTGAGGAGGGTGGCGGGCTGGTCTCTCCTCGATGCTGCAGCCACCAGAGGAAAGCAGCCTCTAGATGCTCCCGCGGATTATCTGCTCTCACGAGGCCCGTAAGAGCAAGATAAGCTATTGTGAGAGGGTCTCGGTCTCACCAGCTCTCTTGCATTACCTCCGTCTTCCTTGCTGCCCCTCAATCCCGTTTCACTCACAGCCCGTTTCCCTTATTCACAATCTATGGCGCCATCTAGACCTTTCACTCACCCCTCACTGCCTCTACCGCCCTCGCTGACTTCCCCTCTGTGACCCTCTATCTCACCCCAGAATCCGCCCACCATTCACTGCCTCTGTCTACTGCTACCTATTTTCAATTGTTGTTATTTTTTTTTTTATTTGGACCTTTCTCATTTGTATTTAAAGAATCGTTTTAAATGCTGGCGTAAATAGGGGAACAAAGCACTAATTTAACAACCAGTCTCTAGGATTTTAACTTTATAATTTTTAGACGTTTTTGTCATTGGTCAAATGGTGCATTACGTGCCAAAATTAAAATCGCAACATTCCTTTCATTAGGTTAATGTTTAGTTAAGGCAGTAAGGAGTAATTCAATAGACAATAAAACCAGAATTTGTCTGCAAACAATATTTAAAACGTAGTTTCCCTTCTCCAACTCTACCAAGTTTAAGTCACCTTGGTGTCTTGGTGCCAGCGGGGAAAGGAGCAGGGGGCGGGAGGTGCGGGAAGGGGTAGAATCGGCTGCGTGGAGGAGGGGGCGGCGGCGGAATTCTGAGGAGGGGAGTGAGTGGGTGTGAAGAGGAGTCGAGGGGAGGGATAATTATTCCCGTCCGAGCCTGAGGGAAGAAACCGAGAAGGTCAGGAAGGCGGGTGCTGGCTCAATGCCGGAACAGATTCGGGGGCGTTCCTGAGGGCTTTTGGCTGACGTAGCGTGACGTCGCCAAAAGCCAAAAATTCTCGGGAACGCCCCCGAATCTGGTCCGGGATTGACGGACAGAGCCGTCTCCCAATGGCTAGCCTCCATTTATGGAGCTAGCCAATGGGAGACTGGGGCGGATACCCGACTGCACACACAAAACATAAGGTTTTTTGGCGCATGCGCACTACGTGCGCATCGCCAGTCAAAACCTAAAAAGGGAATCAACCATTACCTGGCTGTAATAAGAGCGAGACCGGTCCTGGGTTTCTTGCGCTCCCGTTCAAGGAGGACCTGGCCTGATCTCATTGGCGCAAGGATCAAGACTGATTTGCATATAGCTGGGTCGAAACTGAGGTGACATGATGTGTACTGGAATGCGGCCCTGCATTATCAGCAGATTTTCCATGCATCAATAATGATCTTAAATTTAATCTTTTTAAAATATGAGGGTTCAACTTGTTTTAAGAGCAGTCCTCTGGCTTTGTCCCCTAATACCAATTCATATATTGAGGGTATAGTATGGCCTGGAATAATGCTTACGGTTGGTTTAGTGTCAAAAAGAGGGGTCATTTGTTGAAGGAGAGTTGCCCATAAGTAAAATGTCAGATTTGGTATAGCTAGCCCTCCTCTTTGCTGTGGTAGTGTTAGCTTTGGCAAGGCCCTCCTGACTTTCCCATAATTCCACATAAATTTCGACATGCAGGAATCAAGAGTATTAATAATACCATTCTCAACCAAAAATGGGATTGCCCGGAAAAAATACAATATTTTCGGGAAAATACTCATTTTGAGGTAGTTCCCTCTGCCGATAATTGACAAATGAAGATTGTTAACTCTATTAAGATCTTTTTTGATTTTCTTAATGAGTGGGTCGTAATTAAGTTGATTAATTTCATTTACTTTGGGAGAGATGGATACACCTAGATATACCGCATTATTAACTCTATATGGGCTTTCAAAAGATGTGTTTTCAGTACACATGACCATTGTCTTGTCTCTATTCAGAGAATACCCTGAATAGGAACCGAAGGATCGGGTAATTAATTCAATCTCCTGGATTGCCTCTGTGGGGTTAGGTGTTAATACCGCCACGTCATCGGCATATGCCAGTACTTTGGTATAGAAACTACCAACTTTCACAGGCTCAATTACGGGAGAGGTGAGCAATTTCAAAATAAGTGGGTTGATATAAAGAGCAAATAAGATTGGGGAGCACGGGCACCCCTGCCTCGTGCCTCTCTGGATATTAATAACCTCCGATTCACAGCCCCCCACGGTGAGCTTAGCCTTAGGGTCAATATACAATGCTTTGATGGATTTTACAAGAGTTGGTCCGAAGTTATTTAACTCCAGAACTTCCCATAGGAACAGCCAAGAGACCCGATCAAAGGCCTTCTCGGCATCCAGCAGGATCATCGACATCTGGCCCCCCGAAACTCCCATGGTGTCAGAAAGGGAGATGGCTCTACGGGTGTGATCTGTAGTGCCCTTACTGGGGATGAAACCATGCTGCCACGGGGAGACCAGATGTTCGATAACCCTGCTGAGCCGGTTGGCAAAGATCTTGGCATAAAGCTTCGAATCAGAATTAATAAGTGAGATGGGTCGATATGAGGAAGGTAACTCAGGAGGCTTACCTTTTTTAGGGAAAATGGCTATATTTGTGTGTTTCCAGGAATCAGGTGGATTACCATGCCATTGCAGGCCAAGAAACAAATCTAATAAATAAGGTACGATCTGCTTTCCAAGCACTTTATAAAGATCAATAGGGATTTTATCTGGGCCTGCAGCCTTTCCAGTAGCAAGTTCTGACAGTGCTAATTCCACCTCAGTAGTTGAAATCTCTTTATCCAGATCATCCCTAGTCAAATCATCAATAGTCTTGCCCAGGTTTGTCTCCAAAAGCCAGTTATTTAAAAAAATGTTGGTATCGGATGTTGAAAGTTGATCTTCATTTTGATATAGCTTCTGATAGTAGCTTTGGAAAGCCCCTGCAATGCCTTCTGAGGACGTGTGTTTGTGCCCCTCATATTCAATGGATTGTATAGCATTCTGTGTTTGTTTCTGGCGTGTTCGAAGAGCGAGATGTTTCCCGACATTTTCCCCATTTTCATATGCTTTATTCTTATTTGCCTGAAAAATTTCCGCTGCTCTTTGGGACAAACCGCTATTAATTTCTGCTTTTAGGACTAGAATTTTACATAGAGTGCTCTGACATTCATCTCCTCGGTGGATCTGACTAGCATGCTGTTGCTCTAGGTTTATTAGCTCTGAATTCAGTTGTTCGTTCAGTTTATCCTGATCCTTTTTTCGTTTGGCAACAAAGGCGATAGTTTCCCCCCTTTCCAAGATTCTCCAATGAATGTCTTCTGGTTTATGTTTCATATCAATGAAATGTTTAACTAAGGGTGCTGTGATTTTGGCAGTTCTGACTGCAGAGCGGTGTTCAGTAATGCAGGTTTGAATTGCTCTCGAAGTCTCAAATACTTAGCCAAGGTTGCAGGGGCAGCGAATGAAATATACAGTATTGTTTGTTTTACAGTTCCTCATCTCAGTAGCTTCAATAGATACCCCATTGTGGACCTGAGTTTCACCTTCAATGATGGACTCACCTGATTTGCAAGAGGAGCATTTCATAGTACCTTGGCAAATTGCCATTAATAGATTTTTGAATGAACATAGATCTATTGGTCTTGTTAGTAAACCGTGACTGAACAATGAAATCTTTGATATTTCTGTTTCGCCGATAGCCGAATAAAGGTTAGGTCAATTTACAAATATCTGGATTGCTAGTGAGAAAGTGCAAATTACTGTTGATGATTTGTTTAACTTTAGTATCCACAGTGGAGGGTCTAGTGACACATACCAGTGGAATGTTACTATTGTTCACTTTAGGGGTCAGTATATGGTCCCGGTCGTAAAAACTAGCACGTTTATAGGAATCCCTCACCAAACAGTGAGGGTATCCTCTGTCTAAAAACTTCTTCGACATTGTAATGCCTTGTTTATCTAAATCTGTCAAGTTTGTGCAGTTTCTACACACTCTTAAAAATTGGAAAAACTGAATGCTTTTGGTTTCTGGAGTGATAACTATTTAAATGCAACAGTGTATTCCTTGCAGTCTACTTCCAAGTGGCTCAATGAATTCCTAATTATGATATCAAGAAACTCTACTTCTCAGTATCTATGTGTGCAGTAAATTTGAGATTTTAGTCTGTAACATTAAGCCATTCCAAAAATTCTGTGAGCGAATCTATCCCACCAGTCCTGACAAAAAAGATATTATCTATGTATCTGGACCAGTGGGAGATGGATTCAAAAAAAGGGGCAACCTCATTGTACATGAATTTGGTTTCAAAGGCAGCCATATAAATATTCGCAATGGAGTGCGCCACAGATGCACCCATGCTTACGCCTTTGGTTTGGCGATACAGGGTCTCATTAAATTCAAAGATATTTTCAGTTAATGCTACATTGAGGCATGCCAAAATGAATGGTTTGCAACAAGATATATTATATGTGTCAATGAACCTATCAGTGGCTGACATAGCTTTCTCTAAAGGTATATTACTATATAAGGACTCTATGTCTAAGGTCACCAAAATGCTATGATTAGGGTTCAAATTCATATTCTCTACTTTTTTTATCATCTCCATGGTATCTTTAATATAGGAGGTGATGTTGGGAATATGGGGTCATAAGCAGTTATCATTAAATTTGGATACTGGTTCAGTGATAGTACCAATTGTGGACACTATAGGTCTATAAGGTGGATCAATTTTGGGCATACCATAAATACAGGCTGTTTTCCCTGAATTGTGGTTTAAAAAATCCTATTCTTTGGTAGTAATGTCACCTGCAGCTAATGCCTGGCAGGACAAAGTCTGGATTTTTTTGGATGTTTTAGTGGCGGGGTTAGATTGTATTTTAGAGTAGAAAGTGGTATCATTGAGCATGGTGGTCATTTTATTTTCATAGTCATCAGGATTGATAACCACTATTCCTTCTCCTTTATCACATCCTTTTATTATTAGATTTTTGTTGTCAGCTAAAGAATGGAGGGCTGTGTGTTCACCTTTGTTTAAATTGTACAAGGGTTTGGGTATACATGGAAAGGTTTTTTCTAATCTTTGAAGAACTACCAGTTCAAAAGCAGCCACTTCAGGTCCTAATTGGTCCAGGGAAGGCCAAAAAGTGGATGGAAGGGCTAAATGTTTTGTAACTTGAGATTGGGAGTCCTGATCTATATCTTCTTCAAATGCCAAATGTTGTGTGACTTTACAGACATAATGACACATTTACGTGTAAGACCCGGGTGACGAAGGCACTACAACACATACACCTGAATCAGTTGATTTCTCATATAGCTCACGACGAAACCACGACCATAGCTCTGGAGTCATCGTTCACAGCCTTGCGCAGCACTGCCATACATCAGTCCAGCCCACTCCACTTATGCTTCTAGAAAAGCACAACAACACTACATGGCCCGGAATTCCATTGTAGTGATTTCTTAGTTCCAGGTCTAGTTGTCAGAATGGCACATACACTCTCTAAGGGCTGGTATATCCCCACACCACACCCATCCAGCACATACGTCACAACACAAGTGACCCTACCAATAAAAAAGACGGGCACACATGCTCAATGCCCTTTTAGAGTTGCTCCCATCGCAAGCGCTGTGATGGCCCGTCCTGATGGTTCGGATGCCGAATGTAGGCCGAACTACCAAACAGGGGGCCCACCACCACGTACAGGGCCTCTTTGTTCACTGAGTTAGTGGTACCGCAAGGACTGAGTGGGTGAGGAACCTGCGATGAAGATAGGTGCACGAGTATGTCCTTTGCCATAGTGAGCAGTCCCTGCTCGAACCGTTTGAGCTGTTTGTGAGATTAATTAATATGTCTACGTATTCTGAATGTGTCCTGGAGCTCTACATTTGAGTGCTCGCTATTTTTATGCTTTTAAGACTTTGCTATTTTAAATATCGTTCTTGCAATGCTGCTACATTTCTTTTCTGTTCCCCTTGAATTTGGCTCGTACTTACCCGGTCTCTCAGCCAGGGAGGTGTGCTGTCCCTGCCCCGGTCCACCGCTGCTCTCGGAGGGCAGGGCGCCATCTTCGGAGTCCCGAATCCCGGTGAGAAGCAAGTTAGCGCTCCTGCTGGGGGAGGGAAGATGTATAAATTGCCCATGCCTCAGCAGTCATGCGCCAAAGGCAAGCACGTCCGCGCCTGTCCGCGCCCCTTGAGTGCTCAGTGCCAGTCATGCTGCCGGTTTGGAGTCAGCCGCCTTGGGGGGCAGTCGAGTTTATAGCCGTGATGAACTGCTGGCTCTGGACTCACGACCCTGTGCGGTAAATAAACAGTGGGCCGTTATTCATAACCTCTCTAACATATGTTTTGACACTAAAATGCCTGGCAAGGGTCCTCCGGCTGTCAGGGATACTGGAATTTTTGTGACTCTTATTAATGCACGTTCGATGATCAAACATGCTTTTAACATTCATGAGTTAATTCTGGATTGCAAGTTAGATGTTTTATTCATTACGGAAACTTGGTTAAGTGAGTCATGTGTCCCAGTGATCGAGCTTGCTATTCCCAGGGGGTATCATTTAGTGCATGCTGATCGCACAACTGCGAGAGGGGGTGGCACGGCTGTGGTTTTCAGGGAGGCTTGGGCCTTCAAGTGTGAAATTCTGTCACCCCACTTCACGTTGGGGGGTACACTGGTATACCGCCCTCCCGGCCCTCCGGGATCTTTCCTGAAGACTCTGAGGGATGTTATCGACCGTTGTGCTGTTCGTTTCCCTAAATTTCTTCTGGGTGATTGTAATATTCATTTAGATACACCGGGGGCTCTGAACCCAGCAGTTCTGCTGGACCTATTTGCTCTGACAGCTAACCCAGTGGGTCAAGAAGCCAACACACACGGGGCCACCTGATCGACCTGGTATGTTCTAATTTTGATATGCATATCATGGATACGCTCCCTGTTACATGGTCTGATCATTCTCTGATAAGGTTTTCATGCGGCACGGGGAAATCATCTCCTACCATGGTCTTGACTCATAGCACGCCTACCCGGAAGATCAATATCCCTGCATTATCTGAGGCCCTGTTACACACTCACGTGGCTCCTGCAGATGATCTTAAGCGCGCGGTGGACTGTTTAAATGCTTGGGTTAGTCAGGGGGTTGAATCCTCTTCTAAACCTCCGGCTAACAGGCATCATCGGTCCTCCCTTCTAGCCCTTAGTTTTCGCCTTCTCTTAAAGATTCGAAACTGAGCTGTAAAAAATTGGCGTGTAGCGTATTGCCCTGCGGCTAAATCTGCTCTTTGCATGGCTCAGAGAGATTATTATTCAGCTCTTAGGAAAGCTAAAAGAGATTATTATGCTGAGAGAATCACAAAAGCCAACAACAATAGTAAGGAGATCTTTACTATTGTCAGAAGTTTTATGTCCCCTTATGCGGCACAAAAAACTTTCCCAGTTTCCCTCCAATTGTGTGTGGAGCTTTTCGCTTTTGTTATTAATGAAATACAATCCATTCAAGACAGTTTGGGATTGCCTTCAGTGGAGCAGAGGATCTCTTCATCCATAGTTCCCCCGCCTTGCAAACTCATTAGCCCCTCGTTTTCTCAGTTTTTGCAGGCTGAGGATTCTGACATTCTTGCTATTCGTAAATTTCTTAAGTCTGGTTCCCCCTTGGACCCATGCCCAGCTAGAGCCTTAGCAGGGGTAGCAGAGATTGTTTATTCGGAAGCTGCTGCTATCATTAATCGGTCTCTTCAGTCTGCTATTGTACCAGCACAATGGAAACAAGCCAAACTTCTTCCTCTTCTTAAAAAACCGACTGCAGACCCCTCTGTACCTACCAACTATTGCCATATTTCTCTATTGCCGGCGCTGGCCAAAGTGTGCGAAAAGGTGGTCTTCCGCCAGCTTGAGACCTTTGTGGAAACATGCGGGGCTCTTCACCCAGCCCAATCTGGATTTTGAACATCCTTCAGTACAGAGCCCACACTGGTGGAGATGGCAGAGGCGGTTAGGGAGTGCTTGGATGGGGGCGGCAGAGCAGCCCTGATTTTGTTGGACCTCTCTGCCATCTTCGATACGGTGCCTCACCAGCTCCTTCTTGCCCCGCTCTTCTCCATTGCCATCTCTGGTGCAGTGTGGGCCTGGTTAAAATCTTTCTTGGATGAGCGCACCCAGCAGGTCTGGATGACCCCCTTTTTCATCCTCTGCCAGGAAGCTATCAACAGGAGTCCCTCTACGTTGAGTCCTCTGCTTTTTAATATCTATTTGACTCCGCTGAATTTCCTGGCAGAAGAGCTGGGTGCTAAAATCATGGCATACGCCGATGACACCCAGCTATTATTCACCTGGAAAGGCTCCGACCTGAGTACTGGGGTTGCACAGAGGTGCCTCTGGGCCGTGTACACATGGCTGGCACGGGCACAACTCAAGTGCAACAAAGTGAAAACCGAGATATTGTTGTATGGCCAATTTCCTCCGCTTTTCAGAGAAGCTCTGTGGCCTCTGTATTTTCCATGCCCACACCCTGAGGATGGCCTGGCAAAGAACTTAGGGGGTGCAGAGCGGAAATATCGTTGTAAAAATTATCGACTAACCTTAATATCGCCGCAGAAATATCTACAAGAAGAAATATCGATGTCAAAAATATAGTTTGACCAGAATATCGACAGACAGGTAAGTAATATTGTTAACATTAATATAGTTGTAATAAATATTGTTTACAAAAACATAGTTTACAAAAATATCGTTTTTTAAATAATTATAAGTAATTTAGTGTTTTTAATGAGTATTGGTTGTCAAAGTAGCATTTTTTGTAGTATTTTATTAGTTAATAATGTATTTTATGTTGAATTTAGTGTTAATAGTTCCGTAGCGGGTTGTGGGTTTATAGGGGAGTAGGGTGGTAAGTAATTTAAATATAACAAAATAATTGATTAATTAATGTGTTAAGTGAATATAAATAGTGTAATAAATTATAGTTAATTAATTTCAATTAGTTAATCGATTAATAATTATGTAAATTAATTATGTTAATTGTTTAATTAATTTTAGGTGTGTGTAGTGGAATTTTTAAGTGAAAATGTAGTGAATTAATAACATTTTAATTGAATAATTATTTAATTAATGATTAATTAAATAAAAATAAAGATTTGTTAATTTTTAAACAATATAAATACATTTAGTAATTTTAACCCCTACACTATCCTACACCTTCCCTACTGTTGCACCCTCTGGAGTGGGAATAGTAATTTTTACCCCTACGCTATCCAATGCTTTCCCTACTGTGGCACCCTCTGGAGTGGGAATAGTAATTTTTACCCCTACGCTATCCAACGCTTTCCCTACTGTTGCACCCTCTGGAGTGGGAATAGTAATTGTTACCCGTACGCTATCCAACGCTTTCCCTACTGTTGCACCCTCTGGAGTGGGAATAGTAATTTTTACCCCAACGCTATCCAACGCTTTCCCTACTGTTGCACCCTCTGGAGTGGGAATAGTAATTTTTACCCCTACGCTATCCAATGCTTTCCCTACTGTTGCACCCTCTGGAGTGGGAATAGTAATTTTTACCCCTACGCTATTCAACGCTTTCCCTACTGTTGCACCCTCTGGAGTAGGAATAGTAATTTTTACCCCTACGCTATCCAACGCTTTCCCTACAGCTGCACCCTCTGGAGTGGGAATAGTAACTTTTTACCCCTTCGCTATCAAATGTTTTAACTAATAATATATTTTATATTTTAATTATATGTATGTATTATTGTTGTTATGTAAAGTAATGTGTTAAATATATGTATATGTACACATTTATTAAGTTTATAATGAAAAAGTGTAGTTAATTTGTTTTAAATAGTCAAAAAATAAAAGTAATGTAATGTATTTTGTTAATAGTACTTATATTTATTTATTATTTAATGTAATTTTAATTAATTTAAAAAGTCGATATTTTTTACATCTATATTTATTACAACAATATTTTTGAGTAGATATTTATGTACTTACCTATTTAGGTATAGGGTGTCTATATTTTTGTAAACGATATTTTTACAACTATATTTTTGTAAACTATATTTTTGTAATCGATATTTCAACACCCTACCAACTTAGGGGTATGGTTCGGAGAAGATCTCCGGTTCTCAGAGCATATCAAAAGGCTTACGGGTGTCTGATTTGGCACACTCAAGACACTGAAAAGTTTTTTCCTATGCTAACGGAGCTGGCAAAGGAAATGGTGGCACGAGCACTTATCCTTTCCCGGCTCGAATATGCCAACGCTTTATTTATCGGTGTCCCTGAACACTTGATGAATAAACTACAATTGATTCAGAATGCGATGGCCAGACTCTTATTTAACATCTCTTAGAGATCCAGTGTGAGGCTACACTCGCATGACCTTCACTTGCTTCTCGTGGCCCAGCTGGTGCAGTTCAAGGCTCTCACCCTAGCCGATAGATCCCTGCATGACTCAGAACCTTACTATATCAAGAAGTGCGTGGCCTTCTATAATCTCGGCCGTTCTCTGCGCTTCGCTTCTCATCGATTGATGATTACTCCACGGTTCTGTCATGCTAGGAGGGGGGGCCAGTCGCTTTCGGTAAAGGTAGCCACTTTGTGGAATAGTCTTCTTGATATACTGCGGCATACTCAGGATTTCAGCATTTTTAGGAAATTACTCAAAACTCACCTTTTTAACCAACCCATCTAATTAATCTCTGCTCCCTAGGCCATAGTTCATTTTTGCACCAGGACACTCCTGAGTATTTGTGAGCCCTACGAATCATATTTAACATAATATAACATAACATATCAAGTCTCAGCACCAAATCTGAGACTTCGTGGTGGCAGAGCAGGACTGCATGATGTAGAACGTACCCTGTCTGCGAGCAAATGAGCAGTGAGGCCTGGGTGCTCAGCAGAGGGAGTGGATGGGGTGTAGCAGACTGGATACAAAAAGGCTACGCAGCCATTTAGGCGAACGCAGTCCTATATACCGTAACTTATTGCATTTGTATTTTTTTTCCTATAGCAGGAAAGTTTTTATAGTTGGTCAAAAGTCCATTGCTCGTGATGATTGAAACCACGTGGATCACTGCGCACCACTTGTTTTCTATAACCAGATAGAAAACATTACTACTCTACTAATTCTTCATAAATCAAAGCCCATTAAACAAGTTAGAACTGTACAAATAGTTGTATTTCTAATGCAGGAGGGAAGGTGTGTGAAAGGTCGATGTGATTCTACTCCACATTAAGATAGTAATAATGACCAATCATAACATTTTTGTTTTACTATCTTTTAGATGTAGAGCTTCGAGGTGCACTATGTCCCGGCACGTGGTGGAAGACACACTGGTGAGCTGCGAATATTCTTTTCAGTCACTGTCTCACTTCCTCTCTCCTTTGATAAAGAAATTACGCACAATCTTATCTTCCTTTTTATCTAACAGGTTGTGTTTCAGAAATTGGCGTTATCCCGACCAACATCTCCAAAGCTCAACGTTTGAGGATTCTGCAATGATGCGTGGCCATCATACCAACAGATAAGAAGGCTGCTTCAACAAGTGGTGGACCCTCTTTGAATCACGCCAATAGCACAAGGTGAGCAAAGAAGCTTGTTTGCGTGGCCAAGAGAAGTCACCTGTGGGCGGAGAGACTGGATAGTGTAAAGCAAATTGACTGCGTACGAATGTACAATTACCTCCTGGCAGTGGGAGTGGATAGATTGGAACTGTCTAGAGTGCGCAAGAAAGGGCACTCACCTCCGGACACTGGGAGTCAATGGGGTGCAACAGTCTGGGTACACAGTAATGAGAACTCACCGCTATGCAGTGGGAGTGCATGGGTATAGAACTCTGGGAGAAAAAGAGCAAACAGACACCTCCTTTCAGTGGAAGTTGACTTAATACAGTACCCTGAGCGTCCAAAGGCATAACGCAGAAATATACGTGTGCAGTTGCATGTACTCTGCTATTGCTAACTCTATACTAACTTTCAGATCACTAAACTTGACAGTGCACGATGAACCGGCACGTGGTTGGACACACACCGGAGGCAAAAAGGTGAGCTACGAAGATTTTCTTGAGTATTAACACTACCTCTCCTGCTCCATCTATTACTTTCTCTCTCTCACACTTTCAATGTTGTTTTTCTCTGTCTCTCTCCCTCTCTCACACATTGTTTCTCTTTCTCTTTTCAAGTATGGACGCTGCTGTCCACTCTGCACATAAAGAAATCGAGGCTGAATTTAATATAGTCTGCAGTATAGAACCAAAGCAGGCTTCAGGTTGTGAACTCTGATGAAAACAGTGTTTTCAAAAGGTAAGTGGAGCAGCCTAGATACACAATGCCTCCAATTAAACATGTTGCAATTAAACAATATTGTCCTGCTTAATGACGTGATCTCTCACCTAATTCTGTCTCATCTCTGAATCATTGTAAAGACCTGCTGGACCATACTGTAGCTCTGACCCAGCAGGCACTTCCCTACAGACACCTCTTCAGCGCGTGCCTATGACAGGGGTGGGATGTATCAGGTACACTGCACACGTGCGAATAAGCAATATTGCCAAGTGTTGTGTTAATTTGTGATCTTTGACCTCATTCAGTCACATCAATCTAATTTTAAAGACTTATTTTAATTTTTGTTTTGCAGGTTACCTACCCTCCTACCATTGGAGTCCATCTCACACTTTGCTCACTATACTATTATGTTAAAGTTACGTTTCTATTTATTTATTGTTATTTTAATAAAAGTTAATTTTAAAAAATGAGTGTATACGTCTTCTTTTTCTGACATCTTTTCACTATTATTTAGTGTGATAATCATATGCTTAGAGAAGATTTAACAATTAAAAGTAGAAATTATGTTTATAACTAGAAGTATAATACTGAGTCTAACTTTTTACCAGCTCTTTACCATATTCTTTAGCTGCGATTAACGGTTCCTATGGAACATTTTAAAAAGTCCAGCACACTTACTGTTTGGATTAGCAACATTGTGTGGTGAACATGTGACCTGTGTGCTCAGTTAAGTGTTCCATGAACTGTTACTATGGTAACAGGCAGGAGTCTGTAATGGGCATATTTACAAGGACAGCGTTAAAATATTCAGGTGTAAACATGGGCTTCTATTGGAATTCTCACGAATTCTGAAAAGCCTATTATTAAGCTCTTTATGGCCGCTTTAACAGCACTTTCCTAACGCTAAAGAGACAATAATCTTAACGCTGTCCTTGTAAATATGCCTACAATATCACGACAAAAACAGCAATAATTCACGTTTCCCAAGTCAAAAGCTTGTTAATATAACACTGTGAACTTAACATATCAATTCACCTCGCATATTAAACATGCTTAAATCTACTTCAGAACAGATGTTATGATCCGACATAAACCGCAAGTACCAAGAGTTTTGCTATTGAAATACAATGCTGTTCTCATATCTCCCTCTTCCATGTTATATTGTCATAGGAACACCTACTTTGCCACTGAGAACGCCTACATTGCAACTCATTGGAGATACGAGGCGAGCAGTTAGCAAACTGACCGCTAACATGCGTTAATGCATCTTAGCGTCGCTTAGTAAATACGACAATATCATTTTCACTGCATTTTTGGCTTTTTTTTTTAAATTGCAGTGAAATGACCCTCAAGTTTGCTATGACAGAGCGGGAACCTCGACTCCCGCCCTGCCATAGTAAACAGCAGTGTCCCAGGGATAGCCACCCCAAGACACAGCAGGAGCCGCTCCTGGAGGGTGGTGTTCCCCAAGGCTTTTGGCTGCTCCATAATGGAGACGAGGCGGCCCCCCCCTCCCAAAATAGAAAAAGCCCAGAGGGTGGTAATCTCTGGGGCTTAGACGGACCTTTGAGCTCCCTCACCCATTTATTTTGTAGCACCGAGGAATGGCGGTCCCCGGGCTACAGGGACACCTCTGAACCCCCATCCCATGTAATATTTTAGACCCCGGAATTTGGCTCTCCCAGGTAGCTAATTTTTAACCAAGCACAGGAGCCAGCGCTTCATTTTTATTTTTTTTCAGTGGATCCATGCACCCAGCGCACATTTCTCAGTTTTTTCCCAAATTTTTTGGGGGGCCCTAGGGGTCCTTGCGGGAATCTCTAAGCAGGTCTAGAGGGTCAAAATATTTCTCACCTGCCCCCTTTATATATTTTGAACACTTGTTTCACTAATTTCTAGATCCTCGCTTCTACCAAGGCACAAAATGGCTGCCAATACTTCCTGGTTTTGAATGTTGACAACCACTTGACAGTCAATTTGCATTCAGCGCCTGAACAGGACGGTGCGCTTAGAGTGCACGCAAGATGCGCAGATCAACCGAGGCCATAGATATATATGTACTTTTAATTGTAATTTTCACAAGAACTACTGAAAGGATTTACACCATTTAAGCAAAAGGCATGAGTTTGAACCAAGGACTAACTCTTTGCAAAATTTGGTGCAATTCCGTTCTGCAGTTCAGGCTGTAGCCGCGATGAACGATTCCTATGGAAAATTGCATGGGGAAAACAACATTTTGAGACCCCCTTTTTTCTCGGTCCCTGCTTCACTAATCACCCTGAGACTTTCAGGATAGGAGCGAACCGGAGCGCCCCACCAGTTTGGGAAATTTTGCGAAGATTCGTCAATCAGCGCCAAATTTATTCCAAATAGAATGTTGGGGATTTCCTATGGAAAATAGGTCCTAACTATAACCTCACCTCCTACTGGCGACCACCAGTAGGTAATATATTTATGTACACACACATATATATAGACTGATAGATAAATATATATATTATATACAAATGTGCCTCCATATGCTTATATATATTCACTGAAAAAAACATAGAGTTCAGGGACGTTATAGTTAGAAATTAAGACTTAAAAAAACATTGAAATTCACTGAAAAAACTATGGGTTTCATTGATGTTATAGTTAGTTTGACATTTCCCTCATACAAAACCAGAGAAATTTCGCTGTTATAGTTAGTTCAGCTAAATATAACTCACACCCCCGCAATGCACTGCTGATGACATCACATATTGCATCATTCATGAAATGGTCAGTGACATCACTGATGACATCTCAAATGATGATGTATACTATAAATACTACTACAATGCAATGTAAACACTGGAGACTGGGTATGTCTCCCTTGAACTACATCAGCTATTAATTCTTCAACATTTCTAGGAACTATCTTTTCTTTCTGAATTGGACAACCATCGCACACCTCATAAGAACGACCACAGGTATCAACTGCATGCACTAAACTATTTTCTTGAAAATAGGTTCCATCCTCGAACTATGCTTCCATTCCCCGGAAAATATTCTACACAAATGTATCTATTTACAATTCTTTTTCTCCTACATCTGTCCTTCATACGCTGCACTATTGTATTTAAAGTCTTCAATCTTTTTAAAATTAAGATAAACAATTTTCTTTTTGTTTCAAAAGCTTCTTCAATAACACTTAAAATCTTGTTTTTTGTCTGTAAAATACTGATCTCCTTTCAAATATTTTATTTTTTTTCAATAAATTATAGAGTACTCCAATGTGTTTACATTCGTTTTAGAATTTCAGAAAATTGTTCCTTCCATAGAGAGACAGCCGTGCCATATTTCCAATATTGCATTACAGAGATATCACTGCAGACTGGCTCACAGAGAAAGAGTTGAGAGTCCACCAGTGGTTCTCAGAGGGAGAGCTACGAACCAGCAGGTTGGCTCAAAGAGGAACACCTGCAAGTCGACTGGGTGGCTAGTACAGAGAGAGCTACAGACCGGCTCACAGAGGAAAATTTGCTGGTCGAACAGGCTACCTCGTACAGCAAAAACTGCGAGCCAACTCGCTGGCTTGTACAGAGAGAGCTATGGGGCGGTTCACAGAGGAACAGTTGCGGGCCTGGGACTGGCTCGTACAATAAGAACTGCGAGCCAACTGCCTGCCTCGTTGAACTCCGGGTCGGGTCACAGAGGAACAACTGCGGGCCAACCAATATAGGGAGAGGTGCAGGCTGTCCACTTGTAAAGAGATATTTGGATGACCGTCATGTGGGAAGAGGGAGCATAAAGAGGGTTTCTCCCAGAGAGAGCTGCAGTATATTTCCACTGTTGGCTTGCAGGAGTACAACTGCGGGCCCGACGGCTCGCACAGCAAGAGCAGTGAGCCAACCGGTCATTCGCAGAGGGACAGCTGCGAGCTGGCTGCCTACCTCATAGAGGAAGACCTGTGAGCCGACTGCCTGGCTCATAGAGGGAGAGTTGTGGGCCAGCTCACAGAGGAATAGAAGCGAGCCAGCGAACTGGCACGTAGAGGTATACCTGCGATCTGACTGGCTGGCTCGTACATGGAGACCTGAGGGCTGGATCACAAAGGAACAGTTGCGGGCCGGATCACACAGGAACAGCTCTGGGCCAGCTAGTATAGGGACAATTGAGGACCATCCACTTATAAAGGGATAGGTGCGGGACGGTGATGTTGGGAGAGGGAACGTGAAGTGGGTATCTCGTAGAGAGACAGCTATAGAATATTTCTAGTGTTCACCTGCAGAGATACAACACT
This sequence comes from Lissotriton vulgaris, assembly GCF_964263255.1. NCBI lineage: Eukaryota > Metazoa > Chordata > Amphibia > Caudata > Salamandridae > Lissotriton > Lissotriton vulgaris. The sequence goes on from NC_141691.1 coordinate 1,437,940,204, forward strand.
GACCTAGCTCACAGACCAACAACTGCAAGCCAACCGGTAGTTTGCAGAGGGACAGCTGCGAGCCGACTGGGTGGCTTTTAGAGACAGAGAGCTGCGGGCTGGCGTGCACAGGAACAGATGGGGGCCGACTAGTATAGGGAGAGGTGCGAGCCGTCAACTTGTAAAGGGATATTTGCGGGACGGTGATGTAAATGTAAATGTAAATGTGTATATACTTGTAAAGCGCACTGCTGCCCCATCTCGGGGCATTCTGGCACTGTATACTGCTGTGGAACCCTTCCTGGCTTTCCCTGTGAGATGCCCCCTCCTGGGCACCCCCAAGGTGAAGCCAGGCATCCCAGCGCTGTTGGGGCCGTTGTGGAGATTAAGCAAGCTATTGCCCAGAGTTGCAGAGTGGGACCCCTGATTAGAGTAGGCACCGAGACGTGAATAATCGAGTCCGCAGACATTAAGCCCAAGACCCTGCCGCGTCGGGAATTGAACCCTGGTCCCGGGCCCGACCTCTGCTTCAGGGTCTGCTGCTTCTAAGCAGTGAGCCACACCTCTCCAGAGGGCAGAGGGAACCTGAAGGAGGTATCTCGTAGAGAGAGAGCTGCTATATATTTTCATTGTTGGCTTGCAGAGGTACAACTGCGGGCCAGAGGACTCAAAGAGGGACAGCTTATTCCTAAAACCAGATAATCTCATAAACATATGTCACGTCCCTTTTTTACCATACAAACTCATTACGACCTTCTCTATACACTACAGATCCCACCAACACCCCAATAAAAGTATAAGTGCTATTTTTATACTGGATAAAGCTCTAATATTTATTTTTTATAATTTTCATAAACACTACACAACATGGAGAATGTGAGATGACGAGAGTAAATAGAGCAGTAATTCCTAAACGTTCCTTCTACGATTCAATTAATATACGTATAGTCACAACTTTGAGTGGAATAAAAAAATTGCAGAAATCTGAAAGGCACACCAGCGTACAGCATAGCTAAGACCCGGTCCACTTAAAAGCCTGCTTATATTCAGCACAGAGAAAAAACACTCCACAACAAAGTCCATTTGATAACAACACCAACATCCAAAGCCTCCCAGGAACACACCAGTCTTCTCTGATTTTGAAATCTACCTATCTGTATAAAAAATGACACCACAAATTGGCCACTTAAAATGTCTGGTTTTTGTTCCATCTTTGTTAAGTTAATAACACATGGATTTTCTACTATTACCCCTTCCCCATTATTACTACACTAAGCATAATTTAACTTAGTTCGTATTTGGTATGCAGATTCCAAATGTAATTCTTTCCTTGTCAAACAGTACATGTAATGCACCACTCTCTTCAAGAATGAAACCAGTAATGGCACAAAGTCCCTGTTGCTCCACCCATAAATACATGTAAAGAACAAACTTCTCTCTAATGGTTATTTTTGAAATTTCCATATAAACAGTTTAATAAAAAATGTAAGAACACATACAAATTAGACGTTGAAAGTGTTCTAGCAACACACTTTCTAGAACATTCTATAACACCTGCAGGTTAAAAGTTCATCATTTTTTTTCAAACCTGCCGATATTTTTTTGCAACATTTTCTCCAACACTTAACGCACCTGCAGGTTAAAAGATCACCATTGTTTTAAGTTCGAACAGTGCCTTCCAAATGCAAATAGCAGTTGTAGTTGAATTGAGCAAATTTTATTGTATCATATGAAGTCCACGTTATAACTGCTCTTTTATTAACCAATACCAAAGATGCTTTTCGACAAACTAATATGCACCCCAAATTTTAGTAAACAATGCTTTTCATCACTTATCACTTATCAGTTATCGTTTTGTATGGGGAAAAAAAGTAGTTCCCCCTCTTAAAACATATCTCTTATTCTCTGAATGGACTGCATGAGCTACAAACCTGTATCCATACCTCCCAGCCATACCTTCAAAATGCTAGTGTGGATCATAGGATCATAGGACAAAGCTATGTTTTCTGGTTGAAGAGGTATGCACAAGAGAGATGTAATGACTTAGACCTAGGTTTACAAAATGTGGACATTAAATGGTTTGGACAAAGAGGATTAAAGTGGCACCAATTGCTCCCTTTGGTTAAAACCTGTTTGCATCTCCAACACCCTGACCTCATGATTGTGCACTGTGGTGGTAATAACCTAGGCACATTGACTGGCATAGGTTTGGAAATGCTAATGAAGGACACCTTTCGACAATTGATGTTGCTTTTGCCTCAAATTATCTTTGTATATTCCAACATATGCCAAAGACAGAAGTGGAAATGGTCAAACCAATTTTTTCCTTAGATTGAAAAATCTAGGAAGACTGTCAACAAAGCTGTGTCTGCATACCTCAGAGACCATAGAATGGGGTCAATCTACAACAACAACATACATTTTGATATGAGTGATATCTACAGAAGTGATGGAGTACCTTACGCCTTCCTGATGGCAGGCGTAAGGATGACGCAGTGCCACAGGGATAGGCGGGCACCATGCATTGCTGGAGTTTCGTCATGGTTGTGACACGACTGCAGCAATGCATGACTTTAGCGCAGACTGATACGTCAGGATTCCACACGCATTTGTCATTGCTTGTTTCATGGAGCGCTGTCCAGTGAATAGAGCACATTCGTAGTGTCACAAAAAGGGGGTGAAAAGTGCTGCAACGTTGTCTTGTTGCAGTGCTGAAGCACTTTTCATGAGTGAGGCCCAGAAATGCGCACTATCTTATTGATGGTGCGCTGTCCTGCCCTGTAATTTTGTAGCAGGGCAGCGCAGCAACATTGCTTGCTGCTCAGTTCTGCAACAAAACCTGCTGAAATGGTTAACTCCATTTTAAGACCGATATTTTCTGGTCATAAGAAACTGCCTCTAGTTGCAGTTAGAGCCATTTTATTTGGTCCTCTGGACTTAAAGAGTCCTTGTGAATATGGAGATGTTGGGTTAACAGCAGATCTTGCATCTGAATGCCACCCTTGCAGCTAACAGAAGTAGTGATCTTTTTAATGGACATTTTTGCCAAAAAGCTGGTAATATGGCGATAAAAATATCACCACATTAGCGTCAGAAAAGTGCCCCTAACGTGGCGATAAGTCTTTGAGAATATGCCCCTGTGACTTTGAAAAACGGCAGTGAAGTAACGCCAGTTTCAGCAATTCAATACCAAAATGGATCTAAATACAGAAGAGTGATAACAAGGCCATAGCTATATATCGAAAGAGCAATTTGTAATTATTAAGAAATCGTAGGACAGGGAGCTGTTTGTTATTTTAGCAAAGTCTGTTTGTCCCTTTATCTTTTTTCCATTTATCTAGTAATGTCCGGACACCAATCCCAAGAGAGATCAAATCCTAAGATGAACACTAGGAGACAAGTATGCTGTAAAGACATCGGTCCTCTTTCTCATTCCTTTTTCCCTTCACCTAGCATTGTCTAGTCTTCCAAGACAATAGCTCCACTGTGAGCAAGTCTCAAGGGGACACAAATTGGATGATCCAGGTAGTTTCTCTAGCAACCTGGATGCACTGGTTTGTGGTCTTGACAGAGCTCCCTTAAATGTATCTTCCACTGTTTTAAAAACGGACTCAATCTTAATGGGTTTCCTGTTTTTTTTCCAGGCAGTTAATCTAAAAGGGTAGGAAGTTTTCAGTCCTAGGTAAGCTCAACCTCTTAAGATGAAGCACTGTTCTATTCTTTTCCTTGAGAGCTAACACAAGGATTGACAAATGATTCTTTCCTCTTCTTGCTTTCTGCCATCTCACCACAATCCACTGCATCCACTGAGCTGTCAGCTATTTGCTGCAGCTCGAGGGTAAGCAACCTAGTTGACTGTGTTACTTCCTTCCCTCTCCCCAGCACCATCACACTCAAGGCACAACTGGTAATCCTCAAGTAATAGAGTTGGGGGAGCCCAGATCAGCCACTGCCAGCACCTCTGGACCCATTTTCAGTTTTGCCCCTGAGAGAGAAGAGGAACTGTATTTGAGTTTTCCCTTGGAGGTGCTGTGACTGCTACAAAGTAGCCACTATGGCGTCCCAGAAGATGCTGTCATAATGAGGGACTTTCCAGCAAACAGAATATCTGAGATCTGTCACAGCGGGAGGATGAGCGAGCCAACCTAGATGGCTCCAGGATATCGCATCTATCTTGACTAGCATATATGTATAGGAGTTACCCCGTATAAATCTAAAGGAGTGGACTTCTGAGTTTTTTAGATGTACTTTTGAAATATGCTCTTTAGCCAAATCACACAAGAGAAAATGTCCTTGTACCAGTCATGTTTAGTTTGACAGAATTAAATTGTTACTAATTCATTATGTGAGAAATTAATGGCAAAGTGCTCACTAGCCTACAGTATTCAAGAATCTGTAAGTCCCTGGATCTTTTATAGAGGGCCAACCTAGTGCTTTGTTGTGTTATTATTACACATGGAGTAGAATCCCATGTCTTAGACGCACCATCAAAGGGTGTTTTAATGGTAGAGCGACCAATCCTCTCGCTTCCAGTTACCAAACGAATTTGAAGCTCAGCTGAAGCTTCCAATACCTGCCAAAGCTTCATGTTATTGGCCTCTGTCACTCACAAGAAGGCTGAGCAAGCGCGCCATACAATTCGACAAAGCTGCTGGAATGTCAATGAAGTCGTTTCTAAGCCCTATAATCCGTTTGACTGCAGAACAATATTCATGGGCAGACTGGTGCAGCACAGACGTACGTTCTCTCTTATGTGAAAAAACATTTTTCCCATGTGAAAGGGCCTGCGTCTTTCGTACGCCTGCTGTGAGGCAGATGTAAGATATTGACGCATTTGCACCCTAGAAGTGGTGCAGTGAAATCTGGTAGAGTTCACTGTGTCACTTCTACGAGGCTTACTTACGTGGGAACGCCGACCCTGCATGCATTTATAACATCTGCTTAGATGCGCCACTTTGTAAATAGGGCGCAACAGGAGGCATGTTTTACGCTGCCGATGCGTCACAAAAAGTGAGGCAACGGAAGCGCAAAACTGTCGCAAGGCCTCATAAATAAGGCCCTTAGTGCTCATCTATATACAAATTTACGGTGCGCTGTGTGAATTTGCATATTTAACTTACTTAGCTTATGAACACTGAAATCCCAGGTTGTTTTAATGCTTATTAGAAATGAATCCGTCATTCTACCACAATGTGCTCAAATGTCATCAGTATTCAAGTTCGAGGGGACCATATTGCTTATAACTGTATAATGTACAAGTAGCATTTTAATTTCCTGTTGAAATCAGGGTCACTTTCGAACAGCAAATCAAGGTAAACTTGTAGAGAAGAGATACCAGTGAAACTTTGTAAAATGACAAGATGCAATTTTCCTGGTATTAAAGACAAATCTGAAACTATTAGTCTATAGCAGCTCTCAAAAGATTTACATTTCTAGGAATTGTTTAATCTTTTCGAAAACAGGAGGGAGGATGTGCATTCCCCGATTGCTTTATAAATACGCGATGGACGCCTGGGTTCTGTCCTTTCTCTGGCTATAGATTGGCAATGAACAAGATAATTATAATCAGAATTAATGAAACCCATGCAAACATGCAGTCAATACAAGTTAAGGCACTCCAGCTAATCTGTTAATATCTGAAGTCGCCTTATCAAATAGGCAGCCTTTAATTAGTGTTGCTTGAATTCTTACATGGCTGATAATCATCCCCAAGGGCTACGGAAATGTATGCTGGCCTCCCCTATCTGCCTATGACTCACTCATTCTAATGAATCTCAGCCAATCTAGCCATCACAACACACAATGATCTCAGTAGTATTTAGATTGATTTGTCAACCAGTAAACTTTTGTGGAAGTATTCTTATTTTATTTTATCACGCTATAAATAAAAGGAGCTGAATTGTGGTAACTTATACATAGCTTTCTCTTTTTCATCTTTTTACAAACACCATCACTTTAAGGATGTTTTCAGTCAACATTGGAGGATGCTGCCTCTTTTTGCCAAATACACTGTAAAATATAGCTGTGCTTTTGCAGGACAATACGTACTGAATGCCCTTCTTTATGAGCGCATGTAAAGAAAAATGGTTGTGTGTTGCTGAAGTGAAAGCAATACATACACAGGGACCAATTTAGAGTTAGTTGGACAGGGTACTCCATCACAAACGCAATGAAATGCTCTGGTTTGCCCCACTCCCCATGTTTAAACCTTTCGCTGCGGCGGCTATTCCGCCACAGCGCTAACAGGGCGAGGCGGCCGTGCGGCGGCCGCATGCTGGTGACAGAACCGCTCCGTCACCAGCCGCAGTTGAGCTGTGCTCGTGACGGAGCGGTTTCGTCATGGCCCGCCCCGCTCAATAGAACGCGCCGCGCAGGCACGAAATCAGCGCCGCGCAGGCGTGGCGAGCGGGCCATGACGGAACCGCTCCTTCATCAGCACAGCGCCACCGCAGCTGATGACGGAGCGGTTCCGTCATCAGCAGGGGAGGGGTTAAAGGCAGACAGACTGTCAGCTTTCTGTTGATGGTGTATCTGCTGGTTTAGCCAATGGAAATCTTACTGTGATATCCTGGCAGATTGCTGTTGGAGGAGTAAGGACATCTCACCTCCCTCACTATTTAGGGCTGACGGTCTGATGTCCTTTGTTTCTGTCCATCGTTCGCTAGGGAAAACCTGGTAAATACAAACCGGAAAAATACAAATAACGATCAACATATCCACAGAAAAAAGTCCCTGGGTGTCGGGTTCATTAGTTATATATTTCAAAAACAAATTCCCACCTTGGGAGGATATTTCTTTGAATAACAAAAAGTTTATTGGGCGAATGTCAAAACGACAGTGGCTCTCCTCCAAACATTTGGTAACTTCAGGGGAACTGCACAATGGTGGTGCCTCTGAAGGCACGGAGATCTCTCCTTCGCTGATGGTATTTTCTAAATTTGATAGTCAGTAATTCCTCTTTCAGGATTGTGAATGTAATGTCCTCCACCACCCTGACAGGTGATGGGGCATCCCCAAACCCAAGGTTTAAAAGAAAGTGTGAAAAACTCGCCTTTCAGCTAATACTTTGAGCTCCCTGTTCCTTTTCATGAATGCATCATTAGGTTAAGTATACTAACTACATTTCTAACACTACATCGCTACATGTTTTATTGTTCATGCACATACTCCTGAACCCCTTCATTAAGTATATAGGACTTTTTATGAGAAGTGTGACAAAGAAGCAATGCAACACTTCCCAGTACGTCCTCCTTGTGACACCATGAATGTGCTGTATTTACAGTACAGCACATCATGCCACACGGAGTTACAGATACATCAGTATTACTGATGTATCTGTAGGGGTAAAAGTGATGCATTGCTGGGGTGTGTCTGAAAACAGATGCAACTCCAGCAATGTGTCCTTTCACATGGGGCAAGCCTCATGTGAAAGGGCCTGCGTCACCCTTATGCCTGCCATGAGGCAGGCGTAAGGTTTTGACACAATGGCATCTTAGAAGTGCTGCACTAAAAATGTATGGATTTGAATGTGCCACTTCTATGAGGTTTTGATGCAGGGGAACGCCCACCCTGCGTACATTATACTTGATGCAGGTATAATGTAGCTCAAGGGTTTACCAAGTGACGCATCTGCAGACATCCCTCACTTCATAAATATGGAGCAAAGTGGTGCATTATTTATACCGCACAGCATCAGAAAAGGTGACACAACTGCGGCGTCAATGTGACGCAGGTCTTCATGAACAAGGCCCACAGCCGCTTGATGTCTTCAGAATATTTAACTCTGGTAAATCACAGAAATCATAATGTTTTATTCTGTTACAACAACCTCGAATTATTGCACCAATTTTTAGTGGTGTGTTATACACCTTGTTGGACTTGGCCCTTTTTTCAGGGTCATCCCAGAACTTTTAGCCTTCCTCCTGTATTTTTTCTGACCTTTTGTTGGTGGTTTTAGGACTCTGGGCACTTTATCACTGCTGATCAGTGCTAAAGTGCATGTGGTCTATATAGTAAACATGGCAAGATTGGTCTACACCTGTTTGGAATATTTAATTCACAAATCACTCCCTTGTACAGTGGTGTCCCATGTACCCAGGGACAGTAAATTAAGCGCAACTGGTGGGCTTGCAGCACTGCTTGTGCCAACCACCAAAGTAGCCTTTCAAACCTGTCTCAGGCCTCTGCCAATTCCGGGCCTGCATGCACAGTTTACTGCAGCTGTGCCGTGGCACATACAGTCGAAGCCATGTCTGTGACCCCCCTTTTACTACATATCACTCACCCCCAAGGTAGGCACTAGCTTGCCTTATGGGCAGGGTGCAGTATAGGTAAAAGGTAGGACGTGTGCCTTAATAGTGTGACATGTCCTGGTAGTGACAAACAGCCTATTTGGTTTCTCACAGCTGTGAGGATTCCCTCTCATAGGGATGCATTAGGGATTCCCTGATATATGCTTCAGTGTTAACTCTGGACATGAGATGAGTAGCATGAACACGTTTGGAATAGTGGTGATAAATGCTGCATATTGGTGTTCGTGGGTCAATTATCACTATCTTAGAAATGCCACTTTTAGAAGTTGGCATTTCTGTGTACTATGCATCTTTGTGCCTGCCTGTTGTGTATTGACTGTCTGGCCTTGGAGTGACAGGGGCTGGGGAGGTGCAGTGGCTACAGAAAGTCTGGATGAGTCAGGGCTAGGCTGAATAGGCCTGGTCTGCATTTGGAGTGGTGGGAGGAGTAGCACCTGCACCTGAATAGGGCTGTGCCTGCCTTCCAAAATGATGGCTCCATCCCCATGTGCTGTGTCTGGGCACAACAAAGACTTTGTGGAGTATGAGTATTGGGGCTGTGACCCCATGTCTGTAAACTGGAACTGCCACAGATGCTGCAGGCTACAGACTGCCAGGAGGAACTGCCATGGGACTTACTGAACCAGAGAGCTGACCTGTGGCCTGCTGGGTAGAAAGAAGAACTGCCACTTTGTTTTAGACCTGTATGGGCTGGCTTGTATGAGCTCTGTCTTCTGGAATCAATCAGGGCTGTGTGGGTGGACTTAGAAGAAATTGTAGCAGCGCTGTGCTTTATTTTCTCCCCCTTTAAGGGAGTGATCCTCACCCAAGCGCATGGCAAGCGCTGTATAAAAATCTTGGTGCTTGGTGATCACAGCATGTGCAGAGCTGCACCTCCTTGGTGCTTCTAAGTGAGGGAAGGGGAGAGCTGGTAACGATGGAGACGTTCTCTCTCTTCCATGCAGCCGGCATTTGGAGTTGTGCCAGTGAGACACAGAGTGGCTTCTGGAAACTACTGCAGGAGGGGAGAGCTGGAATGTGGAAATGTTCCCCTCTCCATAGCCTCCAGTGTGTGTGCCCGCGGGGAGCATAGAAGTGGCAGAATGGAGGAGGTGAACGGAGTGAGTGCCGTGGGAAGCGTTGCCCAGCACCCGACCAGAACCACGCTGTCCACAGAAGGGGCGGGGCCCCACTGGCATCGTCTGCAAACGGAAGTCAGGCGGCTGTTGCCTTGTTGTGGGTGAGGCTCACGGCCAGGAGCCATCCAGCAGAGAAAGGAAGTCAACGGAGGCTTCATTCCAAGTTTAGGAGACCGCCTTGGAATTCTGACTAAACCACAGTGAGGGTGAGTCCAGTCAGCTGCCATTGGGGGAGTTACCTCTGCGGGGAGACCAAGTGAGGTCTTCCTGTCCTAGGGGGGATTGTGCTGCCTCTTGGTAGCATTATGGGGACTACCCCAACATCGAGTGCACGAGACCCAGAGAGGTATCCCACGTATTTGGCTGGCCAGCAGCTGCACCGCGCCACTCACAGCAGCTGACAATTTGGTGCACTATTGGGGGCTTCTTTTTTTTATTGTATCTATGACCCTGGTGGGGTGAACCCAGACGGGCCCAGGTTTCACATTCCCACATTTCCTGTGGTAGGAGGGCAAGTGACCCAAGAATCTACACAGGGAAAGACAGTTTCCCTTGCTGTAATGGTGGTTAAACCTACTGTAGGCATAAGTCTCCTAATGGGGGCATGATGTATTTATGATATGTATGCCCAGCTGAAAGTGCACTAAGGTGCACTGATAATGATATGCATATTGTGCTATACTAAATACTGTTATGTTTATGCCTGAGAGGTGCTCATGATAGGTGTACTGTGGCCAGTGTTTACTATGGTGCACTACTGCTGATGTTGTCTTTGCATAATGTGTTATGTTGAAATGTGATCCTAACAGTAGTTACTGGTTGTCCTCACTAACTGTGATTTATATGATGATGATGACAGTGGTCTGATTGGCCTAATGATTGATGCAACCCCTGTAAAGTCATGCCAAGTGCCTGGTGGCACAGTGCACATATGTGATTATGTTCTAATTTGTTTTATGGATTATAAAAAGGCTATTTTTATATAACCTTGTTTGGAATTTCTTTTGTGGTGTGCCTAGTGTGTTGCTGTTCTGTGAGTGTGTAGCACAAACACTTTACAGATTGTCTCTGGGATAAGCCTGGATGCTCTGCCCAGGTACCAGGGGGGTGAGCAAGGGTTGTCTTCAGTGTGTAACTCCCTTGCCCTGACTAGAGTGGTGGTTTCTGCCTGGCTTAGGAGCATGCCTTAGCCAACCAGAAATCCCATTTCTAACACACCCTAATTCGTTGCCTTCCTATAAAATGACATTAGACAAGATTTAAACAAACTATCATCTTTTAACAAAATGAGCAACAAAAACACAATAGGTAAATGTGTTGATTTTTTCCTAAGCATTCATGTAAACGGTTAATCTCATGAAGTCATATAAACATTACAATAGTTTTCTGATCTATGTCATATTGTGTAGGTGTTTGTGTAGGTGTGTGTGTGTGTTGTGCGTGTGTGCTTGTGTGTTTGCATTCCTTCCGATAGAATACTGTTTGTGCCCTATGTGATCCTTCAATACACAACCAATAATTAGTTGTTTTGTAATAAATTGTACATTAAGTCAGCATCCATCAATTATTTGCACTACAAATGCCAAGGGTATGGTCTTGTTGAACAAGGAGTAATGAAAGCTCAGTGACCTTGTTTAATAAACCTGTTAGAGGTTAGGGTCCAGGGTCCTGGGGATTGCCCAGGGACTTTATATGCTTCCAGCTTCTCTATTTTGGTTGTCTATAATGGATTATTATAGTGGATCTCCCTTCTACTGATAGGATTCAGAAACACCATTGCTGGAATAGAAAAAAGAGGGAAGGGGAATGTAGATTTCCTTAAGGAGACAATGTCTGGAGCAGAAGAGCCAACCATTGAGAAGAAGATGCACAAGGCATTATAATGGAACCTTTTAGATAGATATACAACATCGACTGAATTAGACTACACAGGAAGTTATTTTTCCCCTACGAAAAAAACCAAACACATTCCAATTTAAACATGACACATTCTTGTTTAATCAAATGAAACTTGAATTTATTTGCTGAATATATAGTATTTTTTGAGAGTTTTATGCAGCCTACTCTGCTACAAAGAGGAACCTTACATGAAGAAAAAGGACTATGAGACTCTCAGTAACCAACCATTAGAAATTAGTTAGTTGGGTGACTATGGTGTAAGTCCTGGTCAAGCAGCAATCATAATCCTAGTCAGGGTAAAACATCAAAAATTAACAGATTGGATTTTAGAGTCAGATTCCTAATAATAGCACCACAGATTCAACCACAATAGCAATTTATTCTCGCTCCTGTCCCCAAACAATAATGGTTCTGTGCGATGCTTACCGCACGTCAGCACAGCGGGTCTCATTGAACACTGGCTCAGGCTTTCCCACTGACATTGACCTAAACTAAAAACCAAAGAAAAACACATGCATTGACCATAAGGGGAAAAGGAATGACAAGGGACCAAATTTTGAGTGTTGTGGGCAATGGATCCTGTCCACAAAACCCTCAGTATGTCTACCAAACTCTATAGATGGGCAAACCTTAAGTATTCCATTGACTAAGACCCTATTGGCTTTGGCAATGGAATACCTACTCTGTTGGCCCACAGGAGCTGGGTCTGTAAGAAGAATGGGACACAGGAACGAGAGGTACGATAAAACACCACAATTGAGAAAAATGAAATTGGTGTGGTAATAACGTGGGTGATGCTTGGAGGGCTGGTTATTCCCCAGCACTACATTCCAAATACAGACCTTTGAATTTAAATTTTAAATAGAGGAGCCAGGAATGGTGCATCCATGAAATATCCATGTACTAATATTTTAGGACCTTAACGGCATCAGAATGTCAGGCCTCTGTCCTTCATCCCCTTTGGTATCGCTTCATTTGCTCTAAGTTGGCAGGGTATGCCCTGACATGGGTCCCCTGCTCACTTTGCCACTGGATTCAAGCTAACCTGGCTGATGACGGCTGATTAGCCAGAAACCAGTCCCAGGATGCTTGTTTCCGGTCCAGGGAAGACATGGCTTGGCAGTTTGGGCTGGACTGTTCCCATGATGCACAGGGTCAGACTGATTTACATATGGTCATGTCTGAACTGGGGTGGCGGAGTGAGCTAAAGAATAATGATGGATGAAAATCAGATCAGTAGACTGGGGGTGAGTGCTTGCAATGTTCAACACTCTGTCCATCATCCCCTTTGGTTTTGTTTTGTTCGCCCTAAGTGGCAGGGTTTGCCCAGACGTGGGTCCCTTGCTCACTTTGCCACTGGATTCAAGCTAGCCTGGCTGATGATGGCTTGGCAGTTCAGGCTGGACTGTTCCGATAAGGCACAGGGTCAGACTGATTTGCATATGGCCATGTCTGAACTGGGGTGGCGAAGTGAGCTAAAGAATGATGATGGATTAAACCCAGATCAGTTGACAGGGGTGAGTGCTTGCAATGTTCAACAATCCGTCCATCATACCCTTTGGTACCCATGTGAGCACCACCATAATAACAAGAGTTTTATGTTCATTACGATCTGGCAGTTTGAAAATCAATAGTGTTCCTCACTCATACTACAATTACAAAAGGTTGGTGAATAATATACACCTGACTAGAGAGATAACAATTGTTGTTGTCCTGAAGAAGGTTGTTTTCAACAGTTTATCCTCCGAAACATGTCGAAGCTCCCCTGTTATTGGAAAATTTGAGGAACATCATACTATTTTACATAAAATAACTTTTAGATATTGCAGATAGGTGATTCCTTAAAATTAAATAGAATTTGCATGACAAATAAGTATGTCTTGTTTGTGATGTCTCTCTTGATATAAGATTTTAACAATATTTGTGGAATGTATTTTCATTAAATATTGGGATTAAGATGATTTTTTAAATATTATTTAAAAAAAATTATAATATGTTTCATTAAAACAATTTCGCACAATTATCTCTTGGGTCCGTTTAATACTGATAGTGAACAGATTTTGGTTGTGAAAGCAGTGGAGTGTGACTTATTTGAATACAAATTTCTCAACAAAATCTCATTTTGTTGTTAAAGAGCAGAAGAGTGCCATTTTAGAAGATATGACACATTTCTGCTCTCTTCATTGCATGCAATGCAGCAAGTTCCCTTGCTACGTTGAGTTGTTTGAAAATTTTGTGAATCTTGCACTTTGTTTTCATCCAGATGGCGACTTTGGTCATGGAGATGATGAACCTTTAGTTTAGGTCTTAGGTATTATGTTGGAGAGCATAGCCTAAACTGTATATAATCAGCTTAACCCCTTCCATGCTGATGACGAACCCCAGCCGTCATGCACTACGGTGCTCGTGTGCTGGTGACGGCTGGGGTTCGTCACGGCTCGCCCCTGTTCGTGTTGTTTACAGCACACCAGGGGGAATCGTGGCCGCATGGAAGGGGTTAAGATAAGATGTTGATTCCATTTGCATGGATGATGGTAATGAAAGCGATCATGTATATGGTAAAGAGGGTTGGGCCTTGTGGTATACTCCACAGAAGATGATGCGGGTGCCCGAGCAGTGAAGGGCCAGGAATATCAGCTTCTGATCATCATGTGCAAAGACAAGTAGGTTGTGTTGAAACTAGATGTGTTAAGCTAGACATGCACATTCATCAAGTTGGTTTAAAAGCACTACTTTATGCAAACATTTCTAAATCACATATATCACAAAATATGAGAAGCTTGCTGCTTTTACAGAAGTGTTTTAGGTTTGACAATTGCTTTTTCTTCCAAGTGAATGAACAGCCATCGGAGCTCTGTTTGCCCAATAAACAATAAGCTACGGTGTGCCAGGTGAGACTAAATAGTGGAATTGTCCCAGCATTGAAAAAATATCATATAGGAATAAGAAATTGTTTGAATATAGTAAGATATTGAAGACATTAACTGATCATTCAATCACTGTAAATGTGTTGATTTCCAACTACTTGAAGGTTAGTTAGGTGATACATTTGTGGGTGAAACCAGTTCTAGTTTCTGTGAATTTTTTTGGCAAATGTCTGCTCCCATAACTGGCCCACCCCTCTTTTAGAAGATCATGAAACATTTTGTTTTATGTCACTGAACCAATATATGATAGTTTATAACTTGTTTGGTGTTCACTAAGCTGTGTTCTTAGATGATTACATTACTGACCACTGGTCTGGTGCTTAATGCTGATCACCATATATTGGATAAAGATAACCTCTGCTTATTGATGCTGTTGAACTTCAGAGCAGTTTTAGACATGCTTGATCATGGTACTTGTTATCTATTCTGGAGACTTGTATGAGATATAGTGGTCCTATTCTGAACTGAACAAAGCCTTTCCGGGTAAAGTGAAAAAATTGACCAGCACCTCGATAAGCTCTCATTATACTGCTTAACTCCTTAATATGTTATATTGTTCAAAAGATAAACATTTGACACTCCCCGGTTCAACTCACTTACACAACCCACCTCCCCAGAAGACAGAGACTCTACCCTATTTATCCAGGTTATTTCAAAAATCACAAAATAGCGACGCATTAGCAACCGCCACCGACCACTACTTTGCAGAGAACCTGACATCAGTTAGTTCACCCTCCATCCTCTGGGAGGCGTACAAAGCAGTCATTAGAGGGCAGGCTGTATCCACAATCACAAGGCATAAAAGGGAGCACAGAGAAAACCTTGATTTGTTGGAGGTAGCGGTGCAGAGAGTGGAAATGGCACATGTATTGGGCCCGACAGCGGTAACCACCCACTTCCTAGCAATGGCGTCCCAAGAATACAAAGCATACGCGGAGGACATGGCAAAAACTAGATATACAGACACAGTACACAGAGTATACGAATTAGGAGTCAAAACGGGAAGAATGCTCGCGTGGTTAGAATGGAGGGAAAAAGCAGATAGATGGATAGCCCAACTCAATCTAGCAGGCGGCTCGACAACCACTGACCCCCGGCTAATAGTAGAAGAACTCGTCACCCACTATGTAAAGAGATATACCCCACGGGGCACGATGACAGATGAGGATTGCAGGGGATTTTTAGATAGCATACCAGTGACCACAATCTCACCAGAAGATACGCAAGCACTAGAAGAAGATTTAGCACTGGAAGAGGTGGGGAAGGCGCTGGCGGCACTCCACACTTGCAAGGCGCTGGGGCCAAATGGCCTCCCGATAGAACTCTATAAAAGACTCTCGCAAAGAGTTACCCCTCATCTCCTTTCCATGTACAATGATGGCCATCCACAAACCTGGAAAGCCTCCGGAACAGACATCATCCTACCGTCCGATATCGTTAATAAATGCAGAGGCAAAAATTTTGGCAAAATTGCAAGCACACCGGCTACAACCGCACCTCACGACCCTAGTCCACCCGGATCAGTCCGGCTTTATGCCCGGGCGCAATACCTCCCTCAATTTAAGGCGCCTAAATGGGGTGCTATACCACATTCCACAGCTGCGGGAAGATGCGGCTATCCTTTCCTTAGACGCCACAATGGCATTTGACCTGGTTGAATGGCCTTTCCTATACGCAGTACTTCGAAAGATGGGCTTTGGCCCCAAATTCTGCGGCTGGGTTAAATTAATATAAACAGCACCTCTGGCATAAGTTGTGGCAATCGGGCATATTTGAAGGGAGTTCGCAGAGGGGCGTGGTACACGACAAGGGTGCCCGTTGTCCCCGCTTCTTTTCGCACTCATATTAGAACCACTGGCGACCAAATTTCGGAATGAACCACTCATCCTCGGAATTACATGGGAGCAGGGCTGGGAAGACCGCATATCACTTTATGCCGATGACGTTTTGATCTATTTGATGTCCCCCACAGAGTCCTTACAGGCACTAATGGACGTACTCACTGAGTATGGGGAGGTTTCGGGGTACACAATTACCTGGACGAAATCACTACTGTATGTATTACGAGGCCAACTACCGACACTACCTCCCAACTGCACACTACAAACAGTGACTAGAGGGTTCAAATATTTGGGCATCTATGTCACCCCGGAACAATCCCTATTCATAGAGGAAAATCTAATGAAACTCCTACAGAGACTCAAATCAGATGTCATACATTGGAGAGCTCTCCCATTAATGCTCCTGGGCAGAGCCGCACTTTTCAAAATGCTTGCACTCCCCAGATTCCTCTATGCACTCCACAATACCCTGTTCCCGGTCCCTCTTTCCTACTTTAAGGCTATTGATGCGGAAGTATCCTCCTTGATGTGGGATGGGAAACCAGCCTGGATAGCCCAAGCCAAACTGGTGCGCAGCTGGTACGACGGAGGCATAGCCTTTCCGAATGTCAAACTTTATTATTTGGCCGCACAATTGATGGTCGTGAATCAATGGTTGCATGCCCCACAGCACGACCCGGTATACAGACTGGATAGAAGCACACTTCCTGTAGAACACCTGATGAAGGCCCTCTATAGGAATAAAAAATGACATGCACTTACAGGTCCCACAGAGCACACGATCAAAATTTGGCATATGGCACAGAGGGCCCTGTGCTGGGAGGGAGTGGTCACGTTGGCTACCCCCCTTTGGGAAACAAGCCACCTAGGTACTCTGGCTAACACCATGGGCTTCCGGCAATGGGACCTCATTGGTATAACGAAAATAGGAGACCTATGGATTAAGGAGGAGGTCATATCTTTTGCTGCCCTGCAAGAGAAATATGGAATGGCAGACACCGAACTATATAGATACATTCAAGTCTGACACGCGCTCCAGAGTGCAATACCAACAGGTACTAAGCTAGCTGAATCATCTCCCCTTGAGGACAGACTACTTACTGACTATTTGGAAAAAAAGGCTTTCTCACAAACATATCGCAAAATTGTCAACAATCTCCCAGACACTATGGTAGTCCTACGCAGTAAGTGGGAGGTGGAGTTGGGGGACATAGACGACACAGGCTGGATGGATGCACTGGCATCGGCTAGAGAGTCGGCTATCCCATCACGGCTGAAATTAATACAGCTTAAGGTGGGTGCTACATCGCGTATACTACTCACGCACCCTACTCCACAAGTTGGGACGGGCGCCGGATCCACTCTGTCTAAGAGACTGCGGCATTGCGGGAACATGCTTTCACACCATATGGGAATGCCCTAAAATACAAACATACTGGGAACACATACTGTCGGAAATAGCACTGGTGTGTGAGGCAGATGTCCAGCTAGACCTCGGATGGTGTCTCTTAAATATCTGGCCTCCTACACACCTTAGCCTGGGACTCCAGACCTGGGCTACGCTCGGATTAGCCATTGCAAAGAGGAACATTGCGAAAAATTGGGTTTCCGGAATAGTGCCCACACAGACACAGTGGGAAAACGACATGGATGTAGCGATGGTGGCTGAGAGGGCGGACTGTACAAACATGGGAAATGTCCCAAAAAGTGGTCTAAAGTTTGGGAAAAATTGAATGAATTCCGGGGACACATTTGCGACCCACCGCAGCTGTCAACTGTCCAAGAGAATAGTCCATGAGAATAAGATGTACTGGTACAGCGTACCTAGAGTAGTTCGGGATGGGATGCTAGGGGAAGGAATGAGGTATCAACATTACTCCATATACACAGCCAGAACAAGCTGTGCTAGCTGCTTTACGTATTTAGTGTTGTATAAGATGTTAACATGTTTTTGCCTGAAAACCGGGTGGCAGAATTGTACTGCAGTAGGAGGATTTGTTGGCGGGGGGACAGGAAAAGCGATCGTTATTTATACCATGGACTGTAGCTGACACTGCCTCACTCGGACAATGGAGAACTCGCTGGTGTATTCCCTAAATGTTAGTGGAGAGAATTGTTATGGGTTGATGACATGATTCTTTCAAACAAATGTATAATTCTGAAGTGCAACCGCAAAATAAAAAGGTTTTATAAAAGAAAATAGAAAAAAAAAGATAAACATTTGAAGCCACAGTATTATTGTTCCTGGCATATCATTCGGCATATTTTTACATTATTTGATTAGGATCAAGAACATATATTCAGACATAATGCGTAAGAAAAATGTTAAGATGAGGTCAGTATGAAAATGAATGATATAGCAACTTATCTTTCTAGGAGTGAATGAAGAGTCTGGTCTGCACACATAACTGATAGCAACATTTGCAATAGAAAAAGCAGAGATAGTGTACGGCTATTAAAGAATAAAGAAGAGGGATTGACATAAGAGTCAATTGCACTGTAATATCATGCTAGAATTGATTTGTAAGTCTTTTCAGGAAAGAGCAGTTTGTTTTTAGAGCAAACAAACTGGTAATAATGCAAATAACAAAGAAGCACAACATGTGGACAGCATTGTTTTGCAGTAAGGAGAGTCTGAGTCATAGATAATTTATTCACTTTTATAAGG
The DNA here is from genome assembly GCF_964263255.1 of Lissotriton vulgaris. Lineage (NCBI taxonomy): Eukaryota > Metazoa > Chordata > Amphibia > Caudata > Salamandridae > Lissotriton > Lissotriton vulgaris. The sequence goes on from NC_141691.1 coordinate 1,437,958,948, forward strand.
GTGGAATTCAATATTGTCAGACATGTATAACTGATATTTAAAGGAGAAAAACATGTTCTCTGCAAGTACCTTTCTATGCAATATCAGAACTGTTACTTGAAAACTGTGCTTTTGCTTCTTTTTGGTTTAACATTTTCTTCAGAATTTCCTATTAAGACATACCATTACATACATACATTCAGCCAGCCTTCCTCCATTCCCTAGCCATGTTCCCTACCCTGTTCTCCTATCCTCTGCCAGTGGCGTAACATAAGCCCCCGCTTTCACCTCCATTTATTTAACAGGTGCGCCCCCTCAGGTTTCGTTACGCCACTGTCCTCTCCCACCCAAGCCCATAAAGCCATCTATCTAAGTGAGAGTTGGGCATATAGTTGTGCACGAAATCAAAAGAGGCCTAAGTGTAATGAAGGGGCTAAGGTACCCTTTGGTAGGTGATTCTTATCCTATTTCTTGTCTGTGCTAGTATGAGAGTTCATCTGGTGCTATTTTGTAGGATATTCTGATATCTTGAGCACAGAAGTTCTTTTGCATTTCCTTGCATGATACATGAAATCTGCATCAAATGTTTTAAGTTTATTTTCTTCAGACACAATCAGTTTTTTCACTGCTAACATGATGGTATACATGCTAGCCTGCCGAGAACTCAATCCCTGCCCATTTCAACAGTATTGCCTGGAGCTCCGCTCCCAGTGCTATGTGTATCTTTTTCTCTTCATGCAACTGAACATGGAGCATGCCATTAAAACAGAACACCAAGGACTGTCGCTCCGGGGCCACTAGAAATGTATAACTGGGCATAAAACGTTGGGGCATTGGCACAAAACTCATGTATGCATGCCCACAATGCCACAGTTTCTCCAGCATATGTCAGAGTTCATCCTGTACTACTTGGCTAGTTTCACAAGTGTGAGGTACCAACATAGAGTCATCTTACGAAAAAGCTCTCTGCTGCTTTTGTTTATTGTAACCATAACAGATCATGGCAAATGCTTCTCTCTCCTTGTCGTCTACAGGCCTACCCTATTCCCTTTGATACTTACAGCCACCTGGACCCGTAACTGTGGCTTGATCAGCAGAAAAAATCTATAGATCTTTGAGATACTTTTTTTTGCTCTCCTCCTTCACCCAATTCTAAAAAACATTTAATTCCCTGGACACCCCTAGTAACGGTAATAGAGCCCAATGTCTCATCTGTAAAAAGGGAAGAAAATCTATCTCACATTGCAAGGGGGAGGTAGGAGTAAGAGAGAGGTAGGCATGAAGAGGCCTGCTGGTGCCATGCAATGGAACGCATTTGGCGACAAAACCCCTCCCCCTTAACCTATCTCTCCTCAGATCCGTTAGATCCAACTACAAAAAAAACATTCTCAACACCAAGACATCATTCTTCCGCTCACAACTCGATCAATCCAAAAACAGACCTAGGGAACTTTTCAGCATTGTGAAAAACCAAACTTTCTCTGCTTCCCCCAAGGTGATCGCATCCACTGAGAGATGTGAGGAAATTGCCAACTACTTCGTTGAAAAAATCTTCAAAATAGATCAATCCTTCACCTTAACTCCCCCCTAACCCATTACCCTCATTAGACATCCCCTCTAATTCTCCCTCAACCTATACTCTCCCTCTTGACTCCTTATCTCTCCCTATTCTCGTCTCGAATCTTGAACCCGACACCATCATACTGGAACAAAAAAATAACGCTTCTGGGCACGTCTTCCATCCGGTCACTGAACTTGATGTCCTAAACGTAATTTCCAGACTAAAACTATCTTCCCACACTAATGATCCTCTCCCATCAAACCTTGTCCAACAACTGAAACATATCATTACCCCCTACTGGACCTCCATCATCAACTCCTCCTTTGCCTCTGGTTGTGTCCCTGCCTCCCTCCAATTGGTACAAATCACTCCCATCCTCAAAAACCCTGCTGGTGACTCCAATGACCTAAATAACCTTCGTCCTATCTCTAACCTTCGTATTCTCTCAAAAGCCCTTGAAAAATGCGGCCAGTTACAACTTGATAGACACATTGATTCATTCAATCTTTTAGACCCGTACCAATCAGGCTTCAGAAAGGGCTGTAGTACAGAAACAGCAATGCTTAACATAATTGATGACATCCAACATGCCCTGGACAAAGGCGATTCCTCCCTTCTCATTCTCCTTGGTCTCTCTGCTGCTTTTGATACTGTAAATCACTCAACATTACTTAACACACTTAAAAAAGGTTTTGGCCTCAATGGTTCAGTCCTTAAATGGTTCACCTCCTTTTTACAACACAGAACGCAGCAAATTAGAATCCGGGATTGCCTCTCTAAACTTATGCCCATCTCCCTTGGTGTCCCTCAAGGCTCTATCCTCTCCCCCTCTTTATTTTATCTTTTCATGGAACCCCTCACCCTCATTCTTAAACAAGCAGGAATCAACTGCCACCTTTACGCTGATGACACCCAACCTTACTTTAAAATTCAATCCCACTCAGATATCCTTCACCTCAATGATACCTTGAGTAAAATTCAATCCTGGTTCCACCTTAACCACCTCAAACTCAACCTCCAAAAAAACGAAATCATTCTCTACTCCCCCAAGAACAACGCGCTCCCCATTCTATCCTGGATCTCAGACCTTACTGCACTCAACTGCTCTCTCACCATATCCAACTCTGTTAAATCACTCGGTTTTAATATTGACCTGAAGCTATCTCTAATCCCCCACATAAAAATCTCAGCCAAAAGCGCCCTCTACACACTACATCACTTAAAGAAAATAAAACCCTTCATTCCTGCTGACGACTTTAAATTAGTCGTCCAATCACTGGTTCTGTCAAAAATCGACAATGGGAATGCCATCCTCACCTGAACTCCAAAAGCCCACCTCGCCCCTATCACGTCGGTTCTTAACCTGGCATCTAGGCTCATTAGTGACCTTAAACGATTTGATCATATCTCCGGCGCTCTTAAAGCCCTTAAGTGGCTGCCCATTGAAGGTAGAACCTCATACAAGACAGCGTGCAATACGCACAAAGCCCTTCATCAACGCTCCCCGCAGTACCTCACTGACAAACTTCACATAGCCGACAACTCTAGATCACTGAGAAGCACCAACACCCTTGCTCTTGTAACTCCTCTATTAAACAAGAAAACCACACAATCCCGCTCCTTCTCCGGAAATTCTCCGATCATCTGGAACTCGCTCCCCAAAGATCTTTGTTGCAACCCCGCCAGCCTAAAAAAAGACTTAAAAATTCTCCTGCTGAACAAATATTGGGTCCCTAAATCCGTCTATGAGCATTCATCCCACCCATGCCCCCTATTGCTTTACCCCCCTCGCACCGTCCTTTTCCCTGATAACTTCTCCCTCATGTCCTCCCTATATGACCCATCCCTTCCCACCTGTTATGATCGAAATCTCATCCCCCCTCCTCATCCTAGCTCACTACCTTTCAACGACCATTCCCCCTCCTCTCCATGTTTTCCCACCCATACCAGGATAAATATCCCAGGACTAGCGGGTAATCCCTCTCTACTCATATATTTTGACGATGTAAATTCTAGAATTGTTTGGACCTTCCTGTTGGGTTTTGATTTCTATCTCACTGTTATCCTGTTACATTCAATTAATCCTATCTATGTATTGCTGTATTATGATCCCCTTATTATCCCACTCCCTGCCTCCCCTATTCCCATTCCCTACTCCTGCCTTTGTTTTTGTTTAGACTATGCAATATTTTACAGGATGTCTTCCATTTGTATTGATTTCTGAATACTACCTAATTTTTTACTGTATTGCAACAAATTACCCCTGTAAAGCTCTCTGAAACCCCCGGGTCCAGCTAGTGCTATATAAAACATGTTAAATAAAAATGAGAAAAATGGCATGAGCGGACACTAGATGTTTACCCAGAAACCACTGGGAAGGTTTTTTGACTGTATTCCTTGTAGCTCAGAAAGAGAGAGCAAATGGATTCAAACAGGTCAACTTTACACTGAAGTAGGTACCCAACTTAATAGTAGGAGGTCACTTTGTACATTTCTTTTAACCAATCATCATGTGTGGGTAAGTGAGGTTAGCGTCAATGGCGTAAGATACATAGGAGGATGTTTACAGGAACTTAACGCCGCTGTAGCGTACATTTTTTGACATTACGGCAGCTATTTTATCTCCGCATTTACAAGCTGCTGCTAATTTCGGTTAGGGGTAATATTCCAGCGTAAATGGAATTTTCAAGATCGCCACTTCTGTTAGCGATACTTAACTAAAATCAGAAGCAAGGTAGGTGTTCCTGTGAAAAAAATGCCACTAGACACACAATGCAACATTTACAAGGAAATCCCAGTACATCGATAAACCCAAAAAACTGTTGCTAAGTCCAATTAGAGGCAGTTTTTTAAGGCCAGAAAATTGCTGGTCTTCAAATTGGTGCAAACATGTGGGCCAACAGATGAGATCTTTGGGTGCTGGACAGTGCTGCAAGGAATATTGCTGCGCTGCCCTGCACCAAAAAAAGGGTCAGGAATATGCCCTATCAATAGAATAGGGCAAATTCTGGGGCCCCATTCACGAAAAGTGTTGCATCACTTTTTTTAATTTTTTTTTAATTTTTATTAAAGAACCAGTATCAGCATAAGACAACACAATTAACTTAGAAACACTGAATAAAGTATGTGCACTAGGGACCAATAAAATGATAACATAAAGCTTAACAGTAATAATATACGAGAATTAGACAACAAATGTGGTGGAGGACAGTAACAAAAGGCCAATGACATGAATACATTGAGATACAGAATCTCGTTAGTCTCAACCAATTCCACTAGGAAATAAACCTTCTTTCCAAGTAGAAATTGGGCGCCATAGTTCTTCACCACAAAGCTTTGTTTTAATTACCCTAGTGGAAAATATTGCAGATTCATAATTAAAGACAGCGAGAAAGCGAGATAACCACATTTGAAAACAATGAGATAAATCATCCGTCCAGCGAGCAGACAAAATTAATCTCAATACAGCTGTGCCTATAAATATTAATCTTTGTTCAGATTTGGTTAAGTTCAAGGAGCCATCATAACCCAGAACATTTAGGATGTCAGACTCAGGAAGTTTGTGGAAGAAAATTTTCTCCCAAAATGAGGCAATCATGCTCTTTATGAGAAGAAGTTCGGAGCAGCTGCTAAACATATGAACTAGTGTCGCTGGACCATGTGAGCAGCGTGGCATAGATCGGTCTCTCTTTTACCCCACGCGAATAGTTTGGCCGCGGTAAAGTAAAGATCGTATATTGTTTTATACAGCTGAGCCTTTAAATTGCTGGCCATAAACAAATTATTACTCATATCGAGTACTTTATCTATATCAATATCGGGGTTGTTGAGTTTCACCGCCCATTTAGTTTCTGTTTTCTCAATACCATCGTTAATATTAGTTAAAAGTATATCATAGAATGTTCCTATCCTAGTTTTTTACGTGGTAAATGCTTCTATTAGGTCAATCTTCTGGAGACTAATTAAGTCACTTTTAGCTTTTAGTTTAGCGTGAAGCTGGGCAAATTTAAGAAAGTCCCCTTCAGAAAGACCGAATTTTATTTTTACATCTTGAAAAGCAGTGTGTGAGCCATTCACCCAAACATCCTTAACTGTGTTTATACCCAATCTTTGCCATTTCTTTGCCGTGTGATCGAAATCAAGACCAGAAGTAATAGTGGATTGGAGCAGAGCCGTATACCGGGTGATTTTGCCTATCTGCATATACCTTATTCCAAATTATCCAAGCGCTTTTTATGATTTCACCCTTGATTTATTTATAATGGGTAGCTTCAGTCTTTCTTAATAAGAGGCCACTAGCTTCTTGGCCAAGTACGAGTTCATATATTGTGGGGATTGGGGTAATAGTTGTTCCGAAAACAGGCGGTGGTTCTACAACCATTGGTTTTAAATGTTTTAGAAAAGCTGCCCAATGATACAACATAATATTCGGTGCCGTAAGCCCAGCTCTGTTGAATGGGAAGGATAAGTAGGAAAGTGAACGTCTGATTTTCCCATATTGCCAGACAAATTTAGACATTGACAAGTGTTGCATCACCGCAATAAAACAGCGATTGGACGCTTTTCACTGTGCCCTCTTTGCGACACCATGGCCACGCCATATTTACAGTACAACACTACATCTCAGAATCAATGACAGATATGTCTGGAATACTGACGTATCTGTGGGCGCTAAAGTCATGCATTATTGCAGTTGTGTCAAAAGCATAACGCAACTCCAGCAATGCATGGGGCCAGACTATCCATGTGGCACAGTTGCGTCCTAAAATTGTTGCAGTGAAATTTTATAGATTTCCCTGCACCACTCCCACAAAGCTTTGCTGCATGGGAATGCCCACTGTGCATACATCATACCTGAGTCATGTATAATGTGGCACTTGGCTTTACAAGGTCACGCATATACCTAGATGCTTCACTTTGTAAACACCGCGCAATGCGGTGCAAAATTCATGCTACAAGTACATCAAGAAAATGACGCACCAGTGTCATTAAATAGTTGGAAGGTCCTCATTAATAAACTCCCCTGCCTTTTTCCCCTATGTTGTTGCACAATACCTGCCATGTGCCAATACAAGCACCCTTGTACGATGCTGCAAGGGTGACTTTGTTGAATAGTTGATTCATGTTGTGCAGGAAGGGAACCTACCTGCAAACATCTATCAAACCAGGGTATTTCCTCTTTCTTTATGTGCTGCAGAATGCTGCACACATATAAAAAGTGGAAAAAAAGAGGAGAAATGAAGACATTTATCCGTGTAGCGACACCCAAACGCAACCAGTGGGGTGGTGTTAGATTCTGATGCATTCCAAAGGTTTATGGTTTCTCTTAAACCTGGGAATACTTCATATTCCATTGATTTGGTGTGGGAATGCCCACAGCAACATTATTGAATGCCCCTTTCAAACTGTTTAATGCGTGAAAGGGGCACATATTTACAAGTTCATGAAAAGCCACACAAAGTGGCTTCGCATGGCCTTGTAAGCATGCTGTGGCACACTGCACCACCAGAACTTCAAACAAGTGATGTCACAGTGTTGCAAGAGTGCCGCTAGGGCCTCATAAATTAGGCTGTGGGATAATAGAAGAACTCCCACAATTCATCCTTGGCAAGGTCAACAATGCCATGGACCTCTTGCCACTGCAGCTTGGAGCATCAAGGAGACCACCACCACTCCCTTTGACATGCATCACTCACCTGAAAAACTGCTCCATTCCCTTTGGGTAACAACTGGACCTGATCCCCCCTAAGTGCTGACCTTAGTACACTGGAACTTCAGCAACAGGAAGCTGGCAACCATGAACCGCTGAAAGCAAGATACTCTCCGGAGATAGAGATTCGGCTGAAGGTTTGGATTGTACAGTGTAGGGCACTCACACAATGCAGTAATGGTGTGTGGTGATGGACAGAAAGGAGATGTGTTGGACGGTGCTACCACTAAAGAGGAAAACCTTGAAACCTCTCAAAGGCGGTCGGGTAAGAGATGCCAGAACACCATATGAAACATATAGCAAGTACTGGGCACACATGAGATATAAATAACTTCAAGTAATATAGCCTTCCAAGACAAAAACAAAGGACACCGGTTGTATAGTGAAAACAATATATTGAAATTCATATAAGTCTTCTTTTCTTATTTTGTTTTACAAACGCCAGCCGACACGTGTTTCGTCAACAGGACAGTTCCTGTGACTCATCAGGGCTGCAAGCGGCACGTGTTCTTATCGGGGTAACGGTGAAGTTGTAACAATCACAAAGGGAATGAACAGCAAGGGTCAAAGGACGGATGGCTTGCACGGGAACAATCGGCTACGACTGTGGCCGGGTCTCCTGTGGGAAGCTGGTTGCTCCGGGTCGTAGTGGGCTCTCCTGATCACTCAACCCCTTGTAGTGTGCCTAGTGTGTTGCTGCTGTGTGTGTGTGTGTGTGTGTTGCTCAAACGCTTTACGCATTGCCTCTGGGATAAGCCTGACTGCTTGTGCCAAGCTACCAAGAGGGTGAGCAAGGGTTATCTTCAGTGTGCAACTTACTTGCCCTGACTAGAGTGGTAGTTTCTGTCTGGTTTTGGCGCAAGCCTTAGCCAGCCAGAAACCCCATTTCTAAAAAAAGCAAACACTGGTTAGCGGTAATTCTTGTAAATATTCACCATAGTTTGACTCTGGCCATGCCGTTGCCAGTAGCCACCATTAATGTGTTGTGAAATCAGGTAGGTTGCCCATATCATTTTTGCAACCGTTTTTTTGAGGATCAAAGCATAGGTTCCCGCACTAGACCTGACATCCCTAGTTGTATAGTTCAAAGGGTGGTGGAGGAGTCTGGAGGCAGTGAGTTTCTGAGGGGTCCGGTATCAGCTTAGTATTGTTTTTAAGAGGAAGAATTTTATTCTAGCCTCACATGCCCCTCTGTCTATATCTGCTATTGCATTTGTCCAGTCTTCATCAGTGTTTGTAAAGTGTTTTGCCAGTGTGTACAAAGAAGAAATAATAGTGGGCGAGAATGGACTAATAGATTGTATGAACTTGGCATGATTCTTTTATGCATTGTCTATAGTGTCAGGTATTGTTTTATGGGGGAAGATGGAATATACTACAGTATGAATATGAGGGTGCTACAAAGGCAGTGTTGGATTTGCGAATAGTAGCACATTTGGGATTGGGTTAATTGAAACTCTTCCCTCAGAGATACTAAGAATTTCAGTTCATCCTCATGGATGATATCGAACACCGCCCATTCGCTTCACTGCAGTAGGCAAACTTCTTCCTGAATGACTGAGTTATTCCAGAGGGCCCATGAGGTGGAGCCGGGCAAAACTATGCAGGCTTTTGTGGCAGTGGTTTCACACCAATACCTTTATTTGCACAAGGGGATTGAGTGTCTGTGAGGAGGGTGTATTGTGGTGATAAAGGATGTCCAGGCTATGGCCACTATGTGGCAGTATTCATTCCTCTTGTGCCCTGAATGGAGAGTCCTGCATCCTTGAGTCCATATACAACAGATGTGCCAGGTGTAGAGCATTATAAAATAGTTCAATACTGGGTGCCCCTAGGCCACCACGTTTCTAGTGTGCAATCAATTTGTAGAAGGATAGTTTGGACATCATATCTATACTAACATAATAAAGAGAGAGCCCAAACCTTTGAGGCGGGTAATCTCAGGAACCACAGCACCAATCACAACACCCAATACAGTGTTGGAAAGGGCAGTTACAGCAGAAGGACATAGGCTATGCAGACACCCACCATATACATTTAAAAGGTAAAAGAACTGTGCCAGCAAAGTAGTCCCTTGTGGGCGTGTCTGCGTTGTGCTGTGGGCATGTGCTGTGGGCATGAAAAATGCTGGGGGCGTGAGGTACGTTAAGCCCTTCATGCCATATCTCATATCGTGTGCTGTGGGCATGTGCTGGGGGCGTGGGCGTATGCGGGGAGGAGGATTACGGAACAAAAAGTGAGGGTTGTGCCCAATAATTCATTTTTTTTTCTTCACAGGTTCTGTACATTCCAGCTCGGGGTGTGCTTGCCCCGCGCTCCCAGTGACGTGCACCTGCTTTACTGTATGGAGGTCAGACATGGCGCTATTCCCAAGGGCCGGAAGGAGCGCAAACAGGGGCCATTGTGCAGGTAATGTAATCTCGCCTTAACTTCCGGTGACGCCTGAAGTGCACACTGAAGATTTTCCACTTCGGTTGCGCACAGGCCACATCTGGACACAAGGCCCGCCTCCACGGAAATAGCAAGAAAGGGACTATCCCTCCCCCGGGAATATATGATGATATTCCGCAAACCAACATTCCGAATACCATCACTCCGCAATTTTTATAATGCAAAGACATAGTTTCTAAAACTTTTACAACGCATATAACTTTATCACGCATGCCATTATAACGCGAATGCTTGTGTGGTAAAGTCATATAAATTGTAAAAAAAAAGTAAAAGTACATTATTAAAACACCAAATATGTGTTTGTATATATGTGTATTTATATATATATATACATATATATAACACCAGAGACCTTCTTTTCAGAAAGAACCAAGTCCACGCAGGTCCACGGGAAAACTTCCTTTTTAATCACAGCATAGCAGGTTCGGCATGACCGGTTTCGGCTCCATTTGGCTTTCTCAAATGCCTCTCTCCCTCTAATTACATGCTGTCCACTTTTGAATGCAGAGTGCCCTGCTTCGATTGGTGCAGGCACTGTGACAAGCAGGGAGAGTCTCTGCAGGCACTATCATGTAAGTACTCCCCCCAGTGGGCCGTGCCTGCAGCTTCACTTCTCCTGCCTGGATGTCTTTGTGGATAGAATTAAGGCAGCCCTGGGACCTTCATCCAGCCACCAAATCCAACAAGGCACCTTGACGCACTTCCCTTAGGTAGGTAATTGAATGCGCTGTTAGTGCAGTCACAATTAAACACAGCATGTTTCTTTAGTGATTGGTGGCGGTTCGGCGTTTCTCAAGAACATTGAGATTAACCAAGGAAAATGCCACTGTTACCGCCAAACTGCTTCAGGATGGGGGCTCTTAAGGTGCGCGTGGCCACACACCTATATACAACACCAGAGACCTTCTTTTCAGAAAGAACCAAGCCCACGCAGGTCCACAGAAAAACGTCCTTCTTAATCACAGCATAGCAGGTTCGGCATGACCAGTTTCGGCTCCATTTGCCTTTCTCAAATGCCTCTCTCCCTCTAATTACATGATGTCCACTTTTGACTGCAGAGTGCCCCGCTTCGATTGGTGCAGGCACTGTGACAATCAGGGAGAGTCTCCTGAACTCGGTGCTCCCAGACATGGTGCTCCAAGCTCTCGCGCTGCAGGCACTATCACGTAAGTACTCCCCCCAGTGGGCCGTGCCTGCAGCTTCACTTCTCCTGCCTGGATGTCTTTGTGGATAGAATTAAGGCAGCCCTGGGTCCTTCATCCAGCCACCAAATCCCACAAGGCACCTTGACGCACTTCCCTTAGGTAGGTAATTGAATGCGCTGTTAGTGCAGTCATAATTAAACACAGCATGTTCCTTTAGCGATTGCTGGCGGTTCGGCGGTTCTCAAGAACATTGAGATTAACCAAGGAAAATGCCACTGTTACCGCCGAACTGCTTCAGGATGGGGGCTCTTAAGGTGCGCGTGGCCACGCACCTATATACAACACCAGAGACCTTCTTTTCAGAAAGAACCAAGCCCACGCAGGTCCACAGGAAACTTCCTTTTTAATCAAAGCATAGCAGGTTAGGCATGACCAGTTTCGGCTTCATTTGCCTTTCTCAAATGCCTTTCTCCCTCTAATTACATGCTGTCCAATTTTGAATGCAGAGTGCCCCGCTTCGATTGGTGCAGGCACTGTGACAAGCAGGGAGAGTCTCCTGAACTCGGTGCACCCAGACTTGGTGCTCCAAGCTCTTGCGCTGCAGGCACAATCACGTAAGTACTCCCCCAGTGGGCCGTGCCTGCAGCTTCACTTCTCCTGCCTGGATGTCTTTGTGGATAGAAATAAGGCAGTCCTGGATCCTTCATCCAGCCACCAAATCCCACAAGGCACCTTGACGCACTTCCGTTAGGTAGGTAATTGAACGCACTGTTAGTGCAGTCACAATTAAACACAGCATGTTCCTTTAGTGATTGGTGGCGGTTCGGCGTTTCTCAAGAACATTGAGATTAACCAAGGAAAATGCCACTGTTACCGCCGAACTGCTTCAGGATGGTGGCTCTTAAGGTGTGCATGGCCACGCACCTACATACATATATATACATATTTTTTAAATTTAATTAAAACATTTATTCTTTTAACCCCTCCCATGCTCGGGTGGGATGTGCTGGTGACGGAACGGTTCAGTCACAAGCACAGCTTACCCACGGGCCATGATGGAGCGGTTCCGTCACGAGCACGGGAGCGCTGTGTGGCCCCGCCGCCCTCATAGCGCTGCGGCGGAATAGCCGCCGCAGCGAAGGGGTTAAATTGCATTATTTATATTATTTGTATTTATTATTTTATTTACCTTCAGACCCTAAAAACTAATCCCACCCTGCTCCCTTTAAATACCCCTGCACCCCATAATCATAACCCAACCTTACTCCTTAAAATACCCAAACACTCTTAAACACTAACCCATCTTAACCCTATAAATATACCCTGTACCCTAAAACCCAAACCTATCCCTAAACCCTAAAAATACCCCTGTACCCCAAAACCCAAAATTAGCCCTGAACCCTATAAATACCCATGTACCTCAAAACCCAAACCTACACTTGAACCCTAAACATACCCCTGTACCCCAAAACCCAAACCTAGCCCTGAACCCTAAAAATACCCCTGTATCCCAAAACCCAAACCTAGCCCTGAACCCTAAAATACCCCTGTACCCCAGAACCCAAACCTACCCCTGAACCCTAAAAATACCCCTGTACCCACAAACCCAAACCTAGCCCTGAACCCTAAAAATAACCCTGTACCCCAAAACCCGAACCTACCCCTGAACCCTAAAATACCCATGTACCCCAAAACCCAAACCTACCCCTGAACCCTAAAACTACCCCTGTACCCCAAAACCCAAACCTAGCCCTGAACCCTAAAAATAACCCTGCAACCCAAAACCCAAACCTACCCCTGAACCCTTAAAATACCCCTGTACCCCAAAACCCAAACCTACCCCTGAACCCTAAAAATACCCCTATACCCCAAAACCCAAACCTAGCCCTGAACCCTAAAAATACCCCTGTACCCCTGTACCCCAAAACCCATACCTATCCCTAAACCCTAAAACTACCCCTGTACCCCATAACACAAAACTATATCTGAACCCTTAAAATACACAAACACCCCAAAACATATACCTCAGTACCCCAAAACATATATCCCTATACCCATACTTACCTTATCAAAACATTAAAAAAACATGCTTTTACCATTCATGCATTTACAACGAATTTCGTTGTAAATGTATGTGTGGTAAAAGCATATAAAATGTAATGCCATGCGTTATAATGGCATTGCAGAGTCATGGTACTTTCGTAATGAAAGTATGCGGAGTGATGGTATGCGGAAAGAACGTTGCGGTATAATGGGTGTTTACCCTCCCCCGGTAAGTACATTGGTGGCACAGCGGCCCACATCTCCAGCAACATACTCATATTTTTCACTACCCATTTGAAAAATGCACAGGTCTCTCTCATTGATGGCCAGCACCGACATACACTTTTAGACACACCTCCCGCCACAAGTTCTAGAATTGCGACCTTTAGAGCTGGGGAGCTACGTTTGAATCTCAGCATCAGCTCAACATCCCGTGATTCCAGGCAAATCGCTTTGTCTCCCCGTGACTACCACAAATGAATGTGTTCTTCTGTAATGTAAATTGTGCTCATGCCATGTTGTCGAGTTCACGCTATATAATATTGCAAGGAAAAATAAAGTAGGGAAACTCGAGTTCACACACTACTGAACGCACACTCTTAAGTGCATCAGCAGTCCAATGTGAATCAGAGCGCTTCACTGGCCTGTCACAGATAAGAAATGCTATGAAAGCGAAATCCTACGAAACAGTATACTACTGGCCGGCAGCAATTCATACCCGGACAACTTTGGGACGGGCTGCTAGTCATCCTATATGAAGGACTTTATAACTTTTTCTATTACCCGAAGCTTCAGGATCTGAACAAGAAGGTCTAGCCTTCCTAAGGCATATGTAAAGCGGGGGGCTACCACCATTTTCATTCCTTGGGTTTCCCCCCCAGAGGGACAAATTGAGATGATACATTTCAAATCTTCAGCATTGGTTTTGTTAATGAGGGAGTCCAGGTTGTCAGAGCCCATGTCCTCTAAGTCCCAATGGATTAGAATACCAAGGTACTTGAGCTGCCTCTGTTTCATTTGAAATGAGTACCTGTCTATGGCCTCTTAGTCATGGAGAGTAATATAGGTATTGCCTCACTTTTGCCCTTGTTGATTCTGAAGCCCAATATCACGGAGAAAAATGACATGGCTGACATTAGGGCTGATGGGTATCTATCGAGACCCGTAAGCATGAGTAGGTTATCTTCCATGTAAGAAGCATCTTCGCCACACCAGTGGAGGTGGATATTCTCATTGCCTGGGTGGCTGGCAATGGCTGCTGCCAGATGTTCTATTGCTAAAATGTGCAGAAGGGGGTGAGAGGGCCCCTCTATGGACCAGGAAAGCATTGACAGGAATCCACCACAGTTGACCCGGGCACTAGGGTTAGTATAAAGCCAGTGGACTTCTGAAATGAAATTTTACCCCAACCTATTTGGCGTAAAACTTTGTAAAGCTACCCCCACTCAATGCCAGGTGTGTCTGCCAGGTAATCATTGGAGAGCCATGGGAGGTGGGCTAAAGTAAAAAGGTGATTTTGAGAATATCATCATGAGACAAAACCCACATTGGTGTCATGTATTAGGGTCAGGATAACCCCTTTGAGTTGAGTAGCTGATATGCAAGCAAGGTTCCTGGTGTCAGTGCCGAGGAGGTAGATTGGACCGTGACTTGCACAGAGCAGGGGGTCTTTATCCAGTTTTGGTAGAACCATGATCACTGCTGTTTTGGCCACGAGGGAGAGATAACCCCTATGTTCTGCTTCTTAGAAAGCGGTGTGATGTAGGTCTACCACCTCATCCTTTACCGATCAGTAAGATTCCCTCCAAAACCCATCCTACCGTGGGGTCTAATTACACAGGAGTTTGGCCACTTCCTCTTTGGTGAGCTCCCCTTCAAAGAATGCCCCACTATCATCGTTGAAACTGGGCAGGGTAATCTTAATGGATTTGAACTGCACAAGTTAGCATAGGAGGTTTCAAAGCCGTTTGTGATGCCTTGCATGTCTCGTATTATGTGACCAGAGCCATCTTTGATGGCTGGAATGGCTTTTGTTGTTTACCATTGCAGAACTTTAGTCGCCAGTAGTCTTCCTGCCTGTGCCTCATGTTCATAGTGTCGGGCTTTTGAATTTCAAGAGGGTGAATTCTGCCTTCAGCAAGGATAGAGAGTTAAGCTCCATTTTGGCCTTCTCTAGGGCGCACCCGGTCTCCATCAATGGCCTTACAGTGAATGCATAAAGATGCTTTTTGTTATTTTTTTCTAGGGTTAGTTGTCTTTGTGCAAGTTGATGGTTGACCATTGGTGCGTCTCTCAACAGTTGGCCATGTAGGGTGGTCTTAGCCACAGCCCACAGGGCATGGGAGGACATGACTGAGCCAGATGGACCAGGGCATGATCCAATAAGAAGCCCTCACGTAAGATGCAGTATTGGATGTCAAGGGAGACTGGGAGTGAGAATTATTTTAGGTGAGATTTTGGAGAGATTGGGTGCATGAACTGCTGAGAAGTAGGAATATTCCTTATCCATTGGGTATAAGATGTGCCAGGCATCCAAGATGCCATGATCTTTGCAAAAGTTGTGCTGTAGGGCTCTGTCATCTTCATTAGATTTGTTGACTGGGCCATTATGATCTAGTATTGCATTTGCAAATTTCACTCTCCTCCCAGTACAATATTGGAGGAAAGCTCCATAGATAGAAATAGTGAGGCATTTTGGAGAGTTGTAAAATCTCCCTTTTTAGAAGACCACAAAAAATCTCCCAACTATAGAAGTAGCCATTGAGGAATCAGCCTGGGTGGAACACTTTTCTAAAATATTCCAGAAAGGCCCGGATTCAGCTGGGATTGACGCAGCATCCAGTGGCAGAGCCCCCACGGCGGCATATCCCATCTCGCTAGAACTTGCTATAAGCGAAGTTCTTCAAGTGTTAAATGCAAGTAAAAGTGGGAAAGCCCCAGGCCCAGACAGGGTACCTGTTGATTTTTTTTAGGTACAACACGGACCTGTGGGCCCCAATATTAACAAGGGTGTTTGGGGCAGAAATGGAGAAGGGTTTGTTGGCCTCCTGGACCAAATCCATCATGGTACCTATTTTTAAAAAAGGAGACAGGCATGAGGTATCCTGCTATCGCCCGATATCACTGCTGGACTCGCTGGGCAAGGTGATGGGGAGAGTAGTGCTTGAGCGTTTACAGCAGTGGGCTGGCGATGGTGGGATCCTCTCTGACAACCAGTTCGGTTTCCGTGAGGGTTTTTGGACTACCGAGCAAGCCCTGAACTTATCAATGCTCCTGGGTAAATACGTCTGTGCAAAGCAGGGCAGGTTATACATGGTCTACGTAGACCTGTCCGCTGCTTTCGACTGTGTCTCCCATGCGAAATTGTGGTCCGTCCTGCTATTAATGGGGGTTGATGTTCCTCTGGTTGATTTCTTGCGGGAGCTATATTCGAATGCTTTCGCGGGGGTACGTTTTGGCGTAAAAGGCGAGTTGACTGCATCGTTCAGAGTAGAGCGTGGAGTTCGGCAGGATTGTGTCTTGGCCCCCTTTCTCTTTTCACTTTATACAAATGGCTTGGAGGTGGCAATGTTGAGGGGGGGCCCAAGATCTACCGCAAGTAAGAAAGCGCCCGATCCCCGCTCTGCTCTATGCGTACGACGCTGTGATACTGGAAGGTACCCCACGTGAACTACAGAAGGCCTTGGATAGGTATGCTGACTTCATGGGGAACCTCGATCTACGAATAAATATAAAAAAGACTTATATAATGGCAGCAGGTTTGGGGAAAAAAGGGGGTAAAGATATATTTCTTAATAAAGATAAACTCGAAAATACTGGCCAATACCCCTACTTAGGCATCATAATTGATGATAAAATGAATTGGAAACCCGCAATTGAGGCCAGGAAACATCATCTAATGCGAGCAATTGCTGCACTCATAGGTTTTTCATAGAAGCTGGGGAAAAGGCCACCTGTTGAACTGCTATATATCTACAGAGCTAAATGTCAGGCCATAGCCCTGTATGGGGCTGGACTGTGGGGGCATGCCAATACTAGTCCCTTAGAAGTGGCGGAGAACACTTTTTTAAGATTTTTTTTAGCGGCACCTAAATGTGTCTCTACGTTTGCGTGTCACATGGAATTGGGGATCCCATATTTAGTGGACCTAGCAAAAATTCAACCTCTTCTACTTTGGCGTCGAATATGGACATCAACCAAAAATTCACTTACTTAGCAAATAGTGGCAGACTGTATGTCATTAGACTGCTCATCTAAAATCAGTTGGCTTATGTACGTGAAAAATCTTTTGACCGATCTGGGGCTTGGGAATTATTACACTGCTCCCGAGACGATCTGTGAAATATCCAGAAAGGAATTGAAAGTCAGGGTCCTGAGCCACGTAGAAGAGCTTTGTATCGCCAAGGAAGCAAGGAAAGCTTCTGTTCAACACGCAATGTCGATCCAGATTACCCTTTCAATTCAGCCATATTTATCACATGATCTCTCAAACTTTGAGCGATTCCTTCTGACAAGATTTAGATTTAACATCTTCCACCGATTGGTGGCTTTTCCGGTCCAAAATTGTTGGGATCGGATCTTTTCACCTTGTCCATGTGATGGAACCTCAGAGCAGACAACCATTCACACTGTTCTGTTCTGTAAGTTTTATGACACCCATCGTAAGCTTTGGTTGTTACCCCTGCTGAAATTACGGGGTTTTAGAAGATGTCGCCCAGCCATGCTGCGACTGCAGTTTCTAGAGACTGAATGGACATGTAAATACATTGTGACATTTTTTTAATGTATTTTTAAACATAGAGCAAACCTTTGATAAGTTTGATCTCTCTGAAAGTAAATGAATTTTAGAAACTAAGAATGTTGATATATTAGCTGGCATGGCTAGAGATCCCCAAATATATAGCATGGATAACGCACCAAAATGAATTGTAATGCCTTCCATTTTTTAATAATGTATAATGATGTTTTTATCTGTGATATTGCTTTTATGGTTTTTTATGTACTTTAAAAACCGAATAAAGAATTTATATATATATATATATATATTGGAGGTATTGAGTTTAGATAGTAGCCTGTGTATGTGGGAGAGATATGGAAGCTTGGGCCCATTGGAGGCATGGTCATCCAATTCACATTGAAGGTAATGACGGTAAGAGGGCTCAACGCCATAGTGATGGCTGGGTTGTATCGAAGTGGGCTGATGTGAAAGAATCTGGAGGCCGAGTAGCCTCAAATAAAGATGGTTAGAGCATGGGATCTAACTCTGTAACAGTGAATGTTATCTAGCCCAAGGCAGGGTGTAGGAAAGTAGGATCTGCTTCTATGGTTACCCCCACTTTTTGCCTGGTGCTAAGTTGTATTTGACTAGTCTAACTGGAATCCTGCTTATCAGGTTCCCAGTCCATCTTCTTTCTCCCTAAATTGTGTTGTTCAGTACTTAGGTACATCCCAGATTGGATATTGGGATGTCCTTATAAGTTTAGGAGTCCTAAAGTTAGGAATCCTAACTTTAGGACTCCTAAATGCCTTCTGTGAATACTGAAAGTCTTAAAGTTAAGATTTTTCTCATTTTAGGAGTAGTAAAGTTAGGACTCTTAACTTTAGGACTCCTAAATGCCTTCTGTGAATACCGAAAGTATTAAAGTTAGGATTTTCTCCGTTTAGGAATAGTAAAGTTAGGACTCCTAACTTTAGGACTCCTAAATGCCTTCTATGAATACAGAGAGTCTTAAAGTTAGGATTTTTCTCAGTTTAGGAGTGGTAAAGTTAGGACTCCTAACTTTAGGACTCCTAAATGTCTTCTCTGAATACCAAAGTCTTAAAGTTAGGATTTCTCTAACTTTAGGACTCCTAAATGCCTTCTGTGAATACCGAAATGAGTAAGTGCTTTCTGTGAATACCAAAATGAGTAAGTGCCTTCTGTGAATAACAAAATGGTAGTAAGTTTAGGATTTTGTCTTAAGTTAGTTCTGTGAATCGGGCCCATAGACTGTCCCCTCTGCTTGCAGGCAACTCTCATTTAGAAGCCACTTCTGGTTTCCACCTGACACTTCCTCCTTCTGCAACAGCGGCACTTTCCTGAAGTCCTCCATTGGGTTCGACAGTGGTTTCCAACACCATTTCACATGTATGCACCCAGCGTCCCCTGTGTAGGTAACGTAGGTACTAGGGTATCCACGGATGGAGTGGCTCTCCAACCTCTGTCTTCCACAGTGTTTCTTCAGGGGCCACTGGGAAAGGGTCCCTAATCTTTCAACATCCAACCGTGACTTACACTTAGAGTTGTACGGAGCATGCAGTCGTGTTCCAACACTGCACATGCTCTCTGTGGGGTCCCGATCTACTCACCTTGGGTGGTTCCTTGGGGTCCCAGCACTTCTACTTTCTCTCGACCTGGTCTTGACCCGAGGTATGGTTCTTATACCACTTTCTTAGTATATAGTTTGGTCCCCCCTGGGGCCACTGTGTATTTTGTGCAATTTACTGTGGGCCAGAGATACGACCCTAGTAAATAGTGACTCGCAATCACATATTTCGATTCACAATTTACTATGTACAGTAGTGTCAGAGTCACTGATTGCGATTCCCTATGGGTTTGCAAAGTGCAAGGCTCATTAATATTAATGTGGCACCCGCATTTTCCAACCCCATTGGGAATGTCTGGCCCTTCCAGGGATGGTGTAAACACAAGGAGATTATGGATGGAGCACTGAAACTTTTTGGACACTCACCCCTAGTCACAGATCTGGGTTGAATCCATCATCATTCTTTAGCTCACTTTGCCGCCTCAGTTCAGACCCAGCTATATGCAAATCAGTCTTGGCTCTGTGCCTCATGGGAACAGGTAAGCCCAAACTGCCAAGCCAGGTCCTCCCTTAACTGGATACAAGCATCCTGGGACAGGTTTCTAGGTAACACCCTTCATCAGCCAGGCTTGCTTGAATACAGTGACAAAGTGAGCAAGAGGCCCACGTCTGGGCACACTCTGCCAACTTAAGGGAAACAAAGAAAACACAAGAATATGATGAACGAAGTGCTGAAACTTTTTTGACACTCACCCCCAGTCAAAGATCTCTAGGTTGAATCCATCATCATTCTGTAGCTCAATTTGCCAATTCAGTTCAAACCCAGCTATATGCAATTCAGTCTTGGCCCTGTGCCTCATGGGAACAGTCCAGCCCGAAATTCCAAGCCAGGTCTTCCCTGTCTCAGAAACAAGCATCCCGGGACCGATTTATGGGTATCACCCTTCATCAGCCAGGCTAGCTTGAAACCAGTGTCAAAATGAGCAAGGGAACCGCGTTTGGGCATACCCTGCCAACTTAGGGCAAACAAAGCAAACATGAGGAGATGATGGATGGAGTGCTGAAACTTTTCGAACACTCACCCCCAGTAACAGATCTGGGTTGAATACGTCATCATTCTTTAGCTCAGTTCACCACCTCAGTTCAGACCCAGCTATATGCAAATCCGTCTTGGCCCCGTGCCTCATGGGAGCAGTCCAGCCCGAACTGCCAAGCCAGGTTTTCCCTGAACCAGAAACAAACATCCTGTGACTGGTTTCTGGGTAACACCCTTCATCAGCCAGGCTTGCTTGAATCCAGTGGCAAAGTGAGCAAGGGACCCACATCTGGGCATACCCTGCCAACTTAAGGCGAACAAAGCAAACACCAGGAGTTGATGGACGGAGTGGTGAATCTTTTCAGACACTCACTCCCAGTCACAGATCTGGGTTGAATCCATCATCATTCTTTAGCTCATTTCACTACCTCAGTTCAGACCCAGCTATATGCAAATCAGTCTTGACCCTGTGCCTCATGGGAACAGTCCAGCCTGAACTACAGAGCCAGGTCTTCCCTGAACCAGAAACAAGCATCCTGGGACCAGTTTCTGGGGAACATCTTTCTTCAGAAGGCTATCTTGAATCCAGTGGCAAATCGAGCAAGGGACCTATGTATGGGCATACCCCACCAATTTAGGGCGAAACTCAAATCCTGAAACCAGTCCTAGGATGCTTGTTTCTAGTTCAGGGAGGACCTGCCCTGGCAGTTTGGGCTTGACTGTTCACATTGGCCACAGGGTCAAGACTGATATGCATATGGCTGGGTCCACCTGGAATGGCATGGAGAGCAAAACAACAATGGATTGAGGCCCAAATCTCTGTACTTGGTTGTATAAATGACATTGTTCTGCATTCTGTTCATCAATTGTTCTTTTTGCATTTGTCACTCCCAGTGGGACGTGTGTGCCCAGACGTGGGTCCAGTGCTCTCCATGCCACAGGAGTCAAACTATCCTGGCTGATGAGGGCTGAAAGCCCAAAACCAGTCCTAGGATGCTTGTTTCTAGTCCAGGGAAGACCTGGCCTGGCAGTTCAGGCTGGACTGTTCCCATTGGGCGCAGAGTCAAGACTGATTTGCATATGGCTGGGTCCAATCTGGAATTGCATGGTGAGCAAAAAAACTATGAATTTAGGCCCAGATCTCTGTACTGGGGTGAATGTATGACATTGTTCTGAATTCTGTCCACCAATTGTTCTTTTGGCATTTGTCACCCAAGTGGGACGGGTATGCCCAGACGTGGGTCCCGTGCTCTCCATGTCACTAGAATCAAGCTATCCTGGCTGATAAAGGCTGAAATGCCGAAACCGGTCCAGGGTCAAGAATGATTTGCATGTGGCTGGGTCCAAGCTGGAATGGCATGGTGAGCAATTAAACAATGGATTTATACCCAGATCTCTGCACTTGGGTGAATATATGACATTGTTCTGCATTCTGTCCATCAACTGTTCATTTTGTATTTGCTCCCAGGGATGGTAGCCTGCTAGACTCCGTAGACCACCATGTCTGGGACTGCTTTTAAATAAAGCAGCTTTGTTTTTTTCTAAATACAGCCCTTTTTCCTTAAAGGAAAATGGGATGCATTTAAAAAAATAAAAATGAAACTTTATCATTAAATTATTTAAGGGCAGGCAATGGTCCCTGGGACTACTGCCTGCCCTTTAAAAATATTTTCACATGCATTTGCAAAGGGGCAGGGGTCACCTGGGGACCCCTTTCCATTTGTGATTGCATTAGCACCTACTTGAAGTAGGTGGTAATTTGTGAGTGTTTTGAGACCGCAATTGCGGTCACAAAACATTCATACATGGGTCATGCGTTGTTATTAGAAAGGGAACACCCCATCATAATAGCGAGTCGCAAAACCTATTTTGCAAGTCACTAATTCACAAAATAGGTTTTGTACATTTACCCAAGTTTTTGGGCGTGCGCAAACGGGTCTAAAACCTTTTTGGGCACGCTAAATACCATCGTACATCTGGCCCTGTGTTTCTTTGCTAAAGTATTGTGTGCATTGTACAGATTTCCTGATAGGAGATATTTCTATGTGTTAGAGAGTATTATATAATAAATACATAGTTTTATAAATACTTTGTGTGGTTCTTTTTCACTTAATCTATAACACAGATTGCATTCTGGTAAAACAAGCTGCTTTATGCTCCTTCTAGACTAAGCCTGGAGGCTGCTCCGCAAAGCTACCACTTAGAGAGCTTTCTAAGGTTGTCTAAGACCTCTTACTTCACCATAAGGGTTATCTGGACTGGTGCAAGGTGTTCATTTAGCTAAGTGTACATCATATACCAGGCCGGCTTCTCACATTGGTGTGCAGTGGTTGGGATTCAAGCCTGCATTGTTTTACCAGATAAATCTTTGTGTTGATTAAATGAAAAACAATCACTAATACTAGGCACATATAATATAAACTTAGAATAGTAAGTTCTACTGGTCTTAGGCTTGGGTAGGTCAAATGTCTAGCACACCCTTTCTCTAACTTCAGAGAGTTTAGTTTCCACTAGGTTAGGTGGGTGCAACACCACACCACACTTAGTATGTCTTCCAAAGGAGATGCCAGTGGCTATCTTACTACTAGATACTGTGAACCTTTGTTCCAAGAACTGAAAACACTGTGCCTCTAGAAAGTTAAAGATAGGGAAAGGAGCCAACACTCAAAGTCTCTTAGAGGTGTTACTGTCAGATGAAGTCAGGAAAACCACAGGGTCCGATAAATAGGAAAGAGTGGGATGGGCAGGGAATCAGGATAGGCCAGAAGGGGAGCCTCTCTTTGACCTAGAATCTAACCCTGACCAGGTTTGATACTGATGACTCCCACCTGGACAATTTCGACCTCCCAGAGGAGATCACATACGGCTTAGAGGATGCCCCCTTTGATCCTCCTGAGAAGGTGCAGAGTAGACCAAGGAGGTCTAGACCCTCCTTTGCAGAATCCAATGCCTCAGGACAGTCAGCAGGTACCTCCATTTCTAATAGAAGGGGGACTCTTGGATAGCGAGAAACAACTCCTTGAGCTTGAGAAAGCTAGGATTAGGCTCAGGCAAGAGCAGTTGGCCCTTGACAGAGAGTCCATAGAAGTCCAGAGGGCTAGGAAAAAAAGTGGGACTAGAGTCCAATGGAGACAGCAAATGTGTCCCTAGAGTTAAGGAACATTCCTTTGAACATAGGAACCTGAACAAGATTGTGCATCCCTACCATGTTGGGGATGACAGCCACAAATGGATAACTGCTTTCGAGAGGGCCTCTAAAGTTCAGAAGGTCCCTCAAGATCAGTGGGCAGCTATCTTGTGGCTCTCCTTTGCTGACAAAGGTAGAGATAAGCCCCTCACTGTTAGAGAGTGGATGGTGATAATTTCTCAGTTTTGAAAAGTGCTCTCATTGATGGGTTTGGCTTAACCACTGAACAATACACTATTAAGTATAGAGACATCCAGAAAGCACAGACCCAAGACTGGGTAGACCTTGGGGGTAGTGCTATTAGGGCTACGGAAGGTTGGTTGCTTGGCAGCAAAGTGCATGACTACCAAGGATTATATAATAATTTGATTATGAGGGAGCAGATACTTAATAATTGTCAGAACCAGCATTTGCATCAGTACCTGGTGGACTCAGATCTGACTTCTCTCCAAGAATTGGGAAAGAAGGCAGATAAGTGGATCAGAACCAGGATGAAACAGAAAAAAGCAGAACAATAGTGACCAGAAGAACCAAGATTCTTCTAAAACTCAAGAAAAGGGTGGGGACATGGGCAAAGCCAAGAAAGAGTCTTCCCAAGGGCCCCAAAAACCTGTATCTGGAGGGAAGTCTCAATCCAACACGAAAGGTTAAAAGAAGCCTTGGTGTTACTTTTGTAAGGTGAAAACCCATTGGACAAAGGATGCTGATTATCCAAAAGCATAGGAGATCACTCCTACTACTGCCCCTAAGGCAACTGCCGGCATTAGCACAGGTACATGTGGTGGTACAGGAAAGAAGGGATTTATGGAGTTAACGTTGGATTCTGAGATGGGTTCTGACTTAATCAGAACTCCAGCTCAGGCTGTGTGGGTCTGTGATGGTGGCATAGATCTTACCACCTTACTTGTCAGCCCCAGTAACCTGGGCAAGTACAGGCAGAAGTATTTGATAAACGGAAAAGAGTCCATTGCCTACAGCGACACAGGTGCAAATGTCACTATGGTGACAAAGAATCGTGTGTCTCCTGACCATATCATACTTGGACAAATGTACCAAGTGACCAATGCTAGCAATGTCAGGACTGACCATTCCTTGGTAGTTGTTAATTTCAGCTGGGGAGGAGTAGCCTGGCCTAAGAAGGTTGTGGTGTCTTCAGACCTCCCTGTAGATTGTTTGTTAGGGATTGATTTGAAAACTTCAGCCTGGGCGTAAGTAGAGCTAAGTATCAGGAACCAATCTGGGAAGATGAACGTTGGAGCGCGTTCTTCTCTCTGCTGAACGCGCAGAGGCAGCTCGACCCCAACAATCCCCAGAAATCATCCGACGAACATTGAACCAGAGACACCAGTGCTCATCCGATAATCTCAAGGGATAGGGGTTTGGGAAAAAACAATAAACTAAAATAATTAGTTAAAACAAAAAGCTAAAAGAAAGAAACAAACAACAGGTGCGCATTCGTACCGGTGGAAAAGCAAACTCAGGTTCACAGAACAATCTAGGACATCTGTTCTAAAGCTAGAAATAAGTATGGAGACCAGCTTCTGAAGCAGTAGTAAAATACATCAATAAGAACACAAATAATCAATTACATGTATCATGCATAAACTTCTGCATTTGGTCACGATAAAAGAGGTCTTTTAGAATGATTAGAATAAATCGGAACTGCACTCACACAATATGGTGCCAAAGATAAATACACACTCACAAAATATTGTGCCAAAGATAAATACGCACTCACATAATATTGTGTCAACGAAGATTACACATAAGAACACCATACTTTCTTAGTTCAATATGATGAGACATAATCTGTATCCTTCACCTGAATTATGCCCAAGGATTGAGAGCGTTACCAAGACCTTCTTTCAGCAAGAACAAACAGAGAGGTAACAGGATAACAATAAACAGTGCAATAATAATAAACACTTCTATCAGAAAGAGCTGTGCATGAATTACATAAATGATATTAGGAGGAAATTACCAAAATCCAGACAAGTAGCGGAAGGTAAACAGTCATAATATCGATTCCAAAATATAGAATGGACATAATATCGAAGTAAAAATATCGAATGGACAAAATATCGAATGGACACAATATAGTGGTTAAAAATATCGAATTTAAGGTAAGTAATATCGATTTTCAAAAAATAGAAGTCAAAATATCGAAGTATACAATATAGGCATTAAATATATCGATTTTTTAATATTATCAATTTTTTTAAAGTGTTTTGTATGTTAGTATATGTGTGAAAAGTGTATATTAATTTTTGTAATGTATGTTTAATGTATTCTAAGTAATGAATTTTATGTTATTTAAATTTTGCGTAATTTAATTCTGTAGCGGGTTGTGGGTTTATAGGGGAATAGGGTGGGAAGTAATTTAATTGTAATTAATTAAATATTTGTATTTATTTATTGGTATTCATTTTGAATTTATTGTTATTTTTTAAATGCTAATTAATTTTTATTAATTCCCAATTAATTTGTATTAATTGATTAATTGTTAATTATGTTAATTTTCTAAATTTATTTTCTGTAGCGGTTGTGGGTTTATAGGGGTACAGGGTGGGAAGTAATTTATTCGTAATTAAGTAAATAATTTTTTTCATTCATTGGTATTGATTTTAAATTTATTGTTAATTAATTTTTAATTGGTGATTAATTTCTATTAATTGGCAATTAATTTGAATTAATTGGTAAATATTTTGCATTAGTTAAATATTTGATAATTATGATAATTGTATTAATGTATTTTCTGTAGTGAGATGTGGGTTTATAGGGGAATAGGGTGGGAAGTAATGTAATTGTAATTAATTACATGTTAAAAATACTTTTTGTGTATTGATAATTAATTTACTGTTAATTTTTAATTGGTATTATTTTGTATTATGAATTAGTTTTTGTTATTGAAAATTAATTAGTTGTTAAATAATTATGAATAGGTTATTAATTTTTAATAACTAATATGTAGTTGTATTTCTAATTAATTATTACATAATATTAAATTGGTTATTCATTTCAATTAATGTTTTATTGGGATTGATATTTAATTTATTTTTAATAATATATTAAATCATTAATTTCCCTACTGTTAAACTCACTGGAGTGGGAATAGTAATTTTCACCCTCCCGCTATCCAACGCTTTCCCTACTGTTGCACTCTCTGGAGTGGGAATAGTATTTTTATCCCTACGCTATCCAACGCTTTCCCTACTGTTGCACTCTCTGGAGTGGGAATAGTAATTTTTACCTCTACGCTATCCAAAGCTTTCCCTACTGTTGCACTATCTGAAGTGGGAATAGTAATTGTCACACTCCTGCTATCCAACGCTTTCCCTACTGCTGCACTCTCTGGAGTGGGAATAATATTTTTTACCCCTACGCTATCCAACGCTTTCCCTACTGTTGCACTCTCTGGAGTGGGAATAGTAATTTTTACCCCTACGCTATCCAATGCTTTCCCTACTGTTGTACTCTCTGGAGTGGAAATAGTAATTTTTACCCTTCGAATATCCAACGCTTTCCCTACTGTTGCACTCTCTGGAGTGGGAATAGTAATTTTTACCCCTACGCTATCCAACGCTTTCCCTACTGTTGCACGCTCTGGAGTTGGAATAGTAATTTTTACCCTCCCGCTATCCAACACTTTCCCTACTGTTGCACTCTCTGGAGTGGGAATAGTAATTTTTACCCTTAGGCTATCCAACGCTTTCCCTACTGTTGCACTCACTGGAGTGGGAATAGTAATTTTTACCCCTACGCTATCCAGCGCTTTCCCTACTGTTGCACTCTCTGGAGTGAGAATAGTATTTTTTACCCCTACGCTATCCAAAGCTTTCCCTACTGTTGCACTCTCTGGAGTGAGAATAGTATTTTTTACCCCTACGCTATCCAACGCTTTCCCTACTGTTGCACTCTCTGGAGTGAGAATAGTATTTTTTACCCCTACGCTATCCAAAGCTTTCCCTACTGTTGCACTCACTGGAGTGGTAATATTAAATGTTACCCTCCTGCTAACCTACGGTAAAATATTGTACAATTTTTATTAATAACTTAAATTAATTATATCTTAATTTTAAGGTTATTTGAGTATTTTTAAGTATGTTTTAGTTAATTATATTTATTATTTCATTAATTTTAAATTACTTTTAAGACATTTAAAAAAATCGATATTTTGACTGACTATATTATTTACAGACTATATTTTGGATTCGATATTTTTGTACTTACCTGTTTGTAGATAAGAATTCGATATTTTGCCATTCTATATTTTGGTGACTATATTTTGGTAAGTCTATATTTTGTCATTCTATATTATGTCAGGGATCCGTAGCGGAAAGTAAGCTGAGAGGGAACAAGAGGGAACTGTGATATAGGAAACAAAGTCAGGAAGTATCTGTCTGCGAAGAGTTGTGTGCGCAGTTACCCAAGATCTCCCCGATAACAGAAATGAGCCGGTAGTCAAAACCATGGAATTCCACTCAGCACAAGAGTTAAATGTAGCCCAAAAAGTATTTGGACGTATCTATCTGCGAGTAGCAGCAGCAAGGATGGAACAGGACTCGTCTGACAAGCACCTGCAGAGAAGAGCCGTCACACCGCAGGGTCTTCAAAGGAAACTCAATGCAAAGAACTGAAAATGAGCCTGGGTGAGAGTTAAATACCTTTTGCCAGGCTGATGAGTCATGTAGGTTGCTGAGTCATGGAGGCTTGTTGAGTCACCGAGGCTGCTGAGTCGTGGGGTTTTCTGAGTCAAGGAGGCTGCTGAGTCATAGGGGTTGCTGAGTCACGGAGGCTGCTGAGTCATGGAGGTTGCTGAGTCGAGCTCTGCCGTGGCCTAGAAATAAAGAAAAGGAAAATACCACCACATACTGGAGAATTAAGTAAATACAAGTCAGATTTTCTTCCTCAGGTAACACGGGGAGTAAAAGAGGGGACAAGCAGAGGATGAGAGGTATGTGTTGAGAACCTGCTAGGAACCCTCACCCGACAGGCAGTCTTCCTAAGTAGGATGTAAGTGAGTGAAAGGCACCTAGCACCCTGGGGTTCACCCTGAATAGTTTCCCCACTACTGCTGGAGTGTGGAAGGTGTTGGGAAGTCCAATGGATCCTGACACTAAGGACAGAAATGTTGGGCATCTCTGAAAGTGTGTTTGCTGTGGCCAGGGCCCAAGCAAAGCAGCTTTCCGCTAAACAGGCCCTGGATCCTGGAACAATGGACCAGGTGCCTTCCAAGAAGAGGAGCATGAAGGGTAAGGCTGTGCCTTCCCCCAGACTCAACGTGAGGATCAAGTTCTTCAGGGAGATGATCTGAGCCTCTGTGAATTAACTGCCCAAGATGAACTGGAACCTGATCAGATTGAGTTATTTGGGGCAGGGGGACCTTCCAGGGCAGATTTCAGTTTTGTGCAGCACAACCGCCCCTCCCTTGAACCCCTCAGACAGCAAGCTGCTACTGAGCCTGCTGGGAATGTCAGTTGGTCCCAGGGGATCTACTGGGATGAAGGACTTCTGTATTCAGAGGGTAGAGACCCCATACCCTCTGCCACCAGGAGGTTGGTTATTCCCCAGAGGTTCAGAGGATTCCTGCTCACCCTGGCACACGACATTCCCCTGGCAGGATACTTAGGGCAAAGTAAGACTTGGGACAGGCTTGTCCCTCACTTTCACTGGCCCCATATGTCTGAAGACACAAAGGAGTTTTGTGGTCCTGTGCCACCTGCCAGGCCAGTGGCAAATCAGGTGGCACCACAAAGGTCCCCATAATTTCAATTCCAGTGGTTGGGGTTCCCTTTTAAAGGGTTGGAATTGGTATTATTGGTCCCACGAACCCTCTAACTACACCTGGGACAGTTATATCCTAATAGTGGTTGACCATGCCACTAGGTACCCAGAAGCTATTCCCCTAAGGACATCTACAGCTCCTATGGTGGCAGGGGCCCTCTTGGGATTTTTTTCAGAGTGGGATTCCCTAAGGAGGTCTTAACTGACAGAGGTACAAAGTAAATGTCCAGTACCATAATATGTATCAGGCTTACCTCGATGAACATTTGTGTGGCAAATGGTGCATACTTCAATGTGCTCCCCCTCTTTGCTAACTGTAAAAAAAAGTCCCAAACTAGGGGGGCACTTGTTCACCGGCCCACTGCCAATGCCTGAAGACAAACTGGAGGTAGGTGGGCATGTCATCTATTGACTTTCTACTTCTCCTTAGGCAATGGTCGGTGCAGGTCTCAGCTAGGGCTTTGCATATATAGGAGCTGGTGGCGGTGTTACTTGTGCCACTTCCCTCGGAGCTGGTTGAATAGCAAATTTCAGATTCGTCTGTGTCACCTTCTACCATGACTACTTCCTCATCGTCATCCTCCTCTTCATCCCCTTCTATAAATCTAAATCTTCTGGAACTTTTCTTTTACCTTGCCTTTCCTGTTGTCTCCTGGTATCTGTTAGAATCCACTCCATTTCCTTATCATCATCATGAGAAGGGGTTCTGCTTGAAGAAGAATGTGCTGCAGTACCCCACTTTTTCCTTGATGGAGATGTGGGAGCCAATGATTCTAAAAGAGGAGGTTCAACTTCTTGCTCTTAAGGAAGTTCAGCCTCCTGTTCTGCTCCAACAACAGAAAAATCAATTTCTGTCTGTGGCTGCTGTCCACTTTGCTGTGTTTCCTGAAACCATTGTGTACTACTTTGCAAAAGGGACAAATCAACATGGCTATTAATTGGCGTTTATTAATGTATGAATGGTTGGGGATATTGCACTCTATTATTCAGAAATTAATTAAATATACAAGCTAATTAAGGAGACCAAATCTTTTGATGTACAAGGAGGCTCAGTTGTACAACAACTTAAAAGACTGGAATACTTGTCTAAACGTGAACTCAACCAACGTCTACACGCAACTACCCTTATCCAATACCACCGTGTTAGGAGAATCCCGCGAGGATTGAGGCTAGCAATTAGACCTATGTTATAGCGACTAAACAGCAATCCAAAATTCATGGAGAAATGGTTTGAGATCTTGAATAAGTGCTCTCTGGACCTAATACTGTTACTCATAGAAGAACTCGCCAAAACAATAAAAGATCTAGAGGAGGAAATATACAATTTGAAAAAAGATTTATCAGAAAGGATTGAAGAGGAACCTTGGAGTAAATATCTGGAGGAAATTGACACCAAACTTGAAAAATATGGTAAAGAATTACAGGAGACAAAATTACGCAAATTTAAGCGTGATACAATAGATTATAAATTGAATGAGGCCTATACGTGGGCTGAAGTTTATGCCAAAAGACGATTCACAGGAAAGAAACAGCAAACAACTTCATCCCAAGAGAGCATGGTCTCTGATAGTGAAACAAGCATCTCCAGGCAACCTTTACCGCAAGAACAATCACGTAAAAAAGACCCTGAAAAAACCGTAACGATAGATCTGGCATCCACATCGTCCATCGATCCTTTTTTAGAGAGGGGTATAAACCTAGGCAAACCTCCGGATCAAGCAACATCACAGATCGGCGACAAAAGAAAAGAAGAGGAAGGCAAAAGAGAAAGAGAAAGAGAAAGAGCAAGCGAAAAAAACGGGATTACGGAGTCAGAGCAGAACATAGTAATCAACATCTCCAAATAGTCACCATCTAAATTTGAGATTCAACTACTAAACAAAGGACCTACCTTTGTAAGTACCTATCGAACAAATGAGCTTGAGACCGAAGTGGCCTTTTTCAAATTTATGAGGATATTACGCCTGAAATACTTTTTCACCATTCTAAATCCCATAGAGTCACTGGATAATGTAACAAATCAGTTCAAACCCAAAAGCAACTTCATGGCCCCAGTCTCACACAAAAGCCTGGATTTATTCGAAACTCTTGTCAAGGCAGACATGACTAAAATTCAATACAACAGCAAACTAAAAAATCTGACACGAGCAGAGCATAGTGCATTGCGCACTCTGCGTAAAAATAAAGATATCGTCATTCAAAAGGCGGACAAAGGGGGAGGCCTCGTTATTATGGATTCTGAATTCTACACCATGAAAGGCAACGAACATGTCCTAGATGGCGAAGTTTATCTCAAACTTCCACAAGATCCTACAAATGAGATATCCCACAACCTGGATCTAATTCTAGACAAGGCCGAAGAGCTAGGCTGGATTACTCTCGCAACGAAAAGATATCTAAGACAAATATATCCAAGGAGGCCCAAAATATACTTTTTGCCAAAAATACACAAATGTCTACAAAATCCCCCCATCAGGCCAATAGTATCAGGTTGTTCATCAATTTTTGAGACCTTGGGTATATTCATCGATTCGCATATGCAAGCTTTCATACAAGATTGGCCCACATATTTGGAGGACACATCGCACTTTTTAAGAAGTGTGACTTCTCTCAATTTGGAAGAAGAAGGGAGTTTAATACTTTGCACTATTGACGTTGTGTCTTTATACACATCGATTCCCCACAAACTAGGCCTTGAGGCAATGGAATGGGCCCTATTGAGAACAGATAAACCTGTAGAGACGAAATATTTAATATTGCAGCTATTGGAGTTCTGCTTGAACAACAGCTACTTCGTTTGGCAAAACGAATCCTATACCCAATTGAGCGGCACGGCCATGGGTTTTCCAGGAGCATGTATCTATGCGAACATCTTCATGGCTAAATTTGAGCTGGAATACATACTGGAAGATATCACTTGGCAAACTGGCATCCTATACTACAAACGGTATATTGATGATATCTTTTTAATATGGAAGAAACCAATTGCAGATCTAAAGAAAAACACCGACAGTCTAAACTTAGTGAATCCCAGGATCAAATTCACAAGTCAAATGAGCACTACTACACTACCATTCTTGGATGTTCAGGTCAAAATTGAGGGTAACACTATTGCCACGCAACTATACAAAAAAGCTACGGATAAAAACACCTCACTACAGTATGGAAGCTTCCATCCAACTACTTTGAAAGACAATCTCCCAGTATCGCAATTCATGAGAATTAAAAGGATATCATCCAATGAAGCTCAGTGCATAAGAAGTTTTGAACAACAAAAACAATGTTATCTTAGCAGAGGATATCCTGAAAAACGTATTAATATGCAAATGGAAAGGGGCAAAACAATACCACGGACAGAACTCTTACAAAAACAGATTAAAATAGCGAACAAGAGAATGGTCTTTGTTTCGAAATACTCCACCGCAACAAGGGAAATAAAAAAGGACTATAATTAAGAGATGGGAAATCCTACAAATGGAAAGCGATTTTGGACATCTTTATGAACAAAAACCTCTGTTTGCATACTCGAGGTCAAGAAACTTAAAAGAATTACTGAGTAGACCGGGAGACATGGAACTCAGTGAAGCCACTCCTAAAGGCACAACAAAGTGCTTCAATTGCAAAAACTGTAACAATGTAATCCCAGGCAATACGTTATCTCATCCCCGAACAGGAGAAAAGATAAGATAAAGACACTCGGCAAATTGCAATGCAGAACATGTGGTATACTCCATAAAATGCCCTTGCGGATTACTGTATGTCGGCAAAACCGACAGGAAATTGAAAATACGTCTGGCTGAACACAAGAGCAGAATTCGAAATAAAAACATAACATCACCATTGGCGAGACATTGGATCGAAATGGGACATACCATAGCTCAAATTCGATTCCAAATTATTGAACAAGTTCCACAACGATTGGGTTTTGACAATGCCAAAATTCTTCTTAGGAGAGAAACCTTTTGGATCCGCAGATTACATACCTTGACCCCAGACGGGCTAAATAACAAATTGGAAATGATATGTTTCCTATAAACATTAATTTGGACTTCATGACATATAGCTGATTCCGCAAGGGGGAAACTAACACAGGGCTATTCATAATAGGTTGCAAATGTAAACGCATAGTCCACCACTAACTGTATATTTGACTGTTTATATTTCAAATGTTTTCGTTGACCTGTAATAATAGGTGTTCATGTCAATATGTTAATCTGTTTTTTATGGCATTTAGAATTTTGGTTATCACTAAAGGAAAACATTTCTTCATCTTCCTTTCTTCATCTTAACTGATGACTATTATTATTATTTTCGTTTACACATTGGCTTAAAGGCTCTTGCACATCATGAGAAACAATACTCTCGCCGCGTTCTCACACTCATTAAGCTACTCGGGAAACCCTCCCATTCAAATATGGCCGCCACTAGTCTGCAATTCAGTCCGTTCTTAATGTCGAGTCGAATTAACCAATATAGAGAAAGGACTCTATACATGGTCCCTTCATCGGTGTAAACATCGAGTAAAGACGCCGCTACGACGCCGTTTCATTTGCGCCCCCGGTAAGCTAAGTCTTGCATTAGCCTCAACATATGAAGGTTGCCAACCAAGGTAACCGAATATTACATTCGGCATTTGTTTATTTTTGTTTCCCCAGAACGGGAGTATGCCGATTTTAAGCGAGACCATGATACGTTAATTGAAGGCTCGCAGGTAAACTTCTTTTCTAACTAGACATCGGAAACTATATATCTTAACCGAACTGTTTGAGCGAGGCCATAAACAATATTCATTTATTCATCCCCATAGATCCCAGAACTTTGCAGTTAATTTGAGAAGAACTGCAGGTGAGCTTTGTGCTTTAGTCGTTTCATAGCAAATAGGCATTATAAAAACTATACTAGCCTGTTTAAAACTAACAGGCCTTATAAATACAACACTTGACACTTATTTTTAATTATTTTTAATTATTCACAGATAGGTCTTCCTAAACCTGGAATCAAGGTAATCTTGTTAAGCACTATCTGATATATAGCGCTTTTTCACATTTGAATTACGTTACTGACTCGTCTGTTAACTGTTTTAGATACATCCAAACTCCATAATACACACAACCACGCAACAACCAGTTATCTAGGTAAGAGAATCATGTAATATTTTAGATTACACTATACTTTTCTCCTTAAGCATCGAGATTAATTGGGTGTCCTTTTTCTTTTCTTCTTTCCTTTTCATAGACCCCTGACGAAGGGGTGTAAACCCCGAAATGCATTGGGTTGTACATATAATTGCGTCGTGTATTTACTGATTTATGAAATGTGTATGAGAAATTCATAATGATTGCTTATTGTTTATGTATAACTTGAATTGATGCAAATAATTTTGATTCACTGAACTCGTGATAAATCAGAAAGATGAAATACGCATTGAAAATTGTTTCATTTTGAAAAACTTTTATTTAGTAGTGCGCACTAGAGTCCTGGTGATCTAGCGATCCCAGGCCATATTCATTATTAATTGGCGTTGACATGATTGCACTGGCTGCCTCACTGACAGACATAGTCCTGTGCTTTGCTTACACCACATGAACACTGTTTGCGTGCAAAAAAAATTGAAAAACAGCACAAAAACCAATTTTTTTATTTTTAATTCAATGCCGTCCTTGGTCTAAATAATGTTTCAATTCTACACACACCACAAAAACAGTTGTTTCATTCACCCACGAATACTGCAGGGCCTACTGTCTGGAAGGCTAATTGGCAAACTAGGCCACATAGTGAATTCATTCAATCAATCAGTATTGAAAACTTAATAAAAAACATGAATAAGAAAAAAGAAAATGTATTGAACTGTGCAGCATGTTTCCTTTATAAAAGAAGATACATTGCATCATTGCATGCACAAAACACTAAGCCCCTACTAAAACTGCAGACCACCCTCAACAATAAATGTTAAAAATCGAATAAAAGACCAAATCATTCTTGGTGCATTTCCCAGTCAAACAAACAACACAGGCTATGTTCCTGTTAATCACACACACACACCAAGATACCAAGATGCCCGTGAAAATAGAACTTCAACTGAATTGATGCACCAACCTACACAACTGAAAATAGCCATTTATGCAGACTTCACCATCACCTCCAGTGCCAGAAATGTTCGATTTAGTAGGAACTACTTCCTTTCCACAACATAAGAACACCACGTCCAACTCCTGACGAAAACCCCTAACTGCTGACGGGGTTGGAAACGCGTTGAAAACAGTGTCTGGGAAAAGCAAACCCTATTGGCTGAGGAGAGGGCCTAATACATTCACTCCTTAAGCCCCTATCAACCAAATTCATGGGATACCCAAAGCTGTGCATATTGGCAGGAGTAAGAATAGTGGTAGTAAGCTGTGACTTGCTACTCCGCCTTGATGCTGTTTTTGATTTCTGGACTGGTGCTTTAAATACCCTTTTTGTGTTTTTGTAATGGTCCTTTGATTACTCACAACTTCTCAATGTATTATACACATTTGCAAATAATGTTTCATATTTGTTAATTGTTTTCTATTTTCTATGTTGAAAAATGACATCAGTTTGTGTTGTCCTTAATGTTTGACATGAATTGAATGTTGTTGCATTTACGGAATAACCTAGAAAAATTGTGAAATAAATCAGCAGAGCCTATGAATTTATTCCATTGGCTCTTTTCTTGATTAAACCTTAAATAGTAGCTACTGGATACTTTCAAGTATATAATTATTAGTGGTCTATTCCAGTTAGCTTAGGACCCAAGCCTTTCTTAGGTTACAACACAGTGGAGGTGAGGCATTGGTTCCTTACTTCAATGCAGGGGTGGTAAGGAGTTGGTTACTAACTGTTGGTGGGAAGGTGACATCATGGTAGAATCGAGGCATCGGTTCCTTACAATGATCCGTGGGGTTGATGGATTCAGGAAGTCACCCATGTCAGGTATTGGCTCTGCGATGATGAGGCACCAGCGTCAGTGAGGTCCAGGCTGTGGTGTGAGTCGGGCTGTGCATCACGAGCGGTGCCCTCAGCTCCGGTGCAGATAGCGGCCATGATGATGCCATCAGATTTGGTATGGTGTGGCGTCGACAGGCATCGGCAGGCATTGGGGCTGCTGTGCAAGTCAGGGCGGTGCGTTGTGTACTTCACAAGCGGTGCCCACAGCTTCATTGCACATCGCTCATCAGCATTGGTTTTGCTTTTTCCTTTTGTGGCAGCTGAGACAGCAGTTCCAGATGCAGGAGGACAGAGAAAGTGAAGTCTTTGTGTCACTGAGAATTCAGAACAGGAGGCAAGGTCTACACCCAGCCCTTGAAGATCTTCTTTAGGAAGGATACAAAAAACAGCTCAGTCTTTGTTCTCTCCTTGGTAGAAACACCCATTGCAGACCAACCCCATACAGCACACAGGACAGAGGCAACACTTCTACTTCAGCTTTCGCAGATTTTCTCCTTGGCACAAGCTCCTCTTGAGTCCAGAAGTAATCTAAATTTCTAGGGTCTGGGATCCAATATTTATACCACATTTTCCTTTGTACTCCTGTGGCAGAGAGTCTCTTAGCTCAGTCTAAACTAGTTCTGTCCTTTCTGGCCCAGATTCCTGGCAGGTTGCAGGGCCCATTTAGGTGTAAGGAAATCTCCTTCGGCTACTCTAAATGCAGCCCAGGTCTATTCGGCCGAGCCCTGAAACATGCAGGAAAGCAGGACACACCCCAACCCCCCAGTGGCTGTCTACAGTGAATGCACAATGCACATCCCCAGACCCTATCACTCCAAAGTCAGACAATCAATACACTACTCAGCAGAGGCACATAGAATGGCTATACAAGAACATGCCTTCTTTCTGAAAGTGAAATTTTCAAACACACAATTTAAAAACCATCTTTACTAAAAGGTGTGCTCTTACATTTTGAATTTAGAGAGCCTAAACTCCATCTCTCTCTATCATGTCCCAATGGAAAGTTTTACTTTTTAAGATGTTACAAATAAACTACCATGTTATTCTATGGGACATATACCCTTTTAATAGTGAAAAATGAAATACACAGTATTTACCTACCAGGACATGTCACACACACAAGGACATGCCCTACCTGGTGGTATGCAAGGAATGCACTTGCGCGGGCACCCGTGCATGCGCAGTTTCCTTGAAAAAGTTGTGATGGAGGAAGACGGCAGCCTGGGGACGCAGCAGATAAGGTAAGACATTTTGTTATTCTTTAAATGGCTTTTTTTTAAGTTGCCAAAAATTGTTAATAGCGCGGGTGGAAGGTCGGCGACAGGCCAACTCCACTCCACTGAGAGTGTCCGGAGGTTTGCCTGCTCCGCCTACTTTGCAGAACGCGGAACAGGCAAACCTCTGCACATTCTGTGGGCAGAGAGGAGTTGTCTGCCCACCCTTAAAAAGCAGAACTTTTTGTCAAGCCTGTGTCCATCAAAAATTCCTTAGTCGAGCCTTGCAAATCTGTTGTGACATAAGGACCACACTGATCTACAGGTATCTGAACTGGTCCCTCACTTTGTACCTGGCTGTCCTAACTGTAAGACACACCTGTCACATCATCCATATCATCATCATCTTGATAGTACTGTCAATCTCTCGGATCATCAAAATAATTATTATCAGAACAGCTGCAACATTCTGATTCCTATCCGTTTCACAGCCCCTAACACCAGAACCGTATCCTCTGGGGGGACACACCCTTCTGCAAATACACAGGGCACTGGCTACACCAATGTCATTCATCCTTACAGTACGCACATTGATTCTACCCCAATGGTGTTGCTGAAGGCTGCCTTTTACATGACAGCTGTCTAGAAGGACCTCATTGTCCCTTATGATTTCCCCTAAATACTCTCTGCAACAACACCTTCTTCTTTAGATTCTTATGTTTCATGTTAGGTTTATCCTTTTCCCCCTGATCTCAATGTTCATATTATTGAGCGTTATTCAAAATAACCGAGGGAGAAGACGTAGATCAAGTACTCTCAGATGCCTGCAAACGAGTCATTATTTCAGGAAGAAGATCAGTTATAAACCTATCACCAAACAATCAAACTCCTCCCTCAGTGGATATATCCTGTCCACTATAATCTAAAAATGTGTCTTCAAACCGGGTAAAAAAATCAGACATGCTCACACCCTTCTTCTGTCGACAAGCCATCAATCTGTCCCAACTTACTTTCTTAGGTGGAATAAGTGCGTGCATGTATGTAATATTAGGACCAGGCAAAGCATGTATCTCAGCACGCTGCTTATCTTCTGGCTTCCTTTCCTGGTCCCATCCTTTAATCACATCTCATGTACCCCCTAATTCTGCAACATGATCTTAAGTATTCACCTGTCTCCAAATATCAACCAGAACAAGAAGACCAAAAAACATTCAAATATCAGCAAGAGTCAATTACAGTAGAAGAAGAAGCCTCTGTTAATTCCTTATAATGGGCAGTGGGATTTTTCCTAGGGTCGGGCAAAGTGGTCTTAAGGGCTAAAACCGCACTCTCTTTCCATGGAGTATAAACCCATTGTTCCTGAAAGCAGGCAGGTATGGCGGTCTGGCAACCGCTAGGTTCAGATATGCTAACTCAGGAATTTCTGGATGATAAATTGGATGGACTTCACGCATGGGAAATTGAGTTATTTGAGTAGGGCTCTTTTCATACAACTTACCTCTATAAGAGACTATGGTAGTAACATTACCAAACACTTGTCCCAGTTCCAAGTCAGTAACATACACACCATCTCTAAAACCAAATAGTATTCGGGGAGTCTCTTTCCCAATGTGGGTATGCCACAGATCAATCAATGTCGCAGACATATGTTGAAGAGCATGCTGTTGTTAAAAGGGCTCAAAATTGCATATAGCTCGCCAAATATTCTCTACACTATAAACTGCATTACGAGCCCACTGCAAGACCTGGCTCATCAAACCCACATACAGGAGTATCAGTATCTGAAAATATCAGGGATGTATAGCTGCAGGAGGAGGGGTGATGGGAGTAGTAGGTAGAACTGTAGTCAATGGTTTCACCAGGGGAGAAAGAACAGAGGGCACCAGATTAGGGGCGGTGGATGTAATAGAGGTCAAAGTCATCAAAGATGGTGAAGGTAAAGAAAGAGAAGAAGGCTTGGTAACCGGAGCTGTAGGTATAACAGTCATAGGTATAGGGGCAACCTCAGCAGACGAAACAGGCTGCTGTGTCTGCAAAGAGACAACAGGGTATATCCTCTGTGGGGCATAAGGAGGTGGGGGTTGAGTCTCTAACAACTCCTCTACAAAAGTGTCATCATCCTCTTTGGATACATAGGACCTATCAATTTGCAGCTGAAATCTCTTATCTGCACATTCTATTCCTTCCTCCTGCTCTTCTCTATCATGCGCTACGGCTTTCTGTGTAAGAGTCTGCATCCTGCCTTTCTGTGTGTCTTTCTCTATTTTAATCGCCTCTGTTTATCCTCCTTCTGCCAAGTTCGTAGAGAATCAAACATCGACTGTCTACTTCGTCTCCTAAACAACTGTTGTTGTAAAAAGCCACACTTTTGCTCATCAAAAGAACCTGTCAAAGCCCACTGTAACTCGGCATTGTCCCTCGTAAATTTGTGCCACAATGGACTAAACAAAAAAGAGCCAAGACCATGTTTTTCATATATATATAAATTAGGGTTGCCTTCGGAAGGTGCAGGTTGAGCTTCTTCCATCGACCATCTGCAGAACAACAACGACAACACAAATTCCAAAACTTACTTAGACCAGGTACTACAAAAAAGTATTTTAACTGGTAAAGTGTTTGCAAACTCTTTTTATCGAGACAGTTCTTAGACCGTACCAAATTCAAACCCAAATGGTACCATATACACAAAGAACCTAAACAAACTCACCTGATATCAGTAGTACAAACGAACCAGTTATCCACTGCCAACTCTTCAGACCAAATGGTCAGATTCAAGGGTTTCACCATTCAGGACTCCAGTCGGGGTGACCACTGGGTGAGGCACCATCTGGCGGGACAGACAGTCTTTGTGCAGGAATCACTGAGCTGTCAGTCTGACCCAACGATGACCTCGGCCTCCCCTCCATCTGCGGAAAGGGGATGGATCAATCACCCGAAGGAGTCCCAGTTCAGGGGCCAACTGAAGGAAGTGACCCTTTTAGAGCCACCTGGGTCACTATGACCACCTTTCAGCCTTCCACACTAAATGAAGAGTCGTCAGACAGTGGAGAATACAAATCGCAAACTGTTTATTCATATACACTCAGAGTGGATCCCTTTCTGCCCAGTCACTAAGAGTGCCACAGAGGGAACCGAAATCGACAAGCAAAAAGATACATTATGTACGTTTCATAGCCGGGCGCAAACAAGCCCACAGTGGAATTTTCCAAGCAGGTAAAGTTTAACAGTGTAATATAAAAAAAAAAGGTTTCAGTGCTCATATCTTATAGAAACTAACATACTCCAAGGTTGTTCCATCCGGGGCCCACCAACAGACAAGTGGGAGAGGGCCTCTATCTAATGAGAAAGCTATGTGCTGACATAAACTGTCTGCTCATTACTGAAACAAAACCTAATGTTAAGGAAATGAAACTCTGGAGAGGGCATATATCGGAATTGAACAAGATTAATTTTGAAATGCCTAAAATGGCGCCTGAAAAGGAAGTGGAGCAGCGAATGCTAACTTACATGGAGCACTGCGTAAGCATAAACAAACTCTATTCTAACAGCTGCATCATATTCTTATGAATATGGTGACCCTGCATTTCTAAAGTGACGGTGCGTGTCGTTAGCCTTCTTGACTTAACAACACACTTTGCCACTTTGCTGTGAATATGCCTCTAAGTGCCTTAATTTCAAGGCAATGTTAAGTGGTTTAAGACCACCTTGTAAATAAGACAAAGGAGTTAAC
Source organism: Lissotriton vulgaris (assembly GCF_964263255.1). Lineage (NCBI taxonomy): Eukaryota > Metazoa > Chordata > Amphibia > Caudata > Salamandridae > Lissotriton > Lissotriton vulgaris. The sequence continues at coordinate 1,438,000,062 of NC_141691.1, forward strand.
CCCATCAGAGCTTCGGAAAAAGTGACATTCTGGTGGCATTAACTCCTTGCAAATGTACCCCAAAGTGCCCCTATCAAGTCTTCAACATGAAAAGAGTAATGAAAGCTTAAAAGCAAGGCTGGTGACTGCAAAAAGTGGTGAGGCAGGAAGGTAAATACAGATATTCCTTTTTACCCAACTCAATAGTCTTCTTCTTTTTTTTTTTTTTACAAAGCAGGGCATTGAGAACATAACTTGTCATAAAAGAAATATAGAACAGGATAATATCAACAGATCAATATATGGATTGAATAGTCTTCTTTTTATCGACCTTAAGAGGATCAAAGACTGAGTGGGTAGCTGAAGTTCAAATGATGGGGTCAAATACAGATCATCAGCCTTGTCAGAAGAATTTGTGAATACAGAAGTCCATTTAGCCATCAGACTCAGCTAAAAGGCAAGAGTACTGTGACTGACTAGATTCCCTTCCAACCTTCACCAGTATTACCAGCTTATGCTTCGCACTATTTCTCAACTCACATTCATACCTCCATCCATACACTCTCATTACCCCACAGAACCATACACTCCCACACACTCACCGATTGTGCCATTCATCCTCTTACACGCACTCATTCACACACTCAATCAAGCATTCTCATCTACCACAACACTCACTTCCCAACTTCGCTCTGCCTGACCCACTCACTGATTGATTGGTTGATTGATTGATTGATTGGTGGTGTTTTAATGAACTTTCATCTACTCGCCCTCTCATGCCTATTCATACGCTCATTTACTTACTCAACTACTCAAGATCATTCACTAACCTACATAATTTTTATACTCTAACCTATACACATTCAACAATGAATTCACTATCACCCACCTTACATCAATAACCTATCAACTCATATTCAGTCATGGTTCATCAAGCTTCACTTATCATTCACCAAATTCAATATAACCAGTTGTCACATTTATCTATCCACTCAGTCAACACTGCACATTCAATAACTCACCCATTTGCAGAAACAGTGAGTGAGTGATATATGCTTTATTTCAATACATAAATATCTTAAAAGCAGTACATACATTAAAAAAAACATTCTCAAGGCCAAGAATAAAATATATTGTAATTTAAAAAGAATAAAGCAATCGAAACTATTACAATAAATAGTTAAAAAAGAATTAAATTGAAATGGAAAGCCATTTTGAACGGATCACCCATGCCCATTTTAAAAATGTTGTAATACCACAGACAATGGGGGAGGATGTATCAGTCAGTAAGATATGGAGGGCCACCAAATGCTGGTGTGTACCTAAAAGTCTACACAATGGTATGAGCCAGCGCCTCCTTGGAGCACAATAGTCCGGGCATTCAAAAAGAATGTGTGCCACCGTCTCCACCTGTGTCGAACACAAAGCACAGAAGGGCGAGGACTGGGAAGATGATTTCCACCTGGACACCAGGTTGCCTAGAGGTAAGGTACCCACTCTGAGCTTAAAGTAGAGAGCCCTGTCCAGTGGGAGAGAGATGAGGTCCAGATAAGGCTCATATGCAACCACATCTTTGATTCTTAGGAATGCTGCGGTCGAATTGCAGTGTCGAGGATTGCCAATGAGTTTGGAAGATACCCAATCCCAGTATAGTTTCTTCAGGGTAGCTTTGGGAGGAGCAGAACGAGTAGCCCAAGAGTCATCCAGACCCAGCTCCCCCAATAGACTCTTAACATCCCTTAGCCATTTTATTTGGTGCCATCCCTCCATTGCGATCACCTCAGACAGGCCTGCTGCATATGAGGCTAGCTCGGGGACCCTCCACAAGCGAGCCCACAAGAGCAAAGGCTGGAGTCGCGCCTGGTCCGCAATTGGTCTGCAGCCCAAGTCGAGAAGCACCGGGACTGTGGGTGTGCTCAATGGAAGAGCCATAAGCTCTTTCAGGAATTTACTTTCCGCTTTAGCTAATACCTCAAGGTTTGAGGTGCCCCACAACTCTGACCCATACAGGGCGGCAGTAACCCCTCTAGCTTTGTATATGTCTATAACCGGGGAAATGCAATGTTTAGAGGATGAGCGATGTTCCCTGAGTAGGACGCCAGTCACCCTTTTGTGGCTGAGCAGCATCTTTTGAATGTGTGGGGTCCAGCTCATGGAATTGCTAATGCATATCCCCAAATAATCAAACTCGCAGACCCTCTCCAGGGGAACAGTATTTAGAACTGGGGGGGGCCTAGCTTTTTAGGAGGGTTCATGGTCAGGAATTTGGTCTTGTCTACATTGATCGTCAAGCCCATGGGAGAGCAGAACTCCTGGAAGCGGTTGAGGAGCTTTTGGAGACCCTGGGGTGTCTTTGCAATGAGAAGGGTGTCGTCGGCAAAGAGCAGGGTGGGGATCCGAGTGCCCGCCAAGGACGGAGCATCTGCTGGCTCTTTGAACAGGTGCTCTACCACACCATTCACATACAATGAGAATAGTGTGGGAGCTAACACACATCCCTGGTGGACGCCCCTACACACCGGGATCCTATTGGTTTCCTCCCCATTCGTGCCCCACCGCACCTGTGCATAATTGTCTGTATGAAGTTTAATCAAAAGCGACAGGATGTAGGGGGGCAGCCCCAGCCCCTGCAGAACCCTCCATACCTCCTCCCTAGGTACTAGGTCAAAGGCAGTGTTCAGGTCAATGAAGGCCAAATAAAGACTTCCCTTGCCCAGCACCACCACCTTCCAATACAGGAGCATCAGCCTGAAGGCCTGTTTGATCGTCCCAGTACCTGAACTGAATCCCACCTGGAAGTCAGACAGTATCTTGTGGTCATCAGGCCATTGGAGGACCCTCCCCAAAATCACCTTCCCAGCCACCTTTTGGGAAGAGTCGATGAGACTAATGGGCCTGTAATTAGCGGGGTTGTCCCGACACCCCTTTTTGAATATTGGGACAACCTCCGCCCCCTTCTAGGAATCAGGTACTAATGCGCCCCTCACGATTGCATTCAGTAGCGTAGCGACCAGTTGTCCCCATTCCTTGGGATCGGCTCGTAGCAAGTCACCTGGTATCCCATCCGGCCCAGCTGCTTTTAATGGGACCAGGGACTTAATTACGGCCTCCACCTCCCTCGCGGTAAAGCCATCAATGCCACTAACAATTACATCATCCTCCAAGGAAAAAGACTCACTAAGGTCCCCTTCAGGTTGATAATACAGGGCCTCGAAGTGGTTGTACCAGATCTGGGCGGGGATGTTACACGTAACCAGCGATACATCTGGCCTATTCCTAGTTCTAACCAAACTCCAAAAACCCCTTGCATCCTTTCCTTTGCTTGCTACCAAAATGTCTTCCCAAAACTTCTCCTCCCACTCCTTTTTCGCTGCCCTTAAGGTGTGGGAGTAATCCTTCCTTGCTGTCCTAATTGCTAGTTGGGACTTGGATTTGACTGCCCCTATCAAGGCTTTTTTCATGGTCCTGCATTTTGTCGTAAACCATCCCTGTCTATTCATGGGTTTAGTCCTGTTAGTCGCACCAGAGGAACTACTAGGTGAGATAAAAAGCTTACTTAGGGCCCTACTTAGGTCACAAAAAAGCTGCGTGGCCTTCTTAGACGCATGAGACAATGAGCCTAGATTGCTCTGAGCTGCAGCCAGCAGTGCCCCTATGGCTATGACTTTCTCAACAGATAAGACGAGCTTGGCCCACTTCAGTCGCCTCCCACAGTTAGATACACTGGTCATCTGAGAGTTGGATGCCGACGGTGGTTGTAACCCAGCCTTGCCCTTGAGCCTCTCAGGAGATAAGACAAGAGAGAGAAGATTGTGGTCACTCTCAATGGTCTGAATAATCTCCATGTCACTCAGGGTGCTCCATATACATACGTCGAGAAGAATATAATCTATTCTAGACGTATGATTGGGCCTGTTGTAAGTGTGTGCACCAATCAAATCAGATTTGGACCTCCCATTAACCGCCCTCAGATCAAATTCCATATTGAGTGCGTTGATCTGCAACGCCACTTGCGACCACCTTTTAATGGGGGGCAGAGCCAGGGCCGGAATCCCCTTTCTCGAATCCTCCTCTTCTATGCCTAGCATGTCATCAAGGCCTAGGGGCTCGAACGTACAATTTAGATCACCCGCCACCAAAATGCACAATTTTTTTGGCCGCTGCCAAAGGGGATCTTCCAAAAGAGCAATGGTGGGCGATTGTACGCCTCCCCTAGTACCTCTAGCATAGATGTTGAAGATGTCTAGGAGCAGACATCCCCGAGGATCCTTTAACGTGATGTTGAGGATATCAGGTGAGTTTGTGGGGTGCTCCTCCACCCTACAATCTAGGGAGACAGCAACCCAAATGAGGAGACCACCCGAAGGGCGACCCCTCCCTGACAAAGGGGGGACAGCTGGAACAAAGTGGGATGAATATCCCACCTTATGACAGGGCTCCCTACCCCACGTCTCCTGGAATATACAGATGGAATATCCCTCAACAAGAGTGTTCCAGTCAGGCAACCCCAACTTCCTATCGATTCCTGCGACGTTCCAGCTGAAAATCTTAAGGACTGGATTCGCCACAGCTGGGTCACCGCCGGAGTCAAGGCCTCCTCCACCCTCCAACAGGTCCTGGGTCGTTAGGCTTCCAACCCCACCTTGCCTCCCGGGAAGCTGATTACTCTCTTGTATAGGAGTGGGGACTACTATACTAAGGGGGAGTGTGCCATAATCAATGGTCAGCCCATTCAGCTCTGTGACATCACCTGAGTTACCGACTCTGAGGACCTCCCCAACGATACCGTCGGTTCAATATCCTGGTGGTCTCTACCCAGGCGATGGCCAGACTGCCTGAGGGTGGAATTGTGGATTAGCAGGAATTTCAGAATAGGCAGAGCTATTGCTCCAAACCATGCCAAATTCTCGGCCAATTGGGGTAGTGACTGATCTTGGGTAAAAAAAGGTTAGGCCCTCTATACCAATTCCCGGACCCTCGGGATTAGGTTTATAATTGCAAATGGTTTATGCAGTCTGGGGGCAAGTTCACAGAAGGGGATATTGGAGCAACTTTGGATGATGAAACTTTTGGGACAGCTTTTGTTAATAGTGTTTGTGGGTGGATAAGAGCAGGATTATTATTCGAGGTTTTGGCTGAACAAGCCTGACTAGTAACTTTACCTTTACCCGTCCCCTTTGGTGTTCCTTTTGGTTTAGCAGGACAACTCCCCCCCGGCAACTCAACCCGGCCCGGCTTCATACCCGGGGCTTTGGGGGCTTGGGGATACATGAAAGGACTTACGCTTTTTGGCCCATGCTCCCGGAAGTAGCCACAAGCGGCACTAAGGGAACATTGTCAGTCAACTGAGGAGTTACCAAAATAGCTGGAGTGGGTACAACAGGCAAAGCCTGCTGGGGCTCCGTAGTTTTCCTGTTTTCAGTGGGCCCTCCTTGACCCTCCTCCCTTAACCTAGAGTGCAGTTTAATGAGTGCTTTCAAAGAGAAAAAGCTATCTAGGGTTGAATGTTCAAACCTGTCTAGCCTATCACCCAGCCCTGTTACTCTGTCAACAATCGGGGACAACAGTGTTTTCAACAACTCCTCGATTTGTGCAATAGTAACAGGGACACAGAAAGCTGGTGGCTGATGGCTGGGAAAGGGAGCTGCACCTACTTTTTCTAAGATAGGACCACTCCCCTTGGTAGAAGAAGAGGAATTTATCGTGCCCAAGCCCTCACCCGTTTTGGTACCTATGCCCTTGGTCCCCTGTTTCCTTGGTTTCATAAACAGTTTCAAGGAACTTCCTTTACGCGGGCTAGCAATCCTTTTCCTTTTAGTAATTACAGGGATCTTAGGAGCCGACAGCGGGGTGCCCAGTGTCTTTGGATTTTCCACTGTGTGGGGGGGGGGGGGGGCAGACAGGGCCTGCTATGGAAACAGGGGATACAGTAGGAGACAAGGCCGGATTGCCACCATCCTCAGAAGGAGGTATGGATGATGCAGCCAGGCTCTCCAGTCTATCGATACTAGCCCTCAGAGATGCAACCCGCGGTTCGTCAGACACATGAGGTGTGGCTAAAAGGGGAACAGGGTTACATACAGGTGACACTGCCTGAGCTAAGGGGCCCAAGGATGATCTTTTAGACGGGTGATGTTTCTGCGAAAGACGCCGCTCCGTCATTACAATCTCCTTCTCTATGACGGCTGCAACCCGTGTGATAAATTTGTCCATAGTACCTATAACACTACTAGGTTCCACCTCGCCCCCTCCCCTCAAGCTCTTCCCCGAGCGGGTAGACATTGGCACAGACTGTTAAGAAAGAGCAGGTACCCTTACTAGCGTTAATTTGTCCACTGGGTCTGGAGTATCGAAAAACGATGTCAGAGGGGTGGCCCAGCCCAGCCTTAGACAGCCCCTGACTGCCACAGACTGCCCGCCCTTTTCCCGGGCTTTGCTCTGCGCTCTGCTCGTGTTCCGCTACGCGTCGGACGTGCTGTTAAGTAGAAAGCGTTGCGGGCGGGAGGGGGAGGTTTCAAGGGGGCACGGCCAAGATCTCCGGGGCTTTGCAGGGAATCCTGGACAAGCGAGTCCCTACCTCGCACCGCCCTTCACGTTGATCGCCGAATGCTCCTCCTCTCCCCCGTGGTCCACCGCAGGAGCAACACCAAAGCCCCTCGCTTCAGCCCACGAAGCGGCACCCGCGAAGCGGCACCCGCGAAGCGGGTGCGGCACCCGCGAAGCGGCACCCGCGAAGCGGCACCCGCGAAGCGGGTGCGGCGAGAAGTTGAGGGAGTAGCGGTATCCTTCTGGGGTGAGGGATAAAGGGCAGCCCAAGTCTCCAAGCGGCACACAATCCTCACGGGTCCTTACCAGGTAAGCTGTCCCACCTGTGTCCTGGCGTCACGGGCCTTTAACTCTCAGCCAGGCGGGGGCGTGGTTTCAAGGGGACGTGACCAAGATCTCCGGGGCTTTGCAGGGACTCCTGGACAATCGAGTCCCTACCTCGCACCGCCCTTCACGTTGATCGCCGAATGCTCCTCCTCTCCCCCGTGGTCCGCCGCAGGAGCAACACCAAAGCCCCTCGCTTCAGCCCACGAAGCGGCACCCACGAAGCGGCACCCGCGAAGCGGGTGCGGCGAGAAGTTGAGGGAGTAGCGGTATCCTTCTGGGGTGAGGGATAAAGGGCAGCCCAAGTCTCCAAGCGGCACACAATCCTCACGGGTCCTTACCAGGTAAGCTGTCCCACCTGTGTCCTGGCGTCACGGGCCTTTAACTCTCAGCCAGGCGGGGGCGTGGTTTCAAGGGGACGTGACCAAGATCTCCGGGGCTTTGCAGGGACTCCTGGACAAGCGAGTCCCTACCTCGCACCGCCCTTCACGTTGATCGCCGAATGCTCCTCCTCTCCCCCGTGGTCCGCCGCAGGAGCAACACCAAAGCCCCTCGCTTCAGCCCACGAAGCGGCACCCACGAAGCGGCACCCGCGAAGCGGGTGCGGCGAGAAGTTGAGGGAGTAGCGGTATCCTTCTGGGGTGAGGGATAAATGGCAGCCCAAGTCTCCAAGCGGCACACAATCCTCACGGGTCCTCACCAGGTAAGCTGTCCCACCTGTGTCCTGGCGTCACGGGCCTTTAACTCTCAGCCGGGCGGGGGGCGTGGTTTCAAGGGGACGTGACCAAGATCTCCGGGGCTTTGTAGGGACTCCTGGACAAGCGAGTCCCTACCTCGCACCGCCCTTCATGTTGATCGCCGAATGCTCCTCTCTCCCCCGTGGTCCGCCGCAGGAGCAACACCAAAGCCCCTTGCTTCAGCCCGCGAAGTGGCACCCACGAAGCGGCACCCGCGAGAAGTTGCGGGAGTAGCGGTATCCCTCTGGGGTGAGGGATAAAGGGCAGCCCAAGTCTCCAAGCGGCACACAATCCTCACGGGTCCTCACCAGGTAAGCTGTTTGCAGAAACAAGGAAACACATCACTCATTGAGTAACCAGGTACAGTTAGTGGTTTTGCTAGTGCTGGTTTTATTCTCCCAGCAGATTCCATCTAGTTGTCCTACTGTCCAAACAATAAACATATATAACCTGCACTGGAGATAAAAACAACGTCATGTAGTTGTGGCAGTTAAGATTTCAGCGCTGACCCCATTATTGCTTCACAGGAGGGAGATCAGCAGTTAGAAAGGGAAAGAAAAGAGAATAGAAGGAACAGTTGTTTACCTTATTTTCTCAATGTTGTTGTTTTAGAAGCAGCTGCTGATCTGGTCATTTTGCTGGAAAAGGTCAACTCACATCACCACAGCACAACCGAATCTAGGATTCATGTGTGTGCTCGTACAGATTATATTAGGGGCTTGGTTTCGGGCTTGCAATACACTAAATAAAAGGTCACTTGCCACCACAGACTGACAAAATATGTTTGTCTGTGGCCTCTTGCACATGCTTCCTGAGTTTACATTTTCCAATCACATCACAGGATGGGTGTGGTCACCTCACCCTGTGGGGGGATGGTAAAGGGTGGAGTGAATACCGCTGGGTGGTGTGCAGACTTGTACGGCCCAGGCTTGAAAGCAAAACGCCCGAGGCTGTTTTTAAGCGGCGCTCTGGGGGAAGGTGGAGAAATAAGACTGACGTGACAGCACTTTGTGAAAAGAAAAGGGCTATGGATGGGTAAGCCCCAGCAGTGCTCAATCAGGCACATGCACACGCAGGCGCAGAAGACCATCTAAACATGCCAATAATTCCTAGCTTTCGGATCTTCGTTTTACTGCAGTTTATTTAAACACGCTTTTATTACGAAGCCCTGCGCCCTTATGTAGGAGCCGCTGCTGGCAAAGAGTTCAGCACTGAGAAAGGGGGACAGGATGTAAAAGTCTCAACACTTAAGAGGTTAATTATACGTTTGAATTGGTTAATATTGCCGTGTAGTTCAAATAATTATTGTTTGATGTATTTTCTTTTTTTCTTTTTTTATTTATAATTGCTTTTTAAAAATGCAGTGGATTGATTTGGGGGTTCATTCCCAAAACTGATCTTTATGGATATGTCGATTGGTTCTTTAACTGAAAGCCCAAACAATACAGTGCCTCTGCAACATTTCCCCAAAGTTCTAGTTATTAAAACTACAGATGCTTTTTTTAATACCGGCCAATCCCCTTGATGTTAAGTCAATCAATTAATGTGTCTTATTCAGTCGAAAACAATGGCAGAAAAGCAAGGGTACCTCCCAACAATATGAAGACGTTACATGTCTGTCAACGGCTTCTTCTTCAGGTTGACAAAGAACTGTCCTTTAAAAACACTGGGATGGGGCAATGTGTAATCCGAATAACTGATCACTAGCACATCACGCAGAGCTCTGCGGTAAGCACGTTTAATGATGTCTGCTTTAGATCAAGGAGGCCCCAGAGGTTGAGCACCATCAAGGTATTCGAAGAACTGTGAGTTCGTTGACACAATTCAAAATAATTGAAAATAAATGAATGCCAGATTCGTTCTAAAAGTTACCCTCTACGTCGTAACCCCTATGGATAAAAGAATCGCAAAATGTATTAATTTCGTTTTTCCAATACATTTATCATAGTTCTACAACTTCGTAGTTTGTTGATCAGAATCTTCAATTTTTTTATACCGATTGAAAATTGCCTACAAACTTGGAGGGGTTAAACGAGGGGAAGTACAGAGATGCAGACTGTTTCTAAAGTAACCCCCACGAAAGATTGAGGCAAACTGGCAAGCATCTATGTCTGTTGTTATTTCTTTGTGTTTAAAATAAAGAGCTCAAGCAGCCGTACCCTTCAGGGCTGGTCACCTCATCACTTCACTTGAACTCAGCCTCGGCGTTCAAGCGTGACATGTGAAGTTAATTACTCTGAGCATTGGGACTCTGAACTGAGGAATGACCCTATTTGCAGCTCCGTGTACCGTATCCCATGCTACATCGAATTCTCTCACAGGGTACACATTGCACACTCGGTGCCTCTGAATGGAGCAATAATTCTCAGGCTCTGGAGGAACGCCTGACTGTCATCACATTTTCCCAGGGACACTTGTCTTCCCAGGTAACCATTTAATGGGAGCCGGCACCGGCCACACGTTCAGTCACTGTCGCCCTTCTAGTTCAAATGGCATCGGGAAATACAAAGGTTGTGACTCGCGCGCGCACCGCACTGTCACCGAGGCTCTCTCGGCTCCTTAAAAGTAGCCAGCAAAGGACAAATAAAACAGGATGTGGCCTGTCAATGTTGGTAGAGTGAAAGAAAACGCAGCGGCAGGCTCCTTTTTCTGTGCGTGCTCGGGAGCCTGTTTGTCCTTCCAATCAAAAAATCTCGCGTTCCACAACAGACAACCATGAAGGTGACATTTGCTGAAATGCAAGCACTGACTGAGATCTGCAAGGGCTTGCTGGAATCGAGAGTTTAGTGCACGGAGTGTTTTTTTTTTTCGTCTGACCTAGCCTCGAAGGGAAATGCCAGCGATTCCTTATGCGACTTGATAAGTTACAGGAATTTCATTACATGTCCCCAAAGGGCATCAGTGTACGTGTCAATCTTATGGAAATGAATCTGCGAGGCTTCCTGGGAGAAAATGTCCTTTGTTGTTATGCGTATCTGCTGACGCAAAATCTGTCAGATTCACTATTCAAAGGAAATTATATATAACGTGAGAAGATTTCTCTATTAGTCAGTGCACAAGCACGTCTTTAAATGTACTTCAATGAATGAATTCATTAATGCTTTCTCGTATTATAGTGATTTAATTGCATCCCCTTTGACATCATTTATGAATCATGTTATGCATGAGTGATGATAGGGAATATATGCTTCCTTCTGAATCTAGTTAGGCTATGTCAGATCTCTGGAACTGAGACCTACTGTGGCCAGTGAAGTAAGTATTAGGAAATTGTTAATCCCCTTGACCTGGCACTTATATTTATATTGAAACGTGAGTTGATGTCATGCTATGGAGCTGCCCATATTTAAGTTATCTTTTGAACATGATTATTAGGGTACCTGGACTTGTAGCAATAGTTTCAATTATACAACATAAATTAGTGTACATTCAATTCACTGCTGTGTCTGAAAACCACTCCACAACATGGCACGAATAGCCATCAACAGAAAGGGTAGCACAGGCCAAGTCATTAGAAGCAAACAACTAGGAGACATTGCAATTCGTGGGGACAGGTAAAAAGGGAGCAGGCATCGGTTCCCTTCCAATATTTACACAAATATACACCTTAAGACCCTTAATACAGTTGTGCTCGATGTACCCTGTGCAGTGCTACATTAAACATTTCTAACATGCACGGGAGTCTTGGTACCTGAATGTCGGAGCCAAAAAGAATTTCAGTGTGGTCAATTATCTCTGCCAAAATGTTATTGTAGTCTCTATAATTATTCAGTGGAAAGAATTGGCACTATGTTCACATTGATACACACAACCTACATGCTGAGGCAGTGTCCTAGGTTTTGATAGTGACCATAGCCCCACACTAATCTAGTTGTTGCGCTGACTTGTCATTTGACATGAGTGAGGTCCAGGACCGGTCCCGAGACCTGAGGTGGCACTCCAAGCATGCCCTCACTAAACTCACAGGGGACTACTGTCCCTGTCATGGGTTTAGCACTTGTGGATTGGTGGCAGCATGCCACGTTTTGGGAATCAATAGTTGTGACCAGACAGTTTTATATGTGCTATTTGAGAGGAAGCCTATTGGCCTGCTTGGTTAAAATGTCACTATTAGCCACTTACACAAGTCCCAGTGCTAACATTTCAAGCATATGTCTGTGTGCTTTGTGTATGTGGGCTGCGTGATACATCAAGTTCCTTGGGAATCTCCTGCAAATTCATTAAATGTATCCATATTATTGCACTTATAAATAGTACTATAACTGAATTAACATGGATCTATTTTTTATGAAAGTGTGCATGTTTACCAATTCCTTCACTTTTGTGACATTGTACTTTATTTTAATGCAGTTAAGTATTTTTTTTAATTCCCAGCCATGTTAGTGTTAGTGGAGAAGTGTGGCTCACTGGTTAGAAGCGGCAGACCATGAAGCAGAGATCAGGCCCGGGACCAGGGTTCAATTCCCGACGCGGCAGGGTCTTGGACTCAATGTCCGCGGATAATTCTCGCCTCGGTGCCTACTCTAATCATGGGTCCCACGCTGCAACTCTGGGCAATAGCTTGCTTAATCTCCACAACGGCCCCAACACCACTAGGATGCCTGGCTTCACCTTGGGGGTGCCCAGGAGGGGCATCTCACAGGGAGAGCCAGGACGGGTTCCACAGTGTTATACAGCGCCGGGACGCCCCATTCCTGGGGCAGCTGTGCGCTTTACAAGTATACTACATTTACGCAAGCCACAGAAATGACAATTACACTCCATCAGCTTGTCTCAGACCAATCTATCTGTGCTTTCACTCCATTTATATATTTATTTGTATTCCTTCCTGTAATGAAACCTTCCTGACAAAGCAAGGTCAAACTCTTGATTCAGCATCAAATCTCTTTCCTAGTACACTAGCATAAATTCTCCTGTTAGTATTTAACAACGATACTGGCCTCTGAGTCCCAGTGTATTGGAGCTGTATGTGATCTAGAGTAATGGAGACCTACTGGATTTGAATGTCCCAAGCCTGATGTGCTGTACATAATGGAGGCGAGGCTGTGTTTTTCCCAGACAGTGAATGTGTATTACTGACATTTCTGAAGCTGGAAGGAGAAAATGTAGGCAATGGAGTGATGAAAGAGGAGAGACGGCACCTCTAGAAATTCAATTAGGCCTTTTGCTGAGCAGGGAGTTACTGTTTAATATGCCAGAAGCACTGTCATTTGGTAGATGGTTAGGCTGAAAGGTGGGACTACAGAGTCTGTTGGGAAAGAGGAACCCTTATGTGAGGCCCAGACGTTTGTCTATCTTTGACCAAAGATCACAAGGGACCAGTAGGGTCTCCTCACAGATGGGACTGTAGCTACTGTGCCAGAGAGAAATTCTGGCATGATCTGAGATGGTGTCTAATAAATACACCCGAGCTGTTTCACCTACAGAAGTGCCAGGGTTGGACCAGAGCCATGTTAACGAGTGAGTGAGGACTCTGCTGGGCCTTTTCATTCACCTAGAACTGGCCTGTGTGTGGCCTTACCATTCCAAGACCAGCCTGTGTGTGACAGCACCATTTTGGACCTGATTAGGCCACAATGGCCGTTACTGATATGCAAGTACCTGCATTCTATGTGTGATCCAGAGTCCCCCAGGAAAAAGACTACCCTTCCTTACTGGTGGGAGCCAAGGATGCAGAGCAGCTGCCGTGATGATGATGCGACTGACCAAAAAGGTCCTGACAAGAACTTCCATCTCTTCCTCTCAGAAGCAGGAGAGAGTTTGAGCGGAGGAGGAGCCGGTAAGCCATCCAAGTGTGCCAACCCAAGTAAAGACTAAGAAACCTCGCTTGGTTAGATAATGTGAAATGTGAGACAGACTATGTGCATTGAGACACTGTGGGTGTAATGTACACCTAAGCCTAATTACACTCGAAATTGTCCCTGGAAGACAAATGTCTGGCTTTTAAGGGAGATCAGGGTGAACAGTAATAAACCTGCTTGGACAACCTCAGCCACCCAGGAAACTAAGTTGCATCTTGGTAATCTCTTATGGCTAGTATTTAGTCCTAGGGTGCATGAAAGTACTTTTCTTCTTGAAAGTAAATCACTGGGGTGGTCAATCATTTATTATTATTACATGTGTTTGCTGAGTGCTGAGCTCGAGCACCCCCACACTATTTCCGTATTAGATATTTTGCTAAAAAAGAAAACTGGAATACATTTTGTATTTCCCCTTTCACAGTGTCCACTTTCAGAAACCCGTTTTTCCATTTTAATATATTATGGAAGGAGGAATTAAATATCTAGGGATCAAAGTTCCAATGGATTTACAACATGTTTTCTCACTAAGGGTTTCCACAAACATAGAAACAGCTCAGCCTTGTGTGCCGGTGTAATATAAATGCTTCAAAATGATGATTACTCCCAAGTTTTTACATCTTTTAGTGACCGAGGACCAACCAAACCTTGCCCTCATTTTCCGGGAGGGTGGCTATTGATACTTATCTAGTCTGTGAATAGGCTTTTGTTGATTGCAATGTGATTCTAATCCTGTGCATATGTCTTTTTACCCTTGTCCCAGTAGTGAGCCTGCCCACTGGCTCTCCCTTTAAAAGGGCATTTACATGTCCACATGTGTAAGAAACGTTTAAATAGTACACATGTTGCATGTGTTTTACATTAACATGGGTGAGCTTATATTCATTGCGGCACCATGTTCGTGGTTACACCAGATGGCAGTCCTCCTGTAGAATTTCATTTATTCATGTTTAACAAGCCTGCAAGTCTCTATATTTTGGTTTCCTTCCCAAAAAGAGTTTTGTGACTGCTGGGGAAGTTTTTGCACCTCCTTCCTTTGTCAATAGTAGATTTAGCAATCTCTGGTGAAGATCATGAGTCCTCCTCTTTAAACTTATCTGTTTGTCACTTGGCAAGGGCAACTTTCTGCTGTATTCTCCAACACCAATCCACATCTAAACCATGACCATTTCAGTCTGATTACCTTGGAAGCTCAGGAACATTTACTGCTAGGATCGTTTACAATTCTCCACATTTGGACCCAGTAAGTAGTACATCACATTTTCACTAGGGCGACCTGCAAACCTGTCTTCAGTAGATGAGAAGTGGGCTGTCTTGTGAGGTATTGTTGGAAAATAGCCCTCTCTGAATGGTCACTCCAAACTTTTTGCCTTTCTCCTTCCCTTCTCTGACCTTGTTTCTGTTGACTTTAGGACTCTGAGCACTTTACCATTGATGACCAGTGCTAAAGTGCATATGCTCTCTCCCCAAACACGGTATAATTGTTTCACAACTTTTTGGCATATTTAGATTACTTGTAAATCCCTTGTAAAGTGGGATACCATATATCTAGGGCCTGTAAATTAACTGCTACTAGTAGGTCTGCAGTATGAGTGTGCCACCCACACAAGCAGCCTTTTAAACCTGTCTCAGGGGGGCGTGGCCAAGATGGCGGGCTGAGTGGTCGCACTCGTTGTGAGCTCCGCCGGCCCTGGGCCCTTAACTTGCTGGAAATACACTGATCTCCCCCCCCCCAAGACGCTGCACTCGGCGAGGTAACGGAGTAGAAGCCCGGTGTGGCTGCCAAGGGGGACGCGACCGCCTGTATCTGTGGCTGAACTGTCCCGGACCAGGAGCCATTGCTGGAGCAGGAGAGGCCCAGGGCGCGGGCCGGAGGTGGAGCCGGAACTTGCTTCTAATGGGGGCGGGGCTGCCGATTTTCCCCCCCAGCCCCGGACATTCCCACCCCACCCTGCAGTAATTCCCGAGGGCCTGAGTCGTTTGGTCCCCGGAGGCGGGGCGATGGGGAGCGGGCCTCGGGGCCGGACGCTACACAAGGCCGTGGCTTGGGCCTGTGCCCCGGACCTCGGAGACACTAGAGGACGCCCGGAGTGGTGGCAGCCCATCGGCCCATCAAAGGGGCCCCCTAGGTGCGAGGCTTCACCCCCGGATCTGCGGGTGCCCCACGGGGAGTCGAGGAGCCTGGTGACGCCTCTGGGGGAGGATCCCCCACGTGAGGCCGAGGCTGCGGCCTACATCTCCTGGAGCCCCGGAGGAGCAGAGGTTGGGAAGTCTAGCTGCCGGCTGAGGGGGGGCTCGGCTGCCTGCATGATCCTGAGGCCGGCCCTTCCTCCGGTACCGACCCCTGGGCCAGCGATGCCTCGGAGAGGCCGGGATCGAGGCGCTTGGTGTGTTGCCGCCCACACAGACTTGGAGGTGGTGCAGTGGCACGCTGGACGGTAGGCACAGACCCCCTGCCCATATTACGGGGAAGGCTATATCGGGCCGGTTCGAGGGATGGCCCCCCCGTGGAGGGGGAGACCTGGAGATTGCACCCGTGGGGCTGGCCGTGGTGGAGGTGGGAACAGGGCTAGGCCGGTCGGGCCTGGAGACCTGGGTGGAAAACCAGTCCCCGGAGTGAGCAGACCACAGCCCGCTTCATAGTTCATCGGAGGAGGTCTATCGGTAGTGCGGCCTGCTCCACTGGTTCATTGGTGGTGCGGTGTGGGGGAACGACGGCTCAGCTTGAGGCATATGCTAGTGGTTGGATCGGAGCCCCACCGAACGTTCGAGAAGGCACCTTATCGGACAAAATGGCGAACAACAGAGTGTCCAAGAAGGGGGAGCGCACCTTGCCGGACATGTTGGGCAGGAGCAATGCGAGACAAGATAGGGGACAGCCGTCTCCAAGCCACTCGGGTGGCTCTCAAGGGGCGAGTGGAGGGGAGCCACCGGTCACGAGATCCTTCCTTGAATCCCTCTTCAGTTCATTGCACGAAGATTTCCAAACACTGAAGCAGGAAGTGGTAGGTGAGGTCCGAGAGATACAAAGGGAGGTTGACGGCCTGGTAGATAGAGTGACCACGGTGGAAAGCGCTGGCCATGCCAGGGACGAAGAGATCACACAATTACAGCAGGAGGTTATCCGGCTACGAGACCAGCATCTTGATCTTCAGTCGCACGCCGAGGACCTTGAAAACTGCTCCCGGAGGAACAACATCCGTGTCCGGGGAGTTCCTTCCCGGGAAGAAGGGGAAGACGTGGCTGCGTACCTAGGGGATTTATTCAGAGAGGTGCTAGGTGAATCTGCCGAATTTCCTATCCGGATCGATAGAGGGCACAGAGTGGGCCTGCAGCGCCGGTCCTCGGCGCCTCCTCCCGACATTCTGGCCTTCCTGCCGGACTATCCCCTGAACAAGCGAATTCTTCGCGAGGCACGGAGGAGGTCATCCTTGGAATTTCGGGGTCACCGGGTGACTCTTTACCAGGATCAGGTAGCAACCACCCTGCAGAAACGCAAGGCCTTTAAAATTGCGACTGACTTTCTTCGGGAGCATGGCACTCAGTACTCCTGGGGACATCCTTTCCGCCTCATTTTCCGGTGGAATGGGACTCTACATCAGCTGCGTTCCCTTCAGGATACGTGTGGGGTGCTGGGGATCACTGCTACAGACGACGGAACACACACGCCTCGCCGGCGCCGCATCACTAGAGATGGATGGCAGACAATCCCTGGCCGGCGGTCTTCTGCTTCCTCAACGCGGCCAGACTCGCCTACTGTAACTGCGGATTTGGACGATGCAGCGTGAGATGGGGCCAATGTCACAGCAGCGAGTGAAGTGGGAGTGGCGCTGACAGCTTGAGTGAACTCCGGGGGGAGATCGACATCGCCATAACTGTAATGCAGGTTTGAGGGTCCGGGGGGGGTAACGGGGAAGTGCGTGGTGGCTGGACGTCCACTTTTGTGACTTTCCACAGGCTTGTCCGTTAGGGACCGGACTGGGAAAATGGGTTCTGGCTTTTTTTTGGGGGGTCCGAAGGGGAGGGGTCGGGGTTGTTGAGCCAGTCCCAGTTGCGGGTGGGGATTGGGGTCAGTTGGGCAGTTGGGGGAAGATTTGGTGGGACCAGGAGGGGGGGAGGGTTGGGCAGGGGGGTGGGATCCGGGAGTTGGTGGGGGGGGAGGCTGTCCAGTGCACAATGGGGTTCCTAGTTATTCAGGCAATATATGTGCTTTTTGGTTTGCTCGGACATGACTGCTGCAAATACAGCTTTGACTTTCTATTTGATTTGCTGGAGACTTGGGGAGGGGAGGGGAAGGTTGTCCAGTACACATTGTGGTCCCTAGATTTCCAGACACTAGGCATGCTTCTTAGTTTTCTCGGACATATTTGCTCCACACATGATTGCGCTTTGTTCGTTGCTTTGCAGCATCTCTGCCCTTTCTGCCCTACTGATGTGGGGCCCTGATGCTTTCTGCTACACCTTTTCACATGCCCCCTGACACTTGTAAAGTCGTGACCCTGAATGTCCGGGGTCTGAATAATCCGGTCAAGAGACGGGCTGTGCTTTCACTTCTGGAGAACACCCAGGCGGACATCTGTCTTCTCCAGGAGACGCATTTACTGCCGCAGGACACGCATAGACTCCGTTCTCATAAGTTCCCGTCACAGTTCTTCTCCTCTTGTACCACTAAAACAGCCGGGGTGGCGATACTGGTGGCCCGACACTTTAGGGGAGAAATCCTCCACAAATTCACCGAACAGAAAGGTAGGCTGCTGGCATATCGGTTCAAGATAGGGGGTTTTCTATTTACGATCGGGTCCCTATATAGCCCTAATGAACGGCAAGATCGTTTCTTGCAGGCTGCAATCGAGGACATTGCTTCTTCCCAGGACAGACACATCATACTCGGGGGAGACTTCAACATGGTCTTTAACTCCGCACTGGATAGGTCGGCGCAACGCTCCCCGCAGGTCGGGGAATTCTCCGCTGACCGTAGGGCTCAGTTAGAGGAGGTAGACCTCCTTGATCTGTGGCGACACATGCACCCCGCGGACAAGGACTACTCGTACTATTCCCACGCGCACAAGACATATGCGAGGCTGGACTACCTCTTAGTTACCTCCCCGGTGAGGGCGCTGACCTCAGGGTCGGAGATAGGTGTGATCTCCCTTTTGGACCATGCCCCAGTTGAGGCCACGTTGTGTATGCCTCCGGCGGTTCCTCGTCCCAGGACGTGGCGCCTCCGCGACACGCTGTTACATAGGAAAGAGGTAGTGGACCACATCGAGAAGGCGATTCGGGAATATCAATCCCATAATGATAACTCTGACACTAGCCGGGCCACGCAGTGGGCAGAGATGAAGGCGGTTATTCGAGGGGAATTTTTAGCGATCTCCTCGGCTGACAATAAGGAGCGGCAGGCCAAGAGAGATGAACTTACGGATCGGGTTCGAGAACTTGAGCAGATACATCGTAGGACGGGGGCTCCTAGGATTTGGAGGCAGCTCAAGGAAGTGAGGAAGCTCCTGGGGGTCCTAGATCTCGACCGGGCGGAGTATGCTGCACTGCGGCTGCGTCACACTTTTTATACTGGAGGGGACCGCTGTGGCAAACTGCTAGCCCACAGGCTCCGGGTGACACGTCAGAACCAACTGGTTAAGGAGATCTCCAACCAGGCGGGGACGGTGGAGACGGAGGACGCTCATATAGCGGCCGTCTTCCGCAGCTTTTACAAGGACCTTTATACAGGGGAGCCCCCGGACGAGATGGCTATGGCTGCTTACTTGGATTTGGTTGCACTGCCTTCTCTGGATCCTTTGCAGGCGGAACATTTAGATAGAGACATTCGGATAGAGGAGGTGGTTTCTGCTATTGCCAGACTTAAACATGGCAAAGCGCCTGGCCCGGATGGATACACCGCACTCTATTATAAAACATTTTGCACTACATTAGCCCCTGTGCTTACGCACCTCTTCAACTCCTTTGCTGACCCCGGAGCCATCCCACCTGATCTTCTCCGGACCTCTATCACGATTATCCCTAAGCCTGGTAAGGACCCGAAGCACTGTGGGTCTTACAGGCTGATCTCTCTTTTGAATATTGATTTGAAGTTGTATACTGGGATTTTGGCCGCCCGATTAGTTCTCCACTTGCCCGGTCTCATCGATCCTGACCAAGCGGGTTTTGTCCCAGGGAGACAGACAGTGGACAATACGAAACGGATTGTCCACCTTTTGGAGAAGGCCTCCCTGATCCCGGGAGAACGAATGATGCTGGTGGTGGACGCGGAGAAGGCATTTGACCGGGTGCACTGGCCTTATCTGGAGCAGGTTCTAGTGAAAGCGGGTATACTGGAAAAGTTCAGATCCATGATTCTTAACTGTTACAAACGGCCGTCAGCGGTGGTCCGCGTTAACGGGTTCGCCTCTGCGACCTTTGACATCGAACGCGGCACCAGGCAGGGTTGCCCGCTCTCGCCCCTGCTTTTTGCTCTTTATATGGATCCGTTCGCCCAACGGGTGCGTGTCAATCCAGCGGTAACCGGAATTCGGATGGGAGGTTTTACGCACACACTATCAGCCTTTACGCTGACGATGTCATCCTGTCCATTGATGGACCCAGGACGGCTCTTCCGGCATGTATAGAGGAGCTGAACTCCTTTGGCGCGGTCGCAGGGTTCAAAATGAATATGGGGAAGTCGGTGGCTTTAGATATCTCCCTCGAGCCGGCTACTAGAACCTATTTGCAACACAGGTTTCCCATGCTTTGGTCATCGGGGGCGGTGCCCTATCTGGGGATCCAGATTGCTCCTACTTTATCAGCTATGGTGTCGGCCAACTATCAGGCCCTAGGTGCAAACATTAGAGAGGAACTGGGCCGGTGGAACCGTGGAACCCTCTCCGGCTGGGCAGGATAGCTGCTATCAAAATGACGGTCTTGCCCCAGGTGCTTTACCTCTTTCGGGCCCTGCCGCTCCAACCGCCGGTCGGGTGGATCCCGCAACTGCAGGCAGACGTTTCGCGCTTTGTCTGGCAGGGAAAGAAGCCTAGAATGCGCAGAGCCCTCTCGCTGCTGGCCCCTGAAGCGGGCGGTTTAGGAATACCCGATTTCCGCAAGTACTTTCAGGCGGCGCAGTTACGTTATCTTGTGGAATGGAGTAGGTGGGAGTCCGATAAGCACTGGCTCTTCCAAGACCAGGCGGTGGCAGGGAGACCCTTGCAGGAGTTCCCTTTCCTGCGTTGTCCTCATCGGCCAAAGAACCTCTACGCCTCTTTATTACGAGGGTGCCCCTACGGGTGTGGGATGCTACTAACATTCCATACGGCCTCACCGCGTTCCCGTCACCGCTCACACCGCTGGTGGACAATCCAGACTTTACTCCGGGGATGGAGAGGGGAGCGTTCACACATTGGAGACAGGCGGGGTGTAGAGCCCTGTGTCACTTATATAGCCCTGAGGGGGTTGTCCCCTTCCTACAGCTCCGTCAGGAGTTTTCACTCCCGGAGATCGAACGACACCGCTATATGCAAGCTCGCCATTGGGCCCTTCAGCCGCAAGTGAGGGAGACAGCCGACCGGCTTTTTCTTCCTTATGAAAAGTGGCTCCTGTCACGGACATCGGACTCCAAATTGATTACAGATATTTACAAGCTGCTGCAACCACCTGCGACACACCTTTATCATCCTGGGAGGGACCGCTGGGAAAGGGAGTTGGGGAGGACACTGAGTCCTAAGGAATGGGAACACATATCTTATAGAGCGAGGCACTCAGCATACCACATGGGGCTCACTGATACATTGACCAAGGTCTCCGCCTATTGGTATTACACACCTGAACGAGTCCACGAGTTTGATCATAGCAAGGAGGACACGTGTTGGCGGGGGTGCGGGCACCGGGGTACACTCACAAGTATTCTATGGGATTGTCCATTCCAGGAGCCTTACTGGAAGGAAGTGTTGGATGAAATTGACTCTCACTTCAGCATTGAACTGCCACGCTTTCCTGCTTATACCTGTTGGGGTTTCCGAATGGACTGATGTACCCCCTCAGATCCCGTAGGGGCAGACAGATAGCGATAGCTCTAGACTCCGCAGTCCAAAACATTTTAATACACTGGCACACTGCTACGATACCTTCCATCACTGGTTGGCTCCATAGGCTGTGGCATGTGTTGGGTATGGAGAGAATGTCCCTCACGGTGGCGGGGGATGTAGGGCAGTTTCGGGAGCTCTGGCAACCGTTTCATTCCTTATTGCTTACGGAATTTAGGGAACTCACCTGCCCCAAGTACCTTCGCCTCCTGCGGCTTCCGAACCCAGTAGCGTCTGCCCAGTGAACTGTTACTAGACTTCTTCTCCCTGTGGAACGTGGCTTTGATGTATATTTTGGTTAGGGACTGTGCACTGGACGTGGGGTGGGGGTGGGGGGAGAGGGGGATTGGGCAAGGGGAGTTGGGATGTTGGGGTTTGGGGGGAAGGGCTGCAAGGGAAATGTCATTTCATGCTGTGACAACGCATGTCATATATCACTGTGAGGGTGTAGCCCATAAAGACGACATTTGCTAATGGTGTCCCTGAGATCTGGGCTTTTCCGCCCTGTTATATCGCTTTTTGGAGATATGTGTTTGTCCCAGTATGTTGTGCTGAATAAAATACTTTAAACATAAACCTGTCTCAGGGTTGCAATTGCAAATCTTGTCCCTTGAGGCGCTCAAGGACAGACAGGTTTAGAAGGACCTGAAGCTGCAGCTGGCCCAACTGGCTGCATCAGTGAGAAGATCTGAGGCTGAAAGGACTCTTGCAAGAGAAAAACGTGCCATGGAGACAGCTGAGACTGAGAGAGCCATGGAAGAAAGAAAGATCTTGCTGGCTCATGAACTGAATCTCAAGGATGTGGACTTGAAAGCTAGACAGCTGGCAGAGTCTAACAGACAGGGTGGCAGCAAAACTACTATGTACAGTGTGGACAAAGGGTCTTGGTGCCTGACTTCAAGGAGGGAGATGACATAGACAGGCGGTTTCAAGGATATGAAGTAGCTTGAGAGGTGAACAGGATCCCTGAGGCATATTGTCGGGATAACATATGGCAGGCTGATATATGGAGCCCCTGTGAGGGACACCCTACAGTCCCTAGAGAAGGAGGGCAGGCTGAGGTATCTCATGATGAAGGAGACCCTTGTTAAAAAGTATGGAATCACCCAAAAGAGTGCAGGTTGAGATTCAGGGGCAGTTGCAAACTCACCAGCCCTGAAAGGATTTTGTATGTATGTTTATAAGGCTCGAGAACAAAACAGTGCCTTCATCGTAAAGGGGTTCTTCATCACCAGCATGGATCGGAACTGATGCATCGAGACTTCAACGTCGGGGCTGTGCTCCATCCAAGGTACTTTTCCAGCAGACCTGTGTGAATCCTGCAGCTGGCCTGCCCTCCATCACGTTTGGCCTGAACTTTGGATTTGCCAAAGCCCAGTGCGGCCTCAAGTAAACCATTAGCACTATTGACTTCTAAGCACTACTTTTTGATTTCATCTTTAAAAATTCATAACTTCATAACATTGGATGTTTGTCATTTTGGTCTTGTTTTACTCATAATTTTTTTTTCAATTTTTATAAACGTGTATGGAGTATTTTTGTGAATTTTTCATTGTATTACTCTATGTGTGTGTTGCACAATTACTTTACACAGTGCCTCTTTAGATAAACCTGGCTGCTCTGTGGTAAAGCTACCAGAGGGTGCGCACAGGTTATCTTTTAGAGTGTATCTAGCTTACCCTTACTAGGATTGCGGTCCCAAATTGGACAGGGTGCATACCTCTTCCAACTAAATACCCAAATTCTGACAACCACATTTCTATAGGTTTGCATTTGATATTTAGAAAGACAAATAGTGCCGTATATTTTAATTCAAAATTCTCCCAAAATCTCATTTACGTCATAACCGATAATCAATCCAACCATTTACGTAACCAATTTGCCATGCCATGGACAGTGAAAATAGTAAGTGCTTGGCTGTTTAAAACTAAATAACAATCATTCTTGATATAAGAGAATCCAATGCAGAATTCATACATGAATTGAAATAACACTGAATTTGTAGGTGCTTAGAGAATCCCTGTATGGGGGATTCATAATTCTTCTTGAATATCCCTGCATTTAATAAAACCATTCTTATTTAATAGCTGTTAAACAACTTCAGACTTGACTTCATTATCTTGTGCAGGTATGTCAAATATTGAAACAACCACAGGGTTTCCCCAACGCAGCAACCATCAAGTTCCCTGGGAATCTCCTGCAAATTCATTAAATGTATCCATATTATTGCACTTATAAATGGTCCTATAACTAAATTAACATGGATCTATTTTTTATGAAAGTGTGCATGTTTACCAATTCCTTCACTTTTGGGACATTTTACTTTATTTTAATGCAGTTAAGTATTTTTTTTTAATTCCCAGCCATGTTAGTGTTAGTGGAGAAGTGTGGCTCACTGGTTAGAAGCGGCAGACCCTGAAGCAGAGATCAGGCCCGGGACCAGGGTTCAATTCCCGACGCGGCAGGGTCTTGGACTCAATGTCCGCGGACTCGATAATTCTCGCCTCGGTGCCTACTCTAATCATGGGTCCCACGCTGCAACTCTGGGCAATAGCTTGCTTAATCTCCGGCCCCAACAACACTGGGATGCCTGGCTTCACCTTGGGGGTGCCCAGGAGGGGCTTTTCACAGGGAGAGCCAGGAAGGGTTCCACAGCGTTATACAGCGCCGGGACCCCCCGTTGCTGGGGCAGCTGTGCGCTTTACAAGTATAATACATTTACATTTACATTTATGCAAGCCACAGAAATGACAATTACACTCCATCAGCTTGTCTCAGACCAATCTATCTGTGCTTTCACTCCATTTATATATTTATTTGTATTCCTTCCTGTAATGAAACCTTCCTGACAAAGCAAGGTCAAACTCTTGATTCAGCAGCAAATCTCTTTTCTAGTATACTAGCATAAATTCTCCTGTTAGTAATTAACAACGATACTGGCCTCTGAGTCCCAGTGTATTGGAGCTGTTCGTCCACTTTGTAGAACAATATTATGTTGATTTATCCAAAGTTTTAGGTTAATTCTCATGTAAATATTGCTGGAGCTCAACACATACACTAATGAGGCAGCATTGTATGCAAATGTTTGAAATTCTTCTGATTGAATTCCTTCAGGTGTTGTGGCCTTTTTAGGTCACCTAATGACTTAATGGACTTCCTGTAAGATACCAGGAGAACCTGCTTGCGACCTATTGTGCTGGTAATTTGGGAAAGCTGATTTGATTCCTGCGGGCGAGCATTTTGGAATAGTCTAGTATCAAAATGGACGTGTATAGTTCTTTACAAAAAGCATGATATAAGGCGCGCCTTCTCACTGACTCACTCTACAGTGCTTACAGCCAGCGAATACATTAACATTATTTTTTTATTATAATATCTTTTTTGATTTTATATTCTGCAAAACATCATGTTCATTCAGCAAGTTATGAACACTTCAGCTGGCAGACATTATGTGTGCACTGAAAGTTAGTGTGGTCAAATGCAAACAACTAGAATAATAGTGAGATGACAAATACAGTTTTCTATAAATAAAGGGTGCCCTAAAGCATATGCTTTGATAAGCAAGGGTGCCCTAAAGCATATGCTTTGATAAGCAATTGGGAAATCTGTCCCATTCCAAACGCAGTAGCAGCTATTACAACGATTATAATCAATAGCCCACTAACATTTTTATAAATTTTATAATGCTCTGCTCACGTGCCATAGCTGGTAATGATGCACTGATTTTGTCCCTTTTCATCTGGTTAGCTTAAGTGGAACACATTAATCTGAACTCTCTGATGTGCCTCCCACTTTAAAGTAACATTTCCCAGTTGGCTGCTAGACAGATGTGGGTTTTCCAAATCCACTGACATTCTTCACACACTTCTTTTCCTGTTCCCTTTCTGCCCATTTATTCTGCAAGTAAAGCTAGCAGTAATCTGCCTAAAAATCTTTTACATCTTTCCGAAATATTAGATCTAATTTTGATTTGTTATAAAAGTGGAGGAACTCCTGTATATTTGTTTTAATTGTTGACCATATTACTCATTGGTCAAAAAGGCTCTTTGTAGGGTCCCAGGGTGAAATGTTTGCTTACATTCAGTTTTTGAACTTTGCATAATCATCAGTACATGATTGTATACCGTTATCACATCAATTTCCATAATACTTATAGTGGATATTCCTGCAGATGTGTGCATTACATTTATTCTCGACTATTATCGGTGTTGCTGTGAAAAGAACCTGTATGCTCCATCACTCGGTTGGTGATCTCGCCCCAAATCTACCAAACCTTATAACCTCACCAAGGTTTCTATGGCTCTCTACGGTTTATTCATCTAAGAGCTGATGTGAGGTTTGGTGGAATCTTTAGTTCTGTCAAGTTTGAAGTTAAGGACACATACCTGTAATATGATTGACCTAGCACATAACGTATTGGAACAAGAGGAGAGAATCATCATTAGTGCTAGATAGTGCATGAAGGGGTAGAATCTCGACTTGTGAAAAGACCAGTGCAAGTGATCAATTGTCATTTGGGTCTGTTTTGACCAAATTTAGCTCTATATGTGTCTTAAATATAACAATCACGGTGCCTCTCACTGGCGCTCCTTGTGCTGAAAACGTCTCTACCAAGCATCTTTCTGGCATAGGCATTTCTATTTTTAAAGGCTGCATTTGTCTTATTTACACATTCCCCATGCAACTTCATTACCATTAACTTCATCAATAGCTTTTCTTTGAAATTGAGCTACCTAACAATTAAAAAGCCAGATATTCAGCCTTTTTCCTTTTTTCAACCCTTACCTCCTCGTTTGGGTCTTGCTTTGTAGAGGACCTTTTGCTAATGCCTGTCCTGCTCAACCATTTTCTGTGCCTCTGCAACCTCATGGATAGTGTAAAAGTCCTTCCAGTTACCCTCCATCATGGTTGTTGTCATATACCTAGGCAGATGTTCTTCCACTGGTCGAGAGAACAATCTTAATGATGTAATTCCAGTCCCCTAGTGGGGATTGGCCTCATCTTGGATGCAAGGCACATTCATCACGTTCATTGGATAATGTTAACAATGATGTTATCAATGATGTAATTTGAGATGCCATCAGTGATGTCATCAAAGGGGACCAGAGATCTATTATAGAGGAAACAAAATTTAGGAAGGAGAGGGAACCCTATCATTTTGAATTTTAGGGAGAGTAGGACTCCTGTTGTTCCTTGCTTATACAGCAGTCTTTCATTGCCTAAGTGTCGGGACATGCCTTTAGTAGCAGTGTGCTATATAAGAATCATTCATTCAGTCATTCATTCATTTATTCATTCAGTGATGCTGTTTAGCATGTCGTAAGTGATGTAATATGTGAGATTATAAGCAGTACATAGCAGGGTTATTGTTAGCTCACAGAACTATTCCGGATGAATTTCTGTAGTTTTTCAGATTTTAAACATTAATTTTAACTGATTTCAATGCCTAACTATAACTTTACTTTTGTGAGTGAGTAAGCAGCTGCATGAGTGTCTATACGTAAGTGTGCGGGTACATGAGTAGCTGTATGGGTTTATGAAAAGGTGTGTAAGTGGGTGTATGGGTGGCTAAATTGGTATGCGAGTTACTGTATAGTTGAGTGAGTAGGTGTATGGCTGTCTGTATCGCTGAGTAAGTGAGTGTGATATGTAAGGTGATAAGTAGTGTATTGCAGGGTCGTATGTTATAGTTAGCTCAGGTAACTGTAACTGCTAAATTTCATTGGTTTTGTTTGAGTGAAATGAGAGCCTAACTATAACATCCATGTAACCTTTGGCTTTTCAGTGGCAACAGGAATGACACGAGTAAGAGTATTTCCTAACTTTACCATCTAGTAACCTTTGTTTTTTTCAGGGAATTTCTAAGGTTTTTCTAAACTGTTTTCCATAGATGTAACCTGCAATGTTTCACAGTAGATGTGTGAACGCCTATGTAGGAGTGTTAGTGGGCATATGAGTGTGTGTGTGGGGGTCTCTAAGTGGGAGCGGGAGTGTCTTAGTGGGTATCCAAAGTTGTCTATGAGTGCATGGGTGGGTCTGTGAGTGACAATGTGAATGCTTCTGTGAGTTTGTCACTGTCTATGCCAGAGACTGTGTGTCTGTGAGTGGCTGTGCGAGTTCTGCCTTGGATGTTTGGGTGGGTATGTTAGTGAGTTTATGGTTGTAGATATGGGTGTCTAAGTGGTGCTATTCATGTTGTGGATTTCCTTACTTAGTATATTTAAAGAACATAACCATAGTCTCTGCCCTTACAAGGAGATGTAATTATAGAATTCATTCATCATACTGACTGAAGGATAACCTGCTGCAACCCATAATCTGAGTGGAGAACCCTTACTCGTGTCATTCCTGTTGCCTCTGAACCGGAGCCTGTTAGTTTTCTGATCTGTAGTATTCTCTCGACACCGGCTGTGCAGCTCACCCCCCGCTGCCGCTTACAACATCCTATAGCGGTCGCCGAGTGGGGGCGAGCACCTGGAGGCTGCGAACTACACCTCCCAGCAGCCTCCTTGTCCCGGAAGTGCCTCACCTGGGAAGCGCACCAGGAGGTGCTTAAGAACAAGCGTCACTCCCGGGTGAGCAGGATAACCTGCTGCAACCCATAATCTGAGTGGAGAACCCTTACTCGTGTCATTCCTGTTGCCTCTGAACCGGAGCCATTCTCTCGACACCGGCTGTGCAGCTCACCCCACGCCGCCGCTTACAACATCCTATAGCGGCCGCCGAGTGGGGGCGAGCACCTGGAGGCTGCGAACTACACCTCCCAGCAGCCTCCTTGTCCGGAAGTGCCTCACCCGGGAAGCGCGCCAGGAGGCGCTTAAGAACAAGCGTCACTCCCCGCCTCGCGGGACGCGCGCGGGCGGAGCCGGGCTAAGCCCGGGCAAAGGGCGGGCCCTCTTAGGCCTTCAGAGGCCTGAGGAGACTGGACCTGGCTAGACCCCCTGGCCGAGTGACTTCACACCCCTACTGTTTCTGAGTAAGTTGCTCCATATATCCTTCTGTCCGGCAATCATTTGTTAAAATATTGCTATGTCCACCATCGTGTCGAGCCCGGATATTGCTTTGTCTGAAAGAGCTGGGGGTTTGTTGAATGGAACCTTGGACAATTATTTTATCAAAACTCTTGCCGAAGGCTCTAAAGAACAATCCTTAGCAGAACGGCGGACTGAGCGCCGCCGCTCGATTGAAAGTATCAAGAATAGGACTTTGACAGAGCCTTCCCCTGCCGTTAATTCTAATAATGAGCTCTGCTCTGATACTATTAATGATATTTCAACTATGGACAGTGTGCCCCTTTTGCTTAGACAATGTTTGGCACCCTCTATCTGTCCCAATCAAACTGGTGTTGGTATCTCACCTCATAACTCTACTAGTACACCCAGTGCATCTAAGGTGATGATTACACCAACACCCATGCCTGGTAAGATAGTACGAGGTAAGATCAAGAGGACCATGCAACACAAAATCTATGGCCCACCACCAACCAAAAAGAGACGAAAGAGGGTGGAACTATCCAAACAAAAGCTGAGTCATTCCGATTTTAGGAAGAAGCTTAAGCCCACTAGTACCAATGTCACGGGTATCACAGCTGTCATGGACGAAGTAGGAACAGCGACAGCTCCTTCACCATTGCCATAATCTCTACATCCAGACAGAGAGGCTAACATCGAACATGCCCAACTGGTCGATGGGTCACAACTAGCTCACACTAGTGACCTATTGGATAGTATCGAACTTATAATGAGAAGCTATACACTAGCAATAGTAGAAAGACTAAAAAGTATGGAGGATAGATTAGGGAAAATAGAGGCAGACTTGGGAAGAAAGGGAAATCCCATCAGGATAGTCGAAAATAAAGAGTTAACAACTGTACCAATCCCCTCTCAAGCCACTACATCCGCCCATAATCCTCTATCAGAAGTCACTAAAGTAGTATCTTCTACCACCATCTCACTCACTAATACGATACCAGCTGCACCATCTGCCACTAACCATCCATCTAGTAGGACAACACCTGCACCCAAACACCCCCACAATTCAAATATAAATCAGCCCAAAGTACCTATAACAAAGCCGATAACAAAACCCAACTACATCCCCGCCATCCCTGTTAACAAGCCTTCAAGGGACATGGGTATTCCATCAATTGGGCTATCGAGAATGGAGGAGGAAGGTTCTAGGCACTCCAGGGGGGTACAAAGCAGGAGACCACCAACAGAACTTCCACCGGAAGCTGTACCATATGTGGTGGTTCTCACCGGGGTACCAGAGTTGTCTGAGAATAAGCAGGAAGGTTTTTACCAACTGAAGAATAAGATAATGCATTGGCTGACCTCATACAGACCAATTGCAAGCAACATCAATGGCGAAATAGTTCATGTTCGCCGCCTTCAGTGGTTAGGTGGAAGACCTAAGGATATCGGGGGAGATGTGGTTGTAGTTAACTTTAGGGACCAAAATGCAGTTCAATACATATTAAACGGGCCACAGGGCAATGCCAACAACTGTATCACCCCCGCCGTCTAACATATTTCTACCCGAGATCTGTAGTATTCTCATCTCAAACAACACATAGTCATGCTTTCTCCACCATGCTTTCTCCACCAATCACTTTCTAAATATGGAGAACATTAGGAATCCTGCTTATATGTATCACCCAGTACCAGCTCCTGACACACCTGTGTGGAACACCATACCCCCCAGATTTAATACAACTGCACATAGAAAAATGGACTATCTCATGCCATTCACGCCACTGGAGACAATAAACAGGTACAACATATTTAGTGGTCTGGATGAATGCGATTGAAGACTACAGAACACAGGGGAAGGGAGTGGAGGTGCAATTATTCCTAGTTCAGATGGACTCGAGGTGGATGAAGGAAAAGGAGTTCCCAGGGTAGATATTTTAACTATAGCAACCTGTCCATTAGAGGAAGTGTTAAATTTAGCCCACTACCCCTGGCACGAACCTGGAATCCCTGACCCGAAAAACGACCCCAATAGAGTGGGAGAAGTAGTGAATGTCACACCCAACTATTGTATAGAAAATGACAATCAGTCTAGCTGTTTAGTCGAGAAAACAATGCATGATTTAACTAACTTCGCTGTCAGTATTAGGGAAACAGAGATCGTTATACCCAATTTCTGTACAGGTAATGTCAATTCAATTAGCAGTCTGGTTGAGGAAAGAGAAATAGTGACAGAGGGATCGCAGGATAATAGCCAGAACCAGCTGGGGCATAATGCTCTCCATGGGGAAGCTCGCTTGTGGGGCAATAAGGTCCACAATGTATTACAGACACACACGGGGGTCAGTTCCTGGCATCCTGGAATGTGGCAGGCCTTAAGAATAAGATGGCTTCCAAGGATTGGGCTATCTTTATTGATAATTATATGAGAGTCACTATGCAGGAAACCTGGGCAGTTGAACCACAATATACACCAGGGTATCTTCATTTAGCGATAGCGGCAACCCATTCTAGTAAAGGAAGACCAATGGGCGGCCTGACCACATGGGTCAAGCAGGATGATAGATACACACAACCCAACTTATAACCAATTCCAAGGACATATTGGTGGTTAAGTTAAAATCCCCCATTTTCGGTGAATTAATTATCTTTAATGTATATGCCAGGGGGAAACCAGGGGGGAAAACATCAGAGGTAGTTGAGGCACTGGGACACTATGTCAGAACCTGGAGGGGAGGTGCTAATGTATTAATATGTGGAGATTTTAACTGCTCCTTCGAGCCCCTGGATCACAGTGACCTAGAGCTCACTGAGGTTGAAGACACTTGCTGGCAAATTCCCCCATTAAAAATACCCCCAATAAGAAGGTGGACCCAAGCAGCCCTTCAACTCAAGACTTTTAGTCTTGAATGTGGGCTTAGAGCAGCAAACGGGAGAACGCAAGGGGAAAAGCAGGGCAATCCAACATTTATTAATGGCTTGAGTACAAGCAGAATTGATTATATATTAGTGAATCTCAAATTTTGGTCCTCCGTCTGTGACATGACTATAAATTCAACGAATAGAGAGCGATCACAACCCGCTCAGCCTTGAGATACTGCTCTTTAAGGGACAAGGAACATCGAAAGACGATATAGTAGATGATATTGTCATGACAAATGATACAAGGCGTTTAAGATGGGCCGAGTGTCTGGGTAATCCCCATTCTATTAATGAAATGGATGTTTTGGTTGAAGAAGCAATCGCAGAAAAACAGGGTCAGGTATCCTATGAAGATTACGACAACAGGGTAGTCCATATTCACTCGACCCTTTTTCTTAAACTTGGCAAATTATTTAGTATTCAAAAGAAGAACCCTTCTGGCAAAGGAAGATGGAAACCCGAGTAATGGTATGATAAAAATAGCAGGTCAGCATACAAATCCTTTGCGCTAGCAGTGCGATCTACTGATAGGGAAGTCATACAGGGCGCTAGGAAACATTATAAAAGGACGCAACACGTTGCAAAAAAAGCCTGGGACAATAAATATTGGGATGAGCTATACGAAGCAAGTAAGTCCAGAGATATGACGGGCTTTTGGCACCTTGTGACGTGGGGCAAGGGGAATCAAAAACCACAGCCCGAAAACCACGTCCCTCCAGAACGCTGGATAATGTATTTTAAGGCCCAGTTTGCTAACGTAAACAGCGCACCTATAACTGCTCTGGACTTTATCAGCTGTTCCATTGCTACAAGCCCACTAGTGTTTACAAGGAAAGACGTCGAATATGCCCTCAACTTAATACCTAAAGGCAGAGCCCCAGGCCTAGACAAAATTCCAGCAGATCTTTTTTTATATAATAAAGAAGTCTGGGTCCCGTACATAGAATTGTTGGCAAATGCCATTGCGAGAGGCACTGCCTTGCCGGACACATGGCGAGGAGCTGAAATCATACCTATTTTTAAAAGGGGGGACCGCGCAGATCCAGCTAACTATAGGCCGATTAGCCTAATAGCTTGTATTCAAAAGGTTGTGGCTAGGATGATACTTCTCAGGATCCAGAACTGGATAGAGGAATCGGGGGTCATGTCTACTTTACAGACTGACTTCCGACCCTCTACCAGCACAGTTGACCAAGGTTTTAGGTTTTCCACAATATACTGGAAATGGGTGATCCTAGGGGGTGGTACACTCTATGCAGCCTTTGTCGACCTGAAGGCTGCATTTGACCTTGTCCCACGAGACAGGTTGTGGCGAGCACTCCATGAACAAGGCATTCCTCCTGAACTGCTCGTAGTTTTGTTTAAATTTCATGATAACAACTACGCGCAGGTGAGATGGGGTAACCAGGGTCAGGTGACCGATAGATTTCCGACAGCAAGAGGTGTCCGACAAGGATGTGTATTGGCACCCACATTATTTACTCTATATATTAACCGGGTCATAGATTATTATAGGGACTCCTACACAGATGCACCTAACCAGAACGGTATCTCGGTCCCCCTGTTAATGTTTGCCGATGACACCCTTTTAATATCTAAAAAACTCAGGAAGGGCTACAGAAAGCAATCGGCTGTTTTGAAAAATTCTGCAACGACTATGGCCTATCTGTTAATGTATCAAAGACAAAATTCATGGTAATGCATAAGCATAGGAACATAAGGGGCAGGGTTTTCATGAACGGGGAACTCTTAGAACAGACGGACAGCTTTAGTTACCTGGGCATAACACTAGGCTCCAGGCTTCAGTGGAAGCCACACATGTCATACTTAACTTCCAAGCACGCACAGTTGGCTGGTGTTCTATTAAGAGAGTTTAAGTCCTCAGCTACCAAACCAATGGCCCTGGTACTTAAAATTTATGACACTAAAGTGAGATCTTCCATGTTGTATGGAGCAGAATTGTGGGGGGTTTCTGATATAACGGGCTTAAAAAATGCACATAAAAAATTTCTCCGCTGTATAACAGGGCTCCCACATTCAACACCACTTGTACCATTACGCTTGGATTTGGGGAGTCATAGCATACAGGACATTTGTAGGTTTAGACCAATTGCATACTGGAGGAGATTGTGGGTGACGCCTGAACTCTCTCATTATGCGTTAGCACTCTTGGAAACGGGAAATATGGACTCTGGGGGTACAATTCTATGGTTCAGGAAGGTTAAAACCCTACTTAAGGCCTTAGGTATGGGGGATCATTGGGAAAATCCTCAGGAGAGCATCTTCCCTTCAAAACAAAAGTTAAAAGAAGCCTACTGGGCACTGATATCCCAAGAGGAGTTTCAGTCACATACTGCTCCATCGTTTACTAAGGCTT
Organism: Lissotriton vulgaris; assembly: GCF_964263255.1. NCBI lineage: Eukaryota > Metazoa > Chordata > Amphibia > Caudata > Salamandridae > Lissotriton > Lissotriton vulgaris. The sequence goes on from NC_141691.1 coordinate 1,438,033,785, forward strand.
TTTTGGAGCTGAACCATACTCCCTCGTACGAGAGGTATTGGGATCTCATTACAACGCCATATGATAGGAAACTGTTTCATCAGTTCAGGGTAGGAACCCTCCCACTTAACACGGTTACTTGCAAATGGACAACCAGCAAAAATGACCACATGTGCCCTTTCTGTATAACACACTCGGAAAGTATAGCTCATGTCCTGTTTGCATGCCCAGAGTACAAAGTTCCTCGCCACAAATGGATTAGGTCGATCTGTATCCAAAAGGGGATTCAGACTGGGACAGTAGCATTGAGGATACTTCAAACCGACTGTTCTGACACTATGGTCATTGCGCTCGCAAATTTTTTTAAATGGATGTGGACAATCCGAAGTGGTAAACTGAAAGCATTGCAGCCCCTATAAATGTACTGTGGTATATTTGTGGAATATCAATTTTATCAAATTTTAAATGTTTTTTACCAAAATATAGTATTTATTTATTTTTTAACTGGTCGAGTTGGAATACCATGTTCGTGGTAATCCTAATTTGAAGATCTTATGATGTACTTCCCTGTCAATATCAAAAAGAATGTAATATTAATGAAATGTGATTTTTAATATGTTAATGTGTGTCTTTTATGACTAAAAGTCGAAATAAAGACTAATTTGACTTGACTGAAGTTCAGATTTTAATCCAATATATTTATGATGCATTCACTTCTGCCAAGGATTTCAGATCTATTTTTCAGTATGGATTTTTAGAGGGAATGTTTTTGGACTCTATTCGCCCAGCCTAAGAAGATAGAATTGTTTCCATGGGGAGTAAGAGGGTGTGTGAGTTGCTGTATTGCTGGGTGAGTGAGTACTTGTGTAAGTAGCTGTGTGCTGTATGTGTGAGTGAGTGGGTGTGTGAGTGGTAGTATGAGTATGTGAGAGGATAGGTGTGAAGGTATATGGGTGAGTGAGTAGGTCTGTTAGTGGCTGTATGGGTGAGTTAGTGCATGTGTGAGTTGCCATATGGGAGAGTGCGTGGTTCTGTGAGTGGGTGTATGAATGAGTGAGTCAGTGAAAATATAGTTTATGGGTGAATGAGTGTGTGTATTAGTGACTGTATGGACGAGGGAGTTATTGTTTTAGTGGCTATATGGGTGAGCCACTGCATGTATGTGTGGTCTATGACTGAGGAAATGCCTATGTGTGTGGGTGTATGGGTGAGTTAGTATCTGTATCAGTGGCTGTATGGGTGTTTGAGTAGATATATAAGTGGCTGAATCAGTCAATAAGTGGCTGTGTGACTGGTTGCATTGGTGAGTGTCTTGGTGTGCCAGTGGGTGTATATGTGAGTGGGTATAAGACTGACTGTGTATGTGAGTGAGTAAGTACATGAAGGGCTGCTTCAGTGACTGAGAGGGTGTGTGAATAGAGTATGGATGAGTCAATGGGTGTGTCAGTTGCTGTTTCTGTGAATTAGTGGTGTGTGATCTCATCTATGTGTAAAATAGTAGGTATGTGAGTGGCTGTATGGGTGAGTGACTGTGTGAGAGGCCGTGTGGGTAATTGTCCAAAGTTCTCTGTCATGTGACATAAATTTATAAGACTTATCCTAGCTTGACAGGATTTTTATATCTCCAGCTATTGGCCACTCCTAAACTGTGCTGTTTTGTTTCCCATTTTCCTTCTGGAGATTTACATGCATTACACTACTATTGCACTTTGTTCAAGGATTGTATGCACAGAGGTTAATGTGATTGTATGTATATATTTTATGCATCGTTTTGAGAGTTATATATTTTAAGTCTGTTTGCTTTATAATTGAATACATTTTTCACTTTACACTTGTATGATTGTCACTAAAAATCAAATACAAGTTTAATGAATGAATAAATGACTTTTTGTGTAAATGCCTGCATGAATAAGTGCCATAATGATTGTATGGGTTGTTGTGTAACAGGTTGTAAATGTGCTGTGTTATATTAAAAGTTTTAAGTTTAAAACAGAGAAATCAAATAAATGGTAAGCTGTGTCAAGCACACTTTATATTTAAAAACACTCTCTATGGATACATCTAAGCAATATGTCTGTGGTAGAAAGTTTGTTTGGAGACATCTAAGGATGTTCAAATGCCGTCGCTATTGAAAACGAGAAAGGACATAAAGATATGTTAGTATCTAATCTTGAAAATTACAGAAGTATAACAATATATATTACTTATACTGTAGTGGTGTATTAGAATGTAATAAAATATAGTTTTCCCTTTTTTACTATTTTCAGCTTTCATACTTCTTCACCATAAATGGGGGTTTGAGTAAAGCATCATCCTTGAACAGTGGAAAAAAAAAACAATCAATGGATTGTAAATGAAGTCCCACATCTTCAAAGTGCATCACTATAAATAAGTGACACAATGCAATAAACTCACTACAAATAATAAATCAATTGGTTTTTCTGCAGGTAATATAAACCTATGTTAAAAATATTTCTTGAATTATTATATCTTGTACAATATTACAAATAAATATAAAGTACTCTTAAATGCTGATGATCCATGTAGAGAACATCACATAGTGTAGTTTCATTTCTACAAATAGTACTTAGAAGCTTGGTTGATAATACAAGAGGGGTATTTTCTTTTTTCAAAGCCAGTTTTTGCTTTCAACTTAAGGCTACTGTAATTGGATTATGTCATTCAGTTCAATATTTAATTAGACAGTGTAGTCTTTAGATGTGATATTAATTCCTTTGTGGAAGATGAAAGGATGGTTGAATTTTGAAGAAGTTTTTAAAGATATTACACCCAATGGGCCGAATAATGTCTAAAAGACTGATGAACCATTGTATCCAGAATTTCTTCTTATAACTTTGGTTGAAGAAAGAAAAGATTAGAGTTTGGTAGTTTGAAAGGAAGTTTTGTTTAGAATTTTAGGTTAATGTCATTGCATTCTGTCCATCCAGTTTCACTCTTTAAATAGACAGTTTAGTGTCCAGAGATTCTATTTCTTCCTTCGTGTATGACGATAGCTGAAGTAGTAAAAAGTCTTCCTGAAATTGATATTTGTCTAGCTTTGAAGTTTGTAATTTGAGTTTTCAATTTGGAACCATCTGCTTTGCATCATTGTATCATTCCTATGAGGTATTTTCCAGTTCTTGTTAGGAATAACATAGAGATAACATCTGATCTGCAGTTTGGGCAGGTGATATTTTCATAATCATTCTTCAACAGTTTGTCAAATGGCATTTGAAATCCGGTAATGTTAAATAGAGAAAACACTCAGAACGTATTTGAGTAGTAGAAGAATAATCACAATCACCACAGTCTTGGTTCCATGTGTAACTCAGTTTGAATAAATCACCAATGTTTACATTTTCTTCTTCTAAAACACCAGCATGACAATTATAAATGTGCATCTTGCTGGCTGTTGAGAGAAAACATTACTGATCCACAGCCTATAATCTAAAAGGTCTTGAATACCTGAAGCAGAATCGGTCACAGTTCAGCCACTCAGTAAATATTTGGAGCAAGTTGTGGTAAATGAAACAGTAAATTGAGAACAACATTTGGATAGCAGTTGACACCTGAGCTGTTTTCCAACTGGTGACCTACAATATCATCATCATTTTGTAGTTTTCTCTTTTTAACAGCTTTTAGATTGTCCTTGTGTCCTTTCCTTTGTTCAGCATCTGTACACACTTTTGTAATTTTCCATTTTGGACAGATAATCCACTTCTCATAAACAGGATATTGACCTAAACGAGGAGTTTATGCACTTTTTAACTGAGTGTACACTCTTACACAGTTTGCATCAGCACTGACTTTCTTATCATCAAAATCAATCAAAAACAAACTGGACAATGTTCTAACGCACGACAATGCTACACATGACATTCTTTCATTAAATACAGTACTTCCAATATTAACAAAAGCTGCATTTACACTTAAACCTTATGATTTATGGACAGTTACAGCAGATTCTAGACAGAGTGGGAACTGTAACTGCTGCACATTTAAGTCTTTTACTGTCAAAAAACATACAACATAATAGGGAATTTGCTTCATGACATCAATCTGATCAAATTTGATGGCCAAAGTATTCAACATCATCTGTATTTGGGAAGTAATAAAAATCAATTGCTTTACCAATTGTACCATTTACTAACCCCCTCTTCAACATTTACATTTCAGTATAAAATTGCTCAGCAGTTTTTCTCAGGAGTGAACACTTTTCAAATCCTGTGGTTTTGGATGCAGACTTCTCCATAGCATTCAATTGTGTTTGGAGTTCATCTGTGAGTAGTATTGTGACTCCCTGATGTTCAATTTCATCAGTAGCTGTAATTTCCAAAATATCTTCTTATTCCAGTTGTAGTAAGTGTTCATTAAAATTGGAGCACTTAAGAAGTGCTGGCATTAAATAAACTATAGATATCTGTGCTTCAATGAAATTGTACATTTATTTAGCTGCTGTAATGTTAATTGGAAATAGCTTCTTGATAAGGCGAGTTTCCAAAGCATGAAAGCATGTTCCCCCTTTTCTGTCAGTACTCCTACTCTAATGTCCTTCAGTATATCTGCATAATCCATGTCAGATGCTTTACACATATTTTTCCCTAGTTTCTTGTATTCGAAATTGCAACCAAATATTTGCTTTGGCAATACCCCCAGAGAATTTCTTGTTTCACTATGCACAATTGTTTTGCAAACAGGATGTCCATTTATGGGAGTGAGTTGTAGTAGAGCACCAAATACAATTATATGCTTTCCTCCAATGAGGACACTGTGGTATGTTCTTAAAATCTGCTGCATTTTTAAGTGTATGAAAGAAAGTGTTAAGTTGGATACCATGCTGACCTCATCAATGATGAAAAGATTCAGGGGCATATTATCAAGAAAGGGCGTTATATTATCGCCGCTTTTATCGGCAGGAAACTGCTGATGAAGCAGCGATAATGGGCTTGATAATATGCTCTATGGAATTCCAATCGAACCTCATGTTAGATGTCTTCACATCTAACATGGGCTTCGATTGGAATTCATAGAGCATATTATCAAGCCCATTATCGCCGCTTAAAAGCGGCGATAATGTAACGCCTTTTCTTGATATAATGCCCCATAGTTTATTCAACATTCTTGATACCTCATGGCATTGTTCCCTGGATACTTTCTGGTATTCCAGTTTATTGACATGTTCAACTGGTAGCATTAGTAGGTGATTTGGTGTAATCCATTCAATGTTATGTGCAGCTAAACCTGTTGGTGCTGTTACTATACATGACAAATATGATTCTGTAGTCTTCTGTAGATAACCAGTGAGATCTTTAAATAGGAAGTTTATGCAGTGCCAGCTTGACCACTGAACAATCAAACTGTTTCCTCTCAATGGAAAAATCCATGCTCTTTTTTATGTTTAACTTCATTGTGAGTTTCTTTTGGTTAATTTTTCAGTTGTTCTACTAATGGGCCTAAACCGATCTCGCTTAGAAGGTCCCCAAACGTGATTAGGCTTTAAAAAGTACAAGCCGTATGCGTGTTCTCCGCCCGACTCGTACAGCTGTACACGCGAGCAAGTACGATGCGAGAAATGCAAAATTGCCGACCGAATCACTTCCGGGTGTGAACCGCTCAGTAAGCCTCGTCCGTAAGCAAACTGTGACGTTCAATGGAGGTGAATTCCAACCGAGCCAGTAAAATGCATGCGTCGGACAGCTCGAAAAACGTCCGGGAAGCTTCCTTTGGGGGTCCGCATTGGACCCCCCCATCACCCGCAGTCTTAGGACTAAGACACAGGGGGAGACCCAAGGGTCTCCCCAACACAGGCATGTACGGTGTGGATGGCAATGACGTGTACCCACTGTTGGGGGTGTCCTTGTGCGAGACGTATCCATTCAGTCAATGGGAGCCCATGTACGCGTTGTACAACGGGCTCCCATTGACTTCTGTAGGAGTCTGACCAAACGGAGTCCAGCAGCATGCCTCTCGTACTCGTTCGGTTGGACTGCAGGAGTCTGGCTCGGTCGAATAACACTCCGGATCCAGCTCGGTAGGAGAGCTTTCCGACCCGATCAGAATCGGCACCTAGGGGTCCATTAGGATGACGGGCGGATTGGGACTGCCCGCCATAAGGGTGGGGGTCCCGTGGGGGCATTAGGATGTGCCCACCACAGTGGTGGGCACATTCTGCATTTCTAGCATTGTGGCGGGCGGTGCTCTCAGCACCGCCCCCCCACAATGCTAGAAATGCATTTCAACATTTGCATAAACAAAGCCTTTGTTTATGCAAATGTGGGGGGGGTACCACAGGTACCCCCCGTGTGCAGCCCCCACCCCTCCTTCACTCTGGGGGCCTGCAGGGGACCCCAAGTGTGAAGACCGCATGCCTTTACGTGGCGGCATTGCCGCCACGGAAAGGCATGACTGACAGGCCATACTAATATGTCTGGCGTTGTCTATGAGACACTGCCACCATATTAAACATTTTCGCCCCGTCCGCAAGGCGACCGGGGCGAAAAAGCGGCGGACGGTCTTTCCGTCCGCCGCGGTCCCCCCACCATAATAATATGGCGGGGGGAATTCGGGAATGAATGTCGGGCGGATTGCCTCCGCCAGGCCGGCGGTGGCTACCATCAGCCTGGCGGAGGCAATCCGCCTGACATCGTAATGGGTCCCCTTAGTGTTCAAAATCCACAGTTTCCTCTCTTGCTTTCTGCATTGCAGTCTCTACTTCATTCATAGCTATAGCTGTTTCAGTTGAATAATTAGTTCTCAAAGAGGATCTTGAACCGTTGGTGCAAAACTTAGCTGCTTTGTGAACACTCCTTGGCTATCTCAGCAACAATGGTTTCTTCATGTTCAATCTCATCTTTCAAAATCTGCAAGCAGTTTGGAAAGACTGACCACTCAATGCTTTCTTTCACAGCATTGAAAGAGTCTTGTAACACTTATAGTGTCCAAGTAAATCTGACTCAGCTGGTTGAAGGACTGGCTTTTTCTAAGACCCAGCAGTGCCAGGGATAACACCTAAAACCTTCGTGGGTAACCTGTTCCGGCGTACAAATGACAGAGACACGGGACACTTCCTTCGGCGTCAAAGATTCGAGGTTTATTACTGCAGGGAACACAGAAGTCACAAGAAGTACAACACGTGTAGGTTCGAGGAGACTGCTTCGAATTGTATCTGTGGATCGCTCCTTTTATACAGCTTTTAGTCATAGGATAACATGGTGAACGAAAGATTACAACCTGGTTCCCACAGTAAATATCATAGGGGGTCGCTTTCATGTATTCAGGGCCCGGAACATAATTACAGTAGCATTTGGCAATTCCCAACTGTAAAAGTACATCTTCCCACCATTAGTACATTCCGTTCAGCTGTAAACGAATCAAGGAAGAGACAGAAACAGGTGCAGAGGAAGACGAGGATAGCGAACAGATCGAAAAGGGTGTAAAAGGGGTGGTATCAGGAAACTCGATTTGCAGGGATCAAAGGAGACGTGCCTCATGAATGCACAACTAAGACAATAGACCGACACGGCAAGATGAGCCTCGAGCGGGGCCATCTGCTTTACAGTAACATCCCCCTCATCATAAAGACATCCTCAAAAGAACACGTGTCTTCCGTAAGAGTTTGGGAATCCCAGGGTCACGAAGCGGACAGCGTCCGTTCGCTGGCTACTTGAGGGCAAGAAACAAAATGGATGCCGTATCTAAGATGGAACCCGTGGGTTCAGATAAAGAAACCCACGAAACAAACGAACGGTTTAGGCTAGCCCAGCGAGACCGCGTACACCCACCAAACTCGTCATTTGCGGTTCAATGATACCAGACTCGACCATATTCGTGCGAGTCGAAAACACCACTTACGATTGTCACGGTACCTCAGACGCTCCTTTTGCCCTCATGTAGGCAAGCACTAGTCGGAATCAGAATCGATCTCGATATTCATCAGACCATCCAGATGCTGTTGCAACATAATTCTATCCATTAGTGTTCCTTTGGTAACAGGCGGCCGCCTTATACACGTCGTAGCACAGAGGCCACATAAGGCAGGACCACACTGCACACAAAGACAACACGTGAACAGGAATGCTACAACAGCCCCATTGATCATCAGAATCTTCCAACCCCAAGTCGACATTAGGCCCCAAAACCACCCTAGTAGCGTCCAATCCCCTACGTCCACGTGTATGGACTCGGAGATCTTATGCAACTTCGAGATGGCTTGATAGACAGTCGGAGCGTTGTCTGGAATGAAAATACAACAACTCAAATGGATCACCTTACAAACTCCACCTCGGTCTGCTAAGACAACGTCTAAAACCATACGATTTTGTAATGTCATAAGCCTATCCGCCTGAAGCTCTGCTGTGATGTTGCCAAGGGCACTTGCAGTGATATTAGCCGTCGACTCCACCACTCGAGTCAGCTGTCTCAGGTTCCTACTATTGATCATAGGTCCCCAAAACGGCAAGAAACCCTTGAAAAAGTCTCCTGCTTCTTGACCGGCAGTGTCCTCTTTGCTAATCATGCCTCTCACAACTCTGATCTTGTGATAATCTGAGGCAACCGTAAAAGTCGGCGGCAACAAATTTGCAATATAACAGGTGCCCGTGAAGTCAAGGGGCAACCATGTATATGCACGGTCGTAACAGACAAAATACGTACCCTTGGCGGTCAGGAGAACAGGGGAAGAGAGCATTGGTAAAACATACGTTTCAGTGCAAGCACTCTCCCCGAGGTGAGCTCTCGGGCTTCGGCCACGACCTTTCAAACAGAAATTACCAAGGTGGGGTACGATCCATATTGGAGATGAACCTCAGGAGAGCATCTTCCCTTCAAAACAAAAGTTAAAAGAAGCCTACTGGGCACTGATATCCCAAGAGTAATTTCAGTCACATACTGCTCCATCGTTTACTAAGGCTTTTTTGGAGCTGAAACATACTCCCTCGTACGAGAGGTATTGGGATCTCATTACAACGCCATATGATAGGAAACTGTTTCATCAGTTCAGGGTAGGAACCCTCCCACTTAACACGGTTACTTGCAAATGGACAACCAGCAAAAATGACCACATGTGCCCTTTCTGTATAACACACTCGGAAAGTATAGCTCATGTCCTGTTTGCATGCCCAGAGTACAAAGTTCCTCGCCACAAATGGATTAGGTCGATCTGTATCCAAAAGGGGATTCAGACTGGGACAGTAGCATTGAGGATACTTCAAACTGACTGTTCTGACACTATGGTCATTGCGCTCGCAAAATTTTTTAAATGGATGTGGACAATCCGAAGTGGTAAACTGAAAGCATTGCAGCCCCTATAAATGTACTGTGGTATATTTGTGGAATATCAATTTTATCAAATTTTAAATGTTTTTTACCAAAATATAGTATTTATTTATTTTTTAACTGGTCGAGTTGGAATACCATGTTCGTGGTAATCCTAATTTGAAGATCTTATGATGTACTTCCCTGTCAATATCAAAAAGAATGTAATATTAATGAAATGTGATTTTTAATATGTTAATGTGTGTCTTTTATGACTAAAAGTCGAAATAAAGACTAATTTGACTTGACTGAAGTTCAGATTTTAATCCAATATATTTATGATGCATTCACTTCTGCCAAGGATTTCAGATCTATTTTTCAGTATGGATTTTTAGAGGGAATGTTTTTGGACTCTATTCGCCCAGCCTAAGAAGATAGAATTGTTTCCATGGGTGAGTAAGAGGGTGTGTGAGTTGCTGTATTGCTGGGTGAGTGAGTACTTGTGTAAGTAGCTGTGTGCTGTATGTGTGAGTGAGTGGGTGTGTGAGTGGTAGTATGAGTATGTGAGAGGATAGGTGTGAAGGTATATGGGTGAGTGAGTAGGTCTGTTAGTGGCTGTATGGGTGAGTTAGTGCATGTGTGAGTTGCCATATGGGAGAGTGCGTGGTTCTGTGAGTGGGTGTATGAATGAGTGAGTCAGTGAAAATATAGTTTATGGGTGAATGAGTGTGTGTATTAGTGACTGTATGGACGAGGGAGTTATTGTTTTAGTGGCTATATGGGTGAGCCACTGCATGTATGTGTGGTCTATGACTGAGGAAATGCCTATGTGTGTGGGTGTATGGGTGAGTTAGTATCTGTATCAGTGGCTGTATGGGTGTTTGAGTAGATATATAAGTGGCTGAATCAGTCAATAAGTGGCTGTGTGACTGGTTGCATTGGTGAGTGTCTTGGTGTGCCAGTGGGTGTATATGTGAGTGGGTATAAGACTGACTGTGTATGTGAGTGAGTAAGTACATGAAGGGCTGCTTCAGTGACTGAGAGGGTGTGTGAATAGAGTATGGATGAGTCAATGGGTGTGTCCGTTGCTGTTTCTGTGAATTAGTGGTGTGTGATCTCATCTATGTGTAAAATAGTAGGTATGTGAGTGGCTGTATGGGTGAGTGACTGTGTGAGAGGCCGTGTGGGTAATTGTCCAAAGTTCTCTGTCATGTGACATAAATTTATAAGACTTATCCTAGCTTGACAGGATTTTTATATCTCCAGCTATTGGCCACTCCTAAACTGTGCTGTTTTGTTTCCCATTTTCCTTCTGGAGATTTACATGCATTACACTACTATTGCACTTTGTTCAAGGATTGTATGCACAGAGGTTAATGTGATTGTATGTATATATTTTATGCATCGTTTTGACAGTTATATATTTTAAGTCTGTTTGCTTTATAATTGAATACATTTTTCACTTTACACTTGTATGATTGTCTCTAAAAATCAAATACAAGTTTAATGAATGAATAAATGACTTTTTGTGTAAATGCCTGCATGAATAAGTGCCATAATGATTGTATGGGTTGTTGTGTAACAGGTTGTAAATGTGCTGTGTTATATTAAAAGTTTTAAGTTTAAAACAGAGAAATCAAATAAATGGTAAGCTGTGTCAAGCACACTTTATATTTAAAAACACTCTCTATGGATACATCTAAGCAATATGTCTGTGGTAGAAAGTTTGTTTGGAGACATCTAAGGATGTTCAAATGCCGTCGCTATTGAAAACGAGAAAGGACATAAAGATATGTTAGTATCTAATCTTGAAAATTACAGCAGTATAACAATATATATTACTTATACTGTAGTGGTGTATTAGAATGTAATAAAATATAGTTTTCCCTTTTTTACTATTTTCAGCTTTCATACTTCTTCACCATAAATGGGGGTTTGAGTAAAGCATCATCCTTGAACAGTGGAAAAAAAAACAATCAATGGATTGTAAATGAAGTCCCACATCTTCAAAGTGCATCACTATAAATAAGTGACACAATGCAATAAACTCACTACAAATAATAAATCAATTGGTTTTTCTGCAGGTAATATAAACCTATGTTAAAAATATTTCTTGAATTATTATATCTTGTACAATATTACAAATAAATATAAAGTACTCTTAAATGCTGATGATCCATGTAGAGAACATCACATAGTGTAGTTTCTTTTCTACAAATAGTACTTAGAAGCTTGGTTGATAATACAAGAGGGGTATTTTCTTTTTTCAAAGCCAGTTTTTGCTTTCAACTTAAGGCTACTGTAATTGGATTATGTCATTCAGTTCAATATTTAATTAGACAGTGTAGTCTTTAGATGTGATATTAATTCCTTTGTGGAAGATGAAAGGATGGTTGAATTTTGAAGAAGTTTTTAAAGATATTACAACCAATGGGCCGAATAATGTCTAAAAGACTGATGAACCATTGTATCCAGAATTTCTTCTTATAACTTTGGTTGAAGAAAGAAAAGATTAGAGTTTGGTAGTTTGAAAGCAAGTTTTGTTTAGAATTTTAGGTTAATGTCATTGCATTCTGTCCATCCAGTTTCACTCTTTAAATAGACAGTTTAGTGTCCAGAGATTCTATTTTTTCCTTCGTGTATGACGATAGCTGAAGTAGTAAAAAGTCTTCCTGAAATTGATATTTGTCTAGCTTTGAAGTTTGTAATTTGAGTTTTCAATTTGGAACCATCTGCTTTGCATCATTGTATCATTCCTATGAGGTATTTTCCAGTTCTTGTTAGGAATAACATATAGATAACATCTGATCTGCAGTTTGGGCAGGTGATATTTTCATAATCATTCTTCAACAGTTTGTCAAATGGCATTTGAAATCCGGTAATGTTAAATAGAGAAAACACTCAGAACGTATTTGAGTAGTAGAAGAATAATCACAATCACCACAGTCTTGGTTCCATGTGTAACTCAGTTTGAATAAATCACCAATGTTTACATTTTCTTCTTCTAAAACACCAGCATGACAATTATAAATGTGCATCTTGCTGGCTGTTGAGAGAAAACATTACTGATCCACAGCCTATAATCTAAAAGGTCTTGAATACCTGAAGCAGAATCGGTCACAGTTCAGCCACTCAGTAAATATTTGGAGCAAGTTGTGGTAAATGAAACAGTAAATTGAGAACAACATTTGGATAGCAGTTGACACCTGAGCTGTTTTCCAACTGGTGACCTACAATATCATCATCATTTTGTAGTTTTCTCTTTTTAACAGCTTTTAGATTGTCCTTGTGTCCTTTCCTTTGTTCAGCATCTGTACACACTTTTGTAATTTTCCATTTTGGACAGATAATCCACTTCTCATAAACAGGATATTGACCTAAACGAGGAGTTTATGCACTTTTTAACTGAGTGTACACTCTTACACAGTTTGCATCAGCACTGACTTTCTTATCATCAAAATCAATCAAAAACAAACTGGACAATGTTCTAACGCACGACAATGCTACACATGACATTCTTTCATTAAATACAGTACTTCCAATATTAACAAAAGCTGCATTTACACTTAAACCTTATGATTTATGGACAGTTACAGCAGATTCTAGACAGAGTGGGAACTGTAACTGCTGCACATTTAAGTCTTTTACTGTCAAAAAACATACAACATAATAGGGAATTTGCTTCATGACATCAATCTGATCAAATTTGATGGCCAAAGTATTCAACATCATCTGTATTTGGGAAGTAATAAAAATCAATTGCTTTACCAATTGTACCATTTACTAACCCCCTCTTCAACATTTACATTTCAGTATAAAATTGCTCAGCAGTTTTTCTCAGGAGTGAACACTTTTCAAATCCTGTGGTTTTGGATGCAGACTTCTCCATAGCATTCAATTGTGTTTGGAGTTCATCTGTGAGTAGTATTGTGACTCCCTGATGTTCAATTTCATCAGTAGCTGTAATTTCCAAAATATCTTCTTATTCCAGTTGTAGTAAGTGTTCATTAAAATTGGAGCACTTAAGAAGTGCTGGCATTAAATAAACTATAGATATCTGTGCTTCAATGAAATTGTACATTTATTTAGCTGCTGTAATGTTAATTGGAAATAGCTTCTTGATAAGGCGAGTTTCCAAAGCATGAAAGCATGTTCCCCCTTTTCTGTCAGTACTCCTACTCTAATGTCCTTCAGTATATCTGCATAATCCATGTCAGATGCTTTACACATATTTTTCCCTAGTTTCTTGTATTCGAAATTGCAACCAAATATTTGCTTTGGCAATACCCCCAGAGAATTTCTTGTTTCACTATGCACAATTGTTTTGCAAACAGGATGTCCATTTATGGGAGTGAGTTGTAGTAGAGCACCAAATACAATTATATGCTTTCCTCCAATGAGGACACTGTGGTATGTTCTTAAAATCTGCTGCATTTTTAAGTGTATGAAAGAAAGTGTTAAGTTGGATACCATGCTGACCTCATCAATGATGAAAAGATTCAGGGGCATATTATCAAGAAAGGGCGTTATATTATCGCCGCTTTTATCGGCAGGAAACTGCTGATGAAGCAGCGATAATGGGCTTGATAATATGCTCTATGGAATTCCAATCGAACCTCATGTTAGATGTCTTCACATCTAACATGGGCTTCGATTGGAATTCATAGAGCATATTATCAAGCCCATTATCGCCGCTTAAAAGCGGCGATAATGTAACGCCTTTTCTTGATATAATGCCCCATAGTTTATTCAACATTCTTGATACCTCATGGCATTGTTCCCTGGATACTTTCTGGTATTCCAGTTTATTGACATGTTCAACTGGTAGCATTAGTAGGTGATTTGGTGTAATCCATTCAATGTTATGTGCAGCTAAACCTGTTGGTGCTGTTACTATACATGACAAATATGATTCTGTAGTCTTCTGTAGATAACCAGTGAGATCTTTAAATAGGAAGTTTATGCAGTGCCAGCTTGACCACTGAACAATCAAACTGTTTCCTCTCAATGGAAAAATCCATGCTCTTTTTTATGTTTAACTTCATTGTGAGTTTCTTTTGGTTAATTTTTCAGTTGTTCTACTAATGGGCCTAAACCGATCTCGCTTAGAAGGTCCCCAAACGTGATTAGGCTTTAAAAAGTACAAGCCGTATGCGTGTTCTCCGCCCGACTCGTACAGCTGTACACGCGAGCAAGTACGATGCGAGAAATGCAAAATTGCCGACCGAATCACTTCCGGGTGTGAACCGCTCAGTAAGCCTCGTCCGTAAGCAAACTGTGACGTTCAATGGAGGTGAATTCCAACCGAGCCAGTAAAATGCATGCGTCGGACAGCTCGAAAAACGTCCGGGAAGCTTCCTTTGGGGGTCCGCATTGGACCCCCCCATCACCCGCAGTCTTAGGACTAAGACACAGGGGGAGACCCAAGGGTCTCCCCAACACAGGCATGTACGGTGTGGATGGCAATGACGTGTACCCACTGTTGGGGGTGTCCTTGTGCGAGACGTATCCATTCAGTCAATGGGAGCCCATGTACGCGTTGTACAACGGGCTCCCATTGACTTCTGTAGGAGTCTGACCAAACGGAGTCCAGCAGCATGCCTCTCGTACTCGTTCGGTTGGACTGCAGGAGTCTGGCTCGGTCGAATAACACTCCGGATCCAGCTCGGTAGGAGAGCTTTCCGACCCGATCAGAATCGGCACCTAGGGGTCCATTAGGATGACGGGCGGATTGGGACTGCCCGCCATAAGGGTGGGGGTCCCGTGGGGGCATTAGGATGTGCCCACCACAGTGGTGGGCACATTCTGCATTTCTAGCATTGTGGCGGGCGGTGCTCTCAGCACCGCCCCCCCACAATGCTAGAAATGCATTTCAACATTTGCATAAACAAAGCCTTTGTTTATGCAAATGTGGGGGGGGTACCACAGGTACCCCCCGTGTGCAGCCCCCACCCCTCCTTCACTCTGGGGGCCTGCAGGGGACCCCAAGTGTGAAGACCGCATGCCTTTACGTGGCGGCATTGCCGCCACGGAAAGGCATGACTGACAGGCCATACTAATATGTCTGGCGTTGTCTATGAGACACTGCCACCATATTAAACATTTTCGCCCCGTCCGCAAGGCGACCGGGGCGAAAAAGCGGCGGACGGTCTTTCCGTCCGCCGCGGTCCCCCCACCATAATAATATGGCGGGGGGAATTCGGGAATGAATGTCGGGCGGATTGCCTCCGCCAGGCCGGCGGTGGCTACCATCAGCCTGGCGGAGGCAATCCGCCTGACATCGTAATGGGTCCCCTTAGTGTTCAAAATCCACAGTTTCCTCTCTTGCTTTCTGCATTGCAGTCTCTACTTCATTCATAGCTATAGCTGTTTCAGTTGAATAATTAGTTCTCAAAGAGGATCTTGAACCGTTGGTGCAAAACTTAGCTGCTTTGTGAACACTCCTTGGCTATCTCAGCAACAATGGTTTCTTCATGTTCAATCTCATCTTTCAAAATCTGCAAGCAGTTTGGAAAGACTGACCACTCAATGCTTTCTTTCACAGCATTGAAAGAGTCTTGTAACACTTATAGTGTCCAAGTAAATCTGACTCAGCTGGTTGAAGGACTGGCTTTTTCTAAGACCCAGCAGTGCCAGGGATAACACCTAAAACCTTCGTGGGTAACCTGTTCCGGCGTACAAATGACAGAGACACGGGACACTTCCTTCGGCGTCAAAGATTCGAGGTTTATTACTGCAGGGAACACAGAAGTCACAAGAAGTACAACACGTGTAGGTTCGAGGAGACTGCTTCGAATTGTATCTGTGGATCGCTCCTTTTATACAGCTTTTAGTCATAGGATAACATGGTGAACGAAAGATTACAACCTGGTTCCCACAGTAAATATCATAGGGGGTCGCTTTCATGTATTCAGGGCCCGGAACATAATTACAGTAGCATTTGGCAATTCCCAACTGTAAAAGTACATCTTCCCACCATTAGTACATTCCGTTCAGCTGTAAACGAATCAAGGAAGAGACAGAAACAGGTGCAGAGGAAGACGAGGATAGCGAACAGATCGAAAAGGGTGTAAAAGGGGTGGTATCAGGAAACTCGATTTGCAGGGATCAAAGGAGACGTGCCTAATGAATGCACAACTAAGACAATAGACCGACACGGCAAGATGAGCCTCGAGCGGGGCCATCTGCTTTACAGTAACATCCCCCTCATCATAAAGACATCCTCAAAAGAACACGTGTCTTCCGTAAGAGTTTGGGAATCCCAGGGTCACGAAGCGGACAGCGTCCGTTCGCTGGCTACTTGAGGGCAAGAAACAAAATGGATGCCGTATCTAAGATGGAACCCGTGGGTTCAGATAAAGAAACCCACGAAACAAACGAACGGTTTAGGCTAGCCCAGCGAGACCGCGTACACCCACCAAACTCGTCATTTGCGGTTCAATGATACCAGACTCGACCATATTCGTGCGAGTCGAAAACACCACTTACGATTGTCACGGTACCTCAGACGCTCCTTTTGCCCTCATGTAGGCAAGCACTAGTCGGAATCAGAATCGATCTCGATATTCATCAGACCATCCAGATGCTGTTGCAACATAATTCTATCCATTAGTGTTCCTTTGGTAACAGGCGGCCGCCTTATACACGTCGTAGCACAGAGGCCACATAAGGCAGGACCACACTGCACACAAAGACAACACGTGAACAGGAATGCTACAACAGCCCCATTGATCATCAGAATCTTCCAACCCCAAGTCGACATTAGGCCCCAAAACCACCCTAGTAGCGTCCAATCCCCTACGTCCACGTGTATGGACTCGGAGATCTTATGCAACTTCGAGATGGCTTGATAGACAGTCGGAGCGTTGTCTGGAATGAAAATACAACAACTCAAATGGATCACCTTACAAACTCCACCTCGGTCTGCTAAGACAACGTCTAAAACCATACGATTTTGTAATGTCATAAGCCTATCCGCCTGAAGCTCTGCTGTGATGTTGCCAAGGGCACTTGCAGTGATATTAGCCGTCGACTCCACCACTCGAGTCAGCTGTCTCAGGTTCCTACTATTGATCATAGGTCCCCAAAACGGCAAGAAACCCTTGAAAAAGTCTCCTGCTTCTTGACCGGCAGTGTCCTCTTTGCTAATCATGCCTCTCACAACTCTGATCTTGTGATAATCTGAGGCAACCGTAAAAGTCGGCGGCAACAAATTTGCAATATAACAGGTGCCCGTGAAGTCAAGGGGCAACCATGTATATGCACGGTCGTAACAGACAAAATACGTACCCTTGGCGGTCAGGAGAACAGGGGAAGAGAGCATTGGTAAAACATACGTTTCAGTGCAAGCACTCTCCCCGAGGTGAGCTCTCGGGCTTCGGCCACGACCTTTCAAACAGAAATTACCAAGGTGGGGTACGATCCATATTGGAGATGAACCTCAGGAGAGCATCTTCCCTTCAAAACAAAAGTTAAAAGAAGCCTACTGGGCACTGATATCCCAAGAGTAATTTCAGTCACATACTGCTCCATCGTTTACTAAGGCTTTTTTGGAGCTGAAACATACTCCCTCGTACGAGAGGTATTGGGATCTCATTACAACGCCATATGATAGGAAACTGTTTCATCAGTTCAGGGTAGGAACCCTCCCACTTAACACGGTTACTTGCAAATGGACAACCAGCAAAAATGACCACATGTGCCCTTTCTGTATAACACACTCGGAAAGTATAGCTCATGTCCTGTTTGCATGCCCAGAGTACAAAGTTCCTCGCCACAAATGGATTAGGTCGATCTGTATCCAAAAGGGGATTCAGACTGGGACAGTAGCATTGAGGATACTTCAAACCGACTGTTCTGACACTATGGTCATTGCGCTCGCAAAATTTTTTAAATGGATGTGGACAATCCGAAGTGGTAAACTGAAAGCATTGCAGCCCCTATAAATGTACTGTGGTATATTTGTGGAATATCAATTTTATCAAATTTTAAATGTTTTTTACCAAAATATAGTATTTATTTATTTTTTAACTGGTCGAGTTGGAATACCATGTTCGTGGTAATCCTAATTTGAAGATCTTATGATGTACTTCCCTGTCAATATCAAAAAGAATGTAATATTAATGAAATGTGATTTTTAATATGTTAATGTGTGTCTTTTATGACTAAAAGTCGAAATAAAGACTAATTTGACTTGACTGAAGTTCAGATTTTAATCCAATATATTTATGATGCATTCACTTCTGCCAAGGATTTCAGATCTATTTTTCAGTATGGATTTTTAGAGGGAATGTTTTTGGACTCTATTCGCCCAGCCTAAGAAGATAGAATTGTTTCCATGGGTGAGTAAGAGGGTGTGTGAGTTGCTGTATTGCTGGGTGAGTGAGTACTTGTGTAAGTAGCTGTGTGCTGTATGTGTGAGTGAGTGGGTGTGTGAGTGGTAGTATGAGTATGTGAGAGGATAGGTGTGAAGGTATATGGGTGAGTGAGTAGGTCTGTTAGTGGCTGTATGGGTGAGTTAGTGCATGTGTGAGTTGCCATATGGGAGAGTGCGTGGTTCTGTGAGTGGGTGTATGAATGAGTGAGTCAGTGAAAATATAGTTTATGGGTGAATGAGTGTGTGTATTAGTGACTGTATGGACGAGGGAGTTATTGTTTTAGTGGCTATATGGGTGAGCCACTGCATGTATGTGTGGTCTATGACTGAGGAAATGCCTATGTGTGTGGGTGTATGGGTGAGTTAGTATCTGTATCAGTGGCTGTATGGGTGTTTGAGTAGATATATAAGTGGCTGAATCAGTCAATAAGTGGCTGTGTGACTGGTTGCATTGGTGAGTGTCTTGGTGTGCCAGTGGGTGTATATGTGAGTGGGTATAAGACTGACTGTGTATGTGAGTGAGTAAGTACATGAAGGGCTGCTTCAGTGACTGAGAGGGTGTGTGAATAGAGTATGGATGAGTCAATGGGTGTGTCCGTTGCTGTTTCTGTGAATTAGTGGTGTGTGATCTCATCTATGTGTAAAATAGTAGGTATGTGAGTGGCTGTATGGGTGAGTGACTGTGTGAGAGGCCGTGTGGGTAATTGTCCAAAGTTCTCTGTCATGTGACATAAATTTATAAGACTTATCCTAGCTTGACAGGATTTTTATATCTCCAGCTATTGGCCACTCCTAAACTGTGCTGTTTTGTTTCCCATTTTCCTTCTGGAGATTTACATGCATTACACTACTATTGCACTTTGTTCAAGGATTGTATGCACAGAGGTTAATGTGATTGTATGTATATATTTTATGCATCGTTTTGACAGTTATATATTTTAAGTCTGTTTGCTTTATAATTGAATACATTTTTCACTTTACACTTGTATGATTGTCTCTAAAAATCAAATACAAGTTTAATGAATGAATAAATGACTTTTTGTGTAAATGCCTGCATGAATAAGTGCCATAATGATTGTATGGGTTGTTGTGTAACAGGTTGTAAATGTGCTGTGTTATATTAAAAGTTTTAAGTTTAAAACAGAGAAATCAAATAAATGGTAAGCTGTGTCAAGCACACTTTATATTTAAAAACACTCTCTATGGATACATCTAAGCAATATGTCTGTGGTAGAAAGTTTGTTTGGAGACATCTAAGGATGTTCAAATGCCGTCGCTATTGAAAACGAGAAAGGACATAAAGATATGTTAGTATCTAATCTTGAAAATTACAGCAGTATAACAATATATATTACTTATACTGTAGTGGTGTATTAGAATGTAATAAAATATAGTTTTCCCTTTTTTACTATTTTCAGCTTTCATACTTCTTCACCATAAATGGGGGTTTGAGTAAAGCATCATCCTTGAACAGTGGAAAAAAAAACAATCAATGGATTGTAAATGAAGTCCCACATCTTCAAAGTGCATCACTATAAATAAGTGACACAATGCAATAAACTCACTACAAATAATAAATCAATTGGTTTTTCTGCAGGTAATATAAACCTATGTTAAAAATATTTCTTGAATTATTATATCTTGTACAATATTACAAATAAATATAAAGTACTCTTAAATGCTGATGATCCATGTAGAGAACATCACATAGTGTAGTTTCTTTTCTACAAATAGTACTTAGAAGCTTGGTTGATAATACAAGAGGGGTATTTTCTTTTTTCAAAGCCAGTTTTTGCTTTCAACTTAAGGCTACTGTAATTGGATTATGTCATTCAGTTCAATATTTAATTAGACAGTGTAGTCTTTAGATGTGATATTAATTCCTTTGTGGAAGATGAAAGGATGGTTGAATTTTGAAGAAGTTTTTAAAGATATTACAACCAATGGGCCGAATAATGTCTAAAAGACTGATGAACCATTGTATCCAGAATTTCTTCTTATAACTTTGGTTGAAGAAAGAAAAGATTAGAGTTTGGTAGTTTGAAAGCAAGTTTTGTTTAGAATTTTAGGTTAATGTCATTGCATTCTGTCCATCCAGTTTCACTCTTTAAATAGACAGTTTAGTGTCCAGAGATTCTATTTTTTCCTTCGTGTATGACGATAGCTGAAGTAGTAAAAAGTCTTCCTGAAATTGATATTTGTCTAGCTTTGAAGTTTGTAATTTGAGTTTTCAATTTGGAACCATCTGCTTTGCATCATTGTATCATTCCTATGAGGTATTTTCCAGTTCTTGTTAGGAATAACATATAGATAACATCTGATCTGCAGTTTGGGCAGGTGATATTTTCATAATCATTCTTCAACAGTTTGTCAAATGGCATTTGAAATCCGGTAATGTTAAATAGAGAAAACACTCAGAACGTATTTGAGTAGTAGAAGAATAATCACAATCACCACAGTCTTGGTTCCATGTGTAACTCAGTTTGAATAAATCACCAATGTTTACATTTTCTTCTTCTAAAACACCAGCATGACAATTATAAATGTGCATCTTGCTGGCTGTTGAGAGAAAACATTACTGATCCACAGCCTATAATCTAAAAGGTCTTGAATACCTGAAGCAGAATCGGTCACAGTTCAGCCACTCAGTAAATATTTGGAGCAAGTTGTGGTAAATGAAACAGTAAATTGAGAACAACATTTGGATAGCAGTTGACACCTGAGCTGTTTTCCAACTGGTGACCTACAATATCATCATCATTTTGTAGTTTTCTCTTTTTAACAGCTTTTAGATTGTCCTTGTGTCCTTTCCTTTGTTCAGCATCTGTACACACTTTTGTAATTTTCCATTTTGGACAGATAATCCACTTCTCATAAACAGGATATTGACCTAAACGAGGAGTTTATGCACTTTTTAACTGAGTGTACACTCTTACACAGTTTGCATCAGCACTGACTTTCTTATCATCAAAATCAATCAAAAACAAACTGGACAATGTTCTAACGCACGACAATGCTACACATGACATTCTTTCATTAAATACAGTACTTCCAATATTAACAAAAGCTGCATTTACACTTAAACCTTATGATTTATGGACAGTTACAGCAGATTCTAGACAGAGTGGGAACTGTAACTGCTGCACATTTAAGTCTTTTACTGTCAAAAAACATACAACATAATAGGGAATTTGCTTCATGACATCAATCTGATCAAATTTGATGGCCAAAGTATTCAACATCATCTGTATTTGGGAATTAATAAAAATCAATTGCTTTACCAATTGTACCATTTACTAACCCCCTCTTCAACATTTACATTTCAGTATAAAATTACTCAGCAGTTTTTCTCAGGAGTGAACACTTTTCAAATCCTGTGGTTTTGGATGCAGACTTCTCCAAAGCATTCAATTGTGTTTGGAGTTCATCTGTGAGTAGTATTGTGACTCCCTGATGTTCAATTTCATCAGTAGCTGTAATTTCCAAAATATCTTCTTATTCCAGTTGTAGTAAGTGTTCATTAAAATTGGAGCACTTAAGAAGTGCTGGCATTAAATAAACTATAGATATCTGTGCTTCAATGAAATTGTACATTTATTTAGCTGCTGTAATGTTAATTGGAAATAGCTTCTTGATAAGGCGAGTTTCCAAAGCATGAAAGCATGTTCCCCCTTTTCTGTCAGTACTCCTACTCTAATGTCCTTCAGTATATCTGCATAATCCATGTCAGATGCTTTACACATATTTTTCCCTAGTTTCTTGTATTCGAAATTGCAACCAAATATTTGCTTTGGCAATACCCCCAGAGAATTTCTTGTTTCACTATGCACAATTGTTTTGCAAACAGGATGTCCATTTATGGGAGTGAGTTGTAGTAGAGCACCAAATACAATTATATGCTTTCCTCCAATGAGGACACTGTGGTATGTTCTTAAAATCTGCTGCATTTTTAAGTGTATGAAAGAAAGTGTTAAGTTGGATACCATGCTGACCTCATCAATGATGAAAAGATTCAGGGGCATATTATCAAGAAAGGGCGTTATATTATCGCCGCTTTTATCGGCAGGAAACTGCTGATGAAGCAGCGATAATGGGCTTGATAATATGCTCTATGGAATTCCAATCGAAGCTCATGTTAGATGTCTTCACATCTAACATGGGCTTCGATTGGAATTCATAGAGCATATTATCAAGCCCATTATCGCCGCTTAAAAGCGGCGATAATGTAACGCCTTTTCTTGATATTATGCCCCATAGTTTATTCAACATTCTTGATACCTCATGGCATTGTTCCCTGGATACTTTCTGGTATTCCAGTTTATTGACATGTTCAACTGGTAGCATTAGTAGGTGATTTGGTGTAATCCATTCAATGTTATGTGCAGCTAAACCTGTTGGTGCTGTTACTATACATGACAAATATGATTCTGTAGTCTTCTGTAGATAACCAGTGAGATCTTTAAATAGGAAGTTTATGCAGTGCCAGCTTGACCACTGAACAATCAAACTGTTTCCTCTCAATGGAAAAATCCATGCTCTTTTTTATGTTTAACTTCATTGTGAGTTTCTTTTGGTTAATTTTTCAGTTGTTCTACTAATGGGCCAAAACCGATCTCGCTTAGAAGGTCCCCAAACGTGATTAGGCTTTAAAAAGTACAAGCCGTATGCGTGTTCTCCGCCCGACTCGTACAGCTGTACACGCGAGCAAGTACGATGCGAGAAATGCAAAATTGCCGACCGAATCACTTCCGGGTGTGAACCGCTCAGTAAGCCTCGTCCGTAAGCAAACTGTGACGTTCAATGGAGGTGAATTCCGACCGAGCCAGTAAAATGCATGCGTCGGACAGCTCGTAAAACGTCCGGGAAGCTTCCTTTGGGGGTCCGCATTGGACCCCCCCATCACCCGCAGTCTTAGGACTAAAACACAGGGGGAGACCCAAGGGTCTCCCCAACACAGGCATGTACGGTGTGGATGGCAATGACGTGTACCCACTGTTGGGGGTGTCCTTGTGCGAGACGTATCCATTCAGTCAATGGGAGCCCATGTACGCGTTGTACAACGGGCTCCCATTGACTTCTGTAGGAGTCTGACCAAACGGAGTCCAGCAGCATGCCTCTCGTACTCGTTCGGTTGGACTGCAGGAGTCTGGCTCGGTCGAATAACACTCCGGATTTGGCTCGGTAGGAGAGCTTTCCGACCCGATCAGAATCGGCACCTAGGGGTCCATTAGGATGACGGGCGGATTGGGACTGCCCGCCATAAGGGTGGGGGTCCCGTGGGGGCATTAGGATGTGCCCACCACAGTGGTGGGCACATTCTGCATTTCTAGCATTGTGGCGGGCGGTGCTCTCAGCACCGCCCCCCCACAATGCTAGAAATGCATTTCAACATTTGCATAAACAAAGCCTTTGTTTATGCAAATGTGGGGGGGTACCACAGGTACCCCCCGTGTGCAGCCCCCGCCCCTCCTTCACTCTGGGGGCCTGCAGGGGACCCCAAGTGTGAAGACCGCATGCCTTTACGTGGCGGCATTGCCGCCACGGAAAGGCATGACTGACAGGCCATACTAATATGTCTGGCGTTGTCTATGAGACACTGCCACCATATTAAACATTTTCGCCCCGTCCGCAAGGCGACCGGGGCAAAAAAGCGGCGGACGGTCTTTCCGTCCGCCGCGGTTCCCCCACCATAATAATATGGCGGGGGGAATTCGGGAATGAATGTCGGGCGGATTGCCTCCGCCAGGCCGGCGGTGGCTACCATCAGCCTGGCGGAGGCAATCCGCCTGACATCGTAATGGGTCCCCTTAGTGTTCAAAATCCACAGTTTCCTCTCTTGCTTTCTGCATTGCAGTCTCTACTTCATTCATAGCTATAGCTGTTTCAGTTGAATAATTAGTTCTCAAAGAGGATCTTGAACCGTTGGTGCAAAACTTAGCTGCTTTGTGAACACTCCTTGGCTATCTCAGCAACAATGGTTTCTTCATGTTCAATCTCATCTTTCAAAATCTGCAAGCAGTTTGGAAAGACTGACCACTCAATGCTTTCTTTCACAGCATTGAAAGAGTCTTGTAACACTTATAGTGTCCAAGTAAATCTGACTCAGCAGGTTGAAGGACTGGGTTTTTCTAAGACCCAGCAGTGCCAGGGATAACACCTAAAACCTTCGTGGGTAACCTGTTCCGGCGTACAAATGACAGAGACACGGGACACTTCCTTCGGCGTCAAAGATTCGAGGTTTATTACTGCAGGGAACACAGAAGTCACAAGAAGTACAACACGTGTAGGTTCGAGGAGACTGCTTCGAATTGTATCTGTGGATCGCTCCTTTTATACAGCTTTTAGTCATAGGATAACATGGTGAACGAAAGATTACAACCTGGTTCCCACAGTAAATATCATAGGGGGTCGCTTTCATGTATTCAGGGCCCGGAACATAATTACAGTAGCATTTGGCAATTCCCAACTGTAAAAGTACATCTTCCCACCATTAGTACATTCCGTTCAGCTGTAAACGAATCAAGGAAGAGACAGAAACAGGTGCAGAGGAAGACGAGGATAGCGAACAGATCGAAAAGGGTGTAAAAGGGGTGGTATCAGGAAACTCGATTTGCAGGGATCAAAGGAGACGTGCCTAATGAATGCACAACTAAGACAATAGACCGACACGGCAAGATGAGCCTCGAGCGGGGCCATCTGCCTTACAGTAACATCCCCCTCATCATAAAGACATCCGCAAAAGAACACGTGTCTTCCGTAAGAGTTTGGGAATCCCAGGGTCACGAAGCGGACAGCGTCCGTTCGCTGGCTACTTGAGGGCAAGAAACAAAATGGATGCCGTATCTAAGATGGAACCCGTGGGTTCAGATAAAGAAACCCACGAAACAAACGAACGGTTTAGGCTAGCCCAGCGAGACCGCGTACACCCACCAAACTCGTCATTTGCGGTTCAATGATACCAGACTCGACCATATTTGTGCGAGTCGAAAACACCACTTACGATTGTCACGGTACCTCAGATGCTCCTTTTGCCCTCATGTAGGCAAGCACTAGTCGGAATCAGAATCGATCTCGATATTCATCAGACCATCCAGATGCTGTTGCAACATAATTCTATCCATTAGTGTTCCTTTGGTAACAGGTGGCCGCCTTATACACGTCGTAGCACAGAGGCCACATAAGGCAGGACCACACTGCACACAAAGACAACACGTGAACAGGAATGCTACAACAGCCCCATTGATCATCAGAATCTTCCAACCCCAAGTCGACATTAGGCCCCAAAACCACCCTAGTAGCGTCCAATCCCCTACGTCCACGTGTATGGACTCGGAGATCTTATGCAACTTCGAGATGGCTTGATAGACAGTCGGAGCGTTGTCTGGAATGAAAATACAACAACTCGAATGGATCACCTTACATACTCCACCTCGGTCTGCTAAGACAACGTCTAAAACCATACGATTTTGTAATGTCATAAGCCTATCCGCCTGAAGCTCTGCTGTGATGTTGCCAAGGGCACTTGCAGTGATATTAGCCGTCGATTCCACCACTCGAGTCAGCTGTCTCAGGTTCCTACTATTGATCATAGGTCCCCAAAACGGCAAGAAACCCTTGAAAAAGTCTCCTGCTTCTTGACCGGCAGTGTCCTCTTTGCTAATCACGCCTCTCACAACTCTGATCTTGTGATAATCTGAGGCAACCGTAAAAGTCGGCGGCAACAAATTTGCAATATAACAGGTGCCCGTGAAGTCAAGGGGCAACCATGTATATGCACGGTCGTAACAGACAAAATACGTACCCTTGGCGGTCAGGAGAACAGGGGAAGAGAGCATTGGTAAAACATACGTTTCAGTGCAAGCACTCTCCCCGAGGTGAGCTCTCAGGCTTCGGCCACGACCTTTCAAACAGAAATTACCTAGGTGGGGTACGATCCATATTGGAGATGAACTTTTGAGCTGTCTATCACCCACGAGCACACTATACTCAGCCTCACTCAGATCCCTATAGGCTCGCACCTCTTCCTCTGGGATGAGCGATGGATCATAGATATACCTATCTAAATCAGCAATCGCTATTGCCAAAGACTTATGGTACGGACCGGGACCAAAGTGAGGAGAACGTGGCTCTTGATTGGGGTAAGAATCTAGTGCGCTGCGAAACATTGTTTGGAATGCTCGAGCTGAACCCTGGGAACTGTAAGGAAGGACCAAGTACGGAATTCCCTTATCGGTGGTATGTGGCATTAACCCACACACCCAACAATTGGTAGTGTTCATCACCAACTGATGCTGATGAAGGAGCTGAACGAAGGAATTGTTCATGAATTCCGCACGTCTAACCTGCTCGTGTTGAGGTAGGATGTGGAAGGAATGAGGAGAGACAGTGGAGGTAGGCTTAGGTTCAGGAGAAGAGGTAGGCAAGGCAGAAGGCAACAATGTCTGTATTATGTAATACACCCCACCCACCAATAACGAAGAAACAGTTAGGAATAGGAGGAACACCTGAAACATGAAGCATTTTGTACGTGCAATTCTACGCAGTTCGAATCTTTGAGTTTGAGCCTTTTCCAATTCCGACAGCTTCGAGAAAGCCATCCTCTAAAACCGTCTGCAACGTTCTTGACGCACTTCGTTCTGTGTAGCAATAGCCAATCCCCAGGAGTTCCTAGGAATCGACGGTCTCCGACCTAGTGTCAGGACCTATTAACCAGAAGGAAGTACCCGCGCGGCCCTACGGTCTACCCGGATGTAAGGTACTTTAATCAGACAGTATATACAAAATCTCCTAGCTGTGGAAACAAATACACATATACAGAAAGAGACTCAAAATTTACAAAATCACAGTTATTCAAAAGTGTTCAGAGTGATAATGGGGTAACGTGAATGGCAGGGGAGGAAGCAAAAATATTTTTTTTTATTTGTCTCTGGAGCGAAGAAAATATCTACTTCTCCCGGGACGAGTCTGATCTTCAAACAGTTGGTCCGATGATAAAACAGAGTCCTGTTGACCAGACAATTGTTCAGATCTTGAGTTCTGTGATGACGAATGTTCAACAATATCGTCCGGCTGCACTGAGGTATCTCCAACAGGCTGAGCGTCGCTGAAAGGGACAAAGTTCGGTACAACCTCAACTTCAGACGAGGCGATGCCCTTCCTCACCCACGAGTCCGCTGGCAAAGGTATAGGTACCTTCTTGGTGTGGGTGGCATGCACCCAGTGCTTGCGCCCCTCCAAACGAACAGCAGTCCTCGTGGCAAGTAGTACCTGGTAGGGTCCGGTGAATCTTGGCTCAAGATTGCGCTTTCGGCCAAAATTCCTCGTCACCACCCAGTCTCCGGGCTGGAGCCGGTGGCCTGGACCCTCAGTCTGCGTCGGCAGTGCTTCAAAGACCTGTTGGTGAATTAACCTCAGTTTAGCAGTCAGATCATGAAGATAATCGATCAACATTGGATATTCAAGATCAAAAAACACACTGGGTCTGGGGACCCCCCCAAACATTGGCAGGACGGCCTAACACAATCTCATAGGGACTGAGCCCTACTCGAGAGTGTACAGTCGCCCTGGTTGACTGAAGAGCTAAGGGCAAAGCGTCAGGCCACGAGAGACCAGTCGTAGCCTGAATCTTCGCGAGTTTTAATTTGAGAGTGCCATTATATCCCTCAACCAAACCTGCTGACTGGGGATGATGGGCGCTGTGGAATTTTTGTGTAATTCCAAGGCCCTTACACACACTCTTCATCACACTCCCCACAAACTCACTTCCGTTATCAGACCATACAATCCGTGGCATTCCATACTGAGGAAAGTATTCCTTCAGTAGGACTTTTGCAGTAGACAGGGCAGTATTGTCTTTAAGAGGATAGGCTTCAATCCATCTGGAGAATGCGCAAACCACAACTAAGACGTATTTTAGGTTATTGCATCGCTCCATATGGATGAAGTCTAACTGAATCACCTCGAAGGGACATGAAGTAGGAGCAAAATGGCCAGGGGGTGTAGGAGTTCCCTTACCAGGATTGTACATCATACATATCATACAATTCTTGACCAATCTCTCAGCACACTTAGCAATACCATCATTCTTCCATACAGGGGACAACAACTTACAAATACCTTTCGCACTAATATGTGACAAGCCGCGTGCCATCGTCACGACAGCTAGCACATACGCATCCGGCAACATCCACCTCTTATTCTCCGATAAATCAATCCAACAACCATTCGCATCCAGCTTTCCCGTACTCTCTTTCCACTTGGTCTTTTCAGTCTCTGTGGCCTCATTTTGAATCGCTTTCACACTCTCGATAGTGTCCTCACACATACCAGTTTCTGCAGGCCATCTTACCGAACTCGTCACATACATTCTAGTTGTAAGATTCCTTGCAGTCTCCTTAGCAGTCTCATCAGCGAACGCATTGCCACGACCAACATCATCCGTCACCTTACGGTGTGCACTACATTTAATAATCGCCACCTGCTTGGGCAATGTAAGCGCATCCAAAAGATCATTCACAAGCTGTCCATGCTGAATCTTTGTACCATGCGATGTCATAAAACCTCTCTCTCTCCACAAACGTCCAAAGCTGTGCGCAACACCAAACGCATACTGGCTGTCTGTAAACACATTCACCCCTTTCCCTTTCGACAGAACACACGCTCTAGTCAAGGCAATCAGCTCTGCCGCCTGTGCAGAATTCTGATTTAATCTCGCAGTCTCCACAACCGTACTCAGCGTCACCACAGCATACGCAGTCGTCACATCACCATTCGGCAACTTAAAACACGAACCATCCACATACAAGGTACCATCGGGGTCTTCCAATGGAGTGTTTTTCAGGTCTACACGACCTTTTGTTTCCTCCTCAGTTCGTAAGTAGCAGTCATGTGGTACTACCTCATCTGATTCCATATTGATTGGCAACAAAGTCGCCGGGTTCAGGACATTACAGCACTTTATTTGAATGCGACTTGCCAGAAGCGTCAACTCATACCCAGACAACCTTGCACTCGTCAAGTGTTGAGTTTTCGTACGATTCAAGAGAGTGTCAACTGCGTGCGGAACCATCACTGTAAGCATATTATCCATGACCAATCCTGCAGATTGTCGGATGGACACCGCAGCTGCCGCTGTTGCTCTCAAACAACTCGGCAATGCTCTAGCTACTGGATCCAAGGTCGAGGAAAAATATGCGCATGGACGCTGCTTACCGCCAAATTGTTGCGTCAAGACACTCAACGCACAACCTTCCCTCTCGTGAACGTATAGTGTAAACGGCTTACTGTAGTCAGGAGTACCTAACACAGGGGCCGAACACAACGCATCACGCAATTCAGAAAAACTTTTCTGACATTCTTCCGTCCATGGCAAAGGAGTTGGAACGTCCTTGCACGTAAGAGCCACCAATGGTTTCGCTAGCAATGAAAAATTTGGAATCCATTGCCTGCAGTATGACGTGATACCTAAAAAGGCACGCACATCTCTCTGAGTTGTTGGCACAGTCATTCGAGCGATCGCTGCAATTCTCTCTGGGGTCAACCTTCTTCCCTCCTTTGACAATAAGTGACCTAAATAGGTTACTTCTTGGCAACAATATTGCAGCTTAGAAGGTGACACCTTATGATGTAAATCACAGAGATGCTGCAACAACGATACCGTAGCAAGTTTGCAAATGTCCTGAGTGTCCGCAGCCACCAATAAGTCATCGACAAATTGGATCAAGGCCGCACCCGCCGGCAACACAAACGCATCAAGTTGGCTCTTCAAGGCTTGGCTGTATATCGATGGACTCTCACAGTAGCCCTGCGGAGCGCATTTAAACCTAAAGCTGCGGCCACCTAGAGAGAAACCGAAAAGGTCCCTACTCTCCTCAGCAATCGGAATGCTAAAGAAAGCATTCTTCAGATCGATCACTGAGAACCAGGATGCAGAGGCTGGAATCAGAGTCAGTAAAGCCGTAATGTCGGGCACCACAGGGAACTGAGGAATCACAATTTTATTCACCTCCCGTAAATCGATGACAAAACGATAAACAGGAGGCTTAGATGGATCATTGCATTCAGAATGGGCAGCACAGGGCTATTACACACGTTTCCCTGAGTTTCCTCGATAACATCTTTCTCGATCAAATCGTAGATGATCGCTAACAGCGCCCGCTCACCATCAAGGGAGATACGATACTGGGGAATACGTGGCAAACGCACATTAGATTTCAAGTGAACAACATAAGGGGAGATGTCAAGCAGGCCCACGTCATTGGAACCTGTTGCCCACAAAGATGCAGGAAGAGAACTCAATTCCGGTGGAAGCTTATTGATGGACAAATACATAGGAGAGATAACTCTCTCACCCAATGTAAGCTTCATTTCCGCAGGAGAACAATACAGAGTCGCATACAGACGTTTCAGCAAATCCAGGCCCAAAAGATTTTCACCACAACCAGTAGTCAAAATCAAAGGAGCTTGCAGCTCACGAGGCCCAATTGTAAGGGGCAAAGGGCGTGAAACCGGATTGCTAACAGGGGCGCCAGAGAATCCAACGGAAACATTTGTTAAGCCAGACAAAGGTGCGCCAGGGAGTTTCGAATGCATGATGGAACTTTTTGCTGCACCAGTGTCCAACAGAAAAAACTCAACTACGCCCGAGGTGGCAACTGCGACGTAAGGCCCTCTCTGATCAACCGGAACTGATACTACTCCCTCTCCTTGTCTATGGCTGTCCTAGTAATTACCGTCGTCAGTACCCTGATCGACGTAATAATCGTCCACACTGTACTGTGCGGATCTGCCTTGCGATGATCCACGCTGATCGAAACAATTATTAGAATCAGAAGAATTATTAGAACGATCATTTTGAACACCGTGACCTCTACCTCGTGAGGCCTGCTGAGGACCACTACGGCCTCCTCTTGATGAATTGCCACTATTTTGATCACGCAAAACTGGACAATCGAATTTCAAATGACCCTCACCCCTACAATAGGCACACTGATTGTACCCCAGCATAGATCTCTGCGAAGAGGAGTCATTTCGTGATTGTGACCTGTTTGACTGAGACTGCGATCGATTCCGCTGCTGCGAATCATTCTGATTCGAACGCGGAGGATACGCTTGTTGCAACAACACTTTCGTTTTGAGCTCTTTCGTCTTTTTGTCCGCACGATCATTTTCCTCTTTCTCTCTATTCTCATAATATTGGGCCGTAGCCAATATCTGAGCAGAGGTAGAAACAGCCCACGCACTCTCTGAATTCTTTAATTTGTTGCTTAGGTCCGGCAATAAATTCGACACAAATTTGTCCATGAACAATCTCTGGCCTCCCTCAGTACCCATATCTTGACCACTATGATCAATGAATGCCTCCTCAAATCTTGTAAAGAAATCAGAGACACTCTCATCCTTCTTTTGCTTGCAAGCGGACAATTTGTCCCAATTAACCTCCATAGCTGGCGTAAGCGTTTTCATAAGGGTGATTATTCTCTGAGGCAAAGCCGTAATTAACTGTTCAGGCTTGGCCCCACCAACTTGCAAGGCATCCGCGGCACGAAGTGCAGCCCAGTCACCACCTAATTCTGCTACATGATCTTCCTGGGGAATCTTTGCCCATACCGGTTGCGGTACAACATTGCCAAACAACATATCAATGTCGGCAAGATTCATCACCGTCGCATCCACTAGCTGAGACAACTCTTTATAGTACCCGGCAGGATTCTTTCGAGGGTCAGGCAAAGATTGCTTCACCTGCAAAACTTCTGATCGCTTCCATGGAAGGTGTATCCATACTCTCTCGAAGAATGGTAAGACCGGAGGGTTAGCACCAGGATTACCTGGCATGTACACTGGTGGAACCTCGCGCATGGGATACTGACCAGGCGCTGCTGTCGGTTCCTCAGTATCATCTGTAAACAACGCTCGAGGCATTATAGCAGGACGAAAAGATAGCAACTGCTCGACAGCACGTCGAACATTGCTACCCACCATTATTCCGCTCGCGAACTGAAGCTGAAGGTTAGTTAGAGCAGCCAGTACATCATCAGTCGTATTAACTGATATCTGTTCACGTAAAAGCTTACACATTTCCTCAAACACAAATCTTTGTGTCGGGGCATTAAATTGAGAAACGTATCAACCACCACACGAGGAGGATTCCTAAGGGGGTATCTAATCCAATTTGTCGCCATGTTATATAGCGTATCGCGTTCCGTACCATCGGGAACCTGACTTCGTCTTTGGGGAGCATCAGAACCAGCGGACCCAAGAATCGGTCCAAGAGAAGTGAAGAAGTTAGCAGCAACAGAAGGAACGCGACGTCGAGCAGACGGAGTAGAAGAGTAAAGCGACGGGGTAACAAAAGAAGTGTCAGAAACAGAAGGGACAGCAGGAGTAACCAAAACAGTAGAAGTAGCGGAAACAGGAGTATGAGGAGGTAGAGACGGAGGAGCAGTAGGAACAGGAGTAGGTAGAGGAACAGGAGCAGGTTGTGGAACAGGAACAGGTTGAGGAACAGGGACAGGTTGAGGAACAGGAGGAACCACAGGAACTGCGGTATCCTGTGCATATGGAGGTGGTGACTTTAATAGATAGGACAACAAGGGGTCCTCTACTACTTCCTCTCCCTTCTTATCCGTACCCGTCGGTAAAGCG
This sequence comes from Lissotriton vulgaris, assembly GCF_964263255.1. Classification (NCBI taxonomy): domain Eukaryota; kingdom Metazoa; phylum Chordata; class Amphibia; order Caudata; family Salamandridae; genus Lissotriton; species Lissotriton vulgaris. Next base: position 1,438,067,035 of record NC_141691.1, read on the forward strand.
GGGTAACACTTATCCACAGTCATACGCTGCAATCTATCAAAAACTTCCTTTTCCTTCTCCTCCTTATCTCGCTGAAACTGCTCTGCATTTCTCACTGTTGTAACGATCCCTTTTTTTTCTTATTGCGTTTAAGCTGCTTGATTTCTTTCTGCTTGGCTTCTTTACGCCATAACCGAAAGGAATCAAACATGGCCGGCCTTGCTTTTCTTTGGAACAGTTTAGCTTCAAGATTATCTAAAATCGGGGCCTCAAAACTACCATGAGGTGGCCAACTGAGGACACCGTCCTTTTTAGTGTAGCGAACCTAACACTCATTGAATGCGATTGGACCCAAACCATGTCGACTATATAATTCGTAAGTTGGAGTTCCAACCGGAGGTATCGGACACGAGTCCTCCAGCTGGGAATCCGCACCACAACTTCTAAAGCAACTGAACAAAGTACTACGGCCAGGCATCGTGCACATCAACTGAGTTTCACAAACGTCAAGGGTTATAGGATTACAATGTCCCTGCAAAAGAGCAAAAACCCTCGGTTTTTGGCGACTGCAGACGTCAAATAGCACAGCAAAGAACAAAATACCAAGAACCACAAATGCAATGGAACCATGCAACGACTAAGCACCCACAACAACAAAGGACTCTGGGAGCGACCCACAAATACTTAACTCAAAGATCAATGGCGTCACCAGGAAGGCCCGTCAATCGTCTCGCTGTACCAAGGTCTACGCCAGGCGCCAAAACAGGTCTACAGTCAGGGCAGCAGTATCTGTGGATCGTTCCTTTTATACAGCTTTTAGTCATAGGATAACATGGTGAACGAAAGATTACAACCTGGTTCCCACAGTAAATATCATAGGGGGTCGCTTTCATGTATTCAGGGCCCGGAACATAATTACAGTAGCATTTGGCAATTCCCAACTGTAAAAGTACATCTTCCCACCATTAGTACATTCCGTTCGGCTGTAAACGAATCAAGGAAGAGACAGAAACAGGTGCAGAGGAAGACGAGGATAGCGAACAGATCGAAAAGGGTGTAAAAGGGGTGGTATCAGGAAACACGATTTGCAGGGATCAAAGGAGACGTGCCTAATGAATGCACAACTAAGACAATAGACCGACACAGCAAGATGAGCCTCGAGCGGGGCCATCTGCCTTACAGTATCATCCCCCTCATCATAAAGACATCCTCAAAGGAACATGTGTCTTCCGTAAGAGTTTGGGAATCCCAGGGTCACGAAGCGGACAGCGTCCGTTCGCTGGCTACTTGAGGGCAAGAAACAAAATGGATGCCGTATCTAAGATGGAACCCGTGGGTTCAGATAAAGAAACCCACGAAACAAACGAACGGTTTAGGCTAGCACAGCGAGACCGCGTACACCCACCAAACTCGTCATTTGCGGTTCAATGATACCAGACTCGACCATATTCGTGCGAGTCGAAAACACCACTTACATTTGTCACGGAACCTCAAGGTCATGGCTTGGAGAACTGTGGTTAATTAGATTTGTTTCGTTGTGTCTCACCAAACAACCATCACATCCAAGCACAGTATATCTTCCTTCTTCTACGGTTTCAGTTACATTACTTCTATATAACTAGTGCTGAAATACTTCATAGAGTGTTTTGAAGATGGGGACTCATTCTTGAGTAGTATGTATCCACCAACTTAGTTTTCAGAATGTCTCTACTTTCAGGATCAAATTCGGTAGGGTTCTGGGAAAGTCTTTAATACTCTACTTCGACTGTTAGCATGACCTAGGTTTACCTACACAATTCCTCTTGACTTGGAGAACAAACTAGCCATGCTGAATCTGTTTATGCATTCATAGGATCCTATTTCTCTGTAGGAAATCTTTTTCAAACTGAAATTGTACAATTTCTGTGTAAGACTTTTTCTGCAGAAATCTCCTCCCAAATCTCTTTCCTCTCTGTCTTCTTTAGGTATATATGAAGCCACATAGCAAGCAACAGTGATGGAGTTGTCTTCAACACATTGTAGATTCATATTTGCATTCCATATCTTCAGAATCACAGGGTTGTAGTCAATGATATACTTTGAAGTGTCTGTTCTTCTCAGGTTGTATGTATTTTTTGGTGATTTCCTTGTCAGGGTACGTCTGAATGCAGACAGAAAACTATGGACTCTTGCTTCAGAGATTACATGTTGTGAGAATCCAAAACAACATCTAGTGCAAATTGTTCCTTTGCATCTGTATTTTCAACAACAGTACTTCCCACATCTATGAGTTTGAAACTGGAGAACTTGTTGTCTCAAGTCTTTGTCAGTACCGTCTTCTGGGATGGCGCATGTCACATACTGTTGCATGAAGGACAAGACAAACTCATTAGTGTCTGTTCCAAATTTCTGGGCTTATTTTACCCATACAGCATATGAATATGCCAGGCACCTCTTGTTGGTACTCTATGTGCCAACATTATTCAGTTACTTGGCCAAGAAGAGGATTCATTTTGTTAAAGTTATAATCTGTGGTTAAAATATCTGAAAACATTTGCAGCGTCCAGCAAGCAAAGTTCTCCTGGTGTCTTTAGATTAATGTATGTTATGTTTCTAGCATACTCTGAGTAGTCTCGTTGATCTGTACTCAGCTGCTAGTATCTGTACAGGCCAGTCATCATACCTACCACCCACTCCAGTGGGAAAGAGATCTGGAAAACATTGAGCTACTAAACTTTCCTCCCACACACTCTAGGGAGCTCTTCTTGCTTCTTTCATTTGAAAGAGATCAATAGCATCACCTATAATCTTATTCAAAAGCAGAGGGTGGATCCTGTAGTGTTGACAAATTATTTCTGGTCAGGATCATTACACGTTTGAAATCTGACCTCTTGATGGTAACGCCTTCCCTATGTGTTATGTCTTGAAGAGCATCTACATTTTTATAATACATTTTATTTTGTACCAGATACAATGTTGCTTTCTATACTTTGCCAACATCCACTTACTCCTGCCATACATTTGAGCTCTTGGTAGGGACACCATTGACTAGAATTACAAGTGGTTCTTCCAAATCTATCTGCACCCCTAGAGTTTCAATATTCTGCAAGAAATCTAATGCCAAGTACACAACTCTCCCTTTTCTGTAATTCTGTTGAAGGTAACGTCCCTTTCTTTGGCACTATATGAACTATAGCTTGGAATGGATGCATATACTGTATTAGAATTGATTTTTAAACACTTAAATCTTGTAGTTCCTGAGGGATTGTGACTAATTCTAACTTTTGTGGACTGCTCTAGCTGGCATTTATTGTCTTCCAACTTATTATAACAGTACTTACATATACTTTGTTGTTTGAAACAATCAAAGCCTTCCTCTACAAAAAATTAAGCTGCAAATTCTCACCACTTTCCTCACTTGCCTTCTTCAGGTTTCGAAGAGACAATAAAATAACACATATGAGTTTTTTAGTGAGTGCTTCGACAACATATACAAACACAGTCAGCATGGGACAATTTTCGATTTGATCAGGAGTTGTTCCGGCTACACGCCTCTGCCATAGATCGAGTTTGCACTCTTTATTTTGATTTAATGAAATCAAAAGTGTTTCCATACCAATCTACCCCTAGGACTGCAAAGGGAGTGTCTGACTAACTCAAACTAAATGCAGTTATGTGGTGAGCCATTTTTGACCTGATAGCCGCTACCGTACGTCTCTTGATCCCCATTCTTGTGTATCACCATACAAATATAATTCACGAGCAGACTGATTCATTTTGCTTTGCTCAAGGGTCTTCAGTCCACATCAGAATGATTTGTCCTGCAGATGGTCTTATAGGTGCAATTTTATTTTGTAGCCCTTTTTCTCAATTAATTTTGTAAATTTATTTGTTAAAAGCCACCAATGAGGGCTTTAGAAACTGTTGATAAAGTACATTAGCTTTTTTTTCAAAAGAACCCCTTGTAGGCATCTTTACCTAATATTGGGCCCAATTCACAGAACTAACTTAAGACAAAATCCTAAACTTACTAGCATTTTGGTATTCACAGAAGACAAGTACTCATTTTGGTATTAACTGAAGGCGCTTACTCATTTCGGTATTCACAAAAAGTAGTACTCCTAACTTTAGAATTTTTCTCAGTTTCGTAGTAGTAAAGTTAGGACTCCTAACTTTAGGACTCCAAAATGCCTTCTGTGAATACCGAAATTCTTAAAATTAGGATTTTTCTCAGTTTAAAAGTAGTAAAGTTAGGACTCCTAACTTTAGGACTCCTAAATGCCTTCTGTGAATACCTAAAGTCGTAAAGTTAGGATTTTTCTCAGTTTAGTAGTAGTAAAGCTAGAAGACTTTACTACTCCCAAACTAAGAAAAATCCTAATTTTAAGACTTTCGATATTCACAGAAGGCATTTAGGGGTCCTAAAGTTAGGAGTCCTAACTTTACTACTACTAAACTGAGAAAAATTCTAATTTTAAGACTTTCGTTATTCACAGAAGGCATTTAGGAGTCCTAAAGTTAGGAGTCCTAACTTCTGTGAATACCGAATTGAGTTAGTGCCTTCTGTGAATACCAAAATGAGTAAGTGCCTTCTGTGACTTGGCATAGAGGCCTGCAAGTGCACAAGTAACTTAATTAACTCAAACGACTTCTCTTCTCTTTTAAGCACAAAGCATGGTGCGTTACGGCATACATACAGCGTATCTCAGAGGAGAGTTATGAGTTGCAAGATGTGGGTTTGAGACTTGAGAAACAGCTAATACATGCCTAGTGAAGCTGGCAGTGATAGTGCATAGACAGGGCCTTCAGTAGTAGGCCTGACCTATGTTTAAAGGCCTGTTTCTCTGTGGTGATTATGTCACTACTTGCCCACATATCTGAGTGTAGGAATCCACTTGTAGCAGTGCCATGACATGTTTAAGTAAATGTGCTTGTATTTGCCTGTCTGTTTTAGTACCTCTATGGCTCTCTAAATGTGTATTTAACTAGCTGAACAAATACTTCAGTGCTGTGTTAGAGAATACAGGAGTATGTTGTATATTTGCACATGCCTTTGATATTACTAGATACATAAGTAGTTTCTGAGGTTGTTACTGATGTATAATTCCTTCTCAGCCTGGCTTACTGGGTGAGTTAGATGATATATGCTTTTGATAACATGTAACTCAGTTGCTTTATGGAAGGCATATTCTATGTAGTTCTACTCATAGGGGCCGGCAAGTGTATGAGTAACTTATTGAACTCAAAAGGACATCTTTTATCTTTTAAGCACAAAGCACTGTGCTTTATGGTGTACCTACAGAGTATCTCAAAGGTGAGGTATGTGTTAGCAATAGGTGGGGTTGAGACTTGAGAACAGCTATTACATGCCAAGTGAAGCTGGCAGTGAGAGTGCACAGACGGGGCTGCTAGACCCACATTTAAAGGACTTTTTCTCTGGATGGATGATGAGATTGTGCCACCACTTACCTAGACATCAAAATGACTGTAGGAGTCCACCTATAGCAGTGCCATGAGATGTTTAAGTAAGTGTGCCGATATGTGATTGTCTATTTTAGTACCTCTAAGGCTATCTTAACCCATTTGATGCGTCGGACAGCCGACGTCACAGTGGGCGTGTGTGGAGGATGGCAGGGGGCTGTCTGAACCACGGGTTAATGTGTAAGTGGCTGAATGAATACTTCCGGCCTGTTTTAGGGAATAGAGGGGTATGTTGGTGTGACTACAACTACCTGTGAGACTGCTGCATGCAAAAGTAGTGTCTGAGCAAGTGACTGAATATATAAGTTCTTCTGTAGCTATTTGACTGGGTGAGCGAGAGAGACTATGTGTTTGTGAAGATGAATGTCATTTGCTTTACTGGTGGTATACTCCATGTAGTACTTGGCATAAGGATCTGCAAGTGCACAACTAACATATTGAACTCAAAAGGACATCTACCAGCTTTTAACACCTTGGCTGCTAGGTGTTTTCCCCTCCTGTGCTGGAGATCCTTAATATTCATTATTCATGACGAGCTCAGCTCGTCATCAGCACAGCTCAACTGTGCATCATGACGAGCTGAGCTCGTCATGAGCATCGAAAGGGTTAAACAAAAATTACCATGCTTTATAACATACTTACAGCGTATCTCAGAGGAGACGTGTGTGTATTAAAACATGAGTTTAAGACTTGACAAACAGCTTTTACATGCCAAATGAAGCTGCAAGTGAGTGCAAAGACAGGGCCTGCACTAGTAGGTCTCGCTGATGTTTGGAGGACTATCTCTCTAGATGGTATTTCAAAACAAAAAATACCTCTGACACCATGAATAGCACTTTTTCTTTTTAACACAGAAGTCCCTTTTATTGACTCTGCGCTATTTCACATTTAACTTTTTCTTTGTGTTTCTTATTGTATATTGGTATCTGCATTCATTTTAAAGCTCTCCTATATACAAATCATATATTACTGTCAACAAACGAAATACATTTAAATTCACAATACGTTTGACTATACATTTAAATTCACAATACGTTCGACTATACACAATACATATATACTACACAATACATATATACACTATAGATGCAACTGATTACGTCGTTATGTACATTTTCATTTGTTGATTAAATCAAGTCATTCAATGATAAGATCAAAAGAAGCATTAATATCATCCACTAGGTCCTACTTTGTGTTTTCAAGAGTTCACTAACTGGGGTAATTAAATTCTTTTTCCCTCAGTTTAAAACTGTGTCTCTGGTCCTAGATAGTGTAGGAGAATATTACTATATACCATTATGCTCTACTGGAAAATTTAGTTCTATTGTCCAATGTTCCTCATATATGTAGAGTCAGAGAGCATAAATGTCTCCAATCCACTACTCGTTGCAACGAACTCTTGAAAACACAAAGTAGGACCTAGTGAATGATATTAATGCTTCTTTTGATCTTATCATTGAATGACTTGATTTAATCAACAAATGAAAATGTACATAACGACGTAATCAGTTGCATCTATAGTGTATATATGTATTGTGTAGCTATATGTATTGTGTATAGTCGAACGTATTGTGAATTTAAATGTATAGTCGAACGTATTGTGAATTTAAATGTATTTCGTTTGTTGACAGTAATATATGATTTGTATATAGGAGAGCTTTAAAATGAATGCAGATACCAATATACAATAAGAAACACAAAGAAAAAGTTAAATGTGAAATAGAGCAGAGTCAATAAAAGGGACTTCTGTGTTAAAAAGAAAAAGTGCTATTCACGGTGTCAGAGGTATTTTTTGTTTTGAAATAGTGTTACAGATTCCAGCCTCTGAGTTCCAAAATTGAATCAATCCCCCCAATATGCACCTATCTCTCTAGATGGAGCATGAGGTTGTGTCAGTACTTGCCTACATATCTGAGTGAGTGTATGAGTTCACCTATAGCAGTAACATGAGATTTTTAAGTAAATGTGCTGGTATGTGACTGTCTGTTTTATTACATCTATGGCTACTTGGATTATGGGTGTTATACTCTAGTTAGTAAATGCCATAGGGGTCCGCAAGTACACAAGTAACTTACTAAACCTCAAAAGGACATCTCTTATCTTTTAAATACAGAGCACCATGCTTTATATCATACCTACAGCATATCTCAGAGGTGAGTTATGTGTACTAAAACATGATTTAAAGGCTTGTTAAACAGCTCTTACAGGTCAAGTGAAGCTGGCAGTGAGAGTGCACAGACAGGATAAGAAAAAGTAGGCCTGATCCATGTTTAAAAACTGCAGGTTCAATTATGCCTGCGACTCTTACAGTACACATGTGACTCAGTATTAGTTTAAAGAACATATCTTACAAGCTAAGCACATGCACACCTGCCCGATAATTAACCAACACCTACACTAAAATGTATGTAATACATAGCTGCCAAGTTTCACAACTTAATGGTCATCTACACCTACAGAGCATGTTTTTCCTTTCAATTCCGAGTCTTCTACTCCTCTTTTAAAATACAATAAACAGGACTACAAGTCCCAGAATTAAAAGAAAAATGTTCTTTGTGAGCAGCACATCATATATAGATATATAAAACTTTCCACATCTTCTAATAAATTGTTAAGTATACGTTTAACCCTTAATGTGCAGTTCTTTTTCTAAAAATTAGAGCATGCTGTAAAACAGCACATTTACAGTATACAGTTCCAGGGCAGCAAATTGTGAAGCAACTTCTCATACACCTAGCCTACATGTCAGACAAACTGTTACATACTCACACACTTATAAAGCATCTTACTCACATTTTAATAAATATCTAAAACCACTCACACTAGCACTCATAGATCACCTCATATAGTTTGAATATATTGGAAAAAAAAATCATATTGTCTTTTAACATTGTCAAATACACTTATACTATTTCAATCATGTTTCTTATCCAAAATAAAAATCATTCACATACTTGAAAATTGAGTTTGTTAGATCACATTTTGTTTGCTCCTATCCTATAGATTCAATACTCTTTGGAAATGTGAAAACTAAACATAAGAATGGCACATCACTCTCCTACAAAGCAAGCATTAGTGGCAATAGTTTCAACCTTGCACTCTCTGATAGTGCAGAAAGAAGCAAATAAAACATATCTTTCATCTTTTAGTTTTGCAACTCCATTTCTGAATGGTTAGTATGTCTTAACCCTTTCAAGAGCTTTTATAAATCAGTTCAATATGGTATGATATTTCAGCATATTCGCTACTTATTTGTGTTTGTAGTGACAAATTCAAGAAAAATGGGAGTCCAAATGCATATTTAGCTTGGTAGGTTTATGACTTTAACAGTACACTTTACTAGCAAGCTCTTACTAGGGAATGTAACCCTTGTTACACACAATTGAGATTTAAGATCTGTAATTTAAAGCAGATAACTCTCTATTTAACACCCTTTTCCTAATACACTCTTAACACAGCCTCCATAGCAACCCACTTGAACTAGTAGGTCACACGCTCACAACACATTCTAGAAGGAGCATACTAGTTACAAAATGACCTGCAGCAGGTGTGGTTTACTGTGCAGAATATAAAGCATATAGAAGTCTGCATTACACTTTTTTATTTCTCCTACAATCAACTATGTATTTTAAACCAGGAGCACACCTCTATTTTAAATAGCTTTCATGTTGAAAACAGCCTCATTTAGCTCCAATCTTCTGCTGTCTGTTAGTGCTACTTCACTTCAAAATTGTTAGAGTGTGTATTATGGGCCACAGCTATGTCTTTCGGTCTTGAGCAACTGCTAGAAATAGTGGTATTGTCAGGAATTAGGTTTTGTCTAATGTGGACATTACTTGGATTAGATAAAGAAAGTTGAAGTGGCATCACTTGCTGCCTTTAGTTGGTCTCTTCTAGGTGTCTCCTCTGGAAGGAGGACCGATAATTACATAAAACAAAGAAAAACTATTACTGGTTGTCGACCCTGTCTTCTGTTCTTGCTTCCAGAACAAAAGTGCTGATGCATATGGTCTTTTTTATTTGATTTAACTTAATGTTTGCATAGAACTTTGTTTTCTAACAGCATTGTTATTTCCTAATCCCCTGACCTCATGATTTTGCAATTTGGTGGCAATGACCTAGACACACTGACTTGGGTAGGGCTGGAAATCCTAATGAGGGACACCTTTGCACAATTGATTACACTTTTCCCTTACACTGTCTTGGCGAACTCCAGCATATACCAAAGGCAAAAAGTGATCAAGTCAATTCTGTTCACAGATTGATAAAGCCTGGAAACATGGTAATAAAACCATTTCTGCATTCCTCAGTGACCATAACAGGGACTCTATCTATAACAATGTTTTTTACATGCATGGAATGTATAGAAGTGATGGAGTTCACTTATCTGATGAAGGAAACAGGGTTTTTCTCAGCAACCTGAACATCATCTATGTGTAGCTGTCTTATACACACAATGAACACAAAGGCTCTTCTCAGAGCCACCCTATTACCCAAAATATTGTTCAAATTCTTTATAAATATTTTTTTCAATTTATTGTCATATTCACAACAACATGCTTGTTTTGAAAAGTGCCCCAATTTGACAAGGCCTGAGGACATTTTATAAACAAAGGAGGGGGATGCACGGGCCCCCATCTGAGGCTCTTTGAGTCCCAGGGAACACCATCTCTCTGGGACTTTATTTTGAATAGTTGTTGAGGTCCATGCAGACTATCCTCCTGGGCTTCCAAGCAGCCCCTGGGACCACCACCTCCCTGGGAATTTTCTTTAAATAATTGAGGGGCCCTTGCAGAACCCCCTCCTGGGCTTACTAGAATCCTTGGGAACCACTACCTCCCTGGTGAAATAAATAAAACATTGTGGGGGCTGCATAGACCCCGGGCCCCAGGGACCACCACCTCCTCTTGGCCAAAAAAATATTTTAAAGTGGGAGGGGCAGCACGGCCCCACCTCCTGGGACATATATGGCCCTGGGGACCACCACCTTCCCAGGGCCAACCTGTCAACACAGAAGGTGGGAGGCCATGTGGTCCCCTCTCTTTTTTTTTTTTTTTAAATCTGTTTTATTGGTACACTTGGCATACAGTTACATTTCTTGTGTGCATAATTCAAAGGGGAAACAACAATTGGAGTAGCTCGTACATCATCAATGCGAATGTTGGCGACGGTTGAAAGTCAATAAATGCACTCGTTGTTAAAGAACTCCATCCGTTGTCATGGGGCGGTCACTGCATTCACCAAACCATTCGCTTCACTGCTACTGTACTGTGCAATGCGCCCTGCCTACCTTACTATAGTGCCTGACCTCACCCGTCAGGGCGGGTAGCCTGATGGCCAGCCGCACCCCGGTGTTCGCAACCCACTGGCTAGTGATATAGCATGATGTCCCTCAGTAGTGTGAATAACCTACCGGGCTTGGTTCCGGGCAACTTGTATGTGTGCTGTGGTCGGCTAGGAGGTTCAGTGGTACGCCTCTGTGAGGTAGAAGGTTGCGGCAGTGGTTTGCATGTGTGCTGCACTCCTGTGTTTCGCCGCCGTGTGTCAGAAGTGAACGGTGTGAGTGGGGAAGGCAGATCCAGCGTGGACAACTGGGGGGTGTCCTTTGCCGTAGATGCCACCAATTCAAACTGGGGAAAACAGGAGAGTGGGGAGGGTGTAAAGAATCCGATCTCGGGGTAAGGGGGGGGGGGGGTGTTGCAGTATGGGTCCTGTCTAGGCAGTTTCGGGTGTAATAGTCTCGCAGGGTGCTGGCCTCGAGTGTGCTCGGGGAGGAGGTTCTAGTGGTGTGTGGTAGCTCCAGGTCTCGGGTGGGGGCGTATTGGTGGGGCCGGCTGTGTATGTGGGCTCCGCTGACAAGTGGGGGGGGGCAGGGCAAGGCGGGATGGGCAGAGGAGTTGGGGGGGGGAGTGTAGAGGGGAAAGAAAAGGGGGGGGGTTATGAGGGCGAGCGATGGATTGCAGGGGTGGTGTTTCCTGTCCGTATGCGTGTGGTTCCCGATTCTCCCCTTTCTCACTACGCAGCCTGTGGCCCGGACATGTCCCCCCCGTTCCACTGGGGAGGAGCCATCTCCTTACAACACCCCTTTATCGTGGCAGGCCCTGGTGAACGCTCTCAGGAAGCCCTCCCATGTCTGGGCTATCGGTATGGCCCCGCCGTCTCTTCCCTACGTAGCACCGTGCCCTCTGCGGTTGCCCAGTAGATGAGGGAGGCACTCCAATGTTTCATCAGGGGTGGTTCCGCGGCCTTCCAGTGACGGGTTATGAGTCTTTTGGCGGTTATCAGCCCCAGATCCCAGAACCTCATGTGTGCTTTGTTATGTTTCGTCCTGGTGAGGAGGCCCAGCACACAGGTGTCCCAGTCGTGACGTAGACCCAGCGCCATCCCTTTTGTCAACAGCGTGTTAACATCATGCCAGTACGTCCGTAGCTTGGGACATGCCCACAGCATATGCAGGAGATCCGCATTCAGTAGCGCGCATCGCGGGCATTTGGAGGTATCCAAACCAAAGTAGCGGTTAATCTTGTCCGGGGACAGGTATGCCCTGTGCATGATATAGAACTGTATGATTCTGAATCTTGAATTGCGGGGAACGTGTTGCGGTCCCTCTAGGATCCTTTCCCACTCTTTATCCGACCAGTCCCTCCCTCTGTCTGTGGTCCACCTGTCCCTGAGCGACTGAAGGGAGGCCGTTGTGTGGGATCTCAGCGCCTGCGTTAGCCAGTGCACAACGTGCGACCCTGCCCCCATAACGTGCAGGTATTGTATTAAGAGGTGTGTCTCGGGTTCCACTGACATATCGCCCCAGTGTTCCGTTAGGACCCGTATCATTGATGTATGCATCAGGAATTGTCCCGCTGGCAGTCCTGGATTCTCCACTAGCCCCTCGAACCGTACCATGGCCCCGTCGTCATATAAGTCCGCCAGTGTCTCAAGCCCCACTTGCACCCAGTCTTGTAGGCGCGCTGCAGTCACCACTCCCCCAGGCCTTGGCAGTCCCTCTAGTGGCAGGGCTGGAGCGTAGGGGGTAGTTTCCTTGGTCAATCGCAGTGCACGCCTGTAGCATCTCAGTGCCACTGCTAGGTGTAGTTGCGTCTTGCGTGTCGCGCCTCTGAGGGGGTGGAACAGTGCGAGAGCTTCCGCGTGGGTCAGGGCTGGGACTGTTGAGGCCGTGTCATTTAGGTTCCTACCCGCTAGCCAGGCCACGACCCATTGGAGCTGCGCGGCAAGGTAGTAGTGCTCCTGGTTCGGGACCGCGAGCCCCCCCGAGGACGTCGGGGCATACAATTTCTTCAGGGCCACCCTTGGTCTCCCCGCATTCCAGATTAGTGTTCGTGTCAGGGTCTCCAAGTCTCGAAAGACCCGAGCTGGGACATACACCGGTATGTTCGAAAAATAGTACAGGAGTCTAGGTAGGACTATCATTTTGGTCAGGGTGATTCTGGCCGGGACATTGAGCGGGAGTGTGCCCCAGAATTGGATCTGGGCTCGCCAGGAGTTTATGGCTCGAATCAGGTTGCCATCCAGTATATCTGCTGCATTCCTATATATGTGGATGCCCAGGTACTTGAAGGTACCGGCATACCATGTCAGCGTTGTGTCTCCTAGTTGTACTGCGCAGTCCTGCATATCCGGGTGAAAGGGGAAGACCCCAGATTTACCCCAGTTGACCCTCAGTCCCGAGTGTGTTGTGAATTCGCGGAGGGCGTCGGTGAGTCCCGGGGGTATCCGTGTCAGGTCTCTGACGTAGAGGAGTAGGTCGTCGGCATATAGGGAAACCGCGTGTACCCCATCTATCAACGAGATGCCCCACTCGGCGCCCTGCATCCTCAGTATCTCCGCCAGCGGTTCCATGGCCAACGAGAAGAGTAGAGGCGATAACGGGCAGCCTTGCCGTGTGCCCCGCCTCACCTGTATGGCCTCCGATATCAGGCCCCCTATCCGGACCCGAACGGTTGGCGTTTGGTATAGGAGTCCCACCATGTCCAGATATGCGTCTCCCAGGCCAAACTTTTGCATAACCGCCCTAAGAAACAGCCACTCCACCGAGTCAAATGCCTTCTCCAGGTCTAATACTATGCAACCCGATCGTGGCCAAGGGCCTCTCGCGTACTCCTGTACTCTGAACAGCCGGCGGATGTTGTGCGATGTGCTGCGTGTGGGTACGAACCCGTTCTGGTCAGGGTGGACCAGGGTAGGTGTGTATTGGGCCAATCTCCTCGCTAGTGTAGAGGCTAGTATTTTGTAGTCTGTGTTTAAGAGGGCAAGGGGCCTATATGAGCCCATAAGTGTCTCTTCTTTACCCGGTTTCAGGAGGGAGACCAGGGTAGCTTCACTTAGAGATGGGGGCAGGGAGGAGTCGTCCAGAGCCGTCTCATACAGTTTTACGAGTTCAGGGATCAGGAGGTCTTGGTATGTTTTATAGAACTCCGCTGGGAGTCCGTCAGGGCCAGGGGACTTTCCGTTGGAGAGCGCCGCTATGACTTCCCGGAGCTCTTCGGGGGCAATGGGTGTCGCTAGGACGGTACGTTGGGCATCGGTAAGTGATGGCAGCAGTACCTGGTTAAGATATCCTCCGTGTCCGGGGCGGGTGTGGGCAGGCAAGAGCGATACAGTGTTTTGTAGTGTGCGGTGAATGCTCCGTGGATCTCTGACTGCGTATGTAAGGGCACCCCATTCGCGTCTAGTACTTTTGTGACTGGCTTCGTCCGATCTTCTCTAGCGATGAGCCACGACAGCAACTTACCGGGTTTGTCCCCCCTATCGTGTGTGCGCGCCGCATGAGCCGCGAAATTCAGACATCTGAGCCTCTCCAGCAGTTTTTCGTGGGTCGCCTGCGCTGTTCGAAGCCCAGTGATGTGTCCTCCCACCGAGTCCCGTTCGTGTCGACTCAATTCCTCCTCCACCCTATGTAAGTCCCTCTCCACCTGCCGTTTGAGGTTCCCCTGCGTGCCCAAGCACTGTCCCCTAATGACCACTTTGAACGCCTCCCATTCCATCTGTAGAGAGGTGGCTGAACCTGCATTATCCTCAAAGTAGTGTACAATATGTGCGAACAGTGAGTCCCGGAAGGGTGCGTCTAGCAGGAGGTCCGGCTGCAGCCTCCAGTTGGGGACAGGGGGGCGAGTGTTCGCCCATGAGATCGTTAACATGTGTGGGTTATGGTCGGAGTGTGTCCTACCCATGTAAAGCGCTTCCGTCACTAGCGGGAGTAGATCATCTGTGAGCATGAATCTGTCTAACCGGGTGTGCAGGGTATGGGCTCCTGAGTAGTACGAATATATCCTGGCCGTTGGGTTCCGGTGGCGCCACACATCATGTAAGTTCCAGTGTGAGGCCCAGGCTATAAGAGCTTTCATGGCACCCACCACTGGTGCGCTGGGTAGAGGTGGGAATGAGCGGTCCAGTGTGGCATCCAATACACTATTGTAATCCCCCCCCAATATCCAGGGGATCCCGTGCCAGTGCGCTAGGGTTGTGGACACCATTTCGAGGAAGCTCTGTTGGTCTGTATTAGGGGCATAGAGCGACGCCACCACCAGCGGTCGTCCATCCAGGCGTCCCTTCACTGCCACCAACCTCCCCTCCTTGTCTATGTGTGAGTCTTCAACTTCAAACGGGAGCCCTGGTCTCACCCATATCAGTGCCCCCCTGGCGTAAGAGGAGAACCCAGTCGCATAGATCTGTCCTCGCCACCGCCTGCGCAGGGTGTGTACCTCTGGGGCTGTCAGGTGTGTCTCCTGTAGGAGTGCTTCTGCACCTTGTGTCTCTTCAAGTATGAATAAATCATGTACCTGTGTGCGGGTGTGTGTATTCCGCGTACATTCCAGGTACACATTATGACTTCAGCCATCAGCGTTCAACAAGGCAGTCACACCCGTTCTCCCCCTCGCTTCGAGCACTCTCTCAATGGGGCCCCCAACATCCAGTTTCAGAGCATCCCCACCCTTGTCCGAGCAACCCCTGGAATAGTCTAGCGAGCATTCCTGTGGGCCATGCATGCAGCGTTTCACAATAGGGAAAAGGGGGGTAAACATTAACTGGGGATAACACCATCGGGTCGGTTGCCAAACGGGCAGCCGTCCAAACATTCCGCAAAAAGTGCGAACAATCCATTCTGGGGGGTTGCTGTCCATCATGCAGTCCAAGCAGCCAGTGAGTGTCTGTTGAGCGTGAAGGCGTGAGTGCCCTCCCAGGGGGGTGTAATTATAGGTCTGAGTGGCCAACAGGTTGGCCCACCGTCTATGGAGCAGTGTATTCGTAAAGACACGGGGCCACTACCCTGGTCAAGTTTGTAGCAGGTAACCATCGCCCACCCATATGGACCCTGCAATGTGGTGGCCCATGCGATGTGGGTGCCATGGAGCGTCTGCTCCGCAGTCGATAATTGCAAGCGTGACATTGTCTTAACTTACTGCGTGTTCAGTGTCCGTCACCACCGGGCAGTACCGTGTCAATGTTTCCACCGCTAAGAGCCCCTTCAGCCGTACAGGTCCGACGTTTGTGGGGTGATGTCTGGCAGCCCACCTGAGAGTTGTGAATCCGGGAGACCATATATCGCCTCATCGTCGCTCGGTGATATCCCAGGGCTGGTGGCGGGCGGGGAACGCTGTGACGGGGAGCCGCTGAGCTCCGAGACCATCAGTAGGGCTTCCCATTGTTCCCTGCGTATTTCCTCTTCCGGTGGGCTTGCGCCGTGCTGGATGCTGCTGGCCGCGGGGGAGGGTGACCTGGCGCCACGTCTCCTCTTGGACCTCCTGCGTCTCCTAGGCCTGTCCGGGTTTCCTGATCTCCCCGTCCCATTGTCCAGCCAGGCTTCCACGTCTTCCGAGGAGTCAAAGAAGTGTGTCTTCTCATTCGCTATCACTCTGAGTTTCGCCGGGAAGAGGAGGGAATATGTAAGTCCCAGTTGGCGTAGCCTCCGCTTTACCATTAGGAATGATTGCCTCTGGCGCTGCACCTGGATTGTATAGTCTGGGAAAAACATTATGTTCGCATTTTCCACTTGAATGGTGCCCAGTTTCCGAGTTTCTCGCAGTACAGTGTCTCGGTCCCTATAGTTCAGGATTCGGATCAGAAAAGGGCGTGGGTTTGAGCCGGTGTGGAGTGGCCTGGTTGGGACTCTGTGTGCCCGTTCCACCACGAAATATGGCGAGAGGGTGCCTTCGGGTAATAGGGCGCGTAGCCAGTCCTCTACGTGGGTGGTCGGATCTTTGCCTTCCCATTTTCTGGCAAACCTACTATACGGACGTTGTTGCGTCTCGCCCGCCCTTCTGCATCCTCTGCCCTGTCCTCCAGGAACTCCACCCTGTTGAGAAGGTCTTTAATTTGTTTGTCCGACTGGGCGACACGAGGTTCCATGCCCGTCACTGTGGTTTCCAGGGTTTTGGTGCGCTCAGCTAGTTTCTTATGGTCCTCCTTCAAGTGCGTGAGGTCTATGGCAACTCCGTCTATTTTCGCCTCCAGGGATGTCCGGGTGGACTGGATGGAATTTTCCAGGCGTTCCATGGCCGCCAGTACCGAGTCCAGTCTGGCCGCTACCGAATCTGCGTCCGTTTGCTTCTGCGACTTGTCCATTTTGCCCTTTTGGGATGTGCTCCCCGTTCCTGTGCGCTTCCCGGCACCTCCAGACATGAGAGGGAACTGATTCTCGGAGGATCCGGATGGGGTGGCGGTCCTTGGTCACGTCGATCGTCAGAGCCACTGGCTGGTGCTTCGGCGGCGTTTCTAGGGCTGGTTACGGTCACCTTGTAGCCTCTTGTGTGGTCGAGCGGTCTAAAGCGCAGCGTGATTCGGTGGTGGCCGTTATTCCGCTCAGTACGGTTTCAGGCTCTGGCTATGGGTTATGTTGCGCCCCTCCCGCAGTTGGATGTGTTCTGGGCTTCGTGTTTACCCCCTGCTGCGTCGGGCGTCCAGTTGCGCCGTGATCTCAAGGGCACCTGAGGTGTGTGCAGCTCGTGGCAGGCAGTGTCTCCCCACGGCGCTCACCACACCCAGCAGCCCCTACCGTTCAGTGCGTGTGATCAGCAGCAATGCCCTCCGGCCGTCCGTGGCTGTGGCGGGTGTCGTGGTCAGTCGGGCCCCGAGCCCTGCAATTGGTCAGCGGCTCCCTCTGGCGCTACCCTTCGATCGCCTTGTGCTGTGGGTCGCGAGTACGGCCCACTGGGTGCCCGGGTAAGTGACTCTTGGGTGCCTGTGTGCCAGGCCTGGTTTGTGTCGCCGCGCGAGTCTGGGCCTGTAGGCCCCGCTGTGTTGGGCGCGGTGAGCCCACGCTCTGTGCCCGTCGGGCAGTTGCTGTTGCTGTTATGCCTCGCGCCGCGGCACTCACCACCTAAGGCCACAGCAGGCGGCGTCGGGGATCCGGTCTCTGACCCAAGGGGCGCTCGGGTCCTCCGGGCTCCGCTCCGCTGGAACCCGGTGGGCGGTCAGCTCAGCAGGCGATCCGACCGTTCCCGGGTCCGTTGATTACAGCGCTGGTCCGCTCCGCGGGTGTGGGCCGAGTGGGGGATGGGCTCCTCCTCGTGTCCAGGTCCGTCGCAGCAGTCCGGATGGCGGCCCCAGTTTTCCGGTGATGCGCCACTTCTCAGCCCTCCGTGCGTTGCCTGTCGGGTCGCCTCCGCCTCCGATGGTCTGCCGAGGGTCGGTCCGCTTTGGTGTGTCCCAATGCTGCCGCCTCAGCTCGCGTCTCTCCGGCGCTTCGTCTGTGTGGCCCTCGCTTCCGGTTCCAGCACCGGGCTTGCCTGTCGGGCCTCGCCGGGCCCGTGATCACTCCCTCGGCTATGGCGGCCTCGCTGGTGCCGGTGCGGTCCCGGGGCTCGTCGGACCGTGAGATTTGGTCCGATGCTGTGTCCGCGCTACTTGACCACTCGCTGCAAGTTTGGGCCACCTATGTGGTAATTTCGCCGGATAATTTAACCCCTGAGTGCGGGATCACGCCGGAGCTCCGCTATTGTGCAGCCAGTCTCGCTGCGCGCGTAGCCACGCCCCCGTGGTCCCCTCTCTTGGTGCCATCAATGGCCTTGGTGACCACAACTCTTGCTATGTCACGCAGTACCCACTCCCAAAGCATGTCTGTGTGCTCTAACTTGGTGGGAGCTTTGACAGCTCCAGTGAAGTCGGAGCAAGCACAAAGGAAGTGAGAGCTGTGAAACCATTCCCACTTGCTGAGAGCAAAGTTTTAATCTGTTTCTCTGTCCACTGTCAAGTGGGCAGGGGAACAGATGGAATGACACAGGAGCTGCATGTTTAGTAGGTGGGGAGCTGACAGGGACGGTGGGGGCATTGAGGCTCCCCTGCGGTCCTCAAAAGTGGACTGGGTACCCTCGGTGGGCATCAGAACACCCAGAATTTAAAGATATTTTGAAGGCTGAGCCCTGGGGTATAGGGTCACTGGGGCAGTAATTTACCTGGGGGCATGTGGCCCCTCCCCCATTAAAGCCAGGCACTGAGGGATAGGGTTCCTGGGGCCAAAATCAACCTCAGAAGGGATACTGTGTGGCCCCCTTTCCAATTGATTTGGGGCTGGGCCCGGGGCGTGACAGTCCCTTGGGCAAAAATTGACCCGGGGAGGTCATGCAGCCCCCTCCCCAATTAAGTTATTGCTGTCCCAGGGGCATTCTGGCCCTGATGCTCATTGTACACAAATGTAACCTTACCAGTAAGTCCTTACACATATAAGCAGAGAAGGTGCCCTGGTTGAAGCTCCACTTCTGTAAAGGAGATATAATTCTAACTCCTGGGCATGGGAAAGGCAAAACTAGTGTGTTTTCTCAGCGATTCCATGTTGAAAAATTATCTGAAATCCTACATGGAGGTGACTGCATCTTTGATATATTGGAGCGCAATCTGTATATGACTGTGATAAGTGGGACATTTCTTTTCGTCTCCTGGTAGCAACAGGGTTAATTGCTCTCCCTTTAAATTGCTAGGAATATGCAAATGTGGAAATCACTTAGATGCTTTTCTGTTTGGCCCGCCCACTTTAGTAGTATCCAAAGGACTTTCTGCCTTTTGCCAGGATGATGGACGGCTTAGCAAATGGCCCCCCAGCGTGTCTCCCGCTGATTTTGGTGAGGTGTTCTTGATGTTGAGGACATATCCACCAAGCAAAGAAGCACTTACTTCATATAGTTAAGAGGACGGATCTTTGTTTGGTAGAGATTTGTACTGTTTAGTATCATTGTCTTCTCTATAGGAGGATTCATGTTATCACACATTTCTGGATAAAGACACAAAAGAAACAATCACATTGCCAAAACACACTAAAGGTCACTATTGACATTTCCTCTTGCTCCATCATGCAGCTGTACTGTAGAATGCATACTGGGTATTTACCCCAGGAGTAGCACTTAGTAATTAACCAGTAGAAACAACTCCACTTGGGAAGATATTTGTGCAAAACTATTGCATAAAAGAGTAGGTTCGGTTCCTTTGTAGCTGAGTCACTCACACTGCTACTGACACACACACATAGACACTTAGATACCCACTCACACACTCTCGAACTCCCACACCCACCTACAGACCCATCCGGACACTCACACATCCACTCACAGATGTACTCAGACACTCAGTCACTCACTTAGCTACTCACAGACCCATTCAGAAACTCATGCAGCCACTCACACACCCACTCAGACACATACACCCACTCATAGACCCACTAAGACACATACATCCACTCACGGACCACCTCAGATGCTCATGTTCCCACTGACAGATTCATATATCCACTCACAAAGCTACTCACAGACCCACTCAGAGACCCACTCGAAGATGAATGCAACCATTTATAGACCCGCTCAGACACTCATGCTCTCACTCGCAGACTGACTTACACACTCATGGAGGTACCCACAAACCCATTCAGACACTCTCATACCTAATCACAGACCCAATGAGACACTCACACACCCACTCACACAGCTATTGAGATACAGGCACAATCCCTCACACACCAGCTGAGACACTTTTGAACTCACTTACACACTAACTCTCAAAGGTTACAGGCTACAGTTAGGAAATAAATTTTTTTTTAAAACATAGAAATTCATTTAAAAAAACAAAGGTCACTGGGACATCATAGTTAGAAAACCACATTAAAAAACTTTAGAAACTCACAGAAAAAACAAAGGTTGCAGGGACGTTATAGTTAGGAAATAAAATTTTACAAAAATGTAGAAATTCAGAGTAACCCCCGCAATGCACTGTTTATGACCTCACATATTACATTACTCATGACATGGTCATTAACATCACTGATTATATCTCAAATGAAATCACTAAGAACATCATCCATAGAACCACTCACACACCCACTCACACCACACAGGAAGTGGATTGGGCTTGGTCACCGCTTATTGTCATACTTAAAAGAGTTTTCAAGAAACATGCTCTGAGATGGTAAAGTTCAGCAGATCAATGCTGCAAGCCGTGTCTAAGGAGGGAGCATCATGATGGAGGAGCCTCAGAATTTGCTGTGAAAATTTCTACTTTCAGTCTTTTAACAAGTCGAACATCTCCAGTGGGATGAGGTAGGAGGCTGAGCCAAAGACATTTCCAGGAGGTTGGATACCCATTTGGTGAAGGACCACTGAACATGATTTGCTTTGGTGGAGGAAAATGTAGCAGGTAGACAACTGCAAGGTCAAGTGACCAGCGATGCACCTAGGGCAGATCAATGTGCAGGTTGGTTTGATTTTCAGAGAAGTTTTTAGCCAAAAAAAATCTGAGTTCCAAGTTTGGGATTGTGGTTTAATGGGCACCTTTAGTACCACAACCAAGGGTCCTGGACTGATGGGACATCACATAGGTGTGCAAGACTCACACAGGCTGGGTCCAAGTGCAAGATCAAGATAGTGGGAGACTTTTATGTCTCTCTGGCTCAAATCAGGAGGACATCAAACTTGCCCTTGGAGTCACACTGATAATCCTCGGTTCATGTGAATATGCAGTACCCAAACAGCAGAGCTGGCCTCTGTGGGTTCAAGGCAGGCTCCAGACAGCAAGGCAGTCCTTCCAGGTGCAGTAAAGGAGTCTTGAGGAGTACACAACAGGCCAGAGCAGCCGGCAGTCCCCTGAGAGTCCTTCTACAGGTCCAAAAAGTTAATTGAAGAGTGGGTCTGATTACCCAATTTAAATACCTTGTGCCTTCTTTGAAGTTGGGAGATGTTTTAGAGGCTTCTCTGTGACGTGCTTGGAAATTCCTGACACCCCTGCTCTGGATCGAATCTGGCTACAGAGACAATGCGGAGGTGACAAGACTTTTGTGTGAAGGGAGAGCACAAACTATTAAGTTGCAATTGTGGCTGTGCCCATCTGAGCCCCCACCCTTCCAGCAGATGGCTCATTCATAAACATCTCGCCCCTTCATTGTGTGACTTTCTGGAGGAATTCAAAGTCGAACTCAGTTATTGCCAGTCATGAGACACAAGGAAGGCTGCAGGTACCAAATGGCTAAGGCAGGAAAACGCCAACATTTTAAAAGTGGTGTTTTCAAAATTGTAATTTAAAATCTGACATTACCATCAAGAGTACTTTTATTGTAATTTCATAGATAAGAAACATAAAATGCTTATCTTTCCCCAATCAAAAGTTAGCACATATTAAGTGTAATAAGGCAACCCAATATTATCTTAAGAGACAAGTAGGGCCTCACTTGAGTGAAAAATGAATTTAGGAGTTACTAACTACCAGGACGTGTAAAAGTAAATGTACATGTTTGACCTTTTAATTACAATGCACCCTGCCATATTGGCTTCCTACAGCCTACCTTAGGAGAAACATATGTGCCATGAAAGGGGAGTTTAAGGCTTAGCAAGGGGGTGATAATCCCAAGATGCATTGGAAGTTTGAAACTTCATTGAGGTTGCAAATGCAGACCTGCGACATGCTTTAAGGGGCTATTAAAGTGGGTAGCTACTAGTACCATTTAAGGTGCAGGCCGTGGGTACATGGTATACCACTCTACAAGGGACCTATAAGTACATCAAATATGCCAATCTGGTTTAAACCAGTTTAACCATGTTAAGGGGAGTGAGTACATGCTCTTTAGCACTGGTTAGCATTGGTAAAGTGCAGAAAGTAATAAGACCAACAAAACATTAATTTCAGCAAACAATTGATAAAAAACTGGTAAAAATGTTTTGGGGAAGACCATTCTAAGGTTGATAGGTCTAACAGAGAACTTGCAGTTGGCCATAACGTTAGCCTTAGAAAATGCATTTAAAATCATATGCTTGTTTTGGTTCTCAAAAAAGAACATAAGTGTGTAGGTGTTAATTACATTTATAATTCTCAAAAAGGTGATGCCCCATCTCCCTGGTTTTATACAATTGTAACAGCAAATGGTCTTAAAAAATGATCTGATGAAGCAGTGTCTGGGTCTTTAAGATTGAATCATGAGGCATCTGTCCACAGTTTCCAGTTACAGCGTGCAGCTCCTCACACCCCTGCATTTCCGGCCCACATTAAGAAAGTGCGCTGATAACTGCTTATCACCATTTCTCTGCAGTAGCTTCCTTTGTCCACAGGCCCTCCTGCACGTCACTAGCACCTTGTAGAGATCCGTAGACAGTAGAAATGTCTAATTCCAGACAGACCACTTTTTTTTCTCACAGGTAGTAAGTAACAGGTTCTTATCTTTTCAGGCCTTTCTTTAATCTTCACCTCGAGGTAAGCAGTTCCAGAGTGCAAGTTGCATTTGTATCTTAACTTGGACCACTGTATCCCTTTAGGTCAACATGAGGTTCTCTTATTTGGATCTTGGAGCATCTGTCCATCCCTTGAGATTCAAGAATGAGGTGGATACAATTTGTTCAACAGTCCAAGATCAAGCAACTAATATGTGTTCATGTAATAGCTGCCCATAGTCATATCTATGTTTGTAACAGGCACTCTTTACTAGGGACTTGTTTATGCAGATTTAAATTACCTACTGGCGGTCGCCAGTAGGTAGTTATAGCTAGAACCTAGTTTCCATAGGAAAACCATTTATTGATTTGCTAATAACGTTGGCGTTGTTTGACAAATCTTCGCAAAATTCTCCAGAAAGTTTGTGGGTGATTCGTCAAGCGGGGGCTGAGAAAAAAAGGGGGCCCCAAAATGCGTTTTCCCCATGTTAATTTCCATAGGAAATTTTGAGACGGGCTACAGCTCGAACTGCTGAACGGAATTACCCAAAATTTGGCAAAAAGGTAGAGCTTGGTTCAGAAAGCGACCTTTTTTTAGATGGTGTAAACCATTCAGTAGGTTTTGAGAAGTTCAAAAAATAAGAGTCAAAAAATCAATTTCCCATGGGAAACTTTGGGCAAGGCTACAGCCGAAACTACTGAACGGAATTACCCCAAATTTAGCAAAAAGGTAGTGCTTGGATCAGAAAGTGACCTTTTTTAAAGTAGTGTAACTCCGTTCAATAGTTGCTGAGAAATTAAAAAAATAAAAGTTTTGATATCTGGGTGGAGCCTAACCCCTGAGCAAGAGCTTCACTGTGATTGGCTGCCAACACTCCAAACCAGGAAGTGTTGGCAGCCATCTTGTGACTCGGTAG
Organism: Lissotriton vulgaris; assembly: GCF_964263255.1. Classification (NCBI taxonomy): domain Eukaryota; kingdom Metazoa; phylum Chordata; class Amphibia; order Caudata; family Salamandridae; genus Lissotriton; species Lissotriton vulgaris. The sequence continues at coordinate 1,438,091,021 of NC_141691.1, forward strand.
AAGCGAGTCACCAGAAAACAGAGTAACAAAGATATAAAACAAGAGAAGGGAAGAAACACCCTGACCCCCAAGGCCTGCTCAGGGGGTCACAGAAGGACCCCAAGGCCCAAAAAAATAAATATATTTTTAAATGTTGGCACAATACGCGCTGGGGTCACAAATTCTGCTGAAAATGAAACGCAGGTTCCCGCGTTTTATTTTAATGGGGCCCCGGGTGGGCTAGGTCCCAGGGGCATTTCTTAAAAAATAATAGCAGGGGCCCGCTGGGGCCGTCGCAGCTCCGGGGACAACCACCTCCCCAGGGCTTCAATCATGTTGGGAGGGGGGCTGCGCGCACTCCTCCTGGAGTCAGTGATGGTCCTGGGGACCGCCAACCCCAGGGACGGCTACTGCAGTGTCCTGGGGTGCCCACCCCTTGAACACTGCTGTTTGCTATGACAGGGCGGAAACCGCACAGCTCCTGCCCTGTCATAGCAAACTTGCTTTGGAATTTGGAAGCGAGAGCTCGGAAACCTGCTCTCTCTTCTAAAATCCAAAGCTGATTGCTTTTCCACATGGGGAGGTGCATGTCAGCAGCTCCCCGTTTGGAAAAGCAATGCCCGCTCCTGCAGGACACAGGAAGTCAGCAGGACCGTGGGGGCATTGGGACTCCTCCCCATGGTCCCCAACGGTGAGGCCAAGCCCTGGGAGATGGGGTCCTCGGGCTGGAATTGCCCAGGGGAGGGGGGCCGGGGCGTCCCTTTTCTTGTTTTTTTTAAAATAATGAACATGTCGGCATGCTTCGGGGGATGGGGTCCCTGAGGTGAATGTAACCTAGTGAAAGTGGACGTTTAAAAAAATCCCATAATAAATGGAGTTGCGGCTCCCAGCGCAGCCCCTCGTTTGAAAGTGATGGGTGTGCGGCTCTCAGCGCAGCCTTCGAGTACTTCTTAAGTCTTTCAATCTCCGAGGGGTATATTCTCAAGGACACATCGCCGAGTTAAAGGCATTTTATCGTAACCAAAATGGTGATACATTTAACGCACCAATCACAAGCTGGAGCAAGTAGCCTATATCACCAGTTTACTGGCGGTAGCAGCCTCAAAAAGCATTGTCACGGATGACCCTGGCAAATATTGCTAATGAGATGTAGAGTAGGCGTTCCCGTGCAAAAAGCAGCAAACACATCACTTCGCAAGTATCTCAACCATCAGCAAGATTTTCTAAGAGAGTACAAAACAGATGATTCGGTGCGTTAGTATCAGGAAGTTTACTCGTGCTCTGAGCTAGTGTAAAGTCGGACTACAACCTGCAACATGAAAGGGAACCCAGCCCAGAGCCACACCTGAACGACAACGGATGCAATGGAGCCAACGCTCATGCAGCTTGGACACCCAACACTGCTCCGCCACCAGCCCCTTGTCTGACATCCCCCCTCACCTCCCCACAAACAAATGCGACAGCAACCTAAGGAAATCTGGAACATAACAAATTGGCTGATTTCACACAAAATATTAATTAAGAAGATGCATATGAGGTTGGACAAATAAGAATCACAGTCATGTATGGATTTACATATAAACCATTTTATTGAAACAAAACAACAACAAATAAAACTATGTACAGCCATGGCTTGTCATCCATGGACCATTTGTGAATCACAGCCTGCAAGACAAAAAGCAAAATAAGATTTTGCGTCATGCGTCCATCAAAGGGGAGAGAGAGAGAGAGAGAGAGAAAGAGAGCAGGAGTAGGACAGAGGAAGAGAGAGAGAGAGAAAGAAAAAAGAGTGAAAGAAAGAGGAAGACGGAGAAAGAGAGAAAGAGTGTGAGAGAGAGGAAGAGAGAGAGAGAAAGAGTGAGACAGAGAGGAAGAGAGAGAGAAAGAGAAAGGGGGAATGGACAGACGAAAAGAGAGAAATAGTGTGAGAGAGAAAGGAAGAGAGAAAGAGTGAGACAGAGAGAAAGAGTGTGAGAGACAGAAAGGAAGAGATGGAGAGGGAGAGTGAGTGTTGACACTGTGGAGAAAATCCTCACAGCTCACCTTTCTGCCACTGGTGTGTTTCCAACCACGTGCCGGGATATAGTGTAGCCCTCAAGCTTAGTCATCTTAAACATAGAATGGAATCAGTAATGGCAGAGTACATAAAACTGTGCATGCCTAAATTGCTGTCTTGCCTTTGTGCATCCATGCTGTTGCACCCCATCCACTTCCACTGCCCAGAGGTGTCTGCTCGCCACTGCGCACCCAGGCTGCTGCACCCAATCCACTCCCACTGCCCGGAGGTTACTGCCCGCCGCTGCCCACCTAGGCTGCTGCACCCCATCAACTCTCACTGCCTGGAGGTTACTGTCCACCCCTGCGCAAACAGATGTATGATGATACAACGCATACCATCACAACGTGGTATGTTACATTGCGGTTTTGACAACACAAGTCGTTACATCGACTTCTGCTGGAGGGCGCTAGATTTAGGAATAGTGTGAATTACTATTCCAACTCCAGTCTACGTACAGTCGGGAAGGTGTTTGAATAGTAATTCACACTATTCCTTAGTCTGGAGTATCCTCCAGTGCAAGTCGATGTAACAACTTGCGTTGGAAAAACTTTGATGTAACCATACTGCGTTGTAATGGTTTTGTGGTAAAGGAAGTTTCCAGCGCAAACAACCCTCTCTGCTCACCTTCTGCCACAGCGTGTGTTGAAGAGGGTCCACCACGTGCCGAAGCAACCTCCTCAGCCCTTGTGTACACGTGGTCAAGCTGAGCTCACAATTTAAAGTGTGTGTTGATTGCCAGGATCACAGATTCACACATGGCATCCCATCTTTGAGGGTGCAGGGCTCACAACAGTGGTGGAGCACCTCACACTGTCCCTCTAATCAAGTCAATGAGGAACAGGTTGTTACATGCATATTATGCCAAAGGGGTTCCACACTGTGGACGGAGTGCTGAACATTGTCAAACATTCACCCCTAGTACAGAGATCTCTGCCTAAATCCATTGTTCTCTTGCCCTCTATGCCATTCTAGTTTGGACCCTGCCATATGCATATCAGCATTGAGCCTGTCCCCACATGGATACAGTCCAGCCAGGGTCGGATTGGAATCACAATTTGGCCCGGGAACTGATGAAAAAAGTGGCCCACGTTCAAGGGGCGTGGCCCACAATTAAGGGGCGTTGCCCACATTCAAGGGGCGGGCCCTTTCATGGAACACCATTTGGTTACTCTTTGAGGTCTATTTTGTAGAGAAATATTTTGTAAAAAGCCTTTTAAAGGTTACAGAGCAAGTAACATTGGTAAAGACTAGGGAGCATATTACCAACAACTAGCGATAATTATCGCTATGTTGGTTTAGCAGCGATATTTTTATCGCCGAGCTGCGGCGATTTTTATTGCTTAGGAACCTTGCTATTATCAAGGTTTATCTCCTAAGCAATAAAAATCGGCCGAAATGCATGAATATCGCTGAAAAGTCAGCGATATTCATGCATTACCGAGCTAATGCTCTTAGCCATGTTATCCACCTACCATTGGATAACATGGTTAAGAACTGCTCAGGGGCAGGTGTTAGCTTTTGGAGATATTCGCGCTTAGCGCGAATATCTCCAAAAGTTGGTAATAGGAGAAAGCTATGTTAGCTAACATCTTGGCACGCCCACTTTGCATGTCATTAGTGCTAAATATCACTGACATGCAAAGCGGGGCTTAAGATGGTCGCTATCTCCTACTAGCTGTCGCTAACTGATGTTAGCGACAGCTAGGTAATAGGGAGATAATTTTATCTCCGCTTTCTTGGCTTTTAAAGCCAAAAAGGCGGAGATAAACCCCCTTGATAATATGCCCCTAGGAGCACTGCAGTTCTGATAACTGAATACTTACTTGCAGTCTTAACGCCCTGCACAATGCCGTTAGTTACTCTTTCCCAACCAGCTATGTCCTAGACTCACATAAATCAGAAATCTAGCACAAAGTCAAGGAGAAAGGGTAAGACTGGAATCTCTGGGAATAGAACATGTAATAACAAAAGTAAGAATTCACAAACGAAGAAAAGGCAGTTTGGGGTGTAAAGAATGCTGGAAAATGTATCTGTACAATCTAGTCATAAATGTATTTCACAACCAGCAGGTGATGTCCATATACAAAAAAACACAGTTCTATTTATGAGTACCAATTACAGTACACATGATACGATTTTTTTTATTTAAGGGCCTGGGCGATGAAGTGATCTGCCCAGAATCACAGGTTGTTGAGCAGACTCTGGGACTCAAACTTGAATCCCGATCTCTGCAACTCGGGCGTCAGGCAACATCCATAAAAAAATGTCTTTGAGATCAAACAGGCCATCACATATGAGAAATGGGAGGATGTCACTGAGATATTTTCATTAATTTTAGTGAGCTGCTACTGTGTTGTAATATTGAAAACACACGGCAATGTCCTTGAATATTAGATGTAAATACATTAAGAATTTGGACAAGTATGGTAGTGCTCTGTCCAGTGACCAGCTGAAAGAGGGCATTAAAGAGCAGAAATTGGATTATAAATTCCAATCTGTTCCAACCAGGGGCCCAAAAATATGTTTGGCCCAGGGCCCCCAAAATCCTTAAGATGTTTGGCACAGACAAGGAATGAAAGTGAGAGGATACTCTTCTTGCACAGGACACAGGGCCAAGGTGACAATGGCCTACATGCTGAGCAACTAAAAAAACAGCAAGGCCCCTTTCTGTCACAAAATTATTCGAGCCCTCCAGCGAAGGAGCACCTAATAAGCAGGAAGCCCCTGCTTTTACTAACCTACTCAGCGCACCCCAGACCTTCAGCTCAGGAGCACATGAACAGCAGTAAGGCCCCTGCAATTAGTAAATTAATCAGCCCTCCCCAGCCCTCCAGGCCTCAGGGCAATGCCCTGGCAGGGGAGCACAAAACACAGCTGCTGGGTCATCCACGGTAGCCAAGGGGAGGCTGAGGTGAAGATGGTGCAAGTTGCAAAGATCACCTTGCCCCCACACCGAGACCTATTCTTCCTCGCCCACTATGCCCTGAATATGAAGGGCTGTGGGCGAGGTGTTAAAACTAACACTGTTTATGTGCTGCGTGGGCCCCTGGGGGGCCGAGGCGAAATAGGCTCAAAGGCCTGAGCAACACCTGGCCCCCAGGGAGGCCAATTTTTGTAAACAATCACCCCCTCCCCAGCCATCCTCAGGGTGATTGCTTTGCAGGTGAAGGAGAGGCCACAGCAGATAATCGCTGTGGCCGCACAGTTAAGCTGCATTCATTTCTCTGTCTCTGTCTCCGTGTCCTCTGTGGGCCGTTTTTTTTCTTCTCCCCTTTCCTAGTCCACAGAGAGCACAGAGACAGAGACAGAGAAATGAATGCAGCTTCACTGTGCGGCTGGGAAAGAGGAGGAAACAAAAAAGGCCCACAGAGGGCACGGAGACACCGGCCCTTTGGCCCATGCCCGAATACCCGCATTGCCAATTCGCCCCTGAGTCCAGCCCAAAATGTCAGACCCTCCCTAGACCGGAAACAAGCACACTGCAACCAGTCTCAGTATATCACCCCTCATTAGCCAGGCTGGCTTCAATCCAACGGCATAGTAAACACAGGGCCAAAGTCTGGGCATACCCTTCCTACTTGGGATGACTATTGCAACACAAAAAGGATGATGGAAAGATGTTGAACATTGCCAAACATTCACCCCCACTCACCCCCTAAATCTATAATTTGTTTGCCCATCATGCCACAGGCTGTTCCCATTGGTAGCAGGGTCAAGATGATTGGCATATGGCTGGGTCGAAAGTGGTATGGTGAGTAAGAAAATGATTGATTTATACCAGATCTGTGACTGGGGGTGAGTGTTTGACAATGTTCCGCATTCCGTCCACCATCTTTTTGTGTTACTGTTGGTAAGTGCAACCCACTGGATACCTTGGAAAAATGATCAGTTTACACCTTATACAAACATAGGCAAGGAGTTCAGGTTTCAATTGATGTTGTTATTCTTATTTATCCATGCACTATGAAGTTGAGATTTGTTGTATTTTCATAACAAAAATTACAAAAAAATAGCTTTTATTGCAAATGTCACACTTTAATGCACAGGCCTTAGCATCCTCTCGGTTGACATTGTCTGTTGAGGACACATTAGTATGTAAGCGAGGAAATCATCTCACTCAAGCTTAGATTCCAGATTGTAACTTTGCACAAATTGACAAAACATTTGCACACATTGTTAGCTGACTTACCAAAGAGTCAAACAAAGCACATTGAATTCAAAAATGGTATTCATTTTCGGGCTGAGCAGTTAGTAGAGAATTAGCAAGCTACAGCTGCTTGAGAGGTTAAAGTGCAGAGGTCCAGAGTCCAAAAAGGGTATATGTGACAAGTATATATTGTGTGTGCGTTCATGCGTGTGTGGGTGGGTCTGTAGTCAGTGAGTGTTTTTCTATGGTGCTGATGATGAATGCAGATTTTTAGATCATTTCATCCTCCTTACCGAGGTAGACCTTGGCAATTCAAACATCTGGGGAATTACTGTTCTCAACGAGTCAAGGGATTTCCCTGTTAGATTTGAGCATCTCATTCCAATTTTCCCAATGGGGAGTATTTGCGTCAAAGTTTTTTGTGATGTGTCAATCACAAAGCATTCCACTTTCCACCCTGGTTTAACTGTATACAACTCTAGAATAGTTTATGTGGTCCAAACATCTGGGATGAGGCTCAGTTTGCATTCAATTTGTAATTGTGCACATACTGTTTGTGTCAAACTTCAGCATTACTATAGCACTCAATATGAGGCTGATTGACTATAGATAACTTTGGGGCATATTATAAAGGACGACGGTAAAATTATCGCCGGTTTAGCGGCAGAAAACTGCTGCTAAAGCGGCAATAATGGGCTTAATAATATGCCCTGGAGAATTCCAATACAAGCCCATGTTCACACCAGAACATGAACTTATATTGGAATTCTCAAGGGCATATTATCAAGCCCATTATCGCCTCTTTAGCGGCAGTTTTCTGCCACTAAACCGGCGATAATTTTTAACGCCGTTCTTGATAATATGCCCCTTTTTTTAATGTTTACTTTGGCACCATATGCTAAGGTAATCGGATTAGTGTTTATATTGTGTGAATATATGTTGTATTTCCATTGCTATGTGCATTTAGACGTTTTTTGTTCTTTCTGTAAGGGAGCCCATATCAACAACCCCGTGCTTGGTATGTTCTTTTTCTGTTTATGTCTGTGTAGACTGAAGGAACCCACAGGGTATATGGAACGTTCCGTTTTGTCCTTCATCGGCCATATTGCATACGACAACTGTGCTAGTTTGTCTATATCTTCTTTGCATAAAGCACATCACCAATTACGTTCATTGTAATTTAAATTAACTTCCTAGTTGAACTAGTTTATCAAGTTTTAGTTTAGAGCAATTCTATGGCATTCTAGTAGAAACCGATAAGCTTTAGTAATTTTTAAGTGTGTAAACATATTTTTAAAGGGATGATGCAAACACACATTTGCTTCTTTCCAAATGTTACTGTACAAAAATTATAATGGAATGTAAATGCATGAAACCAAAACTGTATTTTCACCGGCTACTTATAGCAATACCCTCAATTTGTCATTTGTGAATTGTAACGTGTGAATATTTCCATGAAATGTGAATATAAAACCTTAAGTATAGAACAAAATAAATATCTGGTACGCCAAGACAACACATTATAATGAGAGTGTTTAGCGGATAGAGACATGCTCAACACTAATTTGACACTTGGGAACAGGTTTATTTGACTGCTGCACATTGGCATCAAATGCAAGTTTGGAGGTTTTAGCTCTGTTGTAGATAATTGGCCTCTTCACAATAGAATATTCTACTTGTTGACACAGTTTCAGAATACTAATTGTGAAAAACAGCCAGTAAACACATTGTTTTCCTTTTACCCATCTTCTTGCGAATGAAAACATATTTAAAATGCGCGAGCGTGGAGGCGAGATCATTTTATGTGAAATCGCATGTCATGGCATGCCACCTAGAAGCGCGTTGAGACCTAGTAGCGCCGTAAGAAATGCCGAGACATAAAATAAATTAATGAACTGCTCTCTCCAAATAGTCCAACACATAAACACGCTTTCCTCAACTCTGTAATCCATAAAGGCCTCATGTACAATTAAAATATGATTTAATGAGCCTTCCAATCTTCTAGCTTTTTCTAGAGCTGCCAATTTGCTTCCTTCGACACGAGGAAAGAAAGAACTCCCAGTCCGTGTGTGGGCTTCACACAGAAAATGCCCTGTTTGAATATCCGCCGAGAAGCACGGAAGGAGACAGCAACATGTTTTTAATATTTATTTTGCTGAGGTATGTAGTGCACACCTAGCCCCGGGAGAGGAGGTAGTGTCTATGAAGCACTTTACTAGTGCCAAGGGATTATATTGTGATCCCTGTGGGTTACAAAATAAGGACGAGTCGTCACACGTGTGCGTGTGTATGTCTTCGGGGGTGCATGCTTGGAACTCACTGTGGGGAGTGTATGTCTTCGGGTGTGCATGCTCGGAACTCACTGTGGGGAGTGTCTCACAGGGTTTGAAAACCCTCTAATGAACCTGAAACCCTGATAAAACCTCTACGGGGATTGGTCCTCCGAGTGTGTTTTCAAGCAGGATGTATTTTAAAGCAAGCGCATCAAAAACATATAATACAGTAGATATATTGGGCCTCATTTATGAGGCGGTGCGTCACTTTTACGCCGCCGGTGCGTCACTTTTTGTGACTCACAAGTGGCGTAAAAAATGCACCTTGTTGCGCCATATTGGCAAAGTGACGCTTCTAGGTAGATGCATCACTTTGTAAAACCCTGTGCCACATTATACCTGCGCCAGGTATAATGTATGCAAGGGGGGCGTATTGACGCAAGAAAGGGTCATAGGAGTGAAGCAGTGAAATCTATGAGATTTCACTGCATCACTTTTAGGACGTCGTTGCGTCAAAATCTTGCGCCTGCCTCACAGCAGGCGTAAGACTGACGCAGGCCTTTCACATGGGGCTTGCCCCATGTGTAAGGACGCATTGCTGGAGTTGCGTCACTTTTGTGACACACTCCAGCAATGCGTCACTTTTGCGCTTACAGATACGTCAGAAATACTGACGTATCTGTAACTCCTTGCGACATGATGAGTCATACATTAAATATGATGCATCAGGAATGTCGCAAGGAGTGCGCACTGAGAAGTGACGCATCGCTGCTTTCACACAGTGATGCGTCATTTCTCATAAATGAGGCCCTTTTTTTATTCCAGATAATACCTACCCCAGCTGGACTGTTCCCATGAGGCACAGGGTCAAGACTGATTTGCATATGGCCAGGTCTAAAATGGTGAACAAAAGAATGACGGATTTAACTCAGATCTCTTGACTGGCGGTGAATGTTACGTCCATCAATTGTGTGTCTTTTGATTTCTTACCCCAATATCAAAGAACATATGGTGTTAGACTAGTAAATACACACCTCATTACTCCCAATAGCAGGTCTTCCGCTATATAGGTAAGACATGTGTGTGTGTGTCGGTGGGGCATGTTTAACACACAAAACACACAACACATTACACATGCATAACAGATAACACTCACTATGAGGACCGGACTGCTCCTCACAGCGTTGGTAAGTCCTGACAAATACAGTCAGTGTGCTATGAGTCCTGGTACCCATGGCATGTTTAGTTACTTTTGAGCGACACCATCAAAAAATATAAATTATATTTGCTATATTTTCTTTACTCCATTGTATAATCTACCCTAATATCAAGGTGTGTGTGCGGTTTGAATAGAAAATACACATCCTATTAGGCTCAATGTCTGATCCTCATATATATAGGTAAACATGTTGTGTTGTGTTTGTATGGAGGGAGGCATGATTGACATTCACATTGAGTACTGGACCGATCTTCTCAGTGTTGCTAAACCCTGACAAACCCAGATAAACACCACCTCTGTGAGGAACTGCATGCTACACTTATAGGTCCCCATAGCGCTTTTATATATTTTCAAGTGAGTGCATCACAAAATGAAAATAGCTGTTATATTTGCTTCCCTCTACTGCATAACGTACCCCAGTATCAAGGTGGGCATAGATTTAGAATAGCAAATACACATTCTATTATGGTCACTGCATGAGTTCGACCATGAGGCAAGGTATGGTCAGAAGAGGTTTTTAAGTTTCTTCAAAGAAGCCCAGATAGTAGGAGGTACTCTGAGGAGAAAAGGGAAATTGTCAGTATGGTTGGGTTTTATAAGAAAAGGCCTGTCTTTTGGTTGTCTCACTGCTGCCCTTTTGCTTCCAGTGACTAAGGTGTGTACAGAGTGGATAGATAAACAAGTATATAGGGTAGTTCCTTTGTTGAGGTATGATTAATCCTGTGTTGTGTGGAATCACAGGTCTGATGGTCAAAGTCACAGGGGACCTGAATGGTATAATCATGAAGCCCTCACACTCCCAATAGGGTGTCAGGCTTCATCATAGGGTGCTCCTCGCCAAGCTTTTATAAGAGATCTTTTTGATCCTTTTATGCCGGAAGATGCATGCATGTGAGAGGGCAGAGAAAAGTATAGGGTGGTGGAGTTGTGATGAAAAGAGTCTAAGGGAACCTGAAAATGATTTTAATTGTTTAAGTGATGGTTCCCTAACACAGTAAAAGCAAGGCGCTATTTGTGGTCGCAATGAACCTTAATAGCTAGTAAGTGGGAATTATAGTGCGTTCAAAAAGTTTCATTCCCTGTTTGCCTGGAGGGTCAATTGGCATTTCATCAGTACCTAGGAGTAAATCCTGCCCTAATTATAAAAATGTGTAGGCCCTAACTTTGTTCATGGGTGCCTACTATAGTAACCAGTACTGCACCTCTGTTGATGCAGTGGGGTAGATTCCAGCTAAGATAAGAAAAAGCATTGTGTATGAAAGTCAATTAAGACAGAGTCTATATTTTCCCACATGACTTAATCCCATTACTGCAAATAAACTTGAGTCGTGTCTGTGCTCTGTACTTCAGAAAATCGTGTTAGTGCACAGTAGGAGTTAAGAGCTATGAACTGACTATATGTATCTTGTTATCGTTAAAAATCCATCATTATAATGCTACTAAAAACACATAATTTTGTCATATGTATTACTTCATACTCAAAAGACTACATGCTAAATGAAAGAAAAAAGAAAGACAAATGTGTTGCAAGTATCTGGGCCACTTTGAGTGGGCTAGACACAGGAGCAGGGGTAGAGAATTTGATATCCCTGAGTCTTAAGCAACAGGAGGCGGGTCAACAAGTCCTTGGAGATGACTTGAATACAAGCAGAGTTCAGAACTCCTTAAGCAGAGTCAAGGATCAACAGGCAGCAAGGCAACACACAGCAAAGTAAGCCTTCTAGATCAGCAGTCCAGTTAAGTCCTGTGAGAAACAAAGCAGTTCTTCTGACAGAGATTCATATGTTGGTCCAAAAGTGTCGGATTTGGTGGGGACAGAGACCCAATACTTATGCCTTTGAAGTGGGGGTGCCTTCAAAGGGTGGCTTCGAAGTGCACAAGTATCCCTTTCAACCTAAATCCTGTCTGCAAGGCTATCTGTGGGGAGTAATCAGTTCTTTGTGTGGGGTCAAGGCATTACCTATTGAAGTGTAAGTATTAGCTCCTTCCTCCCTTGCTGACCAGGAAGGGCAATTAGAATGCTGATGTACGCAGATGGGTACTCAGCCACACCATGCCTTTTTGTGTTTGTGGCTGTCTGGAGGGAATATACAAAATGTAGCATTCACCCATCCCAGAAGTGTAATGGAAGGGACACAGAGCAGTAAGTGCAGAAAATTGTTCAAGATCTAAAAGTGGCATTTCTAAAATAGTAATGTTAAATCTAACTTTACCAGTGAAAAGGATTTATAATTAAAATTCCGAAGAGATGAAACACGATACAGCTACTCCCTTCTAATCAGGAATTACAGAATAAAGGTATTTTATGGAACCCCGAATGTTAGCCTAAGGGAGCAGTAGGCCTCACAGCAGTGAAAAACTAATTTAGATGCTTGTCACTACCAGGACATGTGAAATATAAAAGAACATATACTCAAGTCAAGTCAAGATAAAAAAGTCTTTATTGGGATTTTTCATCATAAAAGACATTCTAAAACAGTAATACAAAATCCATACAGGATAAAATTCATCATATACAACTCTGAAATTAGATTTGACTTAAAATCCAGTAATACACCGGTACTTAAATATTTTAAATATACTAAAATTGAATTAAATGTGCAAATGGCAATAGACTTAGACAGAGCTAAAATATCTCTAATTTAAAATCTGAGTGTGGGACACAAGACCTGTGATAATTCCCAACTATAGTTCCTACTTCGGGTAGGCATATAGTTAATTAATCCTACAACTTAGCCTTACACATTTTGATCCGAAGAACCCATGCCCAGCTCAAAAATGTTGCTACACCAATTACAACTGGGTTGGCAATATAATTGTTCAGTATTCTGCTTGCAACCTGTGCTGATCTTGTTCCCATTAACATACAAACAGGTTTTAACCATACGCGCCTGGGTTGTTGGTACATGGGGCAAACAAATAAAAAATAGTCAATTGTTGCAATGTGATGTAAGCAGAATACACATTTATCACTGCCAGTAGGATTCCATCTACTGGATAACCAGCGTAATGGTAGAGTGCCTACTCTAAACTGAGGGTACAATTTGCGATCTAGAGGCTTCGTAATGATATCCCAGTTCTCCTCCAGGCAGGGTTCGTCCTTAATTCCAAGAAAGATAAAGGTCAAGGAACTACCTACCTGGAAGGAGTACTGTTGTGTTCTAATCTAGGACCCCGATCAATACTGTGCCCTTATGCCCCTATTCGGCTATAATCCACTTATACCCCTATAATGGCATAAATGATCAAGAGCAATATTTTAGAAACTCGTCTCTGGCCTAACACGATCAGAGACACATTTCAGAATCACTTCCTCTGCAGCTCATTAGAGCAAATGACACAGCAGAAGCCACTATCTAAGATTCCTAGATTACACTCCGAGTTCTTCAACAAGATAAAACTCAGCAACCTGGGAAATCCCCGCTTGCTATGTTTTGATTAGTAATAGAACTCTAATGAGCACTGAGAGACGATCACTTCCTAGTGACATCTTTATTGACGTCTTATGTCCAAAAACTTACGTCAAACAAGGCACCTTTCAGGTATAAATATTACCAACGTTGCCTTAAGCAAAGGCTGATGTTACTACTGCCGCTGCTGCTGTCTCAACGACATCAATGATAGCGATGGTGTGGTGAACATAGGAGCAGAACAGCTGTCCCCTGCAGAGCCCAGCAGATGCAAGCTGCCCACGGACGCTGCCCCTCGTCCTCCTCGACGTGCTGAGAGAGACGCTGTCTTTTCTCCTGCCGAGAAAATCCAGCTCCGGCGTTTCCAGCCTACTCTTGCGAGTGACTGGGATATCGAGTCCTCGAAGGAGATACAAGACCTCTAACATTCTATTTCAGAGGTATGGTGTTGACTAAACCCTTAGAGAGAATTCTTGAAGCAAACCTTGGCAAAACCAACTTAACTAAAACTGCTACTTACTTACTCCCTCCCAAGTATTAGGCTTAGGTCAGGTACACTGGGGTAGGTGTAGTTAGAAGCACCAGTTGAGTACGTTAGCCTAATGTATATATGAATGTATATATGTTTTATTCATTTTAAACCATTGTATGGCTAAGAAACCATATCAATGCTTTTACAGTATTATTTCACAATCCTCATTTTACTGTACGCACTTTTTATAATAACTAGTCTTGCAATTGTGGCAATTCATTTCTCTTGCACGAGAAGAAAGACTGTTCAATAAATAATACCTTTTTATTGAAAGCGCCCGTCTCTCTATTCTCTGCATCTTGGTGAAAGTAATCTGCACAACTGACTGAGTAAAATAACTGTCTATTGTTTCACACGACTCTAGAGATTGGCTCTTATTCTAAGGAGCAAAGTTGTCATGTTTATGCGGTTGTTGGAAAACTAAATCCCTTCTTGTCTGTACCAGGGAAGCTGATCACAGCCTATTCAGTCAAGAAAGTTTCCAGTGACCTCTGAGCTAGTTGGTAACAAACCCAATTAAGTTTAGCATAGTCAGTGGAGACCTGGAAGATCCGCACTTCTACGTCCATACTACTGTTTATGTTATTCCAATGCGCAGGGCCTATTGGGAAAATAGGAACTACACTACATGGCGACCAACGTTTGGTAAGGCGATAAAACTAACGCAAGACGTTAGAGTAACTCAGTCGTGCATTTTTCACACAGACCCCTTTCTACCGTAAATACTCCAATAGACGTCTGGAGTGGGTGAAAGGTTAAAATCCGCCCGAACTTAGTAGGAAGAGATTCCTATGTAAAGCTCTGGTTTATTCAACGTTGAAGGATACAGTGTTCCAAAATATTGTGCACCTAATCTTTGTCTCCTTGGAGACCTGCTCTGCAAGCCTTGCATTTATACAATGCCAGGAGAAAACGGAACCGCTGCACCCGCAGTAAATACGACTGAGCAGGGTCCCGATGAAACTAATGAACCGGGTGCGATAATCATCGCGACACATTTAAGAAAATCTATGACGTCAAAACTTATAGAAAATGGACTGACCGCGCAAGGTGGCACAGTCGTCTTCGTGATAGAGGCACACAAATATCGGCAGACAGAGGTATTCTATTCTTGGATAAAATTTCCAGCAGCAAACACTGCAACACACGAGTTCCACTATTACAAAATTGGGGATCCACCGGAAGAGTAAGCTCCTTTCGAGGAGATTGAAATCCCATTAAAATTCCAAGAGCACCTGCTCTGGTTTAAAGGCGCCCTAAAACATAATGATCATATTACCAGGCTCGGTCCACTAGGAAGACCAGGAGCAACGTGGCCGGTTCTAGCCAGCTACACACCACATCCGGACATTGCAAAAATGTCAAAAGAAGAGCTGTTAGTACAGCTGAAAACATTAATTAAAATACATAGACAATTAGTCCAATATGTAATGCGGACTGCTACAGTCCAAACAGCTGTAAATGTTCCACAGCTGACCCCTCATCAGGGGAACACAAATAAAATTACACCACAGAACATACAATCATGTCTTGGTAAAACACCGATAAAACGGGAACAAATTCCTTTCTGGTTAGCGCAGAAAATTACTCAAATAGAGGCAGTATTTCCGAATACTACCCCTATTGAGAAACACAGAATCTTGACCATCTGCCTTCCAATGGGGGTCGCACCACACGTGGAGGACTGTGACACTTGGGGTACAGTCTTTGCTTCCATTTACACAAAAACACATGGTGTTCCGTCAATGGCGGTAATACCAGAAGTGCTAAAACAGATTCAGAATGAATACGATCCAGAACCTGCTTTAACTCTTGGTATGAAATTACTGAAAGACTTCAAGCAGGTCTCGGCTATATTATTAGCCAACATAAAAGGAGAAGCAGCATCTGTGGCGATCCGCCAGAAGTTGAAGGAAACAGATATAACAGATCAACCAATTGAGCTTGCCAGAATCATAGAAAAATGTGATGAAGAACTAGATAGAGACAGCTTGGGTGGAAAACCAGTAAAGCCCCAACTGCTCGAAAATCCTGAAAAATTATTTATTAAAAATAATTCGAATACTCCTAAAAGGAGCTGGGATGGGAATAAATAGTCCACTCCCAAAGAAAAAGTTTTCCAGTCCAGAGGAAGGTCTCCTCGACGGAGGGAAAGGACTCCGACTCGAGAA